>NC_064827.1:112366134-112991134 GCF_024166365.1 Elephas maximus indicus
CTGAGACTCTGTTTATTTATTTTTTTTTCTGGTCTTTTCTACTCTGTATACTTCAGTTTGGGTAGTTTCTATTCCCTTGTCTTCAAGTTCATTGATCTTTTCTTCTGAAATATCCAAATTGTCACTAAACCCATCTGGAGAATTTTACTTTGCAAATATTTTATTCTGTAGTTAAAGAATTTCCACTTGGTTCTTTCCAGTAATTTTCATTTCCCTGAAACTCCCCCTTTTCTTCACTCACTATATCCATCCTTTCCTTTAACCCTTGAACATATTTATAATAGCTCGTTTAAAGTTCTCGTTTGTTAACCCAACATATGCTTTATTTCTGTGCCTGTTTACATTGCCCCCACCCCTCATCTCCCCACCCCCTTGTTTTCCTGCTATTTTCCATGTCTGGTGTTTTTTTTTTTTTAATTTATTTATTTTTCATTGTGCTGAAAATATACGTAATAAAATATACACCAATTCAACAATTTCTGCATGTATAATTCAGTGACATTAATTATGTTCTTCAAGTTGTGCAGCCATTCTCACCCTCCTTTTCTGAGTTGTTCCTCCACCATTAACATAAACTCACTGTCCCCTAAGCAAAAACTCCCCTTTTCCCCTCCTTCCAGCCTCTGGTAACCACGAATAATCTTTGGTTTCAATATATAGTCTTTCTCCTTTTGTGTCCAACTTATTTCTGTTAATATGTTTTCGAGGTTCATCCATGTTGTGGCATGCGTTGGGACTCCATTTCTCTTTATGGCTGAATAACAGTCCATTTTATGTATATATTACATTTTGTTTATTCATTCATCTGTTGATGGACATTTTAGTTGTTGCTGTTTTGGCTGTCATGAAAAGTGCTGGAATGAACACTGGTGTACAGATTTCCATTTGTGTTCCTGTCTGGTCATTTTTTAATTATATTTTGAGTATTGTAGATGCTGTGTTGTTGCTCTTTTTCTTTAAGGAGTGTTGACTGGTTTTCTGACAGGCAGTTAATTTACTGGAGGATCAACCTGATCTTGTCGATGCTTGTTTTTTGGCTTTAGGATGGGTCTAGAGTAGCCCTTAACACTGGCTGATCAGAATTGCGAAGTCTCCTAGCGTTGTGCAACCTCTAAGATCTTCATTCAGGTCTTAAGCCACCCAGTCTTGCCCTATGCATTTGCAGCTTGGCATTTTGCTAAAGACTCAAAGGTTCCCCCCAAATGTATTATAAATTCTAACCCCTCTACCTGTGATTATAATCCCATTTGGGAATGATTTTTTTGTTATGTTAATGTGGCAGTATTAGTGTAGGGTGTATTTTAAGTCCATCTTCTTTGAGATTAAAAAAAAGCAGATTAAGCGAGCAAGCACAAATGGAGGGAAAGAGATACACATCTGTCAAGGAACCTAGGAATAGAAGCTGAAAAGAGACAAGGACCTTCCCCAAGAATGGACAGAGAGAGAGAGCCTTCCTCTAAAACCAGTGCCCTGAATTCAGACTTCTAGCCTCCTAAACTATGAGAAAATTAATTCTGTTCTTTAAAGCCACTCACTTGTGGTATTTCTGTTATAGCAGCACCAGATAACTAAGACACCCCGTCTCCGCACAGCTTTCTCCTTCCCGGTACCCTAGTCTTCTGATTCCATCTGCCTCAAAAGTTCTGAACTCTAGCCTGTTTCCTCTGCTCATGGAGGTTCAGGTTCACTTTCCTGTGTCATGGTTCAGAAAGTGCTCTTATGCACAAAGCTAATGCAAATGTGGAGCTCACCTCGTATGTTTCCTTTCTCTCAAGAATCACAGCTCTGCAATGTCTGACATTCAATGCTTGAAAACAGTTGATTGGTATATTTTGTCTACTTTTATAGTTGTTTATAGGGCATGGGTAAATCTGATACTCAATACTCCGTCATGAGCAGAACTAGAATTTGAGCCTTGGTCTTTATTGTCAACTTTTGTATCTGATTTTTTTTCCCTTGTGCATGCATTATATTCATATTAATTCCTAAAAATGATAGTGTAAAGAAGTTCCAATGTAGGCAGTGCTTGACTCACCTATTTGGCTTACAGATTCTGCTGGTTTATACCAGTTTATCCCATGCACATTACTTTTGAACTTCCTTTCTCTCACTGGGTGTTTCAGATGTGCTAATCCTTGGTTTGAGCTCTGGCTTAGTCACTTACTAGTTCTGGATAAGTCACTTAATCTCTCTGATCTTCAGTTTCTTATGGGCAAAACAAAGAGGATAACCCCTTCCTCTTAAGGTAGTTTCGAGAATTAGATGAAATTGCTCATTAGATGAAAATGTTGTTTCCTTTCTGTCATCTTCCCCATTCAGTGCTTGAATAATCAAATGTTGGATCTAGAGCCTAGATTTTTGCCTTTATCCCTTTGAAATTTTTACTTCGGTAGAGCTGGCGTGAAGCCTTGTCCATTAAGAGTCCGTAGGTGCTGACTGAGCAGACAGTCTGGAGGTCAGTGTAGGCACAGCCCCAAAGACTGCCCAGGGTGTCCTTGGGGAGGCTGTGAGGAGTCACCATGACAGGGGGATATTTGAGCTCAGGGAATTTGGCTTCAAATCCCAAGGCTGCCCCTTCTAGTTGTATTACCTTAGGCCACTTGTTTCTGCCAAAATTTCATTTTCTTATCACAGAATTGAGAAAACGCATGCCTTGATAATGAAATGAGAGATCATTTGTGAACATGTTTGGTAAAGGATGATTTTGTGCTGTCCTGTCTTTTCAGGTCTCTCTCTCTTTAGTGCATTCTCTACTTGTTAGCTGCCAGGATGATTCTTGTCAAGTGTAAATACGATTGTGTTCTAACCCAGATAGTCACTCCCTCTTCCCCTCAACTCTCCATCACTGACAGAACAAGGTCCAAGCTTCTTCTCATTTCAAGACTCTGTTCTCCATAAGCTGATCCCACCCCCATTTCTAGTTTCTTTTTCTCCACTGGCCCCTGTGCACCCCTGCACACACCCTTTCAAATCTAAATATATTTTTTGAATACCTCAAGCTGTTTCCCGCCTTCTCAGGCTTGCACAGTTTCACCATACAGAAAGACTTCCTCCAACGCTCTTCTGACAAACTCCTACTCACTCTTCAAAGCTCCGCTCCGATATATCATGCTTTCTCATACCCTCCCTGAGAGGCCAAGGCAGAATGAGTCCTTCCTCCTTTTTGCCTCCCCTAGGCCTTTTCTTCTCATGATCATCCCAGCAATCATACCAAAGGGGAACTGTGAGATTATTTATCAGTCTCTCTTTCTACTGTGAGCCCCTTAAGAACAGAGCCCAATGTCTTATCCGTTTCCAAATCTCCAGCTGGGAACTGTGGGCCTGCTAAGGTAGAAGAGTGGATGGATGGATAAATGAATAGATAAATGAGGAATTTAATTAATGTTTGTCCTATTTTCCTGTCTCTCTCTGTGATGGTTACGATTGTGTGTCAACTTGGCTGGACCATGATTGTCAGTGTTTTGATAGTCATGTAATGTGATCACTTCCCTTTTGAGATTTCATATGTGATCATCCCATGATGGGATCTGCTGTGAGTAACCAATCAGATGAAGGGGAGATTCTTTGGACGTGTGCCCTGCGTTAGATATAAGCGGATGTTCTGGCAAGGCTTGTGGGCTTTTGCTCATTCTGTATCCTGCAGCTGGCTTCTGTTCGTCTGACCTCCAGTTCTTGGGACTTGAGCTACCAGCTTACCTGTGGTCTTACCTACCGATCTTGGGATTCATTGATCTTCACAGCCTGTGAGCAAGAGCCCTGCTCTCTGACCTGCTGATCTTGGGTTTGCCAGCCCCTGTGGCTACATGAATCTGGAGAAGCCTCTATTTTGGTCCACAGAACAAGACATTCCAGCCTCTACAACCACATGAGCCATTTCCTTAATATAAATCTCTCTCTCTCTATGTGTATGTGTATACATATATATATATACATATATATTTGTATGATTTACTGGTTTTGCTTCTCTAGAGAACCCACCCTAAGACACCTTCTTAGAGTCTTAACCTTTTGAAAGCAGGGGCCATCTCTCCTGCTTCTTGTATTCATCCATCTAGAGGACTTGCAAATGGATGAGCCTCTTCTACTTACACATCTCTACCACCTGGAAGCTCTTTGAGGACAGAGGTCCCCTCCACCAGATTTCTCTCTGTTCCCCCCAGGGTCTGATACAGACCCTTCAGTGTCTTCTTAGAAGGAAAGCCCAACTCCTCACCGTGCCCACAGCCCAGTGACCTCTCCACTTCCACTGAAGACTTCCTGCCCTGTATGCAGCTGACTCCTCGCCATCCCTTGTCTGACCTAAGCTCAGTTTTGTTTCAGGACAGCTGCCCTTGCTCTCTCCTCTGTCTGGATCTTCTCATGGCTGTTTCCTTCTCCTTCTTTGAAGGCCACAGAGCCTTTGATTCCCCTAAGCTAAATGGATAGACACAGAGTAGGTGCTGAGTGAACAGATGGATGGAGGCCCTGGGCATGAACATTCTAGTGGAAAGAGACAGCGACCAAAGAAACAAAAAAGTAAATCCAATCATATCAGGTGGTGAGGTCCTAAAACCAAACCAGTTGCTGCCAAGTTGATTTTGACTCATGGCGACCCCATGTGTGCAGAGCTGTGCTCCATAGGGTTTTCAAGGTTGTGACCTTTCTGAAGAAGATCACCAGGCCTTCTTCCTGAGACACCTCTGGGTGGGTTCAAACAACCAACCTTTTGGTGAGTAGTTGAGCACTTAACTGTGTGTGCCACTCAGGGACTCCTGCAAACAGTCCTAGAGCAAAATAAAACAGGGTGGTGGGACAGGGTTGTAGAGCAGGAGGGACTTCCAACCCAGCTGCAGTTGCAGGACCCAGCTATGGATGTAGTAATGGACGTGTGACAGAGTCCTAGGAGGAATGGGGAATTCATTTGTTCATGCACTCATTAGGCATTTATTAAGCACTTACCATGTACCAGACACTCTTCGGGGCACCGAGGGAAAGTAGTGAAGAAATCAAACAAGTTCCTGCCTTCAGGATCTCACAGTCTTGTGGGGGAGACAGATAATAGACCGAGAGCCAGTAAATACATGATAAAACATCAGGCTGGGGTCAGAGCTGGGAAAAAAATAAAATGGGGTAGTAGAATACAGACTGAATGAAAGAACGAGGGAGGACCCCTTGAAGAAGTGATGTTTGAGCTGAGGAGCTGGCTATGCAATCATTAGGGTCAAGGGTGTCCCAGGCAGAAGAAATAGTGAGTGTAAAGGCCCCGAGGCAGGAACAAGGAACCAAATGAGGGGGCTGGTTGTGTTGAGTTAATAGATGTGGCCCAAAGTCCAAAGTGGTTTGACTTGCCCAGTTTTTAAAACTATGAAATAGATGCCAAACTTGAAAAGCTGGGTCATTTCACACAAAAAAAACTAGATTCCCAGCTTCTCTTAAAAATTGGTGTTACTTTGAAGTGTGGGGTCTGGGGTCTTAAATGCTAACAAGCGGCCATCTAAGATGCATGAATTGGTCTCAACCCACCTGGATCATAGGAGAATGAAGATCACCAAGGTCACACGATAACTAAGAGCCCAAGAGACAGAAAGGGCCACAGGAACCAGAGACTTACATCATCCTGAGACCAGAAGAACTAGATGGTGCCCGACCACAACCGATGACTGCCCTGACAGGGAGCACAACAGAGAACCCCTGAGGGAGCAGGAGAACAGTGGGATGCAGACCCTAAATTCTCATAAAAAGACCAGACTTAATGGTCTGACTGAGACTAGAAGAATCCCTGCGATCACGGTCCCCAAACCTTCTGTTGGCCCAGGACAGGAACCAGTCCCGAAGACAACTCATCAAACATGGAAGGGACTGGACAATGGGTTGGAGAGAGATGCTGATGAAGAGTGAGCTACTTGTATCAGGTGGACACTTGAGACTGTGTTGGCATCTCCTGTCTGGAGGGGAGATAGGAGGGTAGAGAGGGTTAAAAAAGAAACTGGCAAAATCGTCACAAAAGGAGACTGGAAGGAGGAAGCAGGCTGACTCATTGGGGGGAGAGTAAGTGGGACTATGGAGTAAGGTGTATGTAAACTTGTGTGCGACAGACTGACTTGATTTGTAAACTTTCACTTAAAGCAGAATAAAAATTATTAAAAAAAAAATTGGTGTTGCTCGCACCACTGACCCTTAGTACGTGTGCACCAGTCTGCTTCCTGCCCTGCTTGGCCTGGTGGCACCTGGGCCTTGGAGAAAGGGGCAGAATCTAGGCCCCAGGCTGGCATTCCAGCCTGGCTGGATGCTCTGTCTGCACCATCTTGCCCACCCACACTTGCAGACCAGTCATATTGCTGGCCTGATCTATACCACTCTCCAGGCCCCCCAGGAGAGAGGCCCCTCCATACCCTGGTCAGGGCCTTTCACTCCTCTTGCCATGTTGTCCTTCAGGCCTGGGTGCCTCCTGTGCTCTGAAAGGGCCCTGTGCCTCTGACTTCACCAGCTGCTTCTCCTCATCCTTACCCACAGGGCCCTTGCAGTGGCTAGACCAACCTCTGCAGAATCTGTGTCTCTGTGAGCTCCTCAAGGGCAGGGCCCAAGCAGTTCTCCCTGAAAGGGACCCTGGGACAGACAGGGTGCAGAGAGACAGTGCCAGGGACAGTTGGGGAGCACAGGCGGAGGGCTGCCCACCGGCCCAGGTCCCACCCAGTGAAAACTCTGGTTGGGCTTCCACTGTCAAACCCAGCTCACCTGAACTTCTCACCAAGCCCTGGGGGAAACATCACAGCACCTCACTCCTTGGCGAGGCCTCTGAAGCCTGTCTGTCATGTTTCCTCATTTCATACTCACCATGATCCTGTGGATTGGTACTTGGATGTCCATATCATAGGCAAGAGGAGGCTGAGGCTTAGGGAGGGGACTTGCCGTGACCTGGATGAGAATCAGCAGGCAGACCAAGGTCAACTTCCATATAAGAGAAGGGACATGGTCTGCTGTTGAGTGGAGAATGGGGTGCAGGTGCCAGAGCAAAAGAAAAGAACTGGCTCAGATGGGAATCAGCATGAGGAGGCTCACACGAAACCAAGAGGAGGAGGTTAAGAAAAGGACTAGGAGGAGGAGGCTCAGACAAGGACCAGAAGGAGAAGGCTAAGCAGGTACAAAGGGGAGGAGGCTCAGGCAGGGACCAGGGGAAGTCTCAGGCAGAGATTAGAAGGAGACACAGAGAGGGAGGAGCAGAAAGCCAAAACAGGGACCAAGAGGAGGAGGCTCAGACAGGTACCAGGAAAATGAGGCCCAGACAGGGACTAGGAGGAGGCACATACAGGGACACAAGGAGCAGGCAAAGGCAGGGATCAGAAGGAGGAGGCTCAGACAGGGACCGGGATGAGGAGTCTCAGGCAATAACAAGGAGGAGGGTCATAGAGAGACCAGGTGAAGGAAGCTCTCACAGGGACCAGAAGGTGGAGAATCAGACCGGGACCTGGAGAAGAGGCTCAGACAAGGCTGAGGAGGAGGCCCAGAAAGTACCGGTATGAGGAGGTCCAGATAGGGGCCAGGAGGAGGAGGCCCAGAAAGTGAGTAGGAGGAGGAAGCTCAGACAGGAACCAGGAGGAGGAGGCTCAGACAGAGACCAGGCACAGGAGGCTTAAACAGGGACCAGGAGGAGGATGATAATACAGGAACCAGGATGAAGAGGCTCAGACAGGAACCTGGAGAAGGAGGGTCATATAGGGTATAGGAGGAGGAGGCTTAGACAGGTCACAGGAGTAGGAAGCTCAGAAAGGCACCAGGAGGAGAAGACTCAGATAGAGACCGGGAAGAGTGGGCTTATCAGAGATCAGGAGGAGGTGGCTCAGAGAGAGACAAGGAGGAGGAGGATCAGACAGGGATCATGAGTAAGAGGCTCAGATAGGGCCCAGGAAGAGGGGGAACTTATAAGGACCAGGAGGAAAAGTCTGAGACAGCGACCAGGTAGAGGAGGATCTAACATGACTAGGAGGAGGTGAATCAGACAGGGGCCAGGAAGAGGAGGCTCAGATAGGAACCAGGAGGAGGAAGATCTTATACGGACCAGGAGCAGGATACTCAGACAGAGACTACAAGGAGGATGATCAGATGGGGACCAGGAGGAGGAGGCTCATACAGGGGCTAGGTTGAGGGGACTCAGACAAGGCCCAGGAAGAGGAGGCTGAGCCAGGGACCAGTTAAAGGAGGGTCAGATGGTGGATCAGCAGGAGGCGGCTCATACAGGGATGAAGTAGAGGAGGGTCAGACACGGACCAGGATGAGAAGGCTTGGTTGAAAGACCAGGAGAAGGAGGCCCAGACTGGACCAGAAGTAGGTGGCTCTGAAATGCATCAGGAGGAGGAGCCTCAGGCAGGAACTAGGAGGTGGCGATTCAGAGAGAGATAAGGTGTAGGAGGCTCAGATGATGACCAGGTGGAGAAGGATCAAACATAACCAGGAGGTGGTGCATCAAACAGGGACTAGGAGGCGGAGGCTTGTACAGGGACCAGAAGGAGGAGGCTCAGACAGGGTCCTGGAGTAAAACTCAGACAGGGACCAAGAGTGGAAGACTCTGACATGGACCAGGTGGAGCAGGGTCAGACAGGAACCAGGATGTGGAGGCTCAGATGTGAGATGAGGAGGAGGAGGCCCAGATATGACCAGAAGTAGGAGCCTCAGAACAAGGCCATGGGCCAACTGTGGATCAGACCATCAATTACTCATATGTAAGTTCAAGTTGAAACTGAAGAAAATTAGAACAAGTCCACAAGAGCCACTAAGGTGCGTCTGACATAAGCCATGTTGTTTTCAATTGCTGCATGTTGTTGTTGTTGTTGTTGTTATTAGGTGCCCTCGAGTTGGTTCTGACTCATAGCGACCCTATGCACAACAGAATGAAACACTGCCTGGTTCTGCGCCATCCTTACAATCGTTGTTATGCTTGAGCTCTTTGTTGCAGCCACTGTGTCAATCTACCTCGTTGAGGGTCTTCCTCTTTTCTGCTGGCCTTGTACTCTGCCAAGCATAATGTCCTTCTCCAGGGACTGATCCCTCCTGACAACATGTCCAAAGTATGTAAGACGCAGTGTCACCATCCTTTCTTCTAAGGAGCATTCTGGTTGTACTTCTTCCAAGACAGATTGGTTTGTTCTTTTGGCAGTCCATGGCATATTCAATATTCTTTGCCAATACCATAATTCAAAGGTTTCAATTCTTCAGTCTTCCTTATTCATTGTCCAGCTTTCACATGCATATGAGGTGATTGAAAACATCATGGCTTGGGTCGGGAGCACCTTAGTTTTCAGGGTGACATCTTTGTTTTTTAACACCTTAAAGAGGTATTTTGCAGCAGATTTGCCCAATGCAATGCATCTTTTGATCTCTTGACTGCAGCTTCCATGGGCGTTGCTTGTGGATACAAGTGAAATGAAATCCTGGACAACTTCAATCTTTTCTCCATTTATCACGATGTTGCTTATTGACCAGTCGTGAGAATTTTTACTGTCTTTATATTGAGGTGTAATCCATACCTGAATGCTGCGGTCTTTGATCTTCATCAGTAAGTGCTTCAAGTCCTCTTCACTTTCATCAAGCAAGGCTGTGTCATCTGCATGATGCAGGTTGTTAATGAGTCTTCCTCCAAGCTTTCAGAACATTCTTTTGCTGATGTGGCATGACTCAAAATGAGAAGAAACAGCTGTAAACATCCATTAATAATCAGAACGTGGAAGGTATGAAGTATGAATCTAGGAAAATTGGAAATTGTCAAAAATGAAATGGAAGGCATAAACATTGATATCCCAGGCATTAGTGAGCTGAATTGGACTGGTCTACTATGCTGGGAATGATAACTTGAAGAGGAATAGTCTTGCACTCATATAGTCCAGATTCTTGGATTATTTGTTCAGCATACAGATTTAATAAGTATGGTGAAAGGATAGAACCCTGACAAACACTTTTCCTGACTTTAAACTATGCAATATCCCCTTGTTCTGTTCGAACAACTGCCTCTTGGTCTATGTATAGGTTTCAAATGAGCGCAATTAAGTGTTCTGGAATTCCCATTCTTCACAATGTTATCCATAATTTGATATGATCCACACAGTCGAATACCTTTGCATAGTCAATGAAACACAGGTAAACATCCTTCTGGTATTCTCTGCTTTCAGCCAGGATCCCCCTGACATCAGCAGTGATATCCCTTGTTCCATGTCCTCTTCTGAATCCTGCTTGAATTTCTGGCAGTTCCCTGTGGATGTACTGCTGCAGCCACTTTTGAATGATCTTCAGAAAATTTTACATGTGTGTGACATTAGTGATATTGCTCAATAATTTCTACATTCAGTTGGATCATCTTTCTTTGGAATAGACATAAATATGGATCTTTTCCAGTCAGTTAGCCAGGTCTTCCAAATTTCTTGGCATGGTTGAGTGAGCACTTCCAATGCTGCATTCATTTGTTGAAACATCTCAATTGGTAGTCCATCAATTCCCAGAGCCTTGTTTTTCACCAATGCCTTCAGTGCAGCTTGGACTTCTTCCTTCAGTATCATCAGTTGCTGATCATATGCCACCTCCTGAAATGTTTGAATGTTGACCAATTCTTTTTGGTATAGTGACTCTGTGTATTCCTTCCATCTTCTTTTGATGCTTCCTGCATAACTTAATATTTTCCCTGTAGAATCCTTCAATATTGCAACTCGAGGCTTGAATTTTTCTTCAGTTCTTTCAGCTTAAGAAATGCTGAACATCTTCTTTCCTTTTGGTTTTCTATCTCCAGCTCTTTGCACATGTCATTATAATACTTTATCTTCTGGAGCTGTCCTTTGAAATTTGTTCAGCTCTTTTGCTTTATCATTTCTTCCATTTGCTGTAGCTACCCAGTGTTCAAGAGCAAGTTTCAAGGTCTCTTCTGACATTTATTTTGGTCTTTTCTTTTTTTCCTGCATTCTCATGACTTCTTGCTTTCTTTGTGTATAGTGTCCTTGATTTCATTTCACAACTCATCTGGCCTTTGATCATTAGTGTTCAAGCATCAAATCTATTCTTGAGATGGTCTCTAAATTCAGGTGGGATAACATCAAAGTCTTAATTTGGCTCTCAGGGACTTGTTCTAATTGTCTTCAACTTCAGCTTGAACTTGCATATGAGCAATTGATGGTCTATTCCACAGTCAGCCCCTGGCCTTTTTCCGACTAATGATATCGAGCTTTTCCACTGTCTCTTTCCCCAGATGTAGTTGATTTGATTCCTGTGTATTCCGTCTGGCAAGGTCCATGTGCGTAGTCATCGTTTATGCTGTAGAAAAAAAGTATTTGCAGTGAACAAGCCATTGGTCTTGCAAAATTCTATAATATAATCTCTGGCATTGTTTCTATCACCAAGGCCATATTTTCCAACTGCTGTTCTTTCTCCTTTGTTTCCAACTTTTGCATTCCAATGACCAGTAATTATCAATGCATCCTGATTGCATGTGTCTGTTGGTTTATCATATTGTGGAGGCTTGCATTGTTGTGATGCTGGAAGTTATGCCACTGGTATTCAAATACCAGCAGTGTCACCCATGGAGGACAGGTTTCAGCTGAGTTTCCAGACTAAGACAGGCCAGGAAGAAGGACCTGGCAGTTTACTTCCAAAAAGAATTATCCAGTGGAAACCTTATGAATAGTGGCAGGATGTTGCCTGATATAGTGCCGGAAGATGAGCCTCTCAGGTTTGAAGGCACTCAAAAGATGACTGGGGAAGAGCTGCCTCAAAGTAGAGTCAATCTTAATGATACAGATGCAGTCAAGCTTTCAGGACATTCTTTTGCTGATGTGGCATGACTCAAAATGAGAAGAAACAGCTGTAAACATCCATTAATAATCAGAAAGTGGAATGTATGAAGTATGAATCTAGGAAAATTGGAAATTGTCAAAAATGAAATGGAAGGCATAAACGTTGATATCCTAGGCATTAGTGAGCTGAATTGGACTGGTCTACTATGCTGGGAATGACAACTTGAAGAGGAGTAGTCTTGCACTCATCATCAAAAAGAACATTTCAAGATCTATCCTGAAGCACAATGCTGTCAGTGATAGGATAATATCCACATGCTTGCAAGGAAGACCAGTTAATACAACTATTATTCAAATTATGCACCAATCGCTAAGGCCAAAGATGAAGAAATTGAAGATTTTTACCAGCTTCTGCAGTCTGAATTGATCTTACAGTCAGGATGCATTGATAATTACTGGTGATTGGAATGTGAAAGCTGAAAACAAGGAATAAATTAGGGGCCAGGAGGAGGAGGATTATATCAGCACAGGAGGAGGCTCAGAAAGTGACCAGGTAGAAGAGGATCGGACATGACTAGAAGGAGGAACATCAGACAGGGACCAAGAGAAAGAGGCTCAGACAGGGACCAGTAGAAGGAAGTTTAGGCAAGGACCAGAAAGAGGAGTCTCAGACACTGACCAGGAGGAAGAGGAGGCCCAGACAGTGGCCAGGAGGAAAAGGATCATACAAGGTTCAGGAAGAGGAGTTGTGATCATTAGGGTTATGTGTCAACTTGACTGGGCCATGATTCTCTGTGGTTTGGCATTTATGATGTAGTTTGGCAGTCGTGTGATGATGTGATCACTGCCATGATGAGATTTGATATAATGTGATCACTACCATGATGGGATCTGCTGTGAGTTGCCAATCAGTTGAAAAGGAGTTGCGTCGAATACTAAGTGGACATTCTGGCAAGGCTCGTGGGCTTTTGCTCGACCCGGATCCTGAAGCTGGCTCCTGTTCATCTGACCTCCAGTTCTTGGGACTTGAGCTAGCAGCTTACTTGTGGTCTTACCTGCTTATCTTGGGATTCATTGGTCTTTTCAGCTTGTGAGCAAGAGCCCTGCCAATCTTGGGTTCGCTAGCCCCTGCAACTACATGAATCAGGAGAAGCTTCAAGCCTAACCTATGGATTTGGACCATTCTAACCTCTACAAATGTGTGAGCCATTTCCTTTATATACATCTCTCTATATAGATATTTATACACTTTATGTGCTTTTCTTCTCTAGAGAACCCAGCCTAAGACAGGAGGTTCAGATAGGGACCAGGTGGAGGAGGATCAGACAAGGACCAGGAAGAAGAGTCTCAGACACTGACCAGGAGGAGGAGGCCCAGACAGGGTCCAGGATGAAAAGGATCAAGTAGGGTCTGCAAGGAGGAAGTTCAGATAGGGTCCAGGAGGAGGTTCTGACAGGAACTACGAGGAAGAGGATCATACAGGGACCAAGAGGAGGCTCAGACACGGACCAGCAGGAGGCTGGGTCCAGGAACAGGAGGTTTAAAAAGGAACCAGGAGGAGGAGGATCATATAGGGACCAAGAGGAGGAGGCTCATGCAGGGACTAGGAGGAGGCTCAGACAGGGACCAGGATGAGAAGGCTCAGAGAAACCAAGTTGAGGAGTCTCAGACAGAGACCAGGTGGAGGAGTGTCAGATAGGGACCAGGAGGAGGAAGATCAGACAGAGACCAGGAGAAGGAGGATCAGATAGGGCCTGGGAGGAGAAGGCTCAGACAGGGACAAGAAAGAGGCTCAGACAGGAACCAGGAGGAAGAGGATTATTTAGGGTGTAGAAGGAGGAGGAGGTACCAAAAGGATTCAGGAAGAAGAAGTTCAAACAGGGACCAGAGGAGAAGGCCCAAACAAGGGCAGAAGAAGGCTCCAATAGGGACCAGTAGGAGGAAGCTTAGACAGGGACCAAGAGGAGGAGGCTCCAAGAGGATCTGGGAGGAAGAGGCTCAAACAGAGACCAGGCAGAGAAGTTCAGACTGGGACCAGAAAGAGGAAGCTCATACAGGGACCAGGTGGAGGAGGATCAGACAGGGACCAGGATGAGGAGGCTCAGATGGAGGATCAGGAGGAGGAGGTCCAGACATGACCAGGAATAGGAGGCTCAGAAGGGATCAGTAGCAGGAGGCTCAAACAGGAGCCAGAAGGAGGAGCCTTAGGCAGGGACTAGGAGGAGAAGGATCAGAGAGGGACCAGAAGTAGGAGGCTAACAGGGACCAGGAAGAAGAGGATCATACCGGGACCAGGAGGAGGAGGCTCAGCCAGCCACCTGGTGGTGGAGGATCAGACATGACCAGAAGGAGAAGCATCAGACATGACCAGAAGGAGAAGCATCAGACATGACCAGAAGGAGGAGGCTCAGACATGACCAGGAGGAAGAGGCTCATACAGGCACCAGGAGGAGGAAGTCCTGACGGGGGATCATGTGGGGGCACGTTTTGAGTGTTTGTGGGGAAAAGGTTCGGATTCTCAATGTACTTTGAGGTCAGCTGAAGTGGACATGGGAAAGAAGAGTTTTGGTTGGGTCTTAGGTTACTGTCTTTCTACTCCTCCTCTTGCTCCTACCCAAAGAATGCAGGTAAGACCCCTGTTTGGAGCCTGCAGTGGTCTCCCTTGTCACATTCCCAAGGCTGTCCTAGCAGCCTGGCCCTCACAGGCCCTATCTTTGCCTTCCACAACCTTGATCCCAGGGTCTGCTGCACTTCCTTAGGAACTGAGTATCCCATCTTGGAGGGTGCTGAGCTTAAAAGCTGGTCCCCAAGACCCCAGATCTGCTCTCCTGTGACTCTGTAGCTCCACTGTGTCACTCTCTCCATCACCAACACAGATGCCATCACCTGGAGAGTCACCTCATCCCCAGCAGCCAGGGCGGCACCTGAGCCTGTCATTAAAACCTAGCAGGACTTTATAAGCTCAGGCTTAATGCTAAGCACATAAGAAAATCTCTGTAATTTCCCGCTGGGCAATGGGGATGTTGTCTGGCTCCTGCAGGCCATAATTTTAGGGGAGAGAAACTTTTTTTTTCTCCACATATGATGGGAAGTCAGTAGTTACGGTTACAGCTGACTGTTGACATTGGGAAGCTGTTCCGATGCCCAGAATCCCACCTACCTCAACTAAATGGTATCTTTATGAAATTAGTAGAATGAGGCTGCACCAAGGGGGAGGCAAAAAAAAAATGAACTTTCAAATTTTGAGTATAATTGGAAAACTGACCTTTGGAAAATATTTTCCCACCTCAGCCCCAAGCTGCACTGAAAAGAAAAAAAAAATGCAGTTTAGAGGCTGGGGAAGAATGGGTGCATTATGTGATGGTGAAGGGGATCTTGAGAAATTAGGCAACTTTGCTGGATAGAGGTGAGCGCTGACTCACCTGACTGGGTCGGGCCCTCTGGGTGTCCTCAGGCTATAGTGTCTATGGTACTGGCCAGGGAGTCGCTTGGGCGCCAAGGCCGGCCTCTGGCCTGTTGCACTAGGGGCAGAGTGGACGCTCCCAGAACCCCAGGTAGCACAGGCCTCTCAGAGGAGCCCGCATGAGCCTCCACCTGACTGTCAGGGTCAGTGACAAGGCCTTCCTGTGTGGGCCCTGGTGGCGGGCTTCACAGCCTAGGCTGTCCCATGGAGTTTGCTGTCCAGAGGGGGACAGGGGAAGCACACAGGTACACAGACCAGTGCTGAGCCACAGCTGTCCTGCGTGTCCAGAGCAGAACACGAGGGTGCAGCCCTCTAGGTGTTGGGAACAACTGGGGAGGCCTGAGCTGAGCAGTGGGTGGGGGCCACATGGGGCAGCAGTACAGGCATCCAGCAAAAGGGGTGGCGTGTGCTAAGGCCCTGTGGCCAGAGACAGTATGGTGGAAGGCAGGCAATATCTGCAGTCTGTAGCTGCGAGGTGCTCTGGAGATGTGGGCAGGGCCCGGCATGAGGGCCTCAGGGACCACAACGGAATAGTGGTCTCAACCCTGAGAACTGTGGGAGCCCAGGGATTTGGGGCAAGTGTAGGGATGTATGGAGGGGGTGGTGAGGGCAGGACTGGAAACAGAGGTGCTGTGAGGAGTCAGGTGGTGTCCGGAGGAGGAGCAGATGCCTTGGACTTGGGGATGACTGAGGAGGAGATGGAGAAGTTTGAAGGTGGACTGGGTGGTGGGGTTGGTGAGAGAGGCGTGGAGGGGCCTTTCAGGGGCCTGGTGGCCTGGGCCCCTGCTGCTGGTTTACCATGGTGTTGTCCATTGGGTCAGCAACTGTCAGGAGATGTTTTGGGATTGTGAGGATAGAAGCAGGCAGTGAATTGAGTTTTGAACGGACTGAGCTTAAGAACTATTGAAACATCAAATAGGGAGGTGAAGAGGATAGTAACTGGGGTGTGTGAAGTGCTGGTCGCTGGGCTGGGGCATGCAGCGTGCATACAACAAGGCTCAGTTGGATTTAGCAATTCAGCAAGTGTTTGTTAGAGCCGTGAATGCACTGTTACATCTTCTTGGGGCCTCAGTTTCCTTGTCTACTAAATGAGGTAATAATAGGTGAGGGATGAATAAGTAGTCAATTCTGGAATCTTGGGAAGATACACGAATCCATCTGCTGCTTGTCCTCTCAAGCCCTGGCTGTTCCGGCTTACTGTTTTATGTAATAATATGTACTTCTACAATATCTCTCTGGGGAACGTGTGCTTCCTTATTGCAGGGGCAGAAGTTGGGTGTTGGAGCTTGCCAAGTGACACAGCCAGGGACAGCAGGCTCCTAGAGGTTTCTGCCAGGACCTTTCTCTCCATGAGCAAACTGCTCACTCAGAGGTTTGTCTCTCAGCTACTTAGTGATGCTGCTCCAGGCCTCCTCCTAACAAGGACAGTCTTACCTATACCTTTGGGCACCAAACTACGACCGCTCAGTTGACCCAGAAGCTGTGTGACATGTGAGGAACCTAACTCACAGGCTGTCCCAGGGATCCCTCTTAGGAGAGTGTGGGAGTGTGGTGGGCCAGATGCCTCTCCCAGCCAGGTAGGGCCTGGACACTTTTTTCACTGCCTTTGAATTTTGACCCACTTGTTTGGCGGGTCTCCCAGCATTTCGTGTCTCCTGCAGGTTCCTTGGGGCCTGGTTGGCTCCTCCCTGGGCTCAAGAAGTGCCAAGGAGCAATTCCCACATGCTAACCAAGCCTGCTTCTAATTGCGCTCGCTGTAGTAATTTGTGCAATCCTTCCCATGCCCCAGAGGGTAGGGTTGTTCTTAGTCCTGCTTCTGAGGAGGAGACTGGGTGGCAAAGGCACAAGGCATGGGCAGAGCTGGGAGGAGCCTGTGGGGCTGGAGTCCTCATCTGTGTGGGCCTCGGCTGACCCCAACAGGAAGAGCTGCAATGAGGAGTTGCAGGCAGCACACACGGGACCTCAGCTGTTTGTCTGCAAGGTGCCTGGGAACAGAACTCGAGGAGCAGACTCTAGTCTTTTCCTCTCCCTTTCAGGGGTCTCCGCCTCAATTACCTCCCTCTCAATGTCCACTCCCTTCTTCCCTCCCTTGACCAGTTCCCTCTGTATTCCCATATCCTGGAGAGCCCTTCTGATTGGCTTAGATAGGGAGCTCTATCCTGACTGGGCAAAGCCTGGGCATTGGCACCTCCAGGTGGCTGGACAACCCGCATAAAATAAGAGCAATGCAGACACTCTTCCAGCCTGCTGCTTTAGTTACTTAGTGGCCATAACAGAAACGCCACGGGGGTGGCTTTCAAGAACAGGGATTTATTCCTCACAGTTTCTTGTTGTTTTTAGTTGCCATTGAGTTGATTCTGACTCATGGTGACCCCACGTGTGCAGAGTAGAACTGTTCCATACAGTTTTCAAGGCTGCACACTTTCAGAAGCAGATCATCAGGCCTGTCTTCTGAGGTACTTGTTGTTGTTGTTGTTAGGTGCCATCGAGTCGGTTCCGACTCATAGCGACCCTATGCACAACAGAACGAAACACTGCCCAGTCCTGCCCCATCCTTACAAACATTGTTATGCTTGAGCTCATTTTTGGAGCCACTGTGTCAGTCCACCTCGTTGAGGGTCTTCCTCTTTTCTGCTGACCCTGTACTCTGCCAAGCATGATGTCCTTCTCCAAGGACTGATCCCTCCTGACAACATGTCCAAAGTATGTAAGACGCAGTCTTGCCATCCTTGCCTCTACGGAGCATTCTGGCTGCTCTTCTTCCAAGACAGATTTGTTCATTCTTTTGGCAGTCTGTGGTATATTCAATATTCTTCGCCAACACCACAATTCCAAGGCGTCAGTTCTTCTTTGATCTTCCTTATTCATTGACCAGCTTTCACATGCATATGATGTGATTGAAAATACCATGACTTGAGTCAGGTGCACCTTAGTCTTCAAGGTGACATCTTTGCTCTTCAACACTTTGAAGAGGTCCTTTGCAGCAGATTTACCCAATGCAATGCGTCTTTTGATTTCTTGGCTGCTGCTTCCATAGCTGTTGATTGTGGATCTGAGTAAAATGAAATCCTTGACAACTTCAATCTTTTCTCTGTTTATTATGATGTTGCTCATTGGTCCAGTTGTGAGGATTTTTGTTTTCTTTTTGTTGACGTGTAATCCATACTGAAGGATGTGGTCTTTGATCTTCATTAGTAAGTTCTTCAAGTCCTCTTCACTTTCAGCAAGGAAGGTTGTATCATCTGCATAACGCAGGTTGTGAATGAGTCTTCCTCCAATCCTGATGCCCCGTTCTTCTTCATGTAGTCCAGCTTGTCGTATTATTCGTTCAGCATACAGATTAAATAGGTATGGTGAAAGAATATAACCCTGACTCACACCTTTCCTAACTTTAAACCAATCAGTATCCCCTTGTTCTGTCCGAACAACTGCCTCTTGATCTATGTAAAGGTTCCTCATGAGCACAATTAAGTGTTCTGGAATTCCCATTCTTCACAATGTTATCCATAGTTTGTTACGATCCACACAGTCAAATGCCTCTGCATAGTCAATGAAACACAGGTAAACATCCTTCTGATATTCTCTGCTTTCAGCCAGGATCCATCTGACATCAGCAATGATATCCCTGCTTCCATGTCCTCTTCTGAAACCAGCCTGAATTTCTGGCAGTTCCCTGTTGATATACTGCTGCAGCTGTTTTTGAATGATCTTCAGCAAAATTTTGCTTGCATGTGATATTAATGATATTGTTCTATAATTTCCACATTCAGTTGGATCACCTTTCTTGGGACTAGGCATAAATATGGATTTCTTCCAGTCAGTTGGCCAGGAAGCTCTCTTCCATGTTTCTTGGCATAGACGAGTGAGCACCTCCAGTGCTGCAACTGTTTGTTGAAACATCTCAATTGATATTCCATCAATTCCTGAAGCCTTGTTTTTTGCCAGTGCCTTCAGAGCAGCTTGGACTTTTCCTTCAGTACCATCGGTTCCTGATCATATGCTGCCTCTTCAAATGATTGAATATCGACTAATTCTTTTTGGTATAATGACTCTGTGTATTCCTTCCATCTTCTTTTGATGCTTCCTGCGTCTTTTAATATTTTCCCCATGGAATCCTTCACTATTGCAACTCGAGGCTTGAATATTTTCTTCAGTTCTTTCAGCTTGAGAAACGCCGAGCGTGTTCCTCCCTTTTGGTTTTCCATCTCCAGCTGTTTGCACATGTCATTATAATGCTTTACTTTGTCTTTTCGAGATGCCCTTTGAAATCTTCTGTTCAGTTCTTTTACTTCCTCAATTCTTCCTTTTGCTTTAGGTGCTCAATGCTCAAGAGCAAGTTTCAGAGTCTTTTCTGACATCCATCTCGGTCTTTTCTTTCTTTCCTGTCTTTTCAGTGACCTCTTGCTTTCTTCATGGATGATGTCCTTGATGTCATTCCACAACTCGTCTGGTCTTCGGTCACTAGTCTTCAATGTGTCAAGTCTATTCTTGAGATGGTCTCCAAATTCAGGTGGGATATACTCGAGGTCATAGTTTGGCTCTCATGGACTTGCTGTCATTTTCTTCAGTTTCAGCTTGAACTTGGATATGAGCAATTGATGGTCTGTTCCACAGTCGGCCCCTGGCCTTGTTCTGACTGATGATATTGAGCTTTTCCATCGTCTCTTTCCACAGATGTAGTCAATTTGATTTCTGTGCATTCCATCTGGTGAGGTCCATGTGTATAGTCACCGTTTATGTTGGTGAAAAAAGATATTTGCAATGAAGAAGTCGTTGGTCTTGTAATAGTCTATCATTCGATCTCCGACATTGTTTCTGTCACCAAGGCCATATTTTCCAACAACTGATTCTTCTTTGTTTCCAACTTTCGCATTCCAATTGCCAGTAATTATCAATGCATCTTGACTGCATGTTCAATCAATTTCAGACTGCAGCAGCTGATAAAAATCTATTTCTTCATCTTTGGCTCTAGTGGTTGGTGCGTAAATTTGAATAATAGTCGTATTAACTGGTCTTCCTTGTAAGCGTATGGATATTATCCTATCACTGACAGCGTTATACTTCAGGATACATCTTGAAACGTTCTTTTTGATGATGAATGCAACACCATTCCTCTTCAAGCTGTCATTCCCAGCATAGTAGACTGTATGATTATCCGATTCAAAATGGCCAATACCAGTCCATTTCAGCTCACTAATTCCTAGGATATCGATGTTTATGTGTTCCATTTCATTTTTGACGATTTCTGATTTTCCTAGATTCATGCTTCGTACATTCTAGGTCCTGACTATTAATAGATGTTTGCAGCTGTTTCTTCTCATTTTGAGTTTGCCACATCAACAAATGAAGGTCCTGAAAGCTTTACTCCATCCATGTCATTAAGGTCGACTCTACTTTAAGGAGGCAGCTCTTCCCCAATCATCTTTTGAGTGCCTTCCAACCTGGGGGGCTCATCTTCCAGCACTATATCAGACAATGTTCTGCTGCTATTCATAAGGTTTTCACTGGCTAATTCTTTTCAGAAGTAGACTGCCGGGTTCTTCTTCCTAGCCTGTCTTAGTCTGGAAGCTCAGCTGAAACCTGTCCTCTATGGGTGACCCTGCTGGTATCTGAATACTGGTGGCATAGCTTCCAGCATCACAGCAACATGCAAGCCCCCACAGTACGACAAACTGACAGACACGTGGGGGTTCTGAGGTACAGATGGATTCAAATCACCAACCTTTCAGTTAGTAGTATAGCACTTAACCATTTGCACCATCTAGGGACTCCATTCTCACAGTTCAGGAGGCTAGAAGTCTGAACTGAGGGCTTGACTTGAGGGGGAGGTCTTTCCTTGTCCATTTCGGTTTTCAGTAGCTGCCAGTGATGCCTGTGTCCCCATTGTCCATCTCCCTCCTTTTCCCTGTTCTGTTCTTTTTATAACTTAGGAGTGATTAGATTTAGAACTCACCCTACCTGGGAGACTGGGAGACCTACTTAACATAACAAAGGAAACCCTGTTTCCAAACAGGATTATATTGGCAGGTACAGGGGCCAGGATTTTTTTTTCTTTTCTCTCTTTTTCTTTTGTTGTTGTTGTTGAGAATATGCACAGCAAAACATACGCCAAATAAACTGTTTCTACATGTACAATTCAGTGACGTTGATTACATTCTTCGAGTTGTGCAACCATTCTTACTCTCCTTTTCTGCATTGCTCTCCCCCATTAACTGGTAAAGATTAGATAAACTCACTGCCCCCTAAGGTTTCTATCTAATCTTTTGAGTTGCAGTTGTCAGTTTGATACCATATAGATAGTTCTTAAAAGAGTATAATGCTCAAGGCCAACTTTCTTTTACTAGTTAAGTTAAACTGTTATTTGGTTTTAAGAAGACTTTAGGGGATATTTTTAGTTTAAGTTTTTTTTTCTGTTTCTTTTTTTATTGTACTTTAGATGAAGGTTTACAGAACAAACTAGTTTCTCATTAAACAGTTAATACACATATTGTTTTATGACATTGGTTTAAATTTCAAAGATTATCTCAGGGCAATAGTTTCAGGGGTTCATCCAGCCTCCATGGCTCCAGAAAGTCTGAAGTCCATGCAAATTTGGAATTCTGTTCTTCAATTTCCCCTTTTGATCAGGATTCTCCTATAGAACCTTTGATCAAAGTGTTCAGTAATGGTAGCTGGGTATCATCCAGCTCTTCTGGTTTCAATACAAAGTTCATGGAGACAATTAGCCAGACATTCCATATCCTCCTCTATTCCTGACTCTCCTTCTTCCTCTGTATTTCCACGTGAATAGAGAACAATTTTTGGCCACTTGCAAGCTTCTAAGACCCCAGGCACTATGCAAAGAATTGGGAGATAGAGCAGAAGCACTAAACACTTTATTAGGCCAATTAACCGGGATGTCACTCTAAATCAAGGTGCCAAATCCCATGAGGTGTTTTGGTTGTACATAAGCAGCTGCTTTCTCTTTTCTTTTTTTTTTTTTTTGGTCATTGTTGTAAATATATCTATCGCACAACTTTTGCCAGTTCAACTTCTTACAGGTGTACAACTTATTGACAGCAATTACAATTATCAGCTGTGCAGCCCCACCCTTAATGTGATTTTTCCATCATTTTTGACCTCCCTTTCCCCCTCCCTCCCACCACAGGGGCCAGGATTTCAATACATATTTTGAGGTGACACAACTCAATCCATAACACCTACCCATGTGCTGGGAATGAGGCAGGTACTGTCACCTTCCTGTTTATAGAGGCATGCCAGATCACATCTGTGGGTGCATGAGGAGTCTGACAGGGGCTCTTGATGCCCCTTCCCCCCAAGTCCCCCAGCTATTATCCTACCCATCCATCCCTGGCCTGGGAAGCCCAGGAGGAGCAGGGTCTTAGGTGAGATTTCTCAAATCTGTCCTCCTGAGAAGAAAGGAGGGCAGTTTACTAATTACTGCTCACTAATTACCATTCAAGCAATTTCCATAATTGTCTCAAGAAAAGATTTCATCAACCTAGCAGTGAGCAGAAACAGCCTGTGGAGAAAAGGCAAAGGCATGTGCTCAGGGAGCAAAACGCAATGGAAATAAACCACATGGACCGTGGGGGAGTCCTGGAATGTCTGAGGCCAGTCAACACCCCTCCCCACCATGTAGGACAGGAAACTGACGCCCAGCAAGGCCAGATGACCAGGCCAAGGTCACACAGTCTTTGTGCAGACCAAAGACTTTGCAGTCCTCGGTGTAGGACACCAGTAGCATCAAAGTCCATCATGAAGAGTTACAGGGCACACTTTTGAAAACCCTTCCAAAGACAGCGCACATTTCCTTGAAGCTAATTGCTTTAGTTTGAGGTAATATTCATCTCAGAAACACCAGCAGTAACCTTTGGTCTTGGCAAATTCTCCCCTCAATCACATAACGTAAACAGCGATAAACGAGGGCTTTTTAAGGCTTTCTTCGTAATGCGTTGCACATGCATTTGTTACCAAATCTGCGTGCTCTTCAAGTCGTGAAACCTGAGCTTGGTGGGGAGGTGAGCCGGGCTGGGCTGCCTATGGTGGGGTCAGGGTTCCCAGGAGACACCCAACCCAGGCCTGGTCCTGTGCCTCCCTCCTCTCCCCCTCCCAGCTCCTTCTTGGGCTGGCTCTTTCTCTTCGGTCTCTCTTTTCCCTTTCTTTCTTCCTCTTTCTTTCATTCTGTCTCGCTTTGTCTGGCCCTCACTCTCTTCTCCCTCTGCCTTTTTTTTTTTTTTTTTTTTTGTCTCTCTCTTTCACCCTTTGGTCCTGCTTGTCTTTTTTTTTTTTTTTACTCTTGTCTTGGCCTCAGGGTCTGTCCCCCCCACTCCTCTCCTTCTTGCGTTCTCTGTCTCTCTGTTTCTTGCTCTTTCCTTCTATTTTCTATTTCTCTCCTTGTCTTTCTGATTCCTTCTCCCTTTTTCTGTCTCATCTCTGACCTTCACTCCTGTTTCCCTGCTTGTCTCCCTCTCCCCTTATCTCTCTGTCTCTCACCCTACATCTCTGCCCCTCCCCACATGCCCTGCCAAGGGCACAGCTCGCATTCTTCCTTCTCAGTCCTGGGGATTCCAAGGGGCGAGGGCATGGTGCTGGGGCCTGCGATTTGGTGGGAGGAGGTTCGGAGAAGGAGCCACTGTATTTGGGGGCGGGGAGAAGGAGAAATCAGGGCAGGCTGCACAGAGGCCATGACACCTGGACAGGGTCTGGAAACTGGATGTGAATTGGTCAAATGGAGAAGGAGGAAAGGGCATTCCAGAATTGGTCAAATGGAGAAGGAGGAAAGGGCATTCCAGACAGAGGGGTCAGACCCTAGGGATGGCCAGTGCACTGATGTGGCTGGACAGTGGTGGGGCAGGGAGGGAAGGGGCTGGGTAATATGACGTGTGAGGACCTGGGGGTGTCCCAAAGGTGTTGGATAAGGGTGGGGCATGGGAAGTAAGGGTCTAGTTCGGACAGTAGGATTAGGCAGCCATGATGGAAGGGTGGGGGACACCCCTGAGGGAGCTCCAAGGGCCTCGAGCAGAGAGGTGCCTGGTGCAAGGAAGCCACCTGAGACCTCGTGCAAGTCCCTTCCCACATCCTAGCCTCGTTTCTCCTGTCCACAGAACGGGGATGCTCACATGATGGCCCAGTACAACTGGGGAGTTCAGGGAGACTATGGACAGCTTCAGGGTCAGAGCGCCCATCCTCAGGTGCTGCTGTGTATCCTCCCCCCCAACCCCGTGCGCCCTAGAACTGCTGTTCCTTCAGCGCCAGGGTAGAATCTATGTCTTCCTTCCTTCCCCGAGCCTGTACGCGCATACTCAGTACTGCGCATGTTTACCACTGTGGCCCCACCACAAACCACAGGCTGTGTGCTAGTGGCCCCACCTGAAGGCAAAGGAAGCTGGGCCACGGAGTTCAGGTGCTGTCTGAGGCTACACAATACACAGGCCTGTAGTGCCAGAGGCCACACCCTAGAGCCCCGCACACCCATCTCCCAGCTTAAGAAGACCTCTGCTGTGTGTGCTTTCACAGGGCCAGAGCAGGGCTCCCTCCACCTCCATCCCTGTGAGGCTAACACCCCTGCCCCATGTTACCAAGGAGGACAGTGAGGCTCAGAGGGCTGCAGTCTGTCCAAGGCACATGGCAAGCTGGGGCAGTGCTGGGCCCGAACTGCATTGCCTGACTCCTGGCCTGGTAGACAAATGGAGCACCCGCCCAGCCCTCCCTTGGGACTCCCCTTCTTCTCTGCCTGCCTGGGGTGACCAGGGGCCCTGCACAGTGACAACTCTACTTCTGGGGATGCCTGACCCAGGATGGCAGAGACCTGTGGTAGCACCGGTTGTGTAGTCAGCACACCCTGATTTGTGCCTACGCCTGGCTGGGGCCCTGAAGGCACAGCCCCACCCCAGATGCTGCTCTCAAGACACTCAGGCCCTGTAAGAGAGACAGGGTATTCGTTCATTCAGTCATTTAGCACATGCTTATGGAAGCCCTTGGGGCACACGGCACGCCTGAAGGTGGTGCAGTGCCAGAAGACCCACGGACAGTGGAGATGAGTCCAGGGGCTGGGGAAGAAGGAGGAGAGGGGAGGCGGGGAGAGCCCAGGCTGCCTCCCAGTGTGAGCTCTCTGTGGAGAGGCATTAAGAGCAGTCTCAGTTTCTCATCTCAATAGCTCAGTGGCCTCCGCCCCTCCTCCCAGAACGTCTCCCAGAATGGACCTCCAGAGCCCAGGAGGTGAGCAAGGCCGGCCCCCCCAGGAGAGAAGTGGCTGTGACTATGGGAAGGACCCTTAGCTGAAACCTACATTCATTAAAAAGTGCTTTCATTTTTAAATCATTAGTATAAGATAACGCTCATTTGTTGTTTAAAAAATAATTCAATGATCAGGATTAAAAGGTTCAACCCCCCCATTCCATTTTTCAGAGAGCCCCCACAGTGCTCCCTCTGGGTGCATCCTGGCCTTCCTTCCAGCACACATTGCTATACCTGTGACCCTGATGGACACGTGTGTCTGCGCAGGTGGCGGCCTGCTGCCTTGGCACCTGCCAGCCTGGTCTCCACTGCCTTGTCGTCTCTCGGACTTCTGTTCAGGGCCCTGTTGCAGCTGGGCAGGCTGTAGGCTCAGAAGCAGCAGGCTCCCTCTCCTCAGGGTGGGCCTGGTAGAGCCCTGGGCAGCCGGGAAGGGGCTGCGGGAGCAGGGCAGCAGTCAGGGAAGGCTTTCTGGCGAAGAGACGTTTGGGACATTGTGAAATGCTATAGACTGTATTAAAAAGTCTTCTTCCCCCAAACCTGCTCCTCTCTGAGGCTTTTCCATCTCAGTAGTCGGCTCCACCCTGCAGCAGTAAACTTGGGAGCCACCTCCACTGCGTTCACTACCTGCTACCTCCAACCTGTGTACAAACCCTGTCAGCCCATCCCCTTCCCTCAGTACCGCCCTGGACGGTGACAGCCCCTTCCTTGTTGGCCTTCTTGACTTCACCCTCACCCCATAGCCCATTCACCATGTGGTGGCCAGAGGGGCCTGTGAGCCCCAGTCCAGCTATCCGTCCTCCCCAGGCAAGTCTCCCTGAGTCTGACCACCACCTCTTGCACCCCAAGCCCCTACTTCATCTTTCTTCACAGCATCCCCTCCTTTTGACACACTATGTAATTTAGTATTGTCTCAAAAAAAAAAAAAAAATTTTTTTTTTTTTTTTCTGGTTCACCCCCTGTCCCTCCACAAGGAGACTCCTGAGGCGGAGGTCTTGCCTGTCTAGTTCATGCTGGGTCCCAGAGCCTAATGATGCCTGCACGTGGCCCAGGTTTGCTGAAGGACTCACCATCTCCACTCACTAATTTACTCCTCAAGCCTTTGGGCCAGGCCCTGCCCTGGCACTGGGGAGTTAGAGGTGGGGACAGCCTCGGGCAGGAACCAGACACTGTGCAGACAGTGGCCAGCAGAGTGGGCACTGCAAGAGAGGAAAGATGGGGCTCAGGCACACCTGGGGTGGGGAGTTTGCGGTGCAGGCAGGAGGGACTGCTAGGCGTGTGGGCCAGAGGAAGGCAGTGCTGCAGAGGCTTGCTGTGCACGGTGTGGGGCCTGAACCATGGGCCCCAGTGTGTCTGAAGGGTGAGGCAGGAGATGGCACAGTTTAGCCCAGGCCGCGAGCTGTGGGCAGCTGGAGGTTGGGCAGCTGTGGAAAGAGGAGGGAGCTGGGCTTTTCTGAGAACTCCTCTGCCCTGAATCCATCTTCTTGCCCTGGATCCCTGGTTCTACTTCACAGTGTTGCTCCCCACATGACTGAGCCCATGCAGAGGGAGGCCCACAAAGCCCTCGGCCCCCTGGTCCCTGCTTGCTGTGCACAGGCTACCCTAGGCAGGGAACAAGAAAGACCATGTTCAAGTACCAAGAACACTGAAAATGGGCAATTTAAAGTAAAAGGCCTTTTTTCCTTCAGCACTCACTTTAGTGAGACAGGTGGCCCTGAACATGGTTTCTTGAATGGGCCCAAGACCCAGGAACTTAGCCATCGCTCAAGGAGTCAGCAGTGACCCCTGGGCTTTCCTGAGGCTGGCCGCTGGGCTCCCTGCCCACCTTCAAGTTCAAGTCTGGCCCATCTGTGAGGGCCCAGTGGACACTGCCCCCTTTCCAGAGACCATTTCCTTGGAAAAACCTCCCCTGCCCCTGACCTCTGACTCCGTACACTCGTGAAGGTTGCATTTATCATCTTCCATGTTCTAATAAGGAACCCCTGGTGGCGTAGTGGTTAAGTGCTACTGCTGTTATCCAAAGGGTCGGCAGTTTGAATCTGCCAGGTGCTCCTTGGAAACTCTGTGGGGCAGTTCTACCCTGCCCTACAGAGTCGCTATGAGTCGGAACCGACTCGACCTCACTGGGTTTGGTTTTTTTTTGGTTTCTATATTCTAACAATGGTTTTTTGGTATAGCTTTCCCCACCCTCTCAAAACAAAACTGAGACCCTGTTCATCCTGTCACAAATCTGTATTCAGCACCTGGTCCCTGCCACCCTTCTCCTCTGACAATGTGTGGCCTCAGACAAGCCCTTTGCCTACTGTGCACCTCAGTTTCCCCACCCGAACAATCGGGATGAGCCTTACTGTAAAGGGCCCTCTCTGCTCTGACATTCTGCAAAGCTGAGGATGGAGCACATCAGGATCAGAGGGCCTTAAAGGTCTTCTTAGTCCATCTCCATGGTACCCATGCTCCAGCCCCAGGCTGTCAGGGGAGATGAAGGACACTGCCCGCTCTGGGTTCTGCCCTGCCTGGTCCCAGCTCACCCTACATGCCCAGTGGCTTTCAGGCTGATCTCAGGGGCACTCCCCCAGGCTGCTGAGTTGGTCAGGAAGGAATAGACGCCCAGTCACTGCAGGCTCCAAGTCCAAGGTCTGTGGTTCAGGACTGGTTGGCTCAGACTTACCGTGTCCCCAGGGACTCTGACGTGGCCTTTCTGCTCTGCCCTCCCAGGGCCTGGTTCCCCTTGTGGCTACGGTGTGGCAGTCTCCACTCCTGAGAGACATTTTCTCACTCACCCTGGAGAGGCAGAAGGGCCTCCTTCCAGGCTCTTCCAGTGCCCCTAGATGCCCACCACACTGCTGGAGTGGAGGGGCACCAATAGTCACCACAATGTCCAAGAGCCTCTCTTAGTGGCCAACATTCCCCTCCTGAGGCCCCTAATCTGGACCTGCTGTGTCCCCTCCCCAACCCACCCGGCACCCTCATGCCCAGCGCACACCTTCCTCACAAGCCTCCACCTACACACCACGGGCCTTGCAGGTGCTGTTCCGCTGGGTGCGACACTGCCCTCCGCTTGGACTAAGAGGACTTCTCTGTATCTTGCTCACAGGCCATAGCCTCAGAAACCAACCTGGTCTCTAAGACAGAACAGGCCTTTGTGTACCCTCAGAGCTCCCTGACTGCTTCCTCCATAATACTCAACTGGGTTTGCAATTAGACATCTGGGATGTGAATGTGTCCCCCAGACTCTGGACTCTGAGGCAGGGCCACCTGCCCTGTGCAGTCTCCATTCCAAGAAAGCGGCACAGGGCTGGCACATCATACCAAAAAACAAAAACCTGTTGCTGTTGAGTCAATTCCAACCCATAGTGACCTATAGGTCAGAGTAGAACTGCCCCATAGAGTTCCCAAAGAGCATCTGGGAGATTTCAACTGTTAACCTTTTGGTTAGCAGCCATAGCTCTTAACCACTACACCACCAGGGTTTCCCTGGCACATCACATCATAGGAGCTCAATAACGCTCCTTCAGGGCACCTGTAGATGCGATCTTTGACATTTCCACACCCTAAATGGAGCAGGGCACACTCCCAGGCTTCTGCTGCTTCTGTGGGAGCAAGGCAAGGTGAGAGTAGGGGTAAGGGACAGGCGGTTATAGCACAGGAGGGCAGTCAGATGCACACCAAGTCAGAACTGATGCAGATACTCATGACTGTGTGGCCCTGAGCCAGCACCCAGTCCTCATGGAGGCTTGGTTTTCTCACCTGTAATGGTGATAACATTAACCCCAAATTGCTGAGCAGACTCTCTGAGGGGACACTGATGAAATGCTTGGCACAGAGTCAGCCAAGATGGGTGGGATGACGATGAGGATGATGAAGGTGAGGGCAGCGATGTATATGCGTGTACGTGGGTGGGTGTATGTGTGTGCATGCGTATGTACATGTGTATGTGTGTACAGATGTGTGTGTGTACATACATGTGTGTATGTATGCGTGTATATACATATTCCCTTTCTTTTGCTTTATCATGCCAGTCCAATGATTTTTCACTTCCAGACCCAAATTTGCTCTTAAAATTTTCCCCAGGAGGCTGGCTGCCATTTGCTCAAAACCAAACAACTTCAGATTCTCTCAATAGGCCTTCAGTTCTTAGTGTCAGTTGAATGATGCTTATTCCTCCCTTGAGCTGGCCAGGAAACCAAGTGCTATATTACTACTTGTTATATTGTCCCCACCCTACAGGTCCACAAAGGACCTGTAGGGATCAGAAGAGCTGGCAAAAGCTGAGGCATGGACAGATCTTAACAGTGTAGGGTTGAGAGGAAAATGTGAAAAACTCACATGCACAAAACAATATGTGTGCAAGAAGTACATTCAGAAAAAAAGAAGCACCAGATGAGGGAGCAGAGACAAGAGAACCAATCAGAAAGGAAAGGTCTCCCTGGCCAGCCAGTGAGGGCATGTCTGCAGACTGAGGGCTCTGACTAACTCACCTGCATGAAAATAATGACCACGGTGTTGTGCACAAAAGTTACCCAACCCCACCTCTGCAACACTGTCAAGTGGTGAGTGAGCATGCTGCAGTGGCCACCAATTTCCTGGGGCTTCAAGAAACTTTCTGCTGAGCAGGCATGAGGTGAGGTTTGCTGATGTGTGCTGTGGTGACAGCTCCTGGCCTGGGACCACCTCCCCACCATCCTATCAGGCATCCTGACTCTCAGTAAACTTTGTGAGGCCAATTGAGAACACTTATGGCATTAGAAAGGTGCATGTATTTGCAGGAAAAGAGCCCCCAAATCAAAAGCATGCCAGGGCTCCCTGCATAACCCTGGGTGCATGGGTGGAGGCCTTAAAAGCAAGTGGAGGAGACAAGGCCATTTTCTGCTCAATGAGTCCTCCAGCCTCAGCCCTGACCCAGGGGGTGAGGGGAGCTGAGGAGGAGACTGAGTGCCAGGGTCTGCAACACATTAGCCATGGAAGCGGTGGGGTCTGCCCTGATTGCATTACCTGGGCAGGGTATAAAATGTCAGCCTGCCTTTTCCAGGCTCTGCAGCCCCTCCGTGCCCCACCTCCCAGCTCGGGAAAACCCAAGGCCAGAGCTCAGCTGGGGCCAGAGACCACGCGATCCCACCTGTATGCCAGGCCTGCAGAGCTGGGTGCCAGCTCACAGCCACCCTCTCAGCCACCATGTGACTGAGCTTGGATTGGACCCAGTCCCCTCTGGTCCCAAATTTTCCAACAACCCCTCCCTCCAGGTGAGCAACTGAGATCCAGAGAGAAGAGGTGACATGCTGAGGTCTGGAGCTGGTAGGTGACAAATTGGGGTTCCAGCCCCTGACCAGAGCTACATTCCTTGTTGACGGCTATTCCTGGTCTCTGGGGCAAAAGGACGTCAATGTTTGGCTGTCAAGGGATGATTCCCTTTTTTTTTTTTTTTAATCTCTCTTTTTTTTTATTATGGTGAAAATACACACAATAAAACCTTCACCAATTCAACAATTTCCACATGTGCAATTCAATGACATTGATTACATTGTTCATGTTGTGCCACCTTTATTGCTATCATTTTTCAAGTTATTCCACCTTAACAGAGACTCAATGCCCCCTAAGCAAAAAAAAATCTCCTTTTCCCCTCCCTACCATTCCTGCTGGTGTTCTTGTTATGTGCCATCAAGTCTTTTGGACTCATCGTGACCCCATGTAACAGAGTAGAACTGCCCCATAGGATTTTCTTGGCTGTAACATTTTTTTGGGGGGGGGGACCCAAACTCTTTTTCTTTTATTGTACTTTAGATGAAGGTTTACAGAACAAACTAGCTTCTCATTAAACAGTTAGTACATGTACTGTTTTATGACATTGTTTAACAACCCCATGACATGTCAACATTCTCCCTTCTTGACCTGGGGTTACCTATTACCGGCTTTCCTGTCCCCACCTGCCTTCTAGTTCTTGCCCTTGGCTGGTGTGCCCCTTTAATCTTGTTTTGTTTTATGGGCCTGTCTAAACTTTAGCTAAAGGGTGAACCTCAGGAGAGACATCATTACTGAGCTAAAAGGGTCTCCAGCTCTGTCTGGGACCCTCTGTTGTGATCCCTGTCAGAGCAGTCAGTGGTGGTAGCCAGGCACCATCTAGTTGTACTGGGCTTAGTCTGGTGGAAGCTGTGGTAGATGTGGTCTGTTAGCCCTTTGGGGTGAGACCAGTGGAGTATCTTAGATGGCCTCTCACCAATTGAGCTAGATGTTCCCTGAGACCGTGGTCCCCAGATCCCTCAGCCCAGTAATTCAGTCCCTCAGGGAGTTTGGATGTGTCTATGGAGCTTCCACAACCACATAAACCAGAGATTCCATCAGCCTGAGACCAGTAGAACTAGATGGTGCCCAGCTACCACCAAGACTGCCCTGACAGGGAACACAACAGAGAGTCCCTGATGGAGCAGGAAAGAAGAAGAGCGTAGAACTAAAGTTCTAGTAAAAAGACCAGACTTAATGGTGTGACTGACAATGGAGGAACCGCAGAAGACATGGCCCCAGACACTCTGTTAACCCAGAACAAAAATTGTCCCCAAAGTCAACTCTTCAGACAAAGATTTGACTGGACTATAAGACATAAAGTGATACTTATGAAGAGTGTGCTTCTTAGTTCAAGTAGATACATGAGACTAAATGGGCAGCTCCTGTCCAGAAGTGAGATGAGAGAACAGAAAGGGACAGGAGCTGGTTGAATGGATATGGGAAATCCAGGGTGGAAAGGAGGAGTGTGCTGACATATTATAGGGATAGTAACTAGGGTCACGTAAACAATGTGTGTATAAATTTTTGTACAAGAAGCTAGCTTGAGCTGTAAACTTTCGCCTAAAGCACAATTAAAAAAAAAAAGATTGTTTCTTTTTGTGTGTAAACCTTTTCATGAGTTTTTATAGTAGTTGTCTCATACAATATTTGTCGTTTTGTGATTGACTTATTTCACTCCGCATAATGCCTTCAAGATTCATTGATGTTGTGAGATGCTTCAGAGATTCATCATTGTTCTTTATCATAATCTGTTTATCCATTCATCTGGTGATGGGCAGCTAGGTTGCTTCCATCTTTTTGCTATTGGGAACAATGCTGTAATGAACATGGGTGTGCATATGTCTGTTCCTGTGATGGCTCTTATTTCTCTAGGATATATTCCCAGGAGGGGGATTGCTGAATCATATGGTATATCTATTTCTAGTTTTCTAAGGAAGCACTATATCATTTTCCAAAATGGTTGTACCATTTTGCATTCCTACCAGCAGTGCATACCAGTTCAAATCTCCCCGTAGCCTCTCCAACATTTGTTGTTTTCTGTTTTTTTGATTGGTGCCAGTAATGCCGGGGTGAGATAGTATCTCATTATGGTTTTGATTTGCATTTCTCTAGTGGCTAGTGATGGTGAACATTTCCTCTTGTGACTGCTAGCTGCCTGAATGTCTTCTTTGGTGAAGTGTCTGTTCATTTCCTTTACCCATTTTTTAACAGGACAGGATGTCTTTTTGTTGTAGAGGTGTTGGATTTTCCTGTAGATTTTAGAGATTAGAATTTTGTCAGATTTGTCATAGCCAAAAAATTTTGCCCAGTCTGTAGGTTCTGTTTTTATTGTTTTGAAGAAGTCTTTTGATAAGCATAAGTGTTTAATTTTTAGAAGATCTAGCTTATCTTCTGGAGTTTGTGTGTTGTTAGTTTTGGTCATATCCTATTAATGCCATGTATTAAGACCTCTAGGGTTAATCCTATTTTTTCTTCTATGATCTTTATAGTTTTCAGTTTTATATTTCGGTCTTTGACCCATTTTGAATCAGTTTTTGTGTATGGTGTGAAGTATGGGTCCTGTTTCATTTTTTTGCAGATGGACATCCAGTTTTCCCAGCATCATTTGTTAAAAAGACTGTCCTTTTCCCATCTGATGGATTTGGGCCCTTGTCGAAAATCACATGACCACAGGTGGGTGGATTTACATCTGGATTCTCTCTCACTTCTGTTCCATTGGTCAATGTATCAGCTGTTGTACCAGTACCAGGCTGTTTTGACTACCACAGCAGTAAAGTAGGTTCTAAGGTCAGGTATTTTTCGAGTCCTCCTACTTTATTCTTCTTCATCCATGTTGTTGTTGTTAGGTGCCATGGAGTTGGCTCCAACTCATAGCGACCCTATGTACCACAGAAAGAAACACTACCTGGTCCTGCGCCATGCCCACAATCGTTGTTATGCTTGAGCCCGTTATTTCAGCCACTGTGTCAATCTACCTCTTTGAAGGTCTTCCTCTTTTCTGCTGACCCTCTACTTTACCAAGCATGAGGTCCTTCTCCAGGGACTGATGCCCCCTGACAACTTCTCCAAACTATGCAAGACACAGTCTTGCCATCCTTGCTTCTAAGGAGCATTCTGGTTGTACTTCTTCCGAGACAGATTTGTTTGTTCTCTTGGCAGTCCATGGTATATTCAATATTCTTTGCCAACACCACAATTCAAAGGTGTCAATTCTTCTTCAGTCTTCCTTATTCATTGTCCAGCTTTCACATGCATATGATGAGATTGAAAATACCACGGCTTGGATCAGGCACACCTTAGTCTTCAAGGTGACATCTTTGCTCTTCAACACTTTGAAGAGGTCCTTTGCAGCAGATTTGCCCAATGCAATGCGTCTTTTGATTTCTTGACTACTGCTTCCATGGGTGTTGGTTGTGGATGCAAGTCAAGTGAAATTCTTGACAACCCCAATCTTCATTTATCATGATGTTGCTTATTGGTCCACTTGTGAAGATTTTTGTTTCCTTTATGTTGAGTTGTAAGCCATATTGAAGGCTCTGGGCTTTGATCTTTGTCAGTAAGTGTTTCAAGTCCTCTTCATTTTCAGCAAGTAAGGTTGTATCATCTGTATAACGCAGGTTGTGAATGAGTCTTCCTCCAATCCTGATGCCCTGTTATTCTTCCTATAGTCCAGCTTCTTGGATTATTTGCTCAGCATACAGATTGAATAGGCATGGTGAAAGGATACAACTCTGACACACACCTTTCCTGACTTTAAACCATGCAGTATTCCCTTGTGCTGTCTGAACAACTCTCTCTTGATCTAGGTACAGTTTCCTCATGAGCACAATTAAGTGTTCTGGAATTCCCATTCTTCACAATCTTATCCATAATTTGTTATGATCCACACAGTCGAATGCCTTTGCATAGTCATTAAAACACAGGTAAACATCCTTCTGGTATTCTCTGCTTTCAGCCAGGATCCCCCTGACATCAGCAATGATATCTCTGGTTCCATGCCCTCTTCTGAATCCAGCCTGAATTTCTGGCAGTTCCTTGTCTATATACTGCTGCAGCTGCTTTTCAATGATCTTCAGCAAAATTTTGATTGTGTGTGATATTAATGATATTGTTCGATAATTTCCATATTCGGTTGGATCAACTTCCTTGAGAATAGGCATAAATATGGATCTCTTCCAGTCTGTTGGCCAGGTAGCTGTCTTCCAAATTTCTTGGCACAGACAAGTGAGCACTTCCAGCACTGCATTCATTTGTTGAAACATCTCGGTTGGTCTTCTGTCAGTTCCTGAAGCCTTGTTTTTCACCAATGCCTTCCATGCAGCTTGGGCTTATCCCTTCAGTACCATGGGTTCCTGATCATGTGCTACCTCTTGAAATGGTGGAATGTCGACCAATTCTTTTTGGTATAATGACTCTGTGTATTCCTTCCATCTTCTTTTGATGCTTCCTATGTCGTTTAATATTTTCCCCATAGAATCCTTCACTATTGCAACTCGGGTCTTGAATTTTTTCTTCAGTTCTTTCAGCTTGAGAAATGCCAAGTGTGTTCTTCCCTTTTGATTTTCCGTCTGCAGGTCTTTGTACATGTCATAATACTTTACTTTGTCTTCTCAAGCCGCACCTTTGAAATCAGTTTTTTACTACATCGTTTCTTCCTTTGCTTTAGCTACTTGACACTCAAGAGCAAATTTCAGAGTCTCTTCTGATATGCACTTTGGTCTTTTCTTTCTTTCCTGTCTTTTTAATGACCTCTTGCTTTCTTCATTTATGATGTCCTTGTTGTCATTCCACAACTCATCTGGTCTTGGATCATTAGTGTTCAATGCGTCAAATCTATTTCTTGAGATGGTCTCTAAATTCAGGTGGAATATACTCAAGGTTGTGCTTTGGCTCTCATGGACTTGTTCTAATTTTCTTCAGCTTCAACTTGAAGTTGCAAATGAGCAATTGATGGTCTGTTCTGCAGTCAGCCCCTGGCCTTGTTCTGACTGATGATACAGAACTTTCCTAAAGTCTCTTTTCACAGATGTAGTGGATTTGATTCTTGTGTATTCCATCTGGCAAGGTCCATGTGTATAGTCACCGCTTATGTTGGTGAAAAAAGGTAATGATTAGTTTTCCATCTTTTTAAAGAGTGTTGTTGGTATTTGGATATAGATTGCATTGTATTTGTAGATTGCTTTTGGTGGAACTGCCATTTTCACAACGTTGAGTCTAACTATCCGTGAGCGTGGTATGTTTTTTCATTTATGTAGATCTTTTTTGGTTTCTTGCAATACTGTTTTTTACTTTTCTTTGTATAAAACAACCCCCATCTTTTATATCCCTCATTAGATTTATTCCTAAGTATTTTATTTGTGGGGGGGCGGCTATTATAAACAGTATTGTTTTCCTGATTTCCTTTTCATTATTCTCTTTACTGGTGTATAGGAATCCAAGTGATTTTTGTATGTTTATCTTGTATCCTGTTACTTTGCTGAATCTTTCTATTAGTTTCAGTAGTTTCCTCGTGGAGTCTTTTGGGTTTTCTACATATAGTATCATATCATCTGCAAATAGGGACAGTTTTGCTTCTTCCTTACCAATTTGTATGCCTTTTATTTCTTTTTCTTGCCTTATTGCTCTAGCAAGGATTTCCAGCACAATGTTAAATAGGAGTGGTAATAAAGGGGATCCTTGTCTTGTTCCTTTTCTCAAGGGGAGTGTTTTCAGCCTCTCTCCATTAAGGATGATGTTGGCTGTTTGTTTTGTACAGATGCCCTTTACTATGTTAAGGAATTTCCCTTTTATACCAATTTTAGTGAGAGTTTTCATCAGGAATGGTTGTTGGACTTCGTCAAGTGCCTTTTCTGCATTGATTGAGATGACCATGTGACTCTTTTATGTGGTGGATTATGTTGATTGATTTTCTAAGGTTGAACCATCCTTGCATACCTGGTATGAGTCCTACTTGGTCGTGGTGTATTATTTTTTTGATATGCTGCTGAATTCTATTGGCCAGAATTTTGTTGAGAATTTTTGCTTCTATATTCATGAGAAATATTGGCCTGTAATTTTCTTCTTCTTCTTCTTCTTTTTTTTTTTTTTTTTTTTGTGGTAGCTTTGCCTGGTTTTGGTATCAGAGTTATATTGGCTTCATAGAATGAATTTGGAAGTACCCCTTTCTTCTCTATGTTCTAATAGTTTGAGTGGTGTTGGTGTAAGCTCTTCTCTGAATGTCTGGTAGAATTCTCTAGTGAAGCCATCTGGGCCAAGGCTTTTTTGGTTGGGAGTTTTTTTTTTTTTCAATCTCTTCTCTTGTTATGAGTCTGTTCAGATTTTCAACATCATTTTGTGTTAGTTTGGGTAGGTAGTGTGTTTCTAGTAATTTTTCCATTTCCTCTAGGTTTTCCAATTTGTTGGAGTATAGTTTTTCATAATACTCTGTTAAGATCATTTTTCTTTTGGTTGGGTCTTTTGTAATGCCCCCCATTTCATTTCTTATCTGAGTTATTTACGCCCTCTCCTGTTTTTGTTTTGTCAGTTTGGCCAGTGGTTGCCCGATTTTGTTGATCTTTTCAAAGAACCAACTTTTGGTTTTGTTGATTCTTTCTATTGTTTTCTATTCTCTATGTCATTTATTTCTGCTCATTCTTTATTATTTCCTGTCTTCTGGTGGCTGTGGGCTCCTTTTGTTGTTCTCTTTCTATTTGTTCAAATTGTGTCACTAATGTTTTGATTTTGTCCCTTTCTTCTTTTTTGATGTGTGCATCTATTGCTACAAATTGACCTCTGAGCACTGTCTTTGCTGTGCCCCCAAAGGTTTTGGTATGATGTGTTTTCATTCTTGTTTCTTTCTAGGAATTTTTTTATTCCATCTTTGATTTCTTCTTTTCCCAGTGGTTTTTAAGCAGGGTGTTATTTAGTACCCATGTAATTGATTTTTTTTTCCTTGCTCTTCCTGTCATTTTCTACTTTGATGGCATTGTGATCAGAGAAGGTACTTTGTATTATCTCAGCATTTTCAATTTTACTGAGGGCTTTGTGGCCTAAGATATGGTCTATTCTGGAGAATGTTCCATGTGTGCTGGAAAAGAATGTGTACTTTGCAGCTGTTGGGTGGAGCATTCTATATATCTCTTTGAGGTCAAGTTCGCTGACTGTGGCCTTTGGATCTTTTGTCTTTGTTGAGTTTCTTCCTAGATGTTCTGTTCTTTACAAAGAATGGTGTGTTGAAGTCTCTTACTATTATTGTGGAACTGTCAATTTCTCTTTTCAGTGTTGTTAGAGTTTTTTTTTTTATGTATTTTGGAGCTCTGTCATTGGATGTGTAGATATTTATTATGGTATGTCTTTAAGATGGATAGTTCCTTTAATCATTACATAATGTCCTTCCTTGTCTTTTATGGTGGATTTTGTTTTAAAGTCTATTTTCTCTGAGATTAATATTGCCACTTCTGCTCTTTTCTGGTAGCTGTTTGCTTGATATCTTTTTTCCATCCTTTGATTCTTAATAAATTTATGCCTTTGTTTCTAAGGTGTGTCTCTTGTAGACAACACATTGATGGATCCTTTTTTTTAATACATTCTGTCAAGCTCTGTCTCTTTATGGGTGCATTTAGGCCATTTACATTCAGTGTAATTATTGATAGGTGTGAGTTTATTGCTGTCATTTTGTAGCGCTTTTTATTAAAATAATTTTTGTGCTTTAAGTGAAAGTTTACAAATCAAGTCAGCCTCTCACATATAAACTTATATACACCTTACTAGATACTCCCATTTACTCTCCCCCTAATGAGTCAACCTGCTCCCTCCTTCCAGTCTCTCCTTTTGTGACCATTTTGCCAGTTTCCAACCCCCTCTACCCTCTCATCTCCCCTCCAGACAGGAGATGCCAACATAGTCTCAAGTGTCCACCTGATACAAGTAGTTCACTCCTTATCAGCATCTCTCTCCAACCCATTGTCCAGTCCAATCCATGTCTGACGAGTTGACTTCGGGAATGGTTCCTGTCCTGGGCCAATAGAAGATTTGGGGACCATGACTGCCGGGGTCCTTCTAGTCTCAGTCAGACCATTAAGTCTGGTCTTTTTATGAGAATTTGGGGTCTGCATTCCCTTGCTCTCCTGCTCCCTCTGGGGTTCTCTGTTGTGTTCCCTGTCAGGGCAGACATCGGTTGTGGCCGGGCACCATCTAGTCTCAGGATGATCTAGTCTCTAGTTCATGCAGCCCTTTCTGTCTCTTGGGCTCATAATTACCTTGTGACTTTGGTCTTCTTCATTCTTCTTTGCTCCAGGTGGGTTGAGACTCATTGATGGATCTTAGATGGCTGCTTGCTAGCGTTTAAGATCCCAGATGCCACACTTCAAAGTGGTATGCAGAATGTTTTCCTAATAGATTTATTTTGCCAATTGGCTTAAAAGTCTCCTGAAGCCATAGTCCCCAAACCCCTGCCCCTGCTTTGCTGACCTTAGAAGTATTAAGTTTATTCAGGAAACTACTTTGCTTTTGGTTTAATCCAGCTGTGCTGACCTCCCCTGTATTGAGTGTTGTCCTTCCCTTCACCTAAAGTAGTTCTTATCTACTATCTAATCAGTAAATAACCCTCTCCCACCCTCCCTCCCACCCGCCTCTCGTAACCACAAAAGAATATGTTCTTCTCAGCTGGTTTAAACTATTTCTCAAGATCTTATAATAGTGCTCTTATACAATATTTGTCCTTTTGCAACTGACTTATTTCACTCAGCATGATGACTTCCAGGTTCCTCCATGCTATGAAATGTTTCACAGATTCATCACTGTTCTTTATTGATGCATAGATTTCCATTGTGTGAATATACTGTAATTTATTTATCCATTCATTCATTGATGGATACCTTGGTTGCTTCCATATTTTTGCTATTGTGAACAGTGCTGCAATAAACATGGGTGTGCATATATCTGTTCGTGTAAAGGCTCTTATTTCTCTAGGATATATTCTGAGGAGTAGGATTCCTGGGTCTTATGGTAGTTCTATTTCTAGCTTTTAAGGAAACAACAAATCGATTTCCAAAGTGGTTGTACCATTTTACATTCCCACCAGTTGTGTATAAGTGTTCCAGGCTCTCCACATCCTCTCCAGCATTTATTATTTTGTGTATTTTGGATTAATGCCAGCCTTGTTGGAGTGAGATGGAATCTCATTGTAGTTTTAATTTGCATTTCTCAGTGGTTTTTTTTTAATGATCGAGAGCATTTCCTCATGTATCTGTTAGCCATCTGAATGTCTTCTTTAGTGAAGTGTATATTCATATCCTTTGCCCAGTTTTTAATTGGGTTGTTTGTCTTTTTGTGGTTGAGTTTCAGCAGAATCATGTAGATTTTAGAGATCAGGTGCTGGTTGGAGATGTCATAGCTGGAAATTTTTTCCCAGTCTGTATGTGGTCTTTTTACTCTTTTGATGAAGTCTTTAGGTAAGCATAGGTGTTTGATTTTTAGGAGCTCCCAGTTATCTGGTTTCTCTTCGTCATTCTTAGTAATGTTTTGTATCCTGTTTATGCCTTGTATTAGGGTTCTTAACATTGTCCCTATTTTTTCTTCCATGATCTTTATCGTTTTAGACTTTATGTTTAGGTCTTTGATGTATTTGGAGTTAGTTTTTGTGCATGGTATGAGGTATGCGTCCTGTTTCATTTTTTTGCAGGTGGATATCCATTTATGCCAGCACCATTAGTTAAAAAGACTTCTACCCAATTAACTGACACTGGGCCTTTGTCAAATATGTGGATGGATTTACATCTGGGTTCTCAGTTCTGTTCCATTGGTCTATGTGTCTGTTGTCTGTTGTTATACCAGTACGAGGCTGTTTTGGCTACTGTGGCTGTAGCCAAAATCAGGTAGAGTGAGATCTCCCACTTTCTTCTTCTTTTTCAGTAATGCTTTACTTATCCGGGGCTTCTTTCCCTTCCATATGAAGTTGGTGATTTGTTTCTCCATCACATTAAAAAATGTCATTGGAATTTCAATCAGAAATGCATTGTGTATATAGATTGCTTTTGGTAGAATAGACATTTTTACAAAGTTAAGTCTTCTTGTCCATGAGCAAGGTATGTTTTTCCACTTCTGTAGGTCCCTTTTAGCTTCTTGCAGTAGTACCTTGTAGTTTTCTTTGTATAGGTCTTTTACATCCTTGGTAAGATTTGTTCCTAAGTATTTTATCTTCTTGGGGGCTACTGTGAATGGTATTCATTTGGTGATTTCCTCTTCGATGTTCTTTTTGTTGGTGTAGAGGAATCCAATTGATTTTTGTATGTTTATCTTATAACCTGAGACTCTGCCAAACTCTTCTATTAGTTTCAGTAGTTTTCTTGAGGATTCCTTAGGGTTTTCTGTGTATAAGATCATGTCATCTGCAAATAGAGATACTTTTACTTCTTCCTTGCCAATCCGGATGCCCTTTATTTCTTTGTCTAGCCTAATTGCTTTGGCTAGGACCTCTAGCACAATGTTGAATAAGAGTGGTGATAAAGGACATCCTTGTCTGGTTCCCGTTCTCAAGGAAAATGCTTTCAGGCTCTCTGCATTTAGAATGATGTTGGCTGTTGGCTTTGTAAAAATGCCCTTTATTATGTTGAGGAATTTTCCTTCTATTCCTATTTTGCTGAGAGTTTTTATCATGAATGGGTGTTGGGCTTTGTCAAATGCCTTTTCTGCATCAATTGATAAAATCATGTGGTTTTTGTCTTTTGTTTTATTTATATGGTGGATTACATTCATTGTTTTTCTAATATTGAACCAACCTTGCATACCTGGTGTAAATCCCATTTGGTCATGGTGGATTATTTTTTTGATATGTTGTTGAATTCTGTTGGCTAGAATTTTGTTGAGGATTTTTGCATCTATGTTCGTGAGGGATATAGGTCTGTAATTTTCTTTTTTTGCAGTGTTGTTACCAGGTTTTGGTATCAGGGATATGCTGGCTTCATAGAATGAGTTAGGTAGTATTCCATTCTTTTCTATGCTCTGAAATTCCTTTAGTAGTAGTAGTGTTAACTCTTCTCTGAAAGTTTGGTAGAACTCTGCAGTGAAGCTGTCCAGGCCAGGGCTTTTTGGGGGGGGGGGGCATTGATCACCTTTTTAATCTCTTTTTTTGTTATGGGTCTATTTAGTTGTTCTACTTCTGATTGTGTTAGTTTAGGTAGGTAGTGTTTTTCTAGGAATTCATCCATTTCTTCTAGGTTTGCAAATTTGTTAGAGTACAATTTTTCGTAATAATCTGATATGATTCTTTTAATTTCAGTTGGGTGTGTTGTGATGTGGCTCATCTTGTTTCTTATTCAGGTTATTTGTTTCCTTTCCTGTATTTCTTTAGTCAGTCTGGCCAATGGTTTATCAATTTTGTTAATTTTTTCAAAGAACCAGCTTTTGGCTTTGTTAATTTTTTCAATTGTTTTTTCTGTTCTCTTAATTCATTTAGTTCAGCTCTAATTTTTATTATTTGTTTTCTTCTGGTGCCTGATGGATTCTTTTGTTGCTCGCTTTCTATTTGTTCAAGTTGTAGGGACAGTTCTCTGATTTTGGCTCTTTCTTCTTTATGTATATGTGCATTTATTGATATAAATTGACCTCTGAGCACTGCTTTTGCTGTGTCCCAGAGGTTTTGATAGGAAGTCTTTTCATTCTTATTGCATTCTATGGATGTCTTTATTCCCTCCTTAATGTCTTCTATAACCCAGACTTTTTTGAGCAGGGTATTGTTCAGTTTCCACGTGTTTGATTTCTTTTCCCTAATTTTTCTGTTGTTGATTTCCACTTTTATGGCCTTGTGGTCTGAGAAGATGCTGTGTAATATTTCGATGCTTTGGATTCTGCAAAGGTTTGTTTTATGATCTAATATGTGGTCTATTCTAGAGAATGTTCCATGTGCACTAGAAAAAAAAGTATACTTTGCAGCTGTTGGGTGGAGTGTTCTGTATAAGTCTATGAGGTCAAGTTGGTTGATTGTAGCAATTAGGTCTTCCGTGTCTGTGTTGAGCTTCTTACTGGAAGTCCTATCCTTCTCCGAAAGTGGTGTGTTGAAGTCTCCTACTATAATTGTGGAGGTGTCTATCTCACTTTTCAGTGCTGTTAAAATTTGTTTTCTGTATCTTGCAGCCCTGTCATTGGGTGCATAAATATTTAATATGGCTATATCTTCCTGGTCAATTGTCTCTTTAATCATTATGTAGTGTCCTTCTTTATCCTTTGTGGTGGATTTAACTTTAAAGTCTGTTTTGTCAGAAATTAATATTGCTACTTCTGCTCTGTTTTCATTGTTGTTTGCTTGATATATTTTTTTCCATCCTTTGAGTTTTAGTTTGTTTGTGTCTCTAAGTCTAAGGTGTGTCTCTTGTAGGCAGCATATAGACGGATCATGTTTCTTTATCCAGTCTGAGACTCTCTGTCTCTTTATTGGTGCGTTTAGTCCATTTACATTCCTCGTAATTATAGATAAGTATGTGTTTGGTGCTGTCATTTTGATGCCTTTTTGTGTGTGTTGTTGACAATTTCATTTTTCCACTTACTTTTTTGTGCTGAGATGTTTTTCTTTGTAAATTGTGTGTCCTCATTTTCATAGTAGTTGAATTCATGTTTGCTGGGTTGTTATGTTTTTCTTGGTTTTTATTTTGAGTTATGGAATTGTTAGACCTCTTTGTGGTTACCTTAATATTTACCTCTATTTTTCTAAGTAAAAACCTAACTTGTTTTGTCCTATATCGCCTTGTTTTCTTCTCTGTATGGCAGTTCTATGCCTCTTGTATTTAGTCCCTCTTTTTGATTATTGTGATCTTTTACGTAATGACTTCAATGATTCCCTGTTTTGAGCATTTTTTTTTCTTTTTGAAATTAATCTTAATTTGTTTTTGTGATTTCCCTATTTGAGTTGATATCAGGATGTTCTGTTCTGTGACCTTGTGTTGTGTTAGCATCTGATATTATTGATTTCCTGACCAATTTCCTTTAGTATTTCTTGTAGCTTTGGTTTGGTTTTTGCAAATTTTCTAAGCTTGTGTTTATCTGTAAATGTTTTAATTTCACCTTCATATTTGAGAGAGAGTTTTGCTGGATATATGATCCTTGGCTGGCAGTTTTTCTCCTTCAGTGCTCTCTATATGTCATCCCATTGCCTTCTTGACTGCATGGTTTCTGCTGAGTAGTCTGAACTTATTCTTATTGATTCTCCTTTGTAGGAGACCTTTCTTTTATCCCTGGCTGCTTTTAAAATTTTCTCTTTATCTTTGGTTTTGGCAAGTTTGATGATAATATGTCTTGGTGATTTTCTTTTTGGATCAATTTTAAATGGGGTTCGATGAGCATCTTGGATAGATATGCTTTCATCTTTTATGATGTCAGGGAAGTTTTCTGCCAACAGATCTTCAACTATTCTCTCTGTATTTTCTGTTATCCCTCCCTGTTCTGGAACTCCAATCACATGCAAGCTCTTCTTAATACACTCCTACATGATTCTTAGGGTTTCTTCATTTTTTAAAATTCTTTTATCTGATTTTTCTTCAACTATACTGGCGTCAATTACCTTATCCCCCAACTCCCCCACTTTGTATTCCAATTGCTCGATTCTGCTCCTCTGACTTCCTATTGAGTTGTCTAATTCTGTAATTTTACTGTTAATCTTTTGGATTTCTGAATGCTGTCTCTCTATGGATTTTGCAGCTTATTAATTTTTCCACTAGGTTCTTGAATAATCTTTTTTATTTCTTCAACTGCTTTATCAGTGTGTTCCTTGGCTTTTTCTGTAGATTGCCTTATTTCATTTCTGAGGTCATCCCTGATGTCTTGAAGCATTCTGGAAATTAGTTTTTTATATTCTGGATCTGGCAATTCCAGGATTGTATGTTCATTTGGGAAAGATTTTGATTCTTTCGTTTGGGGAGTTGTAGAAGCAATCATGGTCTGCTTCTTTATGTGGTTTGATATCGACTGCGGTCTCCGAGCCATCTATAAGATATTGTAATGATTTATTTTATATTTGCTCACTGAGTTTTATCTTGTTTTGTTTTCTTTCAATATACGTAGATGGGCTACTAGACTGTGCTGTTTTGATTGTTGTAGACTTTGAATCACTTATGTGCTATTACCAGCTGGTTTGTGCTGTTACCAGATATATAAGCCTAAGAGTCTATTCACTATTCTTGTGTAGAATCTGATTTTCGGTCACCAAGTGTGTGGTGTAGACTGTCACCTATTCACTTAGAGGAGTAGTGGTGATAGTTGTGTGCACCAGATTCTAGTAGCAGCAGGGGGTCACACTCTGGGGGGGGCAGGATGCTGAGAGGCTTCCCCAAAGTGCTAGTGAGGTAGGTGTGTCTCTGTTCCTAAAGCATTTTGGTGGGTGGGTTGTGCAGCTGTACCTTAGGCACCCAATGCATGTACCTCTACAGATTGGTAGGTGTCACTATCTTCAGACCCCTATGGCAGGAGGGTGGGTGGTTTGGGTGGAGCTTCAGCCCTCAGTTCCCCGTTGTGGGTCAGTGAGGGCTCTGTTTAATAGGTAGAGATATCAGACCTGGGAAACTTGTCTTTCCAGTAATCAGCTAAAACAATTACAGTCAGATCACTATCAGAATTGCCTTCGCTGAATAATAGCCACCTTGTTGCTTGTAGGGGTGAAAGCCCAAGACTGTGGATCTCATATGCTTGGCTGGAGCTGGTTCTGTATTTTTAGTCCAATTTTGGGAAGTCAGGGAAGGATTTTTGGTCCCTGGGTTTTTTGTAGCTGCGTCTCTTAGGGCAGGAGAATGGGTTAGGAAAAGACAAAAACAAAAAAAAAGCCCCTCAGAACACTTCACTCTCTGGCCCAGGAAATTCCAATGTTAATAAAGCTGCCTGGGAAAGGGAGGGGAGGGATCAGATAGATAGGAGAGAGTAGCACCCAGAAATATAGACAAAGTTACTTATCTTGCTTGGTGATGACTGTTTTATCTGAGATTCCCAAGGGGCCTGTAGACTGTGTGCGTTAGCTGGGTCAAGATTGCCCCCAAGGGTCAGGTCTGCCTCCTGTGCTTGTGCTGTCTCAGAAGCCGTGGTCAGTTCCTCCACTCACAGACCAAAGCCCAGCGCCAAGGTTCCCCGGCTGGGACGCTGCACTCCAGGACCAAAACAAGTCGCTGCCTCCCAGTGACTTCTCCTCCTGTCAGCCGCGTTGCTGCGCTGCCTGCGTGCACTGGGTGGGCTTACCCCGAGTTCAGTTCAGGGAGCTAGGGCTGCATCCTGTGTTTGCACCATCTCAGGATGCCGTGCTCAGCTCCCCTGCACCCAGTCCAAAACCCAGCGCCAAGGTTTTCTGACTGGGACGCTGGCTCCAGGCTCCGAAAGCAGTTGCTGCTTCCCCGTGGTTGCTCATTCTCTCGTTAGCTGTGTCAGTGTTCAGCCTGCTTGCACTGGTTGAGTGTTTATGGAGGTTACCCCTGGGGGGCTAGGGGTTAGGGCTGTGTTCCGTGCCTGCCCCACCTCAGCAAGCCACAATCAGCCCTGCCACTCGGCACCCGGCAACTGCGAGGGCTCAAGGCTGTGGCTTGGGTCGCCAGTTCCAGAAGCAGTTGCTGCTTAAGGGTGCAGCTTTTTGCTCCCCTGTCACTCAGGTCAACTCTTTAGTTCTGTGTTTGACGGTCAGGGTTCATAGATTGCCACGTATGTGATCGATTCACTTGTTTTTCCGAGTCTTTGTTATAAGAGGGATCTGAGGTAGCTTCCACCTAGTCAGCCAACTTGGCCCCGCCTCCTTCCTTTGTGGCGGATTTAACTTTAAAGTCTATTTTGTCAGAAATTAATATTGCCACTCCTGCTCTTTTTTGATTGTTGTTTGCTTGATATTTTTTTTCCATCCTTTCAGTTTTAGTTTATTTGTGTCTCTAATTCTAAGGTGTGTCTCTTGTAGGCAGCATATAGATGGATCGAGTTTTTTAATCCAATCTGAGAATGTCTGTCTCTTTATTGGTGCATTTAGTCCATTTACAATCAGCATAATTATAGATAAGTATGAGTTTAGTGCTGTCATTTTGATGCCTTTTTTTGTGTGTTGTTGACAATTTCATTTTTCCACTTACTTTTTTGTGCTGAGTTTTTCTTTGTAAATTACGTGTCCTCGTTTTCATAGTAGTTGAATTTATTTTTGCTGAGTCATTATGTTTATCTTGATTTTTATTTTGAAGTATGGAATTGTTAGAACTCTTTGTGGTTACCTTAATATTTACCTCTATTTTTCTAAGTAAAAACCTAACTTGTATTGTCCTACATCGCCTTGGTTTCCTCTCCTTATGGGAGATTTATGCCTCTTGTATTTAGTCCCTCTTTTTTGATTATTGTAATCTTTTACATAATGACTTCAATGATTCCCAGTTTTGAGCTTTTTTTTCTTTTTTTAAATTAATCTTAATTTGTTTTTCTGATTTCCCTATTTGAGTTGATATCAGGATGTTCTGTTCTGTGACCTTGTGTTGTGTTGATATCTGATATTATTGATTTTCTGACCAAACAATTTCCTTTAGTAATTCTTGTTGCTTTGGTTTGGTTTTGCAAATTCTCTAAGCTTGTGTTTATCTGTAAATGTCTTAATTTCACCTTCATTTTTGAGAGACAGTTTTGCTGGATATATGATTCTTGGCTGGCAGCTTTTCTCCTTCAGCGCTCTATATATATCATCCCATTGCCTTCTTGCCTACATGGTTTCTGCCAAGTAGTCTGAACTTATTCTTACTGATTCTCATTTGTAGGTGAGTTTTTGTTTATCCTTGGCTGCTTTTAAAATTTTCTCTTTATCTTTGGTTTTGGCAAGTTTGATGATAATACGGCTTGGTAATTTTCTTTTGGGATCTATTTTGTATAGGTTTCAATGAGCATCATGAATATATATCCTTTCGTCTTTCACGATGCCAGGGAAGTTTTCTGCCAACAGATCTTCAACTATTCTCTCTGTATTTTCTGTTATCCCTCTCTGTTCTGGAACTCCAATCACACGCAAGTTATTCTTGATACAGTCCCACATGATTCTTAGGGTTTCTTCATTTTTTTAAATTCTTTTGTCTGATTTTTTCCTCAACTATATTGGTGTCAATTGCCTTATCGTCCAACTCCCCCACTCTGCATTCCAATTCCTCAATTTTGCTCCTCTGACTTCCTATTGAGTTGTCTAAATCTGTAATTTTATTCTTAATCTTTTGGATTTCTGAATGCTGTCTCTCTATGGATTCTTGCAGATTGTTAATTTTTTCGCTATGTCTTGAATAATCTTTTTTATTTCTTCAACTGCTTTATCAGTGTGTTCTTGGTTTTTTTCTGTACATGGTCTTATTTCATTTCTGAGGTCATCCCTGATGTCTTGAAGCATTCTGTATATTAGTTTTTTATATTCTACATCTGGCAGTTCCAGGATGGTATCTTCATTTGGGAAAGATTTTGATTCTTTAATTTGGGGAGTTGTAGAAGCAATCATGGTCTGCTTCTCTATGTGATTTGATATCAACTGCTGTTTACGAGCCATCTATAAGATATTGTAGTGATTCATTTTATATAAATAAAATAAATTAGACTCACTGAGTCTTATTCTCTTGTTTTGTTTTACTATACCCAGGTAGGCCACTAGATTGCACTATCTTGATTGTTGTAGCCTTTGAATCACTTATGTCCTATTACCAGCTGGTCTGAACTGTTACCAAATGTATGAGCCTATGAGTCCATTCACTATTCTTGAATAGAATCAGTTTAAGTGTCCTGATTGTGGGTCACCTAATGTGTGGTGTGGACTGTTACTTAGAGGAGTAGTGGTGATGGTTGTATGCACCAGATTCTAGTAGTGGCAGGGGGTCACACTCTGAGGAGGGCACGATGGTGACAGCCTTCCCCCATGTGCCAGTGAGGTAGAAGTGTCTCTGTCCCTAAAGCACTTTGGTGGGTGGGCTCTGCAGCTGTACCTTAGGCACCCAATCCTTGTACCTCTAAAGACTGGTAGGCATCACTATCCTCAGACCCCTCTAGCAGGTGGCTAGGTGGTGTGGGTGGAGCTTCGGCCCTCAGTTCCCTGCTGTGGATCAGTGAGGGCTCTGTTTAATAGGTAGAGAGGTATCAGACCTCCAAAAACTTGTCTTTCCACTGCTCAGCTAAAACAATTACAGTCAGATTGCTATCAGAATTGCCTTTGTATTATAATAGCCACCTGGTTCCCTGTAGGGATGAATGCCAAAGACTGGATCTCTTATGCTTGGCTGGAGCTGGTTCTGTATTATTATTCCAGTTTAGGGAAGTCAGGGAAGGATCCCCCCCCCCACACCGGATTGTTACTTGCTATTTCTCTCAGGCCAGGAGAATGGGTTAGAGAAAACCCTTCCCCCGACAGAGCACTTCAGTCCCTGGCCCAGGAAATTCCAATGTTATGAAGCCACCTGGGGTAGGGAGGGGAGGGATCATATAGATAGGACAGAGTAGCGTGGCAATATAGACAAAGTTACTTATCTTGTTTGGTGAAGACTGTTTTATCTGAGACTCCAGAGGGGCGTGTAGCCTGTGTGTGCTGGGTCGAGATTGCCCCCGAGGGACAGACCTGTGTCACGTGCTTGTGCTGTCTCAGGAAGCCATGATCAACTCCTCTGCTCCTAGTCCAAAGCCCAGCACCAAGGTTTTCTGGCTGGGAAGCTGCGCTCCAGGCTCCAAAACCAGTCAGTGCTTCCCCGTGGTTTCTCCTTCTGTCAGCTGCTTTGGTGTGCAGTCTGCCTGCGCTGCCTGGGTTTCCACTGAGGTTACTCCAGGGGTTAGAGGTGCGTCCCATGCTTGCGCCGTCTCAGGAAACCATGATCAGCTCCTCTGCACTTAGTCCAAAGCCTAGCACCACGGTTTTCTGACTGGGACTCTGGCTCTGGGCTCCGAAAACAGTCACTGCTTCCCCGTGGTTTCTCGTTCTCCTGTCAACCACATCAGTGTGCAGCCTGCTTGCGCTGGCTGAATCTCTGCCGAGGTTACTCCAGGGCGTTAGGGATTAGTGTTGCGTCCCGTGCTTGCCCCGTCTCAGTAAGCTGTGATCGGCCCCACCACAAGGGCTCAAGGCTGTGGCAAGGGATGCCGGTTCCAGTAGCAGTCACTGCTTCAGCATGTGGCTTTTCACTCTTCTGTCACTCAGGTCAACTCCTTAGTTCTGCATTTGATGGTCAGAGTTCATAGATTGTCATGTATGTGACCGATTCACTTTTTTTTTCCTAGTCTTTGTTGCAAGAGGGATCCGCGGTAGTTCTACCTAGTCAGCCATCTTGGCCCTGCCTCCACAGCACTCTTTTAGTGCTTTTTTGTGGTCCTGACATTTTCTTTGTTGTTCTTACTTTCCTATGCTGAATTCCTTTTGTTTGTGGATTTTTTTTTTCATTTCTTTTGTTTTTGTAGATTTTTTGTTTACTGAGACTTTATGTTTTTCTTCTTTAACTTGATAAGTAAGTTTGTTAACTGTCTTTGTGGTTTCCTTGAAATTTTCCCTTATCTTTCTAGGTTTGAACCAGTCTTTTATTGGTTAGTATCACCTTGCCTTCCTCTCCTTTAGAAAGTTCTATACCTACAGTATGTATTCCCTCTTTTATTGTTCTGATGTTATTGTCATTTACAGATTAACATCTCTGGTTCCCTCTTATAAATCTCTTAGTTTTGAATAGTCCTTGAGAGTTCATTTTCTAATTTGGTATCTGACTGGTGTGATCTTGCATCCTAGATCCAGGCTGTGGTCTGATGTTGTTGTTTGTTCTCAAACCGAAGGACTCCCTTTAATAATTCTTGTAAATTTGATTTGTTTTTTACATATTCCCTTAATTTCTGTTTATCTGGAAATGTCCTAATTTCACCATCATATTTGAGAGTTTTGCAGGATATATTATTCTCAATTGGCAATATTTTTCTTTCAAGGTTTTATATATGTCATCCCACTGCCTTCTTGCCTGCATGGTTTCTGCCGAGTAATCAGAGCTTAGTCTTATTGTTTCCCTCTGCATGTGACTTTTTCTTTTTCTCGAGCTACTCCCAGAAGTCTTTCTTTGTCTTTGGCTTAGCAAGTGTGATTATGATATGCCCTGGTGATTTTCTTTTGGGGTCTATCCTATATGGGGTTCGTTGAGCTCCTTGGATGGTCAGCTTTTCATCTTTCATGATATTAGGGAAGTTTTCTGTCAGCAATTCTTCAAGATCCTCTCTGTTTTTTGTTTTCTCTGAGGGGTGATTCCTTTTTTATTTTTATTTTAAACTCACCTTGGATGTCTTCCTCCAGAGAGCTTCATAGATCCTCTCTCCCTCAGTGACCCCTGGGGTGGCCTGGACACAGCTGTCTTTCTCTTTCTTCCCCTGCCCAATAGAGTCGTCCCTCGTCCCAGTGCTCAGCTAAGTATCAGAAGGACAGGGACAGAAAAACCCTGAAGAGTGGGTGATCAGGCAGGTGAACTTCTGCATGCAGACTGTCCTTGTGTTTATTAATCAATCAGCAGACACTTGAGCTCACATCTTTAGAATGTGGCATACCTGCAGAGTTGCTTATCCCCAGATCGCCTGTGCCATCTTTGTTCACACTGGCTGAGTGAGCTCCCCCAGCACTGGGGTCTCGTGTGCAGGGCAGGCAGAGACCCACTTTGCCTGCACAGGTGAAGAATGGGAAGCACCTGGAACTTGCCCTCCCGAGGGCAAGTGACTGACATTGAGGGGGATGGGAGTGCAATACTGCAGCCCCTCGCCTGGATTGGGACACCAATGAGTTCCAGTCTGTTCTGTGTCCATAGTGCCCTGCAGGATAGAGTAGTGAGGCTTCCTTGATAGCACTCTCTTCCTTGGCTCTCCCCTTTCCTGCTCTAGTGAATATTCTAATGCATCACATCCACATGAGCCCTCAGCTCAGGCTCTGCTTCTGGGAAACCTAAATTATATTGTTCCTGAAAATTATCCCACTAAGCAGGCCCCTGGGGTGAGGCTCTAGAACTGGGTCACTCACTGTGGAGATGGCAAAAGGGACACACTGCTGGTGTGGGTGGAGTGGGGGAATCCCTGGCTGCTGTAGCAGGACAAGTGCTGGGACTGTCACTTGTCCTGGATTGGGTGGAAAGCCAGTGGGAGGAGTGTTCTGGACTGGGCACTACATCTGGCATCCCAGTGATATGGATGATGCTGTTATAAGGACTGTGAATTGCTGTGGAAGAGCTATAGAATGGAAAGCCTAGATCAACAAGTCCCTACTCAGGACAAGAGATAGTGTCAGAGGCATTTGGGCAACGTGAGAAGACCCTTGCACCTGCAGCACTGAGCAGGCTGTGCACGTACCTGAGACCTGTGGTCTGTCTTGTGTCCAGAGCACCCTGCAGGGTACAGTAATAAGTTTGCTTGTATTAGTTTGCTGAGCTACAAAGATGGCTGAATTTGCAGCATCAGCAGAGGCCTGATAGGAAAGGAGTGGGCCCAAGACCAGCCATGTTGTTTCCCATGGCAGTGTAATGCATTGCCACAGACTTAGCCACTTAAAACAGTACAGATTCACAACCAGAAAAGGGGGGCAGTGTACAGATGCTGATACTAATCAGACATAACCAATCACCTCATAGTTCTCTTGGTTTGAGGGATTAGGGCTATGGTTTCATGGGACAATTCAGTCAATTGGCATAATATACTTCTTAAAATTTATGTTCAACCTCCCAGTATGGTGCATAAAGTCTGGAGTCTTAAAAGCTTTCGAGCAGCCTTCTAAGATACAATTATTGATCTTTATTCATCCGGAACTAAAGAAAAAGAAGGAAACCCAAGAATCAGAGAAGGAACTGGACCACAGGACTAATTGTCTCCATGAACCACTGCCTCCTCCACCTTGAGACCGGAAGAACTGGATGGTACTCCAGCTACCACTACTGAATGTCCTGATTAGGGACACAAAAGATGAATCCTGATTAAAAGGGAGAAATATGTGGAACAGAACTTCAAACTCTTTAAAGAATGCAGACTTAATGGACCTATTGAGCCTGTAGAAGCCCCTGAGACTGTGGCCCTGATTTGCTCTTCAAAACCTTGAATTGAAACTATCTCCTGAAATTACCTTTAAACTAATTAATAGTTTACTTTGCAAGCAGAGAGTGGGTATCTTATACCACCAAGAAAGCAGCACCAGGAGCACGGTGCTTCCTTTAGACTTGGGATTAGTGTGCTAAGAATCTTCCAGACCAAACAAAGACTGATGACAAGGATCTTCCTCCAGAGCTTACAGAGAGAGAAAGCCTTCTCCTGGAGCTGACGCCCTGAATTTGGACTTCTAGCCTACTAGACTGTGAGAAAATTAATTTCTGTTTGTTAAAGCCATCCACTTGCAGTATTTCTGTTACAGCAGCACTAGATGACTAAGACAGTTGGGGAGCAGGGAGTTTAAGTAACTGGAAGTGAAACAAGTAGAACAGAAATAATGAGAATGTTGACACTTGTGGAGGATATAACCAGTGTCACTGATCATTATTTCTAGAAACTCTGGAATGGAAGTAGGCTTTCTGTGTATATTTTCAACAAAAATAACATTAAATGTTTAAAAAGACACACACAGATTCATCATCTCACACTTCTATAGGTCAGAAGGTCAGAAGTCATCTGGCTACAGCCTGACTTAACTGGGTTACAGGCTTAGTGTCTCACAAGACCAAAACTGAGGTGTCGGCTGGGCTGCATCATTTCTGGGTCTGAGGAGGAATCTCCTGCCAGGCTCATTCAGGCTATTTGTCGAATCCAGTCCCCTATAGTTGTAGGTCTAAGATCCCATGTCTTCGTTGACTGTTCCTTCTCATGCTTCCCATGTGGCCTCTCCTGCAACTGGAGATTGAGCCTCTCTCTCACTTCAAATCTCCCTGACTTCTTCTTGTTCCACATTCCTGACTCCAGCATGAGAAAATTTTAAGGGTGCGAGTGATTCAATCAGACCCACCCAGATAATCCAAGATAATCTCCCTTAACCTTAACCTGGAGCCCTAGCGGCTAAATGGTTAAGAGTTTGGCTGTTAACTAAAAGGTCAGTAGTTTGAATTCACCACCTGCTCCTTGGAAACCCTATGGGGCAGTTCTACTCTGTCCTATGGAGTCGCTATATGTCAGAATTGATAGCAACTTTTTTTTTTTTTTAACCTTATCCCATCTGCAAATTCCCTTTTGCTGTGTAATATATTCACAGGATCCAGGGATTAGGGTGTGGACATCTTTGAGGGGGCATTATTCTGCCCCAGGATAGGGATATCCCAGGTGGATGTGCTCAAGCACAGTAAACCCTCGGTTTCCCTGAGTCACTGTACCTGACAGAGTGGTACTGGAGTATAGCAGCCTCCCTATGCCTGAAGATCATGCAGGTATTTCACAGAGAATGGATGCTTGGCAAGACAGTATTCTCCTTCTCAAAATCCTCCTTCACTTTCCCTCTTGGCTACTAAACAAAAAGCCAAGGTCAAGTCCCAGTATGACCCAGTAGGGAAGTACTGGCCCTGCTAAAGGAGAAAGAAAATTATTCACCAAAGAGGGCAAGGGACCTGGCTAATATATTTCCTCTCAAATTGGGGGGACCTGCTTGGGGGTGGATCTCGAGGGTGCTGGGCCAAGAGGTAAGAGTGTGAAATCAAAGGCTGAAAAAGGGAAAGTCCACTGATATTAAGGAGCTCTCTTCAGATTTCGGATATAGCCCCCAGGATAGGGCACATGGACTGGCCTAATGCACTGCTGGAATGACTTCTTGTGGGAAATGATGTTGTTAGTTGCTGCCGATTTTGGCTCATGGTGACCCCACGTGTGCAGAGTAGAGTATGTGTGCTGTATAGGGTTTTCCAGGCTGTGACCTTTTAGAAGTAGATTTCCAGGTCTCTCTTTTGAGGCACCTCTGTGTTTGAACCACCAACCTTTCTAGTAGTTGAGCCACCTAGGAAATGAAGATCATCATTAAATGAGATGGAGATGCCAGGACTGCTTTGGCATGATGATGAGGATGACATCAAAATACTCAGAGAGCTTGGCGTGATGGACCAGACCTACACCAAGTCCCAAGAACCCTTCAGCTGACTGTGATCCCCAAGGAAGACCCAGAAGGAACTTTCTCACTAAAATAACGAGGAATTGTAGAGAATATCCGTGTAGGCCAGGGCTGGTGATAGGGGACTCTGCTATGACACTGCACTCCCCAGTGTCAGTGAGGATATGACAGTGGCTAATAGATAAGGAGTTTCCTAGGGGCAAGACAGATGAGAAGGCAACAAGGTTGGTACTAAAAAAACCCAAGGTTGGTACTAGATATGTATAATCAAAAGAGATTAATAATGCAAGAGCAGAAGGCTGAGGAGAGCTGCCTCAATGAAAAAGCAGACCAGAGGCAGTTCTCAGGCAACAGCCTGTCAGTTGGAGAAAAGGCTGGGTTTTCTGAAGGGAAGACCCTGAAATGCCAATACAAGTATGTATAGTAGCGATTCCCCCTGTTCTCCCCTAAAGGGATGTACATCCATTTACTTAAGCAATTATCAACTAGGAAAGGGAGAATCCTCAGATCTGTTGAGGGCTATTGTTCATGTTAAAACTGATGGCGAGGGATCCAAAGCACTAACATGGCCTTCCTGTGAGAGAGGAGACATACAGAGGTTGGATGAAGTCCTGGCCCAAGTTCATCCCAGAGGGCTCAATGGGCCCACTGGTCCATTCAGCAGTCATCTTTGTGGTTGCTAAGTGTATAATAGGGGTGGATGTACTTTGCAGCTGGTAGAACCCTCACACTGACTGGTTCTTTGACCTGTGGAAGAAGAGCCATGGTGATAGGAAAGACCAGTTGGATTCCTTTGAAATTGCTTCCCAGCCCAGTTAAGATAGCAAATCAGAAGCAATATTGTAACTCTGATAAAAGGGCAGAGCTTGGTGCCACTTTGAAAACTTAGAGGTGACGTGACTCATTAAATTCACTGGTCTGGCCCCTGCATCAATGACATGGACCATGGCAATTCCAGTGGACTACTTCAAATTTACCAATTGTTAGCCTGGTGGTAGCTGTCGTGCCAGATACAGCGTCTTTAGTAGAACAGACCAACACAGCCTCTGATACTTTTTATGAGACTATTATTCTAGTGAATGCATTTTTTTTTTTCAATACAGATTAGTAAAGAGGGTCAACAGCGGTTTGCATTCACTTGGGATGAGCAACTGTGCACATCCACACAGTATTGACATAGGCTATGCTAACTCTCCTCAAAATATAACCTGAAGGGACCTTGATCATCTAGGAGTGCCACACTGGTTTCGGTATTGGTGACTCCCTGGTAACTGGATCTTATGCACAGAACATGGCAAGTACTTTGGACACCCTGGTAAAGCACATGCACTCCAGGGAGATAAACCCTACAGGATTCAGGAGTCTGCCTCATTAGTGAAGTTTTTAGGGGTCCAGTGGTCTGGTGCACACTGGGACCTTCCTTTCTAGGTAAAGAATGTATTACATGTTGCACCTCTGACTTAGTTGCCTAGTGCTGCTGTACCCAAAACAAAAAACAAGTGGGTGGCTGTCAAGAAAGGAATTAATTTTCTCACAGTTTTGGAGGTTAAAAGTCCAATTTAGAGTCTCAGCTATGTCAGTTCCTTCTGTAAGCCTTTCTCCTAGATTCTAGTGTCTGCCTGCAATCCTTGGCATTCCTTTTCTTACAGGCAGGTCCTCGCATGGTGTCTATCTTCCCCCCACATGTCTCTGTGTCTAGTCTGCTCTTTTTATAAGATACCACTTAGCAGGGATTAAGTTTAGGACCCACCCTACTCTAGTATGAAAAAAAAAAAAAAAAACTAGTATGACATCATTAAAATAACAAAAGAAACCCTCTATTTCCAAACAGGGTCATATTTACAGTACAGGGGTTAAGGTTTTCACATGTCTTTTTAGGGAAATAATTCAATCCATAATAACCTCCTATACTAAGAAAGAGGTAAAGTGCTCAGCAGGCCTCTCTGGACCTTCGAGACAGCACATACAACACTGGGAATACTACTCTGATTAAGAGATGTCTCAAGTGACTTGGAAGGCTGCACATTTTGAATGGGCTCCTGAGGAAGAGAACTCTGCTTTAGGTCTAGGCTGTGACACAAATGGCCTTTTCATTTGTCCCATATCACGCATCAGGGGTCACAGTGTTGGAGGTAACTGGAAAGCTCCAAAGAGATAGCATAGATCCCAAGGGTTCTGGAGTAAGGCCATGCCTTCTTCAGCAGAGAACAATACATCATCCAAAAAACATATTCTGGCTTGCTACTTCACCCAAGTAGAGACTTAGCATCTCACCATTGGGCTCCAACTGATTATGGCATCAGAACTGAACATCATGAACTGAGTAGTGTCAAACCATAAGTCACAGAGCCTGGCTGGCAGTGCATCCATACACTGTAGGTTGGAGTAGCATATTTAGGATCAAGTTTGAGCAGGTCCATTAGGTCCAGTAAGTTATACAACAATGTACTCCAGACCCTCCCTCATCAGCCTCCTCCCTGGTATCAATAAATCTTCCTCAGCTCACACCTGTGATCTCAAGGGGATTCCCAAGCCCAGCGATGAAGGAGGAAGAAATTCCAACTCTGATCATGGATGGCTGGTTGGACATCTTAGAAATAAAGCCAGAAATAAAGCATTGCTGCAGTGCAGCCCCACTGGGCCTGACAGCCCCTTGAGGCAGTGTTGAGGGGCAGAACTGTGGATGGTGTACCTGGTCATCCGCATTTTCTGAAGAAAGAAGTGACCTGAGCTAAGGATATGCTGGGGCTTCTGGGCAGTGGGCTTGGATGGTAGGTCAGGGGCCTGAAAAGAAAAAGGTTGCAAGAAAGGGGACAAGGAGGTCTGGGACAGAGGTGTGTGACTGGACACAGGAGAATGATTGTGAAGTATGCAGATCTTTGCATCCATGGTAATGGCCTCCCAGGGAGCATTCACTGTAGAGGAGGCAATAAACAACCAGGTGGGCAGAATGACCTGTCCAGCTGATGTCAGTCAGCTGTTGTCCTGGTCCACCCCAGTGCATGTGCAAATGGCCCCAAAAGCAGCATCTGTGGTGGCAGAGGTAGAGGTGATGCAGGGGCCCAAAGCCTGGGTCCCCACCAAGTCAGCTCTGATAGGATACTTCTGACTGCCCTGCCAGCCAGCATCAGAGGCCATGCAGAGGCCCTTGATTTGGTCACTTGAGGAGACCAACCAGTTACTTGGAAGCCAATTAATGATGTTAGATCCCTTCCACCTGGAAAAGCACACTGACTCATTCTGACTGTGATAACAAATATCCTGCGTAGGGCCTTGCCTCCCCCCCGCCCCACAGGGTCTTGGCCAATACTACCAAGGGATCACAATGTCTGATTTACCAGCCCGAGGTGCCTCATGACATTGGCTCAGACCAAGGGACGCTATATGGTGAAGGGGGCATAAAATGAGCACAAGGCCCAGGCCTTCTCCAATGTTACCCTTACTGTACCACCAGGACCTGTTGGCCAGCTAGAATATGAAAATGGCCTCCTAAAGCTATGTCTAAAGTGCCAGCTTCAGGATAAGACCCTGAGGGCTAGGTTGCTGTCTTCCAAGATGCAGTAAATGGTTTCAGCCAATGGCTATTGCAGGGTGCTATACACTTGTTGGAGCCCTGGTGGCACAATGGTTAAGAGCTAGGGCTGCTAACCAAAAGGTCAGCATTCGAATCCACCAGCTGCTCCTTGGAAACCCTACAGGGCCATTCTACTCTGTCCTATAGGGTTGCTATGAGTTGGAATCAACTCAATGGCAATGGGTTTGGTTTTGGTTTTTCTACCCTTGACAGGTAGAATACCTGGATCCAGGACCCAAGGGGTGAAGGTGGCAGTGGCCTCTCTTCTCATCACCCCAGTGATCCACTTGGGGGCTTTGTGCTTCCCATTTTCACCATATTAGGTACAGTGAGTCTCTATATTCTGGTTCCTTGGGAGGGAAGATGTCCCCACCAGGAGCCCAGCAGGATTCCCATTGAACGATGGCTGCAGCTCTGTCACTTTGTGCCCCTCGCACTGGTGGACCAGCACAGAGTCTCCATCCTGGTCCTGCCGTCATTAAGGTGGAGGGTTGCCACTGCCTAACGGGGTAGGAGGATATGCTTGATACTTTGGTGACCCGCTGGGGGTGCATCTTGATCCTCTCATACCTGATTTTTAACTAAAAATGGAAAATCTAGCCACTGTAGTCTAATAAGGGCAGGTACCCTGGGGCTCAGAGCCCTCAGGGACGCAGGTCTGGGCCACGCCACCAGGTAAGCCGCCTAGACCAGCAGGGCAGCTGCCAAATGCTGGGAGGGGACTCTACTGTGGGTGATGGAGAAGGGGAATAACGAATGTCAATTATAGCCTTGGAATCGACTGCAGCACTGGGGGCTGAATCTACCTTTCCTCCTCTGCATCTTTGCTATAGGTTGTGATCAGCCACCACCCTGAAAAATCTATGCCATTAATTAGGCTAGACAAAGAAATAAAAGGTATCCGGATTGGCAAGGAAGAAGTAAAATTATCACTATTTGCAGATACACAGAAAACCCTAAGGAATCCTCAAGAAAACTACTGAAACTAATAGAAGAGTTTGGAAGAGTCTCAGGTTATAAAATAAACATACAAAAATCACTTGGATTCCTCTACACCAACAAAAAGAACATCGAAGAGGAAATCACCAAATCAATACCATTCACAGTAGCCCCCAAGAAGATAAAATACTTAGGAATAAATCTTACCAAGGATGTAAAAGACCTATACAAAGAAAACTACAAAGCTCTACTACAAGAAATTCAAAAGGACATACTTAAGTGGAAAAACATACCTTGCTCATGGATAGGAAGACTCAACATAGTAAAAATGTCTATTCTACCAAAAGCCATCTATACATATAACGCACTTCCGATCCAAATTCCAATGTCATATTTTAAGGGGATAGAGAAACAAATCACCAATTTCATATGGAAGGGAAAGAAGCCCCGGATAAGCAAAGCATTACTGAAAAAGAAGAAGAAAGTGGGAGACCTCACTCTACCTGATTTTAGAACTTATTATGCAGCCACAGTAGTCAAAACAGCCTGGTACTGGTACAACAACAGGCACATAGACCAATGGAACAGAATTGAGAACCCAGATATAAATCCATCCACATATGAGCAGCTGATATTTGACAAAGGACCAGTGTCAGTTAATTGGGGAAAAGATAGTCTTTTTAACAAATGGTGCTGGCATAACTGGATATCCATTTGCAAAAAAATGAAACAGGACCCATAACTCACACCATGCACAAAAACTAACTCCAAGTGGATCAAAGACCTAAACATAAAGACTAAAACGATAAAGATCATGGAAGGAAAAATAGGGACAACCCTAGGAGCCCTAATACAAGGCATAAACAGAACACAAAACATTACCAAAAATGACAAAGAGAAACCAGATAACTGGGAGCTCCTAAAAATCAAACACCTATGCTCATCTAAAGACTTCACCAAAAGGGTAAAAAGACCACCTACAGACTGGGACAGAATTTTCAGCTATGACATCTCCGACCAGTGCCTGATCTCTAAAATCTACATGATCCTGTCAAAACAACCACAAAAAGACAAACAACCCAATCAAGAAGTGGGCAAAGGATATGAACACACACTTCACTAACGAAGATATTCAGGCAGCCATCAGATACATGAGAAAATGCTCTCGATCATTAGCCATTAGAGAAATGCAAATTAAAACTACGATGAGATTCCATCTCACACCAACAAGGCTGGCATTAATCCAAAAAACACAAAAGAATAAATGTTGGAGAGGCTGCGGAGAGATTGGAACTCTTATACACTGCTGGTGGGAATGGAAAATGGTACAACCACTTTGGAAATCTATCTGGCGTTATCTTAAACAGTTAGAAATAGAACTACCATACAACCTAGAAATCCCACTCCTCGGAATATACCCTAGAGATACAAGAGCCTTCACACAAACAGATATATGCACACCCATGTTTATTGCAGCTCAGTTTACAATAGCAAAAAGCTGGAAGCAACCAAGGTGTCCGTCTACGGATGAATGGGTAAATAAATTGTGGTATATTCACACAATGGAATACTACGCATCGATAAAGAACAGTGACGAATCTGTGAAACATTTCATAACATGGAGGAACCTGGAAGGCATTATGCTGAGTGAAATTAGTCAGAGGCAAAAGGACAAATATTGTATAAGACCACTATTATAAGATCTTGAGAAATAGTATAAACTGAGAAGAACACATACTTTTGTGGTTTTGAGGTGGGGAGGGAGAGAGGGAGGGAGAGGGTTTTTTATTGATTAATCAGTAGATAAGAACTACTTTAGGTGAAGGGAACGACAACACTCAATACATGGAAGGTCAGCTCAATTGGACTGGACCAAAAGCAAAGAAGTTTCCGGGATAAAATGAATGCTTCAAAGGTCAGCGGAGCAAGGGCGGGGGTCTGGGGAACATGGTTTGAGGGGACTTCTAAGTCAATTGGCAAAATAATTCTATTATGAAAACATTCTGCATCCCACTTTGAAATGTGGCATCTGGGGTCTTAAATGCTAACAAGCGGCCATCTAAGATGCATCAATTGGTCTCAACCCACCTGGAGCAAAGGAGAATGAAGAACACCAAGGTCACACGACAACTAAGAGCCCAAGAGACAGAAAGGGCCACATGAACCAGAGACCTACATCATCCTAAGACCAGAAGAACTAGTTGGTGCCCGGCCACAACTGATGACTGCCCTGACATGGAGCACTACAGAGAACTCCTGAGGGAGCAGGAGATCAGTGGGATGCAGACCCCAAATTCTCATAAAAAGACCATACTTAATGGTCTGACTGAAACTAGAGGAATCCCGGCAGCCATGGTCCCCAGACCTTCTGTTGGCACAGGACAGGAACCATTCCCGAAGACAACTCATGAGACATGAAAGGGACTGGTCAGCGGGTGGGAGAGAGATGCTGATGAAGAGTGAGCTAATTATATCAGGTGGACACTTGAGATTGTGTTGGCATCTCTTGTCTGGAGGGGGGATGGGAGGATAGAGAGAGAGGGAAGCTGGCAAAGTTGTCATGAAAGGAGAGACTGAAAGGGCTGACTCAATAGGGGGAGAGCAAGTGGGAGTACCGAGTAAGATGTATGTAAACTTATATGTGACAGACTGATTGGATTTGTAAACGTTCACTTGAAGCTTAATAAAAGTTAATAAAAAAAAAAAAATCTATGCCATTAAGTTAATGTGAGGCACAAGTAGATGTGAGGGGTGCCTGAAGAGACCAGATTCCATCTAACTTAACTCTTCCAAAATAACTTTTGGGGGACACAATTCAATCCATAACAGGAGCCTGGGTCTTTCACCATTTCTTGCACTCCAGCTTCCTGTGTTTCTTCACTCTCAGCAACCAGCATCTGTGTCTCATGGGGTGGGTGGGGAAGGTGGCTGTCAGAACAAGCTTTCCCTGTGTTCATGGTGTGGGGGGCAGGAAGGGTCAGGACATTCCCAACCTGTGGGAGCTGTCTTAGCTACCTAGTACTGCTGCAACAAAAATACCATAGGTAGGTGGCTTTAAAGAACAGGACTTTATTGTCTTACAGTTTGGGGAGGCTTAAAGTCCAAAGCATGGTATCAACTCTAGGGGAATGCTCCTCCTTCTTGGTAGCAATGGGTGTCCCTTGGCATTCCTTGGCTTGTAGAGAGATCTTCACATGGTGTCTGCCCTTCCCCTGCGTGTATGTGTCTGTGTCTATTCTACTCTTTTTATAAGACACCACTCAGAAGGGATTAGGTTTAGGACCCACCCTACTCCAGTGTGCCCTCATTAGCATAATAAAATAAAATGCATAATTCTAAACAGGGTCATATACACTTGTACAGGGGATAGGACTTCAACATAACTTTCAGGGGACACAATTCATAACAGAAGTCATACCTAATTGATGACTGATGAATACTGGACGATAAATACTCCAGTGTCCTTGCCTGCTGATAGGCTCAGCGCTGAGGTATGATATCTGCTGTCGTTACCATTACCCTGTGAGAGTGAGCTAAAGCTGGCCTCCTTGGGACTTTGTACCCTGGCTTGTCCCCTTCCCTCCTGGTCCCCATTTCCCCGTTCCCCTACCAGTTTTCCCTGAAGAAACATCCTAATAAATCATTTTCAAACAAATATACATCTCAGGACCTTCTTCTCGGAGATGCTGCTGCACTTCTCCTGCCCCCCCCCCCACAGGGTACAGTGGCATCCAATTGGCCCAGCCCTTCTCATCTGCCAGGAGCCCCAGGAGGGATATCCTAGTGAGGCAGCAGAACACTCAGGATCATGTGGGGAAGGAACAGCTACCCAACCACCCTTTCTCCACAAATTTATATTGAGCACCTACCATATGTCAGTCTCCAGGATTCAGCAGTGAACAAAACCAAGCTTTTTCCCTCACCAAGCTGGCATCTGGCTAGGTAGCCGGAATTAAACAAATAAAGAAAAATATAGTCTGTTGGATGGTGATAAGTATTAGGAAGAGAACAAAGTAGGGAAGGGGCAGGGATGGAGGGGGCAGAGGGGGAACTAGAGTCTCTCTGAAGAAATGGCGTATGAACAAAGACCTGAAGAGGTGAGGAAGTGAGCCAGGAGGGTGCTAGGGAACAGGCAGAAAGAATAGCCAGTGCAAAGTCCCTGAGGCAGGAGGACTCCTGGTAGGCTCAAGAACTGCTGGAACAGAAGGAACAAGAGGGAGGTAAGTGGGAGGTTAGATCAGAGATAGAGCAGGGGCTAGGTTTTGCAGGGTCCAGTAGGGAAGAGTGGGAGCCATGGGAGGGTTCTCAGTAGAAGAAGGACATGACCTCACTCTGGTTGCTATGTGGTGAGTAGACATAAGAAGCAAGGGCAGAGGGAGGGAAAGCAGTGAGGAGGACACTGCAATAGCAAAGGGTAATGGGTAGGCAGACCAGGGAGATAGTGGCAATGAAAATAAAATTACTTACAGAGTGTGTGAGTTCATTTATATGACACTCTGGAAAAGACAAAACTATAGAGGTAGTAAAAAGATCAGTACTCTCCAAGAGATTGGGGAGTAGGATGAATACGTGAAGCATAGGGGATTTTTAGGGCAGTAAAATTACCCCCAATGCATCTGTCATTTTGTTGTACTATGGGGGCTTGTATGTGGCTGTGATGCTAAGAGCTATGCCACCAGTATTCAAATACCAGCATGGTCACCCATGGCGGAGCTGAGCCTCCAGACTAAGACAGACTAGGAAGACGGACTCGGTGGTCTACTTCTGAAAAGAACTAGCCAGGGAAAACCTTATGAATAGCAGTGGAACATTGACATGGGTTCAAACTTAGCAACAATTGTGAGGATGGAGCAGGACTGGACAGTATTTTGTTATGCTGTGCATAGGGTCACTATGAGTTGGAACCAACTCGGCAGCACCTAACAACCTAATGACAGCAACAGAATTATTCTGTATTCTACTGCAATGGTGGATTCAAGACACCATACATTTATCATGACCTGCAGAACTTTACAGCACAAAGAGTGAACCTTAATGCATGCAAATTAAAAAAATAATTTAGGAGGTTGAGGGATCCTGGAAAGAAATGCAGACTGTGACAAGAGAATCTAACTATATTACAAATGTGTGAAACAATCTCAGTGAATAGGGTGGGTGGAAAAGGTGCTGTCCAAAGTAATTTGGAACTCAATGGAGACTCTAAGATTGAAGACAAAAGGTACTGCATATAAGCACTGACTCTAGTAGATAAAGTTGTTTCCCATGTATATATGGGTTAACAACTCTGAAACCACTATTCATGTATGCTGCGATTGAACAGTTAAATAAATGGATGGCAGATGGCGGGAACCAGCTTTCTTACTTTTGGGGTGGGAGGTTACAAATAAACAAGGTGAAGAAGCTGCAATGATCCAGTGCTAACAGATTAGAATCAGAGGCATCAGTATGAACTCATGTTTATTTTACTATGTATACAGATGGTTTTTTGGCTTTTTTTTTTTTTATACAGGTGCTTACATATAGAAATATTTATAAATATACAAAGGCTAATATATGCACAAGGAGCCCTGGTGGTGCAGTGGTTAAGTGCTCAACTGCTAATCGAAATGTCAGTGGTTTGAACCCACTAGCTGTTCCATGGGAGAAAGATGTGGCATCTGCTTCTGTAAAGATTATAGCCTTGGAAACCCTATGGGGCAGCCCAGCTCTGTCCTATAGGGTTGCAAAGACATATATTTTGATTAGTCAGCTTAGAGGGCATAAAAGAAAAACTACCCAGCAGCAATGAGGACAAGCAGTGCTCGTATCTTGGTATCTAATATCGTTTTAGGACTGGGGCAGGAAATACACAAGGTGAGCTTGGAGCATCTTGTAGTTCTAAAAAGTAAGGATATGCTCAAACAAACAAAGAAACAAATTAAAAACCACCACATAAAGATGGGTGTATGTCAAAGAGACACAGGAGCAACTGAGAGAACTCCCAATGGTCAGAACTGGGAAAATCTGAGCAACAAAATAAATAAAGTAGTATTGGGTTGTAACCCAAAGTACAGAATAAATATCCATGAGTTCATACTATTATAAATAAATGATTGAATCAATTAATAAATGACAGAGAAGAGACAAACCTTCCATAGGGAAGAATTCCAAATAATTATGTAGCTACATTCGAACAGAACAAGAGGTTACTGCATGGTTTGAAGTCAGGAAAAGTGTGTGTCAAGGTTGTATCATTTCACCATACCTATTCGATCTGTATGCTGAGCAAATAATCCGAGAAGCTGGACTCTATGAAGAAGAACGGGTCATCAAGATTGGAGGAAGATGCATCAACAACCTGGGTTATGGAGATAACACATTGCTTGCTGAAAGTGAAGAGGACCTGAAGCACTTTCTGATGAAGATCAAAGACTGTAGCCTTCAGTATGGATTACACCTCAACATAAAGAAAGGAAAAAAAAAACCTCACACTGTACCAATAAGCAACATCATGACAAACAGAGAAAAGATTAAAGCCATCAAGGATTTCATTTTACATGAATCCACAATCAACACCATGGAAGCAGCAGTCAAGAAATCGAAAGATGCATCGCATTAGGCAAATATGCTGCAAAAGATCTCTTTAATGTGTTGAAAAACAAAGCTGTCACCTTGAAGACTAAGGTGTGCCTGACCCAAGCCACAGTGTTTTCAATTGCCTCATATGCATGTGAAAGCTGGACAATGAATAAGGAAGACCAGAGCAGAATTGATGCCTTTAAATTGTGGTGTTGCATGGACTGCCAAGAGAATGAACAAATCTGTCTTGGAAGAAGTGCAACCAGAATGCTCCTCAGAAGCAAGGACAGCGAGACTCTGTCTCACATATTTTGGACATGTTTTCAGGAGGGATCAGTCCCTGGAGAAGGACATCATGCTTGGTAAAGGGTCAGTAAAAAAGAGGAAGACCCTCAATGAAATGGATTGATACAGTGGCTACAACAATGAGCTCAAGCATAACAACAATTGTGAGGATTGTGCAGGGCCAGGGAGTGTTTCATTCTGTTGTGCACAGGGTCGCTATGAGCTGGAACTGACTCGACAGCACCTAACAACAACTCTACCCTCAAAGAGGTGGGGTATAACTCCCCATTCCTTAGGTGTGGGCTGCACAGAGTGACTTCTTTCCAAACAGGACAGTATGGAAAGGGGGAAAAAGAGTAACTTTACAGTGTAGAAACTGACCAACACCACCTCAGCCAAGTGATCATCAAGTTCAACATCAACAGTCATCAGCAGAGTACATCAAGGTCAACATGACCAGGAAGTGTAACCCTTCATATGTTGTGATGAGAATGGTGCCTTACCTCTGTGGTCTTCCTCCCGATAACGCAAATCCTAGTCTTATTATGAAAATACATCCAATCCCAATGTTGGGACATTCTACAAAAGACCAGGCCAATACTCCTCAAAATTGTCACAGTCATCAAAAACAAAGAAAGTCTCAGAAGTTGTCACAGCCAAGAAGGTCCTGTGGAGACATGATGTAATGAGGTATCCTGGAACAGAGAAAGGATGTTAGGAAAAAACTAACTTGTAAACCTATTGCTATCAAGTCGATTTCAACTCATAGTGACCCTATAGGACAGATTAAAACTGTGCCATAGGGTTTCCAAGGAGCACCTGGGGGGTTTGAACTGCTGGCCTTTTGGTTAGTAGCTGAACTCTTAACCACTACAACACCAGGGTTTCTGGGGGGGGGGGAGCTAAGGAAATTGGAATGACCTATAGTTTTTTTTTTTTTAAGTAATATTACTACTAATATTACTAGTAATGATAACATCGTACATGCCCCATTTCCCTTAGATGATGTCTACATACCCTCAGACGTAAGCTTAGGTTAGGGTTAGTCAGCCCCCACTTCCAGTTGGTGCTAAGGGCTGGTAACTGAAGCTGCTCTGTGTTAGGAAGCAGAAGTCTTGAGTGGATGCTGCACTCACAGCCAACAATCTACTGGAGTGACTCTGATAGCAACTAGGCAGACCTCCATGGATATCTATTGGTTGCCAGGCTGTTGCAAACTGCTACAGAAGGCCCCTGAGTGGAGTCTGTTCCCATAATCAACACTCTACCTGCCTCCCTGGGAACCCCATAGCTTAGGTCTCAGGTCTCTAAAACCAACAGGATAGGCCTCCCTGGGGATCAGTTTTGGTCTGTCTGCTCCCCCTTAGAATTGGCACAGAGGAATGTTGACTGAGGCTACTGTGTGCTAGGAAGCAGGCTTCATTACTGGAAGGTACACCCACAGTCAACACTCTATAGAATGGGTTCTGATAGCAACAAGGTAGACCTCCCTGGGGGTTCATTCAGAGTGTGACTACCCATCCCCAACCAATAACTGTCAGCTGCTGGACTGATATGAACTCCTACAGAAGGTTCCCTACAATGCAGTCAGGAGGTGGGTCTCCTAAACGAAGACTGCTACTCCAATGGCCACAGAGCCACTGGGGTTCTAAAACCAAGACAGATCTCTTGGAGGTCCTTCTGGGGAGTACCAGTCCCTTCTCCTCATGGAAAGGAGGAAAGTCTGTTGTGCTTCCCCTGAATGCCAGCTCAGATATAAGCAGCCCCCACAGAGCAAGAAAGAAAACCTCAGGCAAAACTGGAGGATAACACCCATCCCCAAAGGGTGCTCACCTAGTGTGAGTTTTCCAACTAAAAGCTTGACTGGAGAAACAAAGAAGAGAAGGGCATAATAACAAGAGAGGGGGACTGTGCCTCCTGGTGGACAGATTGTCTAGTACACAATATCTTGCCTGAGTTGTGGTACCTGTTCATAGACTGACCACAGCATATTCTCTGGTGTGTTTGGGAATGAATGAAAGTTGAAAATTGAGATCTGAAACTTTCCAATCCTAACTAAATCAGGAAAGGAGAAGGACCTATCACAGAAAGGGAGAGGAAATAAGGCCAAATGCTCTGCCTGCTTAAGGGTTTCTTGCAGGAAGTGATGCAGGTGAAAACACCATACCTAGGTAAACTGAGAAATTTAACACCCTCAAAAATTTCAGTGCCCCAACAAAAAATCACAAGACACAAAAAAAGAACAGAGAAACAGTGGCCCATCCAAATGAACACAACAAAGAGAGTGAAAGTGCATCTAGGGAGGACCAAATAATTTTAAATTAAAAAATGGAAGAATATAATACAGCAACATTAGACATAATTATGGAGCTAAGGGAAAACATAGACAAAGAGCTAAAAGAATAAAGGAAAACAATGCACCAACAAAATGAAGATCTAAAAAAAGAGACATTGCAACTGAAAGGCACAATAGTTGAAATGAGAAACACAACAGAAGGACTTACCAACAGATTTAATCAGGCAGAAGAATCAGTGAATTAAAGGATGAGATAGTTAAAATTACAGTCACTGAAGAACTACAGGAATGGAGCTCAAGAAGGCTGAGCACAGTTTAGTGGAAATAAGAGAAAACAACACAGACCCAATATACACATCATGGGAATTCTAAAAAGTGACAAGAGAGAGAAAGAGACAGAAAGACTATTTGAAGAAATAATGACAGAAAAATTCCCTAACCTGACAAAGGACATGAATATACAACTCCAAGAAGCTCAAAAAACCCCAAGCAGGATAAGCCCAGAGATCCACACCAAGACACATCATAGTTAGGCTCTCAATAACCAAACCTGTTGCTGTCAAGTTGATTTCAACTCATAGTGACTCTATATGACAGAGGAGAACTGCCCCCAAAGCTCCCAGTAGGTAAAGATAGAAAATCCTGAAAACAGTGAGAGAGAAGCAAATAGTCACATACAAAGGATCCCTAATAAGATTAAATGCCTATTTCTCCTCAGATACATTGGAGGCCAGAAGGCAATGGAATGATATACTTAAAATGCTGAAAGAAAAAAAAAAAAAAAAAACAGTCAACTAAGAATACTATACCCAGCAAAACTATCCTTCAAGAATGAGGTTGAAATTAAAACATTCCCAGACAAATAGAAACTAAAAGAGTTCATAGCCACCATAATGGCCCTACAAAAAATGCTAATAGGAGTTCTGTAGATGAAAGGGAAAAGACACTAGAAATTAACTCAAAGTTTATACATAAAAAGAGAAATCCCTTAAAAATTGCATAGACAAGTATAAGGGCTAGTAATAAGGTATTCATGCTTGATAATGGATTTAAAAAAATTATACTTCATGTTGTTTAATAACAAATATATAAAAGGCAAGGATTAAGTTATGTTACAGGGCACATGAAATACAAGGGTGTAATAAGTGATTTTAAAAAATTTTTTTTTTTTTTAATAAGTGATAAAGGCAACACAAGGAGAGGAGAGGAATGGTAACAATATAGAATTTCGTTTATGTTACTGAAGGTAAATTGGTACCAACGTATCTTAGAATGCTATAAATACAAGCTCTTAAAAGCAATATTCATGATAACCACTAAAAGGATATGTAAAAAACATACACAAAAGGAAAGAAGGGAACCAAAAAGGCTCACTACAATGAACCAACAAAAACACAAAAGAAAGCAGCACTAAAGGATGAAGATAAAGAAGGCTTAAGACACACATACAAAAATGGGAGAAGTAAGTCACTTCTTATCAGTAATTACAAAAAAAAAAGTCACTTCTTATCAGTAATTACAGTGAATATAAGTGGACTAAATGCTCCAATCAAAAGTCAGAGAATGGCAGAGTGGATTAAAAAAAAAAAAAACATGGTCCAGCTACATGCTGTTTATAAGAGACACACCTTAAACCCAAAGACACAAATAGATTGAGAGTAGAAGGATGGAAAAAATATTCCATGCAAATAACAACCAAAAGAGAGCTGGGGTGGCAATCTTAATATCAGACAAAGCAGACTTTAAGACAAAAACTGTCAAAAGAGATAAAGATGGACATTATATAGTGATAAAAGTGTCAATTAATAAAGAAGATTTAACAATCTTAAAAATATATGTGCTCAACACTGGAGGACCTAAATATATAAAGCAAACACTGATAGAACCAAAAGGAGAAATACGTAGTTCTACAATAATATTGTACAGAACATCTAGAAAGAAGATCAGCAAGAAGAGGACCTGAATGACACTATAAACCAATTAGACTTAGCAGACATTTATAGAACCAAAAAACCAAATCTACTGCCCTCAAGGGTAGAACCGCCCCCATAGGGTTTCCAAGGCTATAAATCTTTATGGGAGCAGACTGCCACATCTTTCTCCCTCAGAGCAGCTGGTAGGTTCGAACTGCCAACCTTTCAGTTAGCACTCGAGCACTTTAACCACTGTTCCAACTGAAAAAGCAAATCAAACCCTTTGCATTCAGGTCAATTCCAACTCATAGAGACCCCATAGGCCAGAGTAGAACTGCCCCATAGGGTTTCCAAGGAGCTATTGATGAATTCGAACTGCGGACCTTTTGGTTCACAGCTGAGCTCTTCAGCACTGCACTCTTCCCCCAAACAGAACAATACATATTCTACTCCAGTACACATGGATCATTCTCCAGGATAGACCACATTTTAGGTCACAAAGCAAGTCCTGATAAATTTCAAAAGTTTGAAATCATACAAAATATTTTCTCTATCCACAAAGAAGTGAAGCTAGAAATTAATAACAACAATGACAAAAAAAAGCCTGGAAGATGCACAAGCTTATGGAAATTAAATAATACGCTATTAAGCTACCAATGGGCCAAAGAAGAAATCAAAAGAGAAATCACAAATGCCTTAGAGTCAAATGAAATTGAAAACATAGCATACCAAAACTTATGAGATGCAGCTGAGGCAGTACTCAGAGGGACACTTATAAAAATAAATGCCTACATAAAAGAAGAATATGTCTCAAATTAACAGCCTAACTCAACAACTCCAGAAACTAAAAAGAGGAGAGAAAGTGAATCCATAACTTACCAGAAGAAAGGAAATAAAAAATACCAGAGCATAAATAAATAAAATCAAAAACAGAAAAGCAATAGAGAGAATCAATGAAACCAGAAGTTGGTTATTTGAAAAGATCATTAAAATTGACAAGCCTTTAGCTAGACTGATAAAGAAAAGAAAAGATGCAAATAACCTAAATAAAAAATGAAAGAGGGGATATTACAACTGGCCTGATAGAACCAAAGAGAATTATAGCAGAATAGTATGAACAACTGTATGGCAAAAACCTGATAATCTGATGAAATGGACATTCTTAGAAGCACACAGCCTACCCAAACTGACTCAAGAGGGAATAGAAAATCTCAACAGACTCCATAAAAAGTGAAGAGATCAAGGTCAGCACAACTGGACTAAACCAAAAGCAAAGAAGTTTCCTGAATACAACCAAACACTTCTAAGACCAGAGTAGCAGGGACGGGGTCTGGTGACCATGGTTTCATGGGACACCTAGGTCAATTGGCATAACAAACTGTATTAAGAAAACGTTCTGCATGCCACCTTGGTGAGTGGTGTCTGGGGTCTTAAACGCTAGCAAGTAGCCATCTAAGATGCATCAATTTGTCTCAACCCACCTGGAGCAAAGTAGAATGAATAATACCAAAGACACAAGGTAAATATGAGCCCAAGAGATAGAAAGGGCCACATAAACCAGAGACCACATCAGCCTGAGACCAGAAGAACTAGATGGTGCCTGGCTACCACCAATGATTGCCCTGACAGGGGACACAACAGAGAATCCCTGATGGAGCCGGAGAACAGTGGGATGCAAACCTCAAATTCTCATAAAAAGACCAGACTTGATGGTCTGACTGAGACTGGAGGGACCCCAGAAGTCCTGACCCCCAGACCTCTGTTAGCCCAAGGGCTGGAACCATTCCTGAAGCCAACTCTTCAGACAGGGATTGGACTGGACTATAAGACAGAAAATGATACTGATGAGGAGTGAGCTTCTTGGCTCAAGTAGACACTTGAGACTATGTGGGTAGCTCCCGTCTGGAGGGGAGATGAGAGGACAGAGGGGGACAGAAGCTGGCTGAATGGACATGGGGAAGTTAGGGCGGAGAGGGGGAGTGTGCTGTCTCATTGAGGGGAGGGCAACTAAGCATACACAGCAAGGTATATATAAATTTTTGTATGAGAGACGGACTTGATTTGTAAACTTTCACTTAAAGCACAATAAATTAATAAATAAGTGAAGTGATCAACCACTGATCAAAAACATCCCAACAACAATAAAAAGTCCTGTACCAGAAAGCTTCACTGGGGAATTCTACCAAACGTTTAGAGAAGAAATGACACCAATAGCATTTAAACTTTTCCAAAAGATAGTGGAGGAAGGAATACTCCCTAATTCATTCCATGAAGCAAACAGAATGTTGATATCTGTCATGGATTGAATTGTATCCCCCCAAAATATGTGCCAGCTTGGTTAGGCCATAATTCCCCGCATTGTGTCGTTGCTCTCCATTTTGTGATTTTCCTGTTATAAATTATAGTTTCTGACTGTGGTTAAAGAGTAAGGGATGTAATGCCCTTGCTCAGATCACATCCCTGATCCAATGTGAAAAGAGTTTCCTGGGGTGTGGCCTGTACCACCTTTTATCTTAGAAGAGATAAAAGGAAGCAAGCAGAGTGTTGGGGACCTCAAACCACCAAGAAAGCAGTGCCGGGAGCAGAGTGCATCCTTTGGACCTGAGGTTCCTGCGCATAAAAGCTCCTAGTTCAGGGTAAGATCGATGACAAGGCCCTTCCTCCAGAGAAAGCCTTCCCCGGGAGCTGACACCCTGAAATGGCACTTCTAGCCTCTTATACTGTGAAAGAATAAACTTCTGTTTGTTAAAGCCATCCACTTGTAGTATTTCTGTTATAGCAGCACCACATGACTAAGACAGTATCCAAATCTGACAAACACACCACAAGAAAAGAAAACTATAGGACAATATCTCTTATGAATCTAGATGCAAAAATCCTCAACAAAACACTAGCAAACAGAATCCAACAGCATATTAAAAGAGTCATACACCATGACCAAGTGGAATTTATTCCAGGAATGCAGGGGTGGCTCAACATTAGAAAATCGATCAATGTAATACATCACATCAACAGAACAAAGGAAAACAACCACATGATTATCTCAATGGATACAGAAAAAGCATTTGATGAAATTCAACACCCTTTCATGATGAAAACCCTGAAGAAGATCTAGGGGAATAGAAGGGAAATTCCTCAGTATGACTCAGGACATTTATGAAAAGCCAACAGCCAACATACTTAATGGAGAAAGTCGGAGAGCTTTCCCCTTAAAATTGGGAATAAGACAAGGGTGTCTGCTCTCATCACTTTTATTAAATATTGTATTAGAAGTCCTAGCCAAAGCAAAGAGACAAGAAAAAGGAATAAAATGTATCCAGATTGGAAAAGAAGTAAAATTATCTCTATTTGGGGATGATATGATCCTTTACGTAGAAATTCCCTGTCAACAAGAACACTTCTAGAACTAATACAGGAATTTATCAAAGTTGCAGGGTACAGTGTAAACAAACAAAAATCAGTTGGGTTTCTATATACCAGCAATGAGAAATCTGAAAGAGAAATTAGGGAAAAATATCATTTACAATAGCATCTAAGAGAATAAAATACCTAGGAATAAATCTAACCAGGGATGTAAAGGACTTATACAATGCAAACTAAACACTGCTGAAAGAGATTAAAGAAGACTTAAAAATGGAAAGCTGTTCCATGTTCATGTTTTGGGAGACTTAATATTTTTAAGATGTCAATATTGCACAAAACGATCTACAAATTCAAAGCAAGCTCTATAATTCCAGCAGCCTTCTTTACAAAATAGGAACACCAATCCTCAACTTTATATGGAATGGCAAGAGGCCCCCAACAGCTAAAACAATAATGAAAGAGAAGAACAAAGTAGGAGGGCTCAGATGTCCTGATTTTAAAACATAGTATCCAAAAACCAGACCAAACCGTTGCCATTCAGTCAATTACAACTCACTATAGGACAGAGTAGAACTATCCCACAGAGTTCCCAAGGAGCTCCTGGTGGGTTTAAACTGCCGACCCTTTGGTTAGCAGCTATAGCACTTAACCACTACAGCACCAGGGTTTCCAAACATACTACACAGCCACAGTAATCAAAACATCCTGGTACTGGTATACCAGCAGACACATAGATCAAATGGAATAGAATTAAGAGTCCAGCTATAACCCGGCACATCTATGGCCAACTGATTTTTGACAAGGGTGCTAAGTCCATTCAATGGGGAAAGAATACTCTTTGCAATAAACGGTGTTGCAAAAACTGAATTTCCACATACAGAAAAATGAAACAGGATCCATGTCTCACACCATACACAAAAACAAATTCAAAATGGATTAAGGACCTAAATGTGCAAGTGAAAACCCTAAAATTCTTAGAAGAATAAGCAGGGCAACCCTGTCAGGCCTAGCTTTCAATAATGGATTATCTAATACAATAACAAAAGCACAAACAGCAAAAGACAAAATAAATCAATAATATGGCATAAAAATTAAAAACTTTTGTTGATCAGTAGGCTTGTCTTAATCATCTAGCAGTACCATTACAGAAATACCACAAGTGGATGGCTTTAACAAAGAGAAATTTGTTTCCTCACAGTAAAGTAGCCCAAAGGTCCTTCTCTCTCTGTTGGCTCTGGAAGAAGGTCCTTCTCCTCAATCTCCCCATGGTTGAGGAGCTTCTCAGGCGCAGAGGCCCTAGGTTCAAAGGATGCACTCTGCTCCTGGTGCTGCTTTCTTGGTGGCATGAGGTCCCCAACTCTCTGCTTGCTTCCCTTTCCTTTTATTTCTTGAGGGATAAAAGGTGGTACAGGCCACACCCCAGTGAAACTCCCTTTATCTTGGATCAGGGAGGTGACCTGAGTAAGGGTGGTGTTACAATCCCACCCTAATCTTCTCAACAAAAAATTACAATCACAAAATGGAGGACAACCATACAATACTGGGAATTATGGCCTAACAAAGTCGATACACATATTTTGGGGAGGGACACAATTCAATCCATGACAGGCTTTACAAAAAAATTGGAAAGACAAAATACCCACTGGGAGAATATCTTCAGAAACCGTATACTTGACAAGAATCTAATAACCAATATATATATAAAACTTCAACAACTTAACAACAAAAAGACAAATAACACAATCATAAAATGGGCAAAGGACTTGAATAGACATTTCACCAAAAAGGACATTCAAATGGCCACAAAACATGTGAAAAAATGCTCAGCATCATTAGCCATCAGAGAGATGCAAATCAAAACCTCAATGCGGTGCCATTTCACTCCCACTAGGATGGCTAAGATTAAAAAAAAAAAAAATCAGAAAGTAACAAATGTTGGCAAGGATGTGGGGAAATTGGAGCCCTGGTGGTACAGTGGTTAAGAGCTTGGCTGCTAATCTAAAGGTTGGTAGCTCGAATCTTCCAGCCACTCCTTGGAAACCTTTATGGGGCAGTTCTACTTTGTCCTATAGGGTCTTTATGAGTCGGAATCAACTCAACAGCAGTGGGTTTTTTTTTTTTTTTTTTGTACCCATTGATGGTGGGAATGCAAGATGGTACAGTCTTTGTGGAAAACAGTGTGGGGGTTTCTCATAAAACTACCATATGACCCAGCAATTCCCCTTCTAGGTATATACCTAAAAGACTTGAAAGCAGAGACTCAAAAAGAGACTTGTACACCAAAGTTCATTGCAGCACTATTCACAATAGCCAAAAGGCGGAAACAACCTAAATGCACATCAACAAATGAATGGATAAACAAAATGTGGTACACACGTACAATGGAACACTATTCAGTCAGTAGGAGAAATGAAGTCTTGACATATGCTACAATATGTATGGAGCTTGAAGACATTATGCTGAGTGAAATAAGCTAATCACAAAAAGAGAAATATTTAATGACCTTACTTACATAAAAAGACAAGAAAAGGCAAATGTGTAGAGATCAATGTTTATCAGTGGTGTCTTAGTTACTAGTGCTGCTATAACAGAAATACCACAAGTGGATGGCTTTAACAAAGAGAAATTTATTTCTTCACAGTAAAGTAGGCTAAAAGTCCAAATTCAGGGTGTCAGCTCCAGGGAAAGTCTTTCTTTCCCTGTCGGCCTTCTCATCAGTCTTCCCCTGGTTGAGGAGCTTCTCAGGCACAAGGACCCCAGGTCCAAAGGGCGCACTCTGCTCCTGGTGCTGCGTTCTTGGTGGTATGAGGTCCCCCTGTGTCTCTCTTCACTTCTTTTATATCTCAAGAGATTGCCTCAAGACACAATCCAATCTTGTAGATTGAGTCCTGGCGCACTAACACAACTGCTGCCCATCCTCCTTCGTTAACATCATAGAGGCAGGGTTTACAACATATAGGAAAATGACACAATACCAGGAATCATGGCCCAGCCAAATAGATACACACATTTTTAGGGGGACATAATTCAATCCATGGCAAGTGGTTACCAGTGGTGTGAGAGAGAGAGAAAAAGGGAACCAATGGAAAAATCACATTGATTAAGGGTAGGGTTGCACAGCCAATTATTGTAATTGCTGTCAATAAGTTGTACACCTGTAAAACTCTGAATTGGCAAACATTGTGTGATATACTTACAACAGTGACAAAAAAAGGTTAGCCACTGAGGCTGCTTATGTATGACCTAAGACCTCATATTGGTTCCTTTGTTTGGAGGTTTAGGGTCATGGTTTCATGGAACATCCCAGTTAAAATTGGCCTAATAATGTGATTAGTGCTTCTGTTCTAGCTCCTAGTTTGTTGTGTAGTGCCTGGGGTCTTAAAAGCTTGCAAACGGCCATCCAAGACAAAACAATTGGTCTCCATTCACCTGGAGCAACAGAGAAAGGAGAGGCAGGAATAGAGGAGGATATGGAATGAGTGGCTAATTGCCTCCATGAACAACTGTCTCCTTTGCCACGAGACCAGAAGACTGAATGGTGACTGGCTACCATCACTGAACATTTTTATCAAAGATTCTATAGGAGAACCTTGATCAAAAGGGGGAAAATGTAGAACAAAATTTCAAATGCTCTTGGACTCTAGACTTTCTGGAGCCGTGATGGATAGATGAACCCCTGAAACTATTGCCCAGAGATAATCTTTAAGGCTTAAACCAAAGATGTCTCCTGAAGTCATCTTAAAACTGAGCAATAGTTTAGCTTAACTAGTAAAAAAAAAAAAAGTTCCTTGAGCATTATGCTCTTTAGAAACTATCTATATGGGATCAAATTGACAATAGCAACTCGAAAGTTTAGATAGGAACCTTAGGAGATAATGAGTTTATGTTACTGAAGTAGGAACAACTAAGAAAAGGAGAGTGAGAATGGTTGCAAAACTTGAAGAATGTAACCAATGTCACTGAATTGTACATGTAGAGAGTGTTGAATTGGTGTATGTTTTTTTGTGTATATTTTCAACAACAGTAACAAAATAAAGAAAATTTAGAAAAAAGTGAACTAAGGGGGGGGAAAGAATTAAACAGGGCTCCAAGGAAAATAGAAGCATTTGATGAATTTTACAACAAAGATTTTATGATATTTCTGTAAAAATCAACCACCACGGGTAGGATGTTTTAGACCATGCTCGTACAACTCTGTGGGAAGTATCGCACTGTGCACTAACTACTCAAAATCCCATTTGTTGCTTTAATTTTAATTTTAATCTACATTTACTAAATAGATAACATACAGTTGTTTTTAATTTCTCATTTCACTTTGCAAGATAGAGTCATCTTTTCCATTATTTATTTATAAAACGTTGGTCCCTTTTTAGGCGTTGACCATATGGCCTTTCCTAGTATCAATACAATGAAGGACTTTGTGACAGAGCCTGCAAGACTGCTCGCTGGTCTTCGTAGCACACAGTGAGACAACGTTTCCAATTTCCCTTGCAGAAATCTTGTGATGCAACTGTTCTGGCCAATGGAATATGAGTGTACATGGTGTCTGCCCCTTGTAGGCCAGACCGTGACATCCTCCCTCAAGGTCCTTTGTGTTCTTCCTTCTTCAGTCTATAGATGAATGTTGACACCTGGCGGACCTTGGACCAGCGGGTTGGAGATGAAGAGACCTCTGTTACCGTGGCCCCCACTCACTTTCCCCCATGGCCACAAATCAGCAGAGTTCATTTTAGACTGCACATGAGTGAGAAATCAACTTCTATTGTGTTAAATCATTGGTATTTCAGGGATCATTTGTTTCAGCATTACCTGAAGCAATACAATCTGGTACTCTATGTTCTTTTATTAAGGAGGAAATGGAGACCGGTAGTTCTGATCAGAAAACTAAGGTGTGGCCCTGTAGTCATAGGGGCCTGGGGTTAGGAGAGACTGGCTCTGTGAGCAGCAACATGCCCAGAGCACATGCCAGCAGCACAGCTTACTCCAGATTCCTTGTTTGGCAAGGATTAACATTCTTCATAACTCCCTGACCTGGCTCTGAGCCTCCTTGAGTCCTGTGGACCTGGCTATGGGTCAACTACAGTTGACAGATGCCAGACTGGCAGGAACCTGGAATGCAAAGCTAAAGATTCTGAACTTTACCCTGGAGACAATGAAGAGGGAGCCCTCAAAGGTGTGTGAGGTAAGGAAGGACTTGACTGGATCTCTGGTCTGATGTATGTGGCCATGGTGAGGGAGATGAATTAGGGATGTGTCAGTTAGCTATTGCTGCATAACAAACCGCCCCAAATCTCAGAAAGCATTCATTACTGCTCACAAGTCTACAGGTCATCTGGGTGGTTTGTCTGGTTTTCGCTGGGCTGACTCATGTGTCTGAGGTATGTGTGTGCTCGTGTTGGCTAGACTCTCTCACATCTATGGGAATTGGCTGGCTGTAGGCTGTCCTAAAGTGACCTCAATGAGCATGGTCCTCTCTGCTCCACATGACCCATCCTCCAGCTGGCTAGTCCAGCCTTGTTCACTTGCTGTGGCAGGGTACTGAGAGAGTAAAAGTGCACAAGTCGTCTGAGGCTCGGCTTGGAATTGACACACCATCAGGATCTGAAAAGAGGCCTTTTGGGAGGCACCTGCCAAGGAGGCAGATGAACCAGGTCGGGCAGCCCAGGGGCACTGGGAACAGACTGTTCGGCCTGGTTAAGAAGCAGAAATCAGTTCAGATCCCAGATGCTGTCCCTTCTGGTGTGTGTCCCTTGGGGACCACTTTACCCCCTGAGCTCCAACATCACCCTATAAAATGGCCAAAATAACAGCAGCCTTGTAGAGCCTGAAAAACTCAGAGATAACACCTGTGGAGCATGTTCCCTGGAGTCTGGCACAGAGTGAAGGCTCGGCAAAGCTGAGTCTGGTTTCCCAGAAGCCCCATCGGGGTCTCTAGGGCAGTTCTGGGATGACAGATGGGGTCCTTGGTGTGCTGGGTGCCCCTCCTTCCACCCCCCAGCTCTGCACACGAACATCCCACCAAGCACCTCACTGCCGGCGAGCTGGGAGGACGCATTCCTGCACCCGTGCATCTGGGGGTTGATCTCCTTCTCTATCTGTGTTCTGCTAATAAAGAAAAAACACGCTCCACAAGGTTAGAAAAATAGCCAGGGAGTGATTGACATGGCCACAGTCCTGGCTGAGTCACTAATGCCCGTGTAGCAAGCTCCTGAGAAAATAACATTTTCCTCAACACTCCTCCTGGTGCAACGAGCTGTTTGCTTTCCATTAACCTCATATTTTGCCCTTTAGTCACACTATGTCTGTCAAGACTAGCAGGGAGGAGAAACCTGCTCTCAAACAGACACAGACCTCACTGGTTCAAAGTTCCGTCAGCGGGTGACGTGGCATCCCCAGCAAATCCGGAAGCACCTCCCCAAGTGCCCCAGCTTGTCCCCCTTGCTGCTGAGGACAGCTCTGCCAGGGGATCCCTTGCCTGGGCACTGAGCCCAGGCCTTCTCAGCCCGGCTGCGTGTGAGAATCACCCAGGAACTGCTCAAATACCCCCTCACCTGGGCCACCCCATGAGCTGAGTTTAGTTGGTCTGGGCTGGAGGCCAGGTGTGGGGAATTTTAACATCCTCTTGGCAGTTTTTGTGTGCAGTCAGGCTGAGAAGTCCTGGCCTGAGACCAGGGACCTTCACTGGGGCCCCAGGCCCCATAGAATTGCAGGCCAAGGTGGTGACTGGCCCTGGAGGTACATGCAACTCTGGGTTGAGAATCTGAAGCGTCCGTGAGGTTTCTAAAATGGGTCTGCCCAGCTGTTGAGGAGGCTGGCACGGGGAGCTGGCAACAGTGCCAGCCTTGGGCTCAAGGAAGCTGGAGCTTAGTAGCAAGGCCGTGCTGTCCCTGCTCCCACCCTGTTGGGGAGGACTGGCTCATCCTCCTGTGGACTCACCTTGGTCACGGGCAGCACAGCACAGATGGAGAGGGACCTGAGTCCACATGGGTGACCCCAGCCCTGCATCATTTCTTGCCTCTCGCCCAGGGCCTCACTCCCTCCCTCAGCCTGAGACCCCATCATGGAGACTGTTCCTTTAGTGTCAGACACTGGCCTTTTTTAAACCATGACACCCACGAGGGCACTGCTTTCATTGTTAACAAGGGAAAGTTGTCCATGGTCATTTGTGGGGTGTTTGTGAAGGTGAAGGTTTGCAAAGCTGAGGGCAGAGTTTGAGGGTGGTGGAAGAGGGGGTATGGAAAGATACCCCAGAAACTAAAATCTTGGTGGGGAAGGAAAGGCTCCCCACCTGAAGCACCTTCCTGTGCAGATAGAGAAACTGAGGCTCAGAGAGGGAGCTGGCTGCCCAAAGTTCCCTGAGGTGGACTAGGATTCCTTCCAAGGCCTATCTGATCCCAGGCTGCTGTTCTTTTCCCTGCCCCACACTACCAGGAGCTTACAGGCTCCAAGGCCCATACAAGTTGACAATCTGGCCATTGTGTGCCTCTCCCGGCTCTCCAATTACTCTCTCCTGTGACAGCACATAGAACGCAGAGAATGCCTGCACATTGACCCACTGCTGTGTGGCTTGGAAAGCCCCAGGCCACTTTGGCCTCAGTTTCCCCATCTATTCATGAGGTTCTGACATTAACCTGGTGAGGACTGAGGGCTGTCCTTCTGGAGGCACCCCGGAGGGCCCTTGCCCCATGTGGCTCTGGACTGGAGGGCGCCGCTCTGCCGCCCCACCAAGGGCTGGGGCCTCCCCACACAAGGCTCTGTCCTCCGCCTTCCTCCACGCGAGGGGAAATTACCCATTAATGAGAGAATTACAAACACTGCGGCTGGCCCACCGCCCAAGGCCCCTTGGAGGGTGGGGAGGCGCTCGTACTGGAGGGGAATTGGAAACAAATGCACAGGGGTGTTTTCTTTGGTAGATGCAAACCCTTCCCTGCCCCCATTCCTACTGCTGTCCAATATTTGGACTTTTACAGAAATGAATTTCATGCCTGGGCTTCCCGTGAACTCTCTTAATTCAATTGAGGGGCCATTATCGGCACTGGGTGTAATGGGCTGTTTCCGCAGCTTCAGGGGAGCCGCAGAAGCCAAGGAGGTGGGTGCATCTTCCCTCTGCAGGTGAGAGCCAGGACAGGAGTAGGCAACAGGGGAGGGGTCTGGGCTGAAGAGATAGCCCAGGTGCCCACAGGGGCTGGAGGGTGAGGCTGTGGTTCTTTTTCCCCCTCAAAGTGATTCCTTTTGGGAGACACCAGACCCATGAGGCTGGAGGCGAAAGGGTGCTAGTCTCAGTGAGTGCCACCTAGTACAGGGGCGGCCATTGGCTCCAAGGGATTTGATGGGCCACAGTGTCAGGGCCAAGTGGGAAGGAGCCATGTGACAAGATGCCAGGTCCCTCTTCCAGGAAGTCCCTTGCCCAGATCTGAACAGACACTTCACCAAAGAAGACATTCAGATGGAGATCACTAGCTATTAAAGAAATGCAAATCAAAACTACAGTGAAATACCACCTCACCCCAACATCACTGGCACAAATCAAAAAAACAGAAAAAGTGAATGTTGGAGGAGTTGTGGGGAGAGTGGAACCCTTACACATTGCTGGTGGAAATGCAAAATGATACCACCAATTTGGAAAACTATATGGAGCTTCTCTAAAAAGCTAGAAGTAGAAATACCATACAATCCAGCAATCTCACACTTAGGAACATATCCTGGAGAAAAAAGAGGTGTCACAGGAATAGATATATGCACACTCATGTTCATTGCATCATTATTCACAATAGCAAAAAGATGGAAACAGTCTAAGCACTCATCAACAGATGAATGGATAAATGAACTATGGAACATACACACGATAGAATACTACACAACAATACAGAACAATGATAAATCTGCAAAATATCTCACAACATGATGAACTCGAAGGGCATTATGCTGAGTGAAATAAGTCAATCACAAAAGGACAAATACTGTATAAGACCACTATTACAAAAATACTTGAAAACGTTTCCACACAGAAAGAATCTTTGATGGCTACAAGGGAGGGAGGAGTGGGAAGGGAAAAGCACTAACTAGATAGTAGATAAGTTGTAACTTTGGTGAAGGGGAATACTGGGGAAGTCAGCACAACTTGACCAGGGCAAAGTCATAGAAGCTTCACAGACATATCCAAATGCCCTGAGAGACCAAGCTACTGGGCTGAGGGATAGGGACCATGGTCTTAGGGGACATCCAGCTCAACTGGCATAACATAGCCTATAAAGAAAATGTTCTGTATCCAAATGTGGTGAGTAGCTACTGGGGTCTTAAAAACCTGAGAGAAGCCATCTAAGATACATCTACTGGTCTCACTCTGGTTGGAGCAAGAGAGAATGAAGAAGACCAAGACACAAGTGGAAGATTAGTCCAAAGGACTGATGGACCGCAACAAACACAACCTCCAGAATAGAGTTCAGAACAACTAGATGGTGCCCAGTTACAACCACAAGCTGCTCTGGCAGGGATCACAATAGAGGGTCCTGGTTAAAGCACAGAAAAATGTAGAACAAAATTCAAATTCACATACACGCATACAAAAAAAGACCAGGCTTGTTGGTCTGACAGACACTGGAGAAACCCCAAGAGTATGGCCCTCCGACGCCATTTTAACTCAGTACTGAAGTCACTCCTGACTTTCACCCTTCAGCCAAGGATTAGACAGGTCTATAGGGCAAACAATAACACATGTGTGGAACACACTTCATAGTTCAATCATGTATATGAAACTAATGGGCACACCAGCCCAAAAGCAAAGATGAGAAGGCAGGAAGGGACAGGAAAACTGGATGAATGGAAACAGGGAATCTGGGGTGGAGAAGGGGAGAGTGTTGATGTATTGCAGGGTTGGCAACCAATATTGCAAAATTGTTGCAGGTATAAAAATAGTTGCAGCTATTTATGTATTAACTGTTTAATGAGAAACTAATTTGCTCTGTAAATTTTCACCTACAAAAAAAATCACAATAAAAAAATTAAAATATAAAAGAAAGCCCCTTGCCCATGCCAAATCCTTCACTTGGAGTGTTCTTGCTTACCTTCTCGGTCCCCTCTCTGCCCCACATAGTAGGACCACCCCTGACTCATCCTTTTGGTTGGGCTACATCACAATCTCCTCCAGGAAGCCTTCCCTGGCTCCTGCCCAGCAGCCCACATTTCTGCCCTCACGTTGCCTGTGAGTGACTGGCCCTGTCCCCTTGGTCTGAGGGCCCTGGGAGGACAGACTGGGGCCATATCTATACACAGGGCCTGATACCAGTACAGACCCCTGGGGTAACAGGAAAAGATAGTAAGTACCTGGAAGGGAAGGAGAAGCCAAGAGGTAGGCCAAAGCAGAGTGGTAGGGAGTAGACCTCCTGTGGCCTACTCACAGCTCTCTTCCACTTTGCAGAGAGGCTCCAGAGTAGGGCAATGTGTGCCAGAGAGAAATTCAGGAAGCTGGCTGCTGTCCTCGCCTCTCCTATTTCTGCTTTTGTGGCTGGGAGCAGGGCCTGTGGAGTGGGCTTCCCAAATCCTCCTCACTGACATGTGACCCTCCTCAATCCTCAGCTGTCAAAAGGTAATCACGGCACCCTGCTGAGGATTGTCCCTAGGTCTTCTAGCCTGTGGGGGCTGCTCTTATATTTCCACTCAAAATGGCTTGAGCCCCTGGGGCAGGATTTTTGCTCGGCCAGCCACAATTCCACATTTTGCAGCCTCCTTGCAGTTAGTCAGTGCTATTGGGGCAAGTTTTGGAAAATGGCCTGTGAGCAAAAGTGGTGGGAGTCACTTTCAGGCTGAATCATATAAGAACCAGGCTACAAACTTCCAGCTATTACTTCCACTGCACCGGTGACTAAGGAGGCCATGTGGTACTGCTCCAAGATGGAGGGGCTTCCCTTAGCCTAGGTCCTGAGAGACTATAGGGAGCAGAGCCCCAGCTGACTGTGTGCGAGACGCAACAGGAGTGAGAAAGACGCTTGTGTGGTAGTAAGGCACTGAAAACCTCAAGTAGTTTGTTTTCACAGGGTAACATAGTTTATGCAGACTAATGTTGTTGTTAGGTGCCCTTGAGTCAGTTCCAACTCACAGAGACCCTACAAACAACGGAAAGAAACACTGCCCAGTCCTGCGCCATCGTCACGATCTTTGCTATGTTTGAGCCCATTGCTGTAACCACTGTATCAATCCAATTCATTGAGGGTCTTCCTCTTTTTTGCTCACCCTCTTCTTTACCAAGCATGATGTCCTTCTCCAGGGACTGCTCCCTCCTAATAACATGTTCAAAGTACTTAAGATGAAATCTTTCCATCCTCACTTCTAAGGAGCAGTGTGGCTATACTTTTTCCAAGATAGATTTGTTTGTTCTTCTGGCAGTCCATGGTGTATTCAATATTCTTTGCCAATGCCATAATTCAAAGGCATAGATTCTTCTTCTTCAGTCTTCCTTATTCATTGTCCAGCTTTCACATGCATATGAGGCAATTGAAAATACCACGACCTCAATCAAGTGTTCCTTAGTCCTCAAAGTGACATCTTTGCTTTTGAACACTTTAAAGAGGTCTTCAGCAGCAGATTTGCCCAATGTAATTCATAGTTTGATTTCTTGACAGCAGTTTCCATGGGCATTGATTGTGGGTCCACGTAAAATGAAATCCTTGACAACTTCAGTCTTTTCTCCGTTTATCATTATGTTGCTTACTGGTCCACTGGTGAGGATTTTTGTTTTCTTTATGTTGAGGTGTAACCCATACTGAAGGCTGAAGGCTTTGATCTTCAGTAAGTGCTTCAAGTCATCTTCACTTTATGAAAGCAAGGTTGTGTCATCTGCATATCTGTAGGTTATTAATGATTCTTCCTCCAATCTCGATGCCATGTTCTTCCTCACAGAGTCCAGCTTCTTCAATTGTTTGATTAGCATACAGATTGAAAAGTGTGGTAAAAGGATACAACCCTGACACATACCCTTCCTGATTTTAAACCACACAGAATCCCCTTGTTCTGTTTAAAGGACTGCCTCTTGGTCTATGCACAGGTTCCTTATGAGCATAATTAAGTGTTCCGGAATTCCCATTCTTCACTATGTTATCTATAATTTGTTTTCATCCACACAGTCAAATGCCTTTGCATATTCAGGTAAACATCTTTCTGGTATTCTCTGCTTTCAGCCAAGATCCATGTCACATTAGCAATGATATCCCTTGTTCCACATCCTCTTCTGAATGACTTGCTGCTGCAATTCTTTTTGAATTATCTTCAGCAAAATTTTACTTGCAGGTGATATTAATGATATTGTTCGATAGTTTCTGCGTTCTGTTGAATCACCTTTCTTTGGAATGAGCATGAATATGGATCTCTTCCAGTCAGTTAGCTGGGTAGCTGTCTTTCAAATTTCTTGGCATAGACAAGTAAGCACTTCCAGCCCTGCATCCTTTTGTGGAAACATCTGATATTCTGTCAATTCTTGAAGCCCTGTTTTTCACCAATGCCTTCAGTGCAGCTTAGAGTTCTTCCTTCAACACCATTGGTTCTTGATCATATGCTACCTCCTGAAATGGTTGAACATCGACCAATTCTTTTTAGTACAGTGACTCTGTGTCTTCCTTCCATCTTCTTTTGATGCTTCCTGCATCATTCAATGTTTTGCCTGTAAAACCCTTCACTATTGCAACTCAAGACCTGAATTTTCACTTCAGTTCTTTCCGCTTGAGAAATGCTGAGTATGTTCTTCTCTTTTGGTTTTCTAACTCCAGGTCTTTGCACTTTTCATTATAATACTTTGCCTTCTGGAGGCACCCTTTGAAATCCTTGCTTCAGCTCTTTACTTCGCCGTTTCTTCCTTTAGCTTTAGCTACTCTGAGTTCAAGAGCAAGTTTCAGAGTCTCTTCTGACATCCATTTTGGTCTTTTTTCTCTTTCTTGTCTTTTTAATGATCTTTTACTTTCTTCATGTTTGATGTCTTTGATGACATTCCACAACTGGTCTGGTCATTAAAGTTCAATGTGTCAAATCTATTCTTGACATGGTCTCTAAATTCAGGTGGAACATTCTCATGGTAATATTCTGGCTCTCGTGGACTTGTTTTAATTTTCTTCAGCTTCAACTTGAACTCACATATGAGTGATTGATGGTCTCTCCTGCAGTCAGACCCTGGCCTTGTTCTGATTGACAATTTTGAGCTTCTCATAGTCTCTTTCCACAGACATAGTCAATTTGATTCCTGTATATTCCACCTGGCAAGGTCCATGTGTATAGTTATTGTTTATGTTGTTGAAAAAACATGTTTTCAATGAAGAAGCCATTGATCTTGCAAAATTCTATCATGTGATCTCCAGTGTAGTTTCTCTCACCAAGTTTGTATTTTCCAATTACTGATCCTTCTTTGTTTCCAACTGTTGCATTCCAATCACCAGTAATTATCAACACACCTTAATTGCATGTTCGATCAATCTCAGACTACAGAAGTTGGTAAAAATCTTCAATTTCTTCCTCTTTGGCATTAGTGGTTGGTGTATAAATTTGAATAATAGTCCTATTAACTGGTCTTCCTTGTAGGCACATGGATATTATCCTATCACTGACAGCTTTGTACCTCAGGATAGATCTTGAAATGTTCTTTTTGATGATGAATGTGATGCCATTCTTCTTCAATTTTTCATTCCCGACATAGTAGACCATATCATTGTCCGATGCACAAGGCCAATACCAGTTCATTTCAGCTCGCTAATGCCTAGGATATCAATCTCTGTGCATTCCTTTTCATTTTTGATGACTTCCAATTTTCCCAGAGTCATACTTTATACATTAAAAAAAAAAATACATTAGTGTTCCAATTATTAATGAATGTTTATTCTCATTTTGAGTCATACCACATCAGCAAATGAAGGTCCCGAAAGCTTTACTCCACCCATATCATTAAGGTTGACTCTACTTTGAGGAAGCAGCTCTTCTCCAGTCTTATTTTGAGTGCCTTCCAACCTGAGGGCCTCATTTTCCGGCACTATATCAGACAATGTTCTACTGATATTCATAACGTTTTCACTGACCAATTTTTTCAGAAGTAGACCACCAGGTCATTCTTCCTAGTCTGTCTTAGTCTGAAAACTTCGTTGAAACCTGTACACCATCCACCATAGGCGACCCTACTGTTTAAAATATTGGCCCATAGTTTCCAGTACCACAACAACATGAAAACCACCACAGTATGACAAACTGACAGACAAGTGATAGATCCTGACTAATACCGAGGACTAAATTGGTACCAGAAATAGGATGGTGCTATAACAATAAAGGAACAGAAATGTGTGACAAGAATATGTGGAATGTGGTTGGGCAGTGAATGGGGAAGAAACTGTTATCAGAGGCTGGAAAGATGATTATCCACATTATTACAGTGGCAAATACTTGATAAAAATGTCACCTGCTGTAACTTACCTAATGAACATGTGGCTTTAGGAAAAGTGGGTGGAAAAGGGATGTTAATGGTATGTATGGGTTGGAACAGGCTGCTTTGTACAACAGAAAGAAAAAAAAAAAGAGCTCAGGAAAGAATTGGTTAGATTGCAAGCAGGAAGAAAAAGGGGGTAGAGAGTGTCCAGAAATTCTGTCCTGGAAGAGTTAAAAAACCAACTGCTTCTCAAACCTAAATGTGAGAAGATGAGATTGAGCCAGGCTTTGAGGGGTAAATGCCTAGTAAACACTTGCAATTCATCAAATTGTCTCAGGCAAGATCAGAATAAAGGTAGATATAATGTTGCAGATCAAGGATTAGATTCGGGATATCATTATCCAACAGAACACTGAGAGACTCGAGGTGGCACTAAGTAGAGGGCTAGAAAGCAAAGACTTAGAGCAGAAATGTGAAAATTATGGCTCAGAAAGAACGATGGCCATAGTTGCCTGCACAGGGAGCTGACTGTACTATGGAAGAAAACATGAGCTTCTCCAATACGTAAAACGACCCCTGGGCTCCTGACCTTCAGGATAGCACTGGCCAGCCCCCAAAGAAGGGGTCGTTGAGAGCAATGGAACAGGGGTCCCTCTAGAAGGTGGAGGCATAACAAGAAGAGGCCATGGGCAAGATCTGTGCTTTGAAAGCAGGCGCAGGACTAAATCAGGGCGCATGCCCAGCTTCAGGGGCTCTGGCAGCAGGGGCACAGGAAGGCAGGTCCCTGGCCTGTATGGGAGCTTCCTTGTGCACTGCCACAAGTCAGAATAAACAGGCCCCAGTGAGGCAGTGGCCCTGACCACTGGGGGGTTCACACAGTCTGCGCAGCCATCTTGAGAGCTCTGCAAAGAAGATCTACCTTTAGGTGGGAAGGATCCTTTCCAATCCTGAAATTCTAAAGAAATCTGTGACTCTACGTGTGTCTTGTTCTAATACTCTGAAAGTCAAGCATGTACGATCTCAGGTCTTATTCTTCTATGATTTGGAGCTGCGTTTGTCAGTAGCCGCTCCAGTGATGAGAGGACAAGGGCAGAGCACGGCTGGGACTAGGGCCAGAGCCGGGGCCGGGGCCGGGGCCAGCTTTGGGTCATGCTCCAGGCCATGACATCCTAGGAAATAATCTTCCTGAGAGGTGGATGGTTGGCATACCAGCCTCCAACAGAAAGTCTGAGGCCTTCCCAGCACAGGCCCCAGAGGAAGGCAGCCAAGGCAGGCAAAGCTTCAAATGCTTTGGGGCTATTTTATTTTGTATAAGTGGAGGCAAAAATTGGTTTTTCATGTGATCCCATACTTTCCAACTCATAACCTCACTTCCCAGTTCCTGCTACTCAAGGGTAGAGGCTGGGTGGGGAGAGGAGAGCTACACTGGTGGGGGCTCCAGCTCCCCCTCCTCACACAAAGCCACCTCCCAGGCAAACCAACAGCAGTGGCCACCCTTTGCCCTCAAAGAGGGACAGTATCATGGTTAGGAAAACAGTCCTCCATTCAAATCCCTTCTCGGCCACTTATTACTTGTGTGGTTTTCCCATAGGAGGTTTCTGAACATTAGCTCATTTCCACCAGGAGTTTCACAACACCCTGGCAAGCCTTGTGTTGAGGTTCCATTTTACAGATGAGAAGTGGAGGCCTCACCAAGGAGGCCTCGTGCTTGGCTGCCCTGCTACCATGGAGCTGCAGCTGGGACCCCAGAGTCACTCTCTCCCATAAAAACTCAGCTCACCATGGCAAGGCAGGACTCAGCTATCCCAGGCCGGAGAGCTGGGATGGTCATTTGCAGCCCAAGCCCTCATTCCTGAGGGTCCGCAGCCACTGTCTCTCTTCCTTCTTCCACTCCCAGGCCCCCACCAGCCCCACTATCTCTCAGCCTCAGTTTACTACTAGTGTTCTCCAGACCTTTCTGGAGAGGGGCTTTTAGGATGAGCACTCCAATTCCTCTGACTGGTCCCCAGACTCTACTCTCTCTCCTTCAACACCATCCTCCACATCAATTGCCCAAGGGGGAGTTCTAAACCGAGGGGGTGTGGCATCTCAGATACTGCCTACCCCAACCTCATCCCATGGTGATGATTGGTGGCTCTTTGCTGGAACGACGAGAGTGACAGGGCCATGTCTTCCATCACCCAGCAGACTGCTCAACAGAGGCCAGTTCCAAGGGAAAGGAAAAGCACATTAGGTCTCTTGAGGTCAAGGCATGGAACTATTCCAAGGTCACTTTCACCTCATATCCAATGCAAGTAACAGGTAGCCACATCCAGGGGGTGGGAAATAGACCCCACCTCTTAAAGGTCACTGACAAAATGCATGGCTCCAGAGACAAGTGGACCCTGGTGTCCACTGTTGCCAACCCCCAGACCCACCTCTCTGGGCTGTAGCTCCTGGAGAGCAGGACACTGTGTGCATCCTCAGCACCAGGTCAATGTAGCTCTGATGAGGCCCTGGGGAGGTGAGGCAGCCCAGTGACAGGGCCAGGTGAACCCTCACCTCTAGCACCTCTGGCCCTGGGAATAGTAAGAATCAAGGCCTGTGACAGCAGTCCCCATGAACTTCAGCATCAGAGTCCCCACCTGAAATTCCCAGAGAGAATGCTGGCATTGTTAGTACCATGTTCCCCTTTCCTGGGCACTCAGTGGGGTAGCACTGCCACCCTCTTAAGGAGGGGCTGACCACATGCTGCGTGAAAAGCATGACTCCCTGGCTGTCCTCAGGGTCCTTCAGGTGCTCTCCTCCCCATCTGCTGGCTGAGTGGGAAAGACTGTGAGGACTCAGAAGAGGATAGAGCAGGAAGGGAGGAACCAGGGCTCCCCAGTGTCTGCCTTGGATGGCAGCATGACTCCGGGGGTGGTGTGCCTACTCTGTCAGTGTCCTGCTTCCCAGGCTCCAGCTCAGAGACCTGTCATTTCTCAATAAGCCCAGATCAAGCCAGCCTGGTAACAGTGCTCCGGAGAGTCAACCAGGAAGCACACCATGAGACAGTGGGTGCAAAGGCCCCATCTTAGTCTTCTCAGGCTGCTGCATGAAGTACCACCAGTTGACCACTTTAAAGAACAGAAATATATCTCATGGTTGTGGTGGCTAGAAATCAAGGTGTTGGAAGGGCTATAATCTCTCCAAGTCTCTAGGGGAAGATCCTTCCACGCCTCTCCCAGCTTCTGTTTGCCCCAGTTGGTCCTTGTATTGTAGATACATCTTCACATTGCCATCCTCCCTCTGTCTTTTGTGTGTTCTCCTCTTTTGTAAGGACACCACTCATATTGGATTAGGACCCACCCTACCCCAGTATGACCTCACATTAACTTAAACTGATAGCATCTTCAAAGACCCAAATTCCAAACAAGGTCAAGTTCACAAGTATCATGGGTTAGGACTTCAGCATATCTTTCTGGGGGCACAATTCAGTCCATAACAGACTCCAAACATATCCAGAGACATTCTTCAGGGGATGAGGGATTCTGAGTCCTAGACTGAAGTCATTTCAGTAGACTGGTAGCCAAAGAGGAGGAAGAGGAAATAAGGACGAGGAGGAGCAGAAAGAGATGAAGGAACAGAGGAATGAGAAGAACAAGGAGAAGGAGGAGGAGGAGGGCAGGGTGGGAGGTGAGGGAGAGTCAGGAGGAGTGCAGGGATGCAAAAGCTGGGGTGAGGCAGTGATCTGACTCAGGCACTTCATATGCACAGTCCTCTGTTGTCCCCTTATGCCACGGCTGGGGAAATTATGGATTATCGCCACTTTGCGGAGATGGCTGTCTGGCTCACTGTGTCTCTTGGCTCCTGAGGTGGGGCAGGGTCCTCCCATCACAGGCTAAAACTCAGCTACTCAGCATGCAGCCTGAGCTTCTGGGGCTTTTGTCCAGAGTCCTCAAGAAAGACACATCCCTCAGGGGGCTGCATTTACAAACATTAGGGAGGCCCCCAAAGCCCCGTCCACCAGAGAGTGTTGTTCTGGCCCCAAAGAGCCCACGCCTTTGTGCACCCTCTTTCTTGAACACGGCAGGCCTCCCATACAAAGAGACACTGAGCCTGTAGGTGGGAGTGGAGGCTCTGCCTCCTGGCGCTAGTCTCACCAGCGCTGCTCACCTGCACCAGGAACAGGAAAGGCAGAAGCAAACATAGCTGTGACAGGGTCCTGTGTCCATCTGAGCCTCCCTGACCACCTTTGGCCCCAGCCTCATTCAACAAATGTCCAAGAGCACATAGTGGCTGGGCTGGCTGTTGATCACCCTGGTCCCCGCCGCCTCCCTAGGTGGCTCACTTGCAAAGTGGAGACCAACACTGCCTGCCTAGGAGGCTTCCAGGAGAAATCAAGGGATAGGTGCCAGGGAGGTGCACCACTTCAGGTTAGAGCCCTAGGCTCAATCCCAGCTTTGCCAGGTTCAAGCTTGGTGGCCTTGGGGACAATGGAAGCTGCAGGGCTGCCATGTGGGGGATGGGTATGGGGTGCTTCTCTGCAATGAAGCCTGGCGGCCAGCAGCCCCTCCAGGCCCTAACCTGCGATGACAGATGGGCAGCACTATGCATCTCAGGGCCCGACCCCCTCCCCTTGGGCAGCATCAGCCCCACCAATGACTTACTGAGACACTGGCGGGCCTGTCACTCAGGCCTAATCCTTCCCATTGTCCACCTGCCACCAGGGCTTTGGGCTGCCACCCTGCCCTGCTTGTTGGTGTCACTGAAAAAGAATGTGGTAGGTGGGGGCAGGGAACCTGGTGTGCTAGAGGGCTGCCCCGCCTGAAAGCTGGAGGTGCAAGGAAACAAGGTGCCTCTGCCAGCCCTTGTCTGTGCAGGCGCATAGCCCCTGTCCTCCAGAGGCTCACAGGGATCCCTGGCTCCAGAGACACCTTACTCTTGTTGTAGAGCTTGGGGAAAACCAGCTGCATGAACAAGAAACAGCAGGGTGTCTTTCTTCCCTGAAATGAGTGCAAAGCTGTTCTGGGGGCAGGGTCCCAGCTTCTGTCAGATCTCAAGGGCTCTGGGACCTAGAAAGGGTGAGACTCACTCATGTGGGGACCCCTGCTCCTGGATGCTTACAGCCCAGGCTGCCACCCACCGGCCCACCCCTCTTTGGGTGCATGCAACCTCTCTGAGTTTCTTCTTCTTTTGGTTTCCTCATCTCCAAAGCAATGTTGCTCTTTCTCCCACCGCCCCCTCCAACCTGCTCAAGGATGAGACTTTCCCCACCCTTGGGGGGGAATTCCAGGCAGATTCTTTAAACACAGTGTCATTCTCAGGCAATGAGAAGTCCTTTAACCCCAAGGATCCTCTTGTCTCTGTAATTAAAACACCCAGCAGTGGGCAGGCCTGGCTCCACACCCACTGGCCTGCTGTTGGCAGGAAAGGGGGCAAGGTTGGCTCCTCTATTTCTTCTGCCCCTGCATCCTCAGAGGTAGGGGAAAGAGGCAGTGGCTAGGCCCAGAGTAGCCACATGCCCTCTGCCCCATGACAGCCAAAGCAGGTTCTCTCTCTTGGAGTGCATCTGTGGGTTCTGCAAAGACCCCCTCTTCACTGGAGTCATCTCTCCTCCAGTTGCCTTGACTCACAGGCCTCACTTCATGTGGCTTCCTGGATACCCCCAGCTTCCTAATCTCACCGTGTCCTCCCTCCCATTGTTTCTCTGCTGAGGGCTTGTTCCTTCAGACAGGGTCCCTGCAAAAAAGGGTCCACATTGCCCACTGGGGACATGGAAGCATCCCTTGCCCTGACATTCTGAGGGTGAACAGGTGAGCAGGGCTGCCTTTCCTGGCTCCAATACCACAGCGGCCCACCAGCCCCTCACTTTGCGGTGCCTGGGTTCAAGCCAGACCCAGCCTCCAGGCCCCCACAGCCCAGGAAACAGGTCCAGCTGTGCAGGGGTTCTTTGAAGCCCACCCCCCCCCCCCCCCGCAGCACAGGCTGCTGGTGCCCTCACCTCCATGCTGGACACTCACCCTCCAAGGGCGTTCTCCTGCAGGACTCTCAGCACCTCTACAGAAGAACATTCTCCAGCAGAAATATGCCTGCCCTGGGAGGGGTTGGGTACTAGATACCACAGCCAGTGCCCGCGGAAAGTGGTGGGAATCCCCCAGCCTGTGCGCTCTTGGGTGGAATGACTGAGCTGTGGTCTCCAAGAGTCCCCCTCCACCCAGTTTCTGCAGTGGGCTGAGCCCCTGTGCCCACAGCGGTCACCTGCTCAGTAATTCACCTGTGTTGCTGGTTCACGTCCCACCCCCTTTTGAAACTGAATTCCTTGTCACTCAGAGCAGGATGGCCTCTCATCCTCCGCAGCCCCAGTTGGGCTCTCAGAGCTGCCTGCCCTCGCTATGTGCCCAGCACTGGACTCAATGCAGTGTGTGGGCCATGCAAGTCTCTCTTTGCCTCACATTTCCACCGAGGATCCAACAGGGCGGGAATAGAGCAAGAGGTGCCCGATGTCTTCCATTCCAAGGAAGATGCTAGGAAGGGCTTGTAAAGGAGGGCTGAGGCCAGCTCTTCCAGCTCTCCCAGGTCTGCGATGAGTTGGAATTGGCTCAATGGCTCTGGCCTCATTTCAGTACCTCCCTGTCGTGCCACACTGCTGACAAACTGCATGTCCATTCAGCGGCTCCTCTTCCCCGCCATGGCTTTCAATGGGCCACTCCTCACAGGCTGAAGCTTCCTGACAGGCCCCCGCCTCAGACCCTGCAGCCCTGCCCATGCCTGTAACCAGGATCCCAGCCGCAAGTGCAGTCTTTGCCCTGGGGAGTTGCTTGACCCTGCCAGAGTCCTGGGTCTATATCCTGGCCCTGCCCCTGATTGCTGTGAGTCGCTGTGCTTGCCTCCCTTCTCCAGGCCTCAGTTTCTTCTCCTATGAAATGGCAAAAACATACATGGCAATGCTTGAAGAGCCGTGAAGCACCCAGAAAATAATTGAGCTCTGGTGTTAGCAGGGAAACCCTGGAGGTACAGTGCTTAAGAGCTACGGCTGCTAACCAAAAGGTCAGCAGTTTGAATCAACCAGGCGCACCTTGGAAACCCTATGGGGCAGTTCTACCCTGCCCTACAGGGTTGCTATGAGTTGAAATTGGCTCGGTGGCAATGGGTTTGGTTTTTGGTTTTTTAGTGTTAGCAGTAGAGTCCTGGTGGCACAGAGGTTAAGCTTTCTGCTGCTAAACAAGAGATCAGCACTTCAAATCCACCAGCAACAACTTGGAAACCCTAAGAGGCAGTTCTACTCTGTCCTATATGGTCACTATGACTGGAAATTGACATGACGGCAATGGGTTTTTTTTTTTTTTTTTCCTTTGGATTTTAGTTTTAGCAGAGATGCTGTTGCCAGTGTTGGGAAGAGTCTCTCCCTTCCTATGACCCTTGGTGCCCCATCCAACCCAGCTCTTCAGCCAGAGAACTGGGGTCCCTGTTCTGCAGGGCTCTGAGCAAGGCAGGTACTTAGAGGAAGATGAGTTGTCTTCACATTGTGGGGAGACTCACCAAAGCCCCCACCTCCTGCCATGGGCCTAGAATGAGGGTGTGTCTACCATGCCAGGCAGTACCTATTAAGGCAGTACCTACCCATGCCACTATATTGTCAGCTTAGAAAGTAGGGGGTACGTTGTTGGCCTGGGGAGGAAACAGCACTGACTGTGCTACATTTGTCCACACTTCTGTTTGTATGTTGTTGAGATAGACACAATTTGTGGGACATAATCAAGTGTAATTTTATCTTTGTCTCCAACTGCCCATTTAAAATGTATTCAGTGAGAGCACTTTTCTCCAGCTCCTCCTCTCATTCCACTTTGTTGCTCCAGTTTGTTAAGCCTGACCTCACGGGTCTCAGCCAGTACAAGTATAGTTTACCCAAAGTCCACAAGGTGTCCAGCGCTCTCTCCATGTGATATCTCAGGGATCCAGCCTCCTTCCATGTGGTGACTCCACCATCTCTCAGGGCTTCAGCATCCTCCACTGTGTCTTTGTCAGGGGGCTCAGAGATGACAAAAGACGGAGGCTAAAGAATCACATAGGAGGCTTGGGGGCCAACCAAGCCTGGAGAAGGTGCACTGCATTCCGTGAGCCAGAACTTGGTCACCCCATAATTGCAACATGTCAGAGAGATGCACTCTTCTCCAGTGACCAGGAGGAAGCGAAATAGGATTTCGATGAATTTTCTCTGCCGCATGTGGATGGGTCCCATGACTTTATTAGTCCTTCTTCAGAAGGAAGATATTTAATGTAAATGAGTCTCATTTCAGAAACCAGAGTGCCCAATCCCTCACAACGAAAGCTATGAACTTGACCTACTTCACATGTCCCTCCAGCAGGAGCCATGGTGGATTTTCCTCCTACATACCAATTTCTCAGTGACTAACTTAGTGATTCCCACAGAGCTTAACTGTAGGCAAGAGAGGACGGCTAGAGGGCAGGGTAGTTTTTACTGGACAAGTGCTATTGCAAGATGGTTTCACGCTTTCTGTGCCTGGTGGAAGTTTAAACCAGACTCTCAGAGCACTTTTGTGGGTGTTTTGTAGACACCCTTGCTGGACCTCTTCTGTGCAACTTCCTGGGTATGCACTGCCATTCTCTTGCCCCAGCCCCTGTACCCTTGACTGTCAACCCAACTCAGACTGTCACTGCTAAAGTCCCATCATTCCTTCTTCTTGGGCAGTATGGTAGACAGAATTCTAAGATGGCTCCCAAGATTTTTGCCCCCTGGTGTCCACACCCTGTATAATGCCCTCCCCTTAAGTAGAGCCAGGACCCAGGACCAGTGAACATGAAGTGATATCACTCATGTGATTAGGTTATGAATCAGTTGGCTTTGAGCTAATCAAAAGTGAGATTTTCCTGGGCAGACCTGACCTAATAAGAGGAGTTTTTAAATGAAGGTGAAGGTCAGAGAGATGCGCTGCTGCCAGCCTGGAAAAAAGCAAACAACCACACTGTGAAATGCCTCTGGGAGTCACATGGCAAGGACTGCAATTGGCCTTGAGGAGCTGAGGGCATTTTCCAGTAGACAGCCTCAGTCACACAGCTGCAGGGAACTGGATCCTGCCAACAACCAGGAAGTTTAGAAAAGGGCCCGGAGCCTCAGATGAGAATTGGAGCCCAGCTAACAACTTGATATGAGCCTGATGCAGAGGACCCAGTTAACCTATGGAAACTGTGAGAAAATAAGTAAGTGTTATTTTTAATTGCTAAGTCTGTGGTAATTTATTATGCAGTGTATTAGTTTCTTAGGGTTCTATAACAAAGTACTACAAATTGCCTCAGAGAAGCACCCAGGCTTTCTCCTGTCCTCCTTCAGATTTCCCAGGTGAGGTTAGACCACAGTCCACTGTGTCTCCACGCTCCAGGGTATATACCCTACAGTGGGTTGAACAGTGTCCATCAAAAATTAGTGTCTACCCAGTACCTGTGAATGTGACCCTTTTTGGAAATAGAGTTTTTGCAGATATAATTAGTTAAGAATCTTGAGATGAAATCAGCCTGGTTTTAAGGTGGGCCCCAAAAACAATGGCTGGTGTCCTTATCAGAAGAGGAGAGATTCCTGAGATAATCTTTAAACCGTACATCAAAAATAACCCCTGAAGTCTTTTTAAAACCAAACAATAGTTTAACTTAACTAGTTAAAAAAAAAAAAAAAAGCCTTCCTTAAGCATTATGCTTTTTTAAGAGGTATCTACATGGGATCAAATTGACAACAGCAACTTGGAAGATTAGGTAGGAACCTTAGGGGGCAGTGAATTTATGTTAATGGAGGAGGAACAACTCAAAAGGAGGGTGGGAATGGTTACACAACTTGAAAAATGTAATCAACCTACTGAATTGTAAAAACTGTTGAATTGATGTATGTTTTGCTGTGTATATCCTCAACAACAACAACAAAAAAAAAAACCAGGTCCAAAACCAATGATGGTTAACTTCCATGACATTAAAAAAAAAAGAAGAGGAAAAGAGAAATTCTGGGAAGATGGTGGCATGAGCAGGTCTAAGATCCTGATCCTTCCCCCATAAACACCAAGAAAAGAAACTAGAAGTCTGTGCTCAGCCTTGTGAGAGCTCTGAAATGTTGGGCAAAGGATCAAAGTAAGGAGCTACAAACAGAATCAAAACAGAGACAAATCTCATACAGTAGGAAAGACACTTCTTCCACTGTCCTCCACATTCTGGTGCAGCGGACAGACAGCTACAATGGAGCCATAGCCTCACTGCACTCCCAGTCAGCATACAGCAGCTCTCCTGTGCACTGGGAAGGCCCCCAATCTCTGAATGCAAAATAAATACAGACATTGCTAGCAGACTGTTCAGGGTGTATATTCTGACTGATCTGCTGGTGGTGGCCTAAAAGACTGAAGCTGCAATCTGGCCAGAAACAGAATCCTCACAGGAAGGAGAGGGAGCAGCAATCAAGGACTGAGGGCTATACCTACCAGAGAGTAGATTAATCAGTGTTTTCTGACTGGTTTGAGAGCTGTTAAAAGATTGGAAACCTTGATCTGGCTGGAATTGGAGACCTCACTGAGTGGGGAGGTGGTGGGAGGATCAATTCAAATACTAAAAATTGTACCCCCCCCATGGCAGATTGATTAGTGGGGGTTTTTTTTTTTTTTAAAAAAATCTGTCTTGGAGCCACTAAAGGACTGAAACCTGGGTCTAGCCTGAACCTGAGGTGTTACAGGGAGGGTGAGCGAGCAGTAAGCAAATTCTGAAAGCTGTAACTGCCTAAGAGTTTCTTCCAGATATTAGTGTTGTCAAAAACATCATATATTCAGGGGGATTAAGAAAGTTAACACCTTGTAAAATTCTAATGTCTTGGCTTCAAGAAAAGTAAGCATACAAAAAACTGTAAATGATGGTCCATTCATGTGAACAAGATGAAAGGAAAGAGTATTTGTGGAAGACCAAATTATGAACAGATTGGAAAAATATAATACAACATTAAACAAGCTCAAAGAACTAAAGGAAATCAGGAAAATGATGGATGAACAAAACAAGAATATAAATATATAGACACTATATATTAAAAAAAAAACAAAAGCCAGAAATGGGAATGAAAAGCACAATAACTGAAATAAAAATCTCATTGGAAGGATTTAACAACAGATTTGAGCTGGCAGAAGAGAATCTGTGAAATAGATAACAATAAAATCAAAATTATAGAAGCTGAGGAGCAACAAGTGAGAAGACTCAAGACTGCTGAGCATAGCCTAATGGAAATGTGGGACACCATCAAGCAAATTAACATAGGTATCATGGGAATCCCAGAAGGAGATGAGGAAGAAAGAATATTTGGCAGAAAACTTTCCAAATCTGATGAAGGGCATGAATCTACAAATCCAAAAAACTTAATGAACTCCAAATACAATAAACCCAAAGAGATTCACACTGAGACATAATATAATCAAGCTTTCAAGAAAGCTAAAGAAGGCGAGAATCCTCATACCAGAAAGAGAGGAAAGAATAGTCACATCCAAAGGATTCCCGGTAAGATTAGGTGCCAATTTCTCCTCAGAAATATTGGAGGTCAGAAGGCAGTGGAATGACATATTTAGAGTGCTAAAAGAAATGTCAACCAAGTACACTATATCCAGCAAAACTGTCCTCCAAGAATGAGGGTGAAATTAAGACATTCTCAGATAAAAAAAAATGCTGAGAGATTTCATAACTACAGGACTTGTCCTACAAGAAATGTTAAAGGGAGTCCTTCAGATGGGAAAGATGAGACACTAGAAAGTAACTTGAAGCTGTACATAGGGGGAAAAAGATCTCCATTAAAAGTAATTGCAGAGGGGGGACCAAGATGGCAGAATAGTCATATACTTCCTGTGGTCCCTCTTACAACAAAGATCCTCAAAAAAAAAAAAAAAAAAAGTGAATTAATTATATATGACAATCTAGGAGCCCTGAACATCAAAGACAAAGTTGAGGAGTCAGGTTGAGCAGCAGGGGGTGGGAGAGACAGTTCAGAAGCAGCAAGAATTTGCCAGGCCTGATCTGGCTGGCACCCTGCAGGTTGTATCAGCTGACATGCACGGGTTGAGGACCCATTTTCCACACAGGGAGAAACCTAGAGCACAGAGTCTGTGCAAGCCTGCGAAAGTTAAGTGCAAGCATCTAACCTGCCATGCAGGATCAAAAAAAAACTCTTCCCCCCAATGGGAAGTACCTCTTTCCCATTTACCAGCCTCACCCCACTCTGCTCCAGTCCCAGTCCAGCTTCAACAGTCGCTGTGCAACCTGGGCCAGAAGTGGGACTTTTTGCACATCCTCAGCCATTCTCCTGGCTTTGGAGAGGGAACAAATTAACAAACAGGGAAAAAATAATCTGCCAGCTCCCATAATCAGGGAACTCAGGGCAGGCACGGCCCTTTGCCTAGGTATAGGCATAAGAGGTCCACAGGCTTTGAATGTCTCTCACCCCTGCCTAGACCTGGGTGAGCCCATTTCAACTGTGTAGACCCTCATTAGCACAGTACAACAGGGTATATACCTGAAGACTATTTCAACTGCAACAGCTAAAGGGGAGTTGCAGATTCTTGACATTTGACACCACCCTGCCCATTAAGGAGGGTCCTCACCTACCCACATCAGGGGCCTGCAGAGTGGTGGCTCCATCCACTCCACCTAGCTACTCACAACAGGGGTCCAAGAATAAGTGGTGTCTCCCAGTCCTTATAGCCAACTGCATTGGCTGCCCAAAGTCCAGCCACAAAACCCACCCACCTACACACTGCAGAGAACAAGGACATGCTTTCCACCCAGGAGCTCAGGGGCAGCCATCAGTCCCCTACCTTACTCAGTACATAACCCACAACTGCAGCCAGATACCTGTGCTTATTCCAATCACCCCTGCATAGCCCTGCCCATCTAGGACTATAGGTGAGAGCCTGCACCACACACTCAGTGACCAACGACCTGGACACCTGAGCTGAATCCGCACAAGAAAAGTAAACATACTCCTGGGCTCACATATCTAGTAACAGCTCTAACCACCTGGTGACAGGACGTGAGAGCTTCAAAGATGCCAATAATCAAGCTAGCTCACACAACCAGCCTATTTGGACATATCAAAACAAAACAAGAAGCTAGGACACAGTAAATAAACATAAAATAAATAAAATAACTTATAGATGACTAGGAGACAAGTCAATATCAAATCACATAAAGAGACAGACCATGATGGCTTCAGTAAGTGACCAAAAAAGAACAAAAAACCCTCCCAGAGGAAGAGGAAACCTTGGAATTACCAGAGGTAGAATGTAAAAGATTAATATACAGAGCTCTTCAAGAGTTCAGGAAGGAGATCAGGCAAAACACAGAACAAGCCGAGGTATACACAGACAAAGCAGAACTCAAATCCACATAAAAAGACCAGACTTAACGGTCTGAGACTAGAGTAACCCCAGAAGACATGGCCCCCAGAACTAAGGCCATTCTGGAAACCAGCTCTTCAGACAAAAGTTAGACTGGACTATAAAACATAAAATAATACTCATAAAGAGTGTGCTTTTTCGTTCAAGCAGATACACGAGACTAAATGGGCAGCTCCTGTCTGGACGCGCATGAGAAGGCAGAAAGGGATAGGAGCTGGTCAAATGGACACAGAAAATGTGGGATAGAAAGGGGGAGTGTGCTGTCACATTATAGGGATTGCAATTAGGGTCACATAACAATATGCGTATGAGTTTTTGTATAAGAAATTGACTTGAGCTGTGAACTTTCACCTAAATCACAATTAAAAAAAAATTAATTGCATAGGCAAGTAAAGAGCAAGCCTTAAGATATTTTTGCTTGGCAATTCTAGTTGTTATGTCCTTCATGCTTTATAATGACAAATGCATTAAAAATACGTATAAATTCGTGTTGTAGGGAAATGATGTATAAAGATGTAATAGATGATAACAACGATATAAACAGAGGGAGAAAAAATGGTACAGGTACAGAGTTTTTGTATGCTACTGATGTTAAATTGGTATCAATTTAAACCAGGACGTTATAAATGTAAGATGTTACATGTAATCCTCATGGTAATCACAAAGAAAATATCTTTTTAAAAAAATACTTGAAAATAAATGGGAAAGGAACCAAAAATGGCTCACTACAAAAAATTAGCAAAACACAAAAGTTGGCAGTATTAAAGGAATGAGGGGCAAAGACAGCAAAAAACAAAAAACAACAAAAAAAAACTTGTTGTCAAGTCAACATTAACTCATGGAAACCCCATATATGCAGAGTAGAACTGCACGCCATAGGGTTTTCCAAGGCTGTGACCTTTCAGAAGCAGATCACCAGTTTGTACTTCTGAGGTATCTCTGGGTGTGTTTAAACAGACAACTTTTTGGTTAGTAGTCCAGTACTAAACCATTTGTGCCACCCAGAGACTCCAAAGAAGGCATAAGGCACACACCAAAAAAATAACAAAATGGCAGAAATCTTTTCTTATTGGTAATTACAAGGAATGTAAATGGATTAAATGCTCCAGTCAAAAGGCAAACGGTAGTAGAATGGACAAAAATGGTTGAACATAAAATGGTGGTAAAAAGTATTCCATGCAAATAGTAACCAAAACAGAGCTGGGGTGGCAATTTTAATATCAGACAAAATAGGCTTTAAGTCAAAATCTGTTGTAACAGACAAAGAAGGACATCATATAAAGATAAAAGAGTGAAAGGAAATAGAAGACCCGAACAACACTATAAACCAATTATACCTAAAAGACATGTATAGAACAATCCACACAACAACAGAGCAATATACATTCTTCTCCAGTGCAAATGGAAAGTTCTTCAGGATAGACCATAGCGCTATGACACAAAGCAAGTCTCATTAAATTTAAAAAGCTTTTAAACACAATATACCAAAACCTACAAGACGCAGCAAAGGCAATCCTCAGAAGGAAATTTATTGCAATAAGTGCCTACACTTAAAAAATAAAGACAACCAACGACTGCCCTGACACGGAACACAACAGAGAATCCCTGAAGGAGCAGGAGATCAGTGAGATGCAGACCTCAAATTTTTGTAATAAAGCCAGACTTGACCATTCACAGGAGTGGCTATGGCGGGCTGGTAGTAGCGTTCGGCCGCAGTTTCCTCAGGGAGAAGCAGCCAGCCACACAGCCTACTCGCACCTCTGGCACCAGAGGAGAACGGTGCTCTCGGCAAAAGCTAAGTACTTCCATATATTTTACTGTGCTCCTAGCCCCCAACCCAGCTTCAGTGGCTGTTGATTTCCCTGGGCCTCAGATAGGCAGTTTTAGCCTCCAGAGCCATCCTCCCAGCCTTGGAGTAGGAATAAATTCACAATTGGGGGAAAAGATAATTTTCCAGCTCCACTAACCAGGGGAGCTCAGGACAGAAGTGGCTCCTGTTCAGGTATAAATGGTCCATGGACATTGAATACCTTTCCCCCCTGCATGGACCTGTGTGGTTCTATTTCAGGAAAATAGTCCCCTTGTTGGCAGACTGCAACCATTTCAGCTGTGCAGTTACGAGGTGGGTGTTTGATATTTGACACTGCTTTGCCTATTAAATAGGGTCCTCACCTACCTACATCAGGGGCATAAGGACTGGTGGCTCCACTCAGGTCACCCAGCCACCTGTGAAAGGGGTCCAAGGATAACTGGTACCTTCCAAACCTTACAAACAAAAGCACTGGGTGTCCATGGTCTGTCTGCAGAACCCACCCACCTGTACTCTCTAGGGAACAGGGACGCACTTTCTGTACAGACATTCAGGGGATGGTTTCCAGATACCTGCCTTGTTCAGAATGTGACACCCTGCTGCAACCAGATACCAGTACCTACACCAATCACCCCTGCCCCTCTGTAGGACAGAGATTGTACCACACACTTGATGATCAGCTACCTGGACACCTAAGCTGAATTCATACAAGAAAAGTGAATGGACTCCTAGACTGATATACCTGATAACAGCTCTAGCAACCTGGTGACAGGACGTAAGAGCTTTAAAGGTGAAAATAATCAAGCTAGCTCACTCAAGCAACGCATTTGGACATATCAAAACAAAACAAAGTAAAAGATAGGATACAGTAAGCAAACATAAACTAAAACAATAACTTATAGATGGCTCGGAGACAACAGTCAATATCAAGTCACATAAAGAAACAGACCATGATCACCTCAACAAGCTCTCAAAACAAAGAATCAACAGGTCTTCTGGATGAAAGTGCTTCCTGGAATTACCAGATGCAGGATTCAAAAGATTAATATACAGAATTTATCAAAACATCAGGAACCAAATTAGGAAGGAGATCAGGCAATGCGCAGAACAAGCCAAGGAACACACAGATAAAGTAGTTGAAGACATTAAAAAGGTTATTCAAGAATATAATGAAAAATTTAATAAGCTGCAAGAATCTGTAGAAAGATAGCAATCAGAAATTCAGAAGATTAACAATAAAATTACAGAATTAGACAATGCAATACAAAGTCAGAGGACCTGAGTTGAGCAAGTGGAAGGCAGAATTAGTGATCTTGAAGATAAAGCACTTGGCACCAATATATTTGAAGAAAAATCAGATAAAAGAATTTTAAAAAACGAAGAAACTGTAAGAATCACATGGGACTCTACCAAAAGAAATAACCTACAAGTGATTGGAGTACCAAAAAAGGGAGGGACAACAGAAAATACAGAGAGAATTGTTGAAGATTTATTGGCAGAAAACTTCCCTGATATCATGAAAGATGAGAAGATATCTATCCAAGATGCTCATCGAACTCCACATGAGGTAGATTTTAAAAGAAAGTCATCGAGACTTATTATAACCAAACTTGCCAAAACCAAAGATAGAGAATTTTAAGAACAGCTAGGGATAAATGAAAAGTCACCTACAAAGGAGAGTCAATAAGAATAAGCTTGGACTACTCGCCAGAAACCATGCAGGCAAGAAGCTACTGTGATGACTTATATAAAGCATTGAAGGAAAAAACTGCCAGCCAAGAATCATGTATCCAGCAAAACTGTCTCTCAGATATGAAGGTGAAATTAGGACATTTCCAGATAAACAGAAGGTTAGAGAATTCGTAAAAACCAAACCAAAACTACAAGAAATACTACAGGGAGTTTTTTGGTTAGAAGATCAATAATATCAGGTATCAACCCAAGACTACAACACTAGACAGAGCAATCAGATGTCAACCCAGACAGGGAAATCACAAAAATAAATCAAGATTAAAAAAATGCTCACCAAGAGACAGAAAAGGCCACATGAACCAGAAACTTACATCATCCTGAGACCAGAAGTACTAGATGGTGCCCAGCCACAACTGATGACTCTATGTAAATGCCACTTAAATGCTACATTAAAAATAGAACATAGAATATTATAGAAATATATTTTATCACATGGTGCAATTTTTTTTTCAGGTATAAGAGCTCTCTGACAGGGAGCACAACAGAGAACCCCTGAGAGAGCAGGAGAACAGTGGGATGCAGACCCCAAATTCTCATAAAAAGACCTGACTTAATGGTCTGACTGAGACTGGAAGGACCCCAGTGGTCATGGCCCCCAGACCTTCTGTTGGCCCAGGACAGGAACCATTCCGGAAGCCAACTCTTCAGACATGGATTGGACTGGACAATGGGTTGCAGAGGGATGCTGATGAAGAGTGAGCTACTTGTATCAGGTGGACACTTGAGACTGTGTTGGCATCTCCTGTCTGAAGGGGAGATGGGAGGGTAGAGAGGGTTAGAAACTGGCAAAATAGTCACGAAAGGAGAGACTGGAAGGAGGGAGCGGGCTGACTCATTAGGGGCAGAGTAAGTGCGAGCATGGAGTAAGGTGTATATAAGCTTATATGTGACAGACTGACTTGATTTGTAAACTTTCACTTAAAACACAATAAAAATTATTTACAAAAAAAATCCATATAAACCACAAAACCTAAGCAAGATTGTGAAATATATGCGAAAATGACTTGTAATTCTGTAAGACTCTATGTAAATGCCACTTAAATGCTACATTAAAAATAGAACATAGAATATTATAGAAATATATTTTATCACATGGTGCAATTTTTTTTTCAGGTATAAGAGTAAATTTGAAATTAACTGTATATTTGAATAGATCATTAGGAACTACTTGATTACGGGTTTTGGGTTTCATTCAGGTTGTGCCTTTATTATTATTATTTTACTATTTACATGTGCCAATCTTCTCAAGTTTCTGTCATTAATAACAAGTAAAGGAAGTAAAATAATGAAGCAAGTTAGTGCCATTACAAATAGCTGTCTAGGAAAAGCCCAAGACTATACTATAATGGACATACTGTAATCTAAAAAAACATAAATATGCTACTGTAGGTTTCAACACTTAGGTTTGTCTTTTACTTCTTATGTTTTAAGTAAGGGAATCAACTGCATAATAAATTCATCCAACTGTTTATCACACAGTTGAGAATAATGAGACAAAAAAAAAATGCTCAGAACAGGGAAACAGTAATGTTATTACGTAAAAGAAGACAACATTAAAACAATAAAGAGGGACTAAGAAATGTAGTCATAGATCTTTCATATGGAGAGGAAGACAAGGCAATATAAAGAAATAAAAGTTAGGTTTAAACTTAGAAAAATAGAGGTAAGTATTAAGGTAAACACAAAGGAGACTAACTCCTACTCATCAAAATAAAATACAAGGGAAAAATATAGACTCAGCAGAAACAAAATCAAAAACAACAAATAAGAGGAAAAGACAATATATAAACTACTCAGCACAAAAAATTAAGTGGGAAAAAGAAACTGCCAACAGCACACAAAAAAAAATACATCAAAATGACAGCACTAAAATCATGCCTATTAAAATTACGCTGAAGGTAAGTGGGCTAAATGCACCAATAAAGAGAGAGAGTGGCAGAATGAATAAAAAAACACGATCCATCTATGTGCTGCCTACAAGAGACACACCTTAGACTTAGAGACACAGACAAACTAAAACTCAAAGGGTGGGAAAAAATATACCAAGCAAACAACAATCAAAAAAGAGCAGGAGTGGCAATATTAATTTCTGACAAAATAGACTTTAAAGTTATATCCATCAGAAAGGATAAGGGAGGACACTATATAGTGATAAAAGGGACAATACACCAGGAGGATATAAACATATTAAATATTTATGCACCCAGTGGCAGGGCTGCAAGATACATAAAACAAACTATCAGCATTGAAAAGTGAGATAGACAGCTTCACAATTGCAGTAGGAGACTTCCACACACCACTTTCAGTGAAGGGAAAGAACATCCAGAAAGAAGCTCAATAAAGACACAGAAGATCTAAATGCCACAGTCGACCAACTTGACCTCATAGACATATACAGAACACTCCACCCAACAACAACCAGGCATACTTTCTTTTCTAGTGCACATGGAACATTCTCTAGAGTAGATCACATATTAGGTCATAAAGCAACCCTTAGTAGAATCCAAAACATTGAAATATTACAAAACATCTTCTCTGACCATAAGGCCATAAACATAGAAATCAATAACAGGAAAAGAAATCAAACACTTGGAAACTGAACATTACGGTGCTAAAAAATGACTACGTCATAGAAGACATTAAGGAAGGAAAAAAGAAACTCATAGAATCCAATGAGAATGAAAACACTTCCTCTCAGAGACTTTGGGACACAGCAAAAGCAGGGCTTGGAGGTCATTTTATATAAATAAATGCACACATACAAAAAGAAGAAAGGGCCAAAATCAAAGAATTACCCCTACAACTTGAACAAATAGAAAGAGAGCAACAAAAGAAACCCTGAGGCACCAGAAGAAAGCAAATAATAAAAATTAGAGCAGAATTAAATGAAATAGAAAACAAAAACAATTGAGTTAACAAGACCAAATCTGGTTCTTTGAAAAAATTAACAAAATTGATAAACCATTGGCCAAATTGACAAAAGAAAAACAAGAGAGGAAGCAAATAACCCAAATAAGAAATGAGATGGGCGATATTACAACAGACCCAACTGAAATTAAAAGAATCATATCCGATTACTAGGAAAAATTGTACTCTAACAAAATTGAAAACCTAGAAAAAATGGATGAACTCCTAGAAACACACTACCTACCTAAACTAACACAAACAGAGGTAGAACAACTAAATAAACCTATAACAAAAGAAGAGATTGAAAAGGTAATCAAAAAACTCCCAACAAAAAAAAAAGCCCTGGCCCAGACGGCTTCACTGCAGAGTTCTACCAAACTTTCAGAGAAGATTTAACACCATTACTACTAAAGGGATTTCAGAGCATAGAAAAAGATGGAATAGTCCTAAACTCATTCTATGAAGCCACCATTTCCCTGATACCAAAACCAGGTAAAGAGTCCACAAAAAAAGAAAATAACAGATCTGTATCCCTCATGAGCTTAGATGCAAAAATCCTCAACAAAATTCTAGCCAAAAGAATTCAACAACATATCAAAAAATTAATTCACCATGACCATGTGGGATTCATACCAGGTATGCAGGGATGGTTCAACATTAGAAAAACAATTAATGTAATCCATCATATAAATAAAACAAAAGACAAGAACCACATAATTTTATCAATCGATGCAGAAAAAGCATTTGACAAAGTCCAACACCCATTCAGCAAAATAGGAATAGAAGGAAAATTCCTGAACATAACAAAGGGCATTTATACAAAGCCAACAGTCAACACCACCCTAAACGGAGAGAGTCTGAAAGCATTTCCATCGAGACTGGGAACCAGACAAGGATGCTCTTTATCACCACTCTTATTCAACATTGTGCTGGAGGTCCTAGCCAGAGCAATTAGGCTAGATAAAGAAATAAAGCACATCCAGATTGGCAAGGAAGAAGTAAAAGTATCTCTATTTGCAGAGGACATGATCTTATACACAGAAAACCCTAAGGAACCTCAAGAAAACTACTGAAACTAATAGAAGAGTTCAGCAGAGTATCAGGATACAAGAAAAACATACGAAAATCAGTTGGATTCCTCTACACCAACAAAAAGAACATCGAGGAGAAAATCACCAAATCAATACCATTTACAGCAGTCCCTAAGAAGATAAAATTCTTGGGAATAAATCTTACCAGAGATATAAAAGACCCACACAAAGAAAGCTACAAGACAGTACTGCAAGAAACCAAGAGACCTGCATAAGTGGAAAAACATACCTTGCCATTGATAGTAAGACTTAACATTGTATAGATGTCTATTCTACCAAAAGCGATCTATAAATACAATGGAATTCCGATTCAAATTCCAAAGACATATGGAAGGAAAAGAGGGCCTGGATAAGTAAGCATTACTGAAAAAGAAGAACAAAGTGGGAGGCCTCACTTTACCTGATTTTAGAACCTATTGTACCGCCACGGTAGTCAAAACAGCCTGGTACTGGTACAACAACAGATACACAGACCAAAGTAACTGAACTGAGAATACAGATGTAAATCCATCCACATATGAGCAGTTGATATTTGAGAAAGGCCACCAAACAGTTAAATGGGGGAAAAGACAGCCTGTTTAACAGACGGTGCTGGCATAACTGGATATCCACCTGCAAAAAAATGAAACAAGACCCATACCTCACACTGTGCACAAAAACTATCTCAAAATGGATCAAAGACCTAAACCTAAAACAATAAAGATAGTAGAAGAAAAAATAGGGACAACGTTAGGAGCCCTAATACATGGCATAAACAGTATACAAAACATTGCTAACAATGCACAAACACCAGAAAAGAAACTAGATAACTGCGAGCTCCTAAACGTCAAATACCTATGCTCATCCAAAGACTTCACCAAAAGATTACCTACTGAGGGGAGAAAGTTTTTAGCTATGACATTTCCGATCAGCGTCTGATATCTAAAATCTACATGATACGGCAAAAACTCAACTACAAAAAGATAAATAACCCAATTTAAAAATGGGCAAATGATATGAACAGGAACTTCACTGAAAAAGACGTTTAGGTAGTTAACAGATACATGAGGAAATGCTCACGATCATTATCCATTAGAGAAATGCAAATCAAAACTACATTTAGATACCATCTCACTCCAACATGGCTGGCATTAATCCAAGAAACACAAAATAATAAGTGTTGGAGAGGTTGTGGAGAGACTTATACACTGCTGGTGGGAATGTCAAACGGTATAAACACTTTGGAAATTGATTTGGCACTTTCTTTAAAACCTAGAAATAGAATTACCATACAATCCAGAAATCCCACTCCTTGGAATATATCCTTAGAGAATTAAGAGCCTTTACATGAACAGATATGTGTACACCCATGTTCATTGCAGCACTGTTTACAACAGCAAAAACATGGAAGCAACCAAGATGCCCATTGACGGATGAATGGATAAATAAATTACGGTATGTTCCCACAATGGAATACTACGCATCAATAAAGAACAATGATGAATCCGTGAAACATTTCATAACATGGAGGAATCTGGAAGTCATTATGCTGAGTGAAATTAGTCAGTTGCGAAAGGACAAATATTGTGTAAGATCACTATTATAATAGTGATCTTACACAATATTTGTCCTTTCGCAACTGACTAGAAATAGTTAAAACCGAGAAGAGAATATTCTTTGATGGTTACGAGAAGCGGGAGGGAGAGAGGGAAGGGGAGGGGTTTTCACTAATTACATAGTAGATAAGAATTATTTTAGCTAAAGGGAAAGACAACACAACACAAGCAAGGTCAGCACAACTGGGCTAAACTAAAAGCAAAGAAGTTTCGTGAATAAATTGAATGCTTCGAAGGCCAGTGTAGTAGTGGTGGGGTTTGGGGACCATGGTTTCAGGGGATATCTAAGTCAATTGGCATAATAAAATCTATTAAGAAAACACTCTGAATCCCACTTTGAAGAGTGGCGTCTGGGGTCTTAAATGCTAGCAAGCAGCAATCTAAGATGCATCAATGGGTCTCAACCTACCTGGAGCAAAGGAGAATGAAGAACACCAAACACACAAGGTAATTATGAGCCCAAGAGACAGAAAGGACCACATTAACCAGAGACTACATCTGCCTGAGACCAGAAGAACTAGATGGTGCCTGGCTACAACCGATGACCGCCCTGATAGGGAACACAACCTCTGAGGGAGCAGGAGAGTAGTAGGAAAAAAAAAAAAAAAAGGCAGACCTCAAATTCTCATAAAAAGGCCAGACTTAATGGTCTGACTGAGACTAGAAGGACCCTGGAGGTTATGGTCCCCAGACCTTCTGTTAGCCCAAGACAGAAACCATTTCCAAAGCCAACTCTTCAGACAGAGATTGGACTGCATTGTGGGATAGAAAATAATACTGGTGAAGAGTGAGCTTCTTGGGTCAAGTAGACACTTGAGATTATGTTGGCATCTCCTGTCTGGAAATGAGATGAGAGGGCAGAGGGGGTCAGAAGCTGGCCGAATGGACACGAATATAGACAGTGGAGGGAAGGAGTGTGCTGTCTCATTAGGGGGAGAGCAATTAGGAGCATATAGCAAGGTGTATATAAATTTTTGTATGAGAGACTGACTCGATTTGTAAACTTTCACTTAAAGCACAATAAAAATTAAAGAAAAAAACTTACATAGGCCATTCAAAGTATAACAATTGTCCTCTGCTCTCTTGGAGCAACAGAGGAAGAAGAAGAGTCAGAAATAGGAGGAGGAAATGGAATTTGTGGCTAATTGCCTCCATGAACAACTTCACCCTTTGTCATGAGACCAGAAAAACTGGATGGTGTTTTCTACTATTACTGAACCTTTGATGAAAGATTCTATAGAAGAATCTTTATTAAAAGGGGAAAATGTAGAACAGAATTCCAAATTCTCATGGAATCCAGATATTCTGGAATCATGGAGGCTGGGTGAACCCTTGAAACTATTGCCCCGAGATAATCTTTAAACCTTAAACCAAAAATATCCCTTGAAATCTTCTTAAAACCAAACAATTGTTAAGTTTAACTAGTAAAGAATGTCTGCCCTGAGCAGTGTGCTCTTTTAAGATCTATCTATATGGAATCCAACTGACAACAGCAACTTGAAAGATTAAATAGGAACCTTAGGGGGCAGTGACTTTATGTTAATGGAGGAGGAACAACTGGGTGGAGAAGGGTGAGAATGGCTGCACAGCTCCAAGGATGTAATCAATGTCACTGAATTATACATGTAGAAATTGTTGAATTGATGTATGTTCTGCAGTCAGACAGATCTAAGTTCAAGTTCTGGTCCAGGAAATATCTGCTGTGTGATCTTGGAAATGTTACTAACTTCTCTTATGTGTAAAATGAGTATTAGAATAGTCACCACCTCATGGGATTGTGAGGATTAGCAAATAATAAACAAAACACACAACTTCACCAATGCTAGTTCTTATTTTTCTTATTATATGAAACTATGAGTAATAAAGACAAATATGAAGACGAAAATTAAAATTGCCTGTAAACACACCAAAAAAAAAAAAAAAAGACTAGACTTAATGGTCTGACTGAGACTAGAAGGACCCCAGAGGTCATGGTCCCCAGACCTTCTGTTAGCCCAAGACAGGAACCATTCCCAAATCCAACTCTTCAGACAGGTATTGGCCTGGACTGTAAGACAGAAAATGATACTGGTGAGGAGTGAGCTTCTTGAATCAAGTAGACACGTGAGACTATGTGGGCAGCTCCTGTCTGGAGGGGAAATGAGAAGGCAGAGGGGGACAGAAGCTGGTTGAGTGGATACGGAAATAGAGGGTGGAGGGAAGGAGTGTGCTGTCTCATTAGGGGGAGAACAACTAGGAGTATACAGCAAGGTGTTATAAAAATTTTTGTATGAGAGACTGACTTGATTTATAAACTTTCACTTCAGCACAATAAAAATAAAAAAAAAAGAAAGAAACCTCAAGTCAATAGTTTAACTCTATAACTTTAAGAACTAGAAGAAGAGCGAACGAAGCCTAAGGTTACCAAAAGAAAGGAAATAACAAAAATCAGAGCAGAAATAAATAAGTGAAATAGAAAACTAACAAGTCTGTAGTTAGACTGACAAAGAAAAAAAGTGAAAAGATGTGAATAATTAAAATAAGAAATGAAAGTGGAGACATCACAACTGACCCAATAGAAATAAAAAGGAATCATAACAGAATAATATGAACAACTGTACACCAAGAAATGTGGTAACTTAGATGCAATGGGCAAATTCTTAGAGGCATGTTGTTGTTGTTGTTACATGCCAATGAATTGGTTCCAACTATAGGGTCGCTATGAGTGAGAATTGACTTGATAGCACTGGGTTTTGGGTTTCATAGTGACCCTATGTACAACAGAACAAAAGACTGCCCAGTCTTGCGCCAGCCTCACAATCTTTGCTGTTTGAGCATATTGTTGCAGGTCGTTGAGGGTCTTCTCTCTTTTTCTCTGACCCTCTACTTTACCAAGCATGAGATCCTTCTCCAGGGACTGGTCCCTTCTAATAACATGTGCAAAGTACGTAAGGCAAGGTCTCATTATCCTTGCTTCTAAGGAGCATTCTGGCTGTACTTCTTCCAAGACAAATTTGTTCATTCCTCTGGCAGTCCATGGTATATTCAACATTCTTCACCAACACTGTAATTCAAAGGCAACAATCCTTCATGGTCTTCCTTATTCATTGTTCAGCTTTTGCCTGTGTATGAGGTGACTGAAAATACCATGGCTTAGGTCAGGTGCACCCTAGTCCTCAAAGTGACATCTTCGCCTTTTAACACATTAAAGAGGTCTTTTGCAGGAGATTTGCCCAATGCAACACATTGTTTGATTTCTTGACTGTTGCTAATGTTCCACTGCTATTCATAAGGTTTTCATTGGCCAATTTTTTTAGAAGTAGATGACCAGGTCTTTCTTCCTAGACTCACACTTTCTGATTTCAAAATATACTATAAAACTACAGTAATCAAAACAACCTGGTACTAGGTGGAGAGAAGGAGTGTGCTGTCACATTTTAGGGAGAGCAACTAGGGTCAGATAGCAATGTGTGTATAAGTTTTTGTATGAGAAACTGACTTGAATTGTAAACTTTCACTTAAAGCACAATTAAAAAAAAACACAGCCTGGTACTGGTATAATAATAGACATATAGACCAATGGAATAGAATTTAGAGTTCAGAAATAAAACCACAAATCTATGGTCAACTGATTTTTGACAAGGGTGATAAAACCGTCCAATGGGGAAGGAAAATGTTTCGATAAATGATGCTGGGAAAATTGGATTTCCACAAAGAAAACCCATTCCCAAATGGGATTATAACCTCAGGTATTCCAAAAAACCAAACGAAACCCATTGCTCTCGAGTCGATTCCAACTTATAGGACAGAGTAGAACTTCCCCATAGGGTTTCTAAAGAATGGCTGGTGGATTCCAGCTGTGGAACTTTTGGTTAGCAGCCAAGCTCTTATCCACTGCGCCACCAGAGCTACATCACAGGTATAGGCTTTAGGATTTATAACACATAATTTTTTAAATGATTTTTATTGTGCTTTAAGTGAAAGTTTACAAGTCAGTCTCTCACACAAAAACCCATATATACCTTGCTACACACTCCCAGTTACTCTTCCCCTAATGAGACAGCCCACTCTCTCCCTCTACTCTCTCTTTTCATGTCCATTTCGCCAGCTTCTAACCCCCTCCACCCTCTCATCTCCCCTCCAGACAGGAGATGCCAACATAGTCTCAAGTGTCCACCTGACCCAAGAAGCTCACTCCTCACCAGTATCCCTCTCCAACCCATTGTCCAGTCCAATCCATGTCTGAAGAGTTGGCTTCGGGAATGGTTCCTATCCTGGGCCAACAGAAGGTCTGGGGGCCATGACCACTGGGATCCTTCCAGTCTCAGTCAGACCATTAAGTCTGGTCTTTTTATGAGAATTTGGGGTCTGCATCCCACTGTTCTCCTGCTCCCTCAGGGGTTCTCTATTGTGTTCCCTGTCAGGGCAGTCATCGGTTGTAGCCGGGCACCACCTAGTTCTTCTGGTCTTAGGATGATGTAGTCGCTGGTTCATGTGGCCCTTTCTGTCTCCTGGGCTCGTAATCTCCTTGTGTCCTTGGTGTTCTTCATTCTCCTTTGATCCAGGTGGGTTGGGACACATTGATGCATCTTAGATGGCTGCTTGCTAGCCTTTAAGACCCCAGACGCTACTCTTCAAAGTGGGATGCAGAATGTTTTCTTAATAGATTTTATTTTGCCAATTGACTTAGATGTCCCCTGAAACCATGGTCCCCAGACCCCTGCCCCTGCTACACTGGCCTTTGAAGCATTCAGTTTATTCAGGAAACTTCTTTGCTTTTGGTTTAGTCCAATTGTGCTGCCCTCCCCTGTATTGTGTGCTGTCTTTCCCTTCACCTAAAGTAGTTCTTATCTACTATCTAATCAGGGAAACCCTGGTGGCATAGTGGTTAAGTGCTACAGCTGCGCCACGGCACTGGGCTGGGGTATCTAATCAGTGAATGCCCCTCTCCTACCCTCCGTCCCTCCCCCATCTCGTAACCACAAAAGAATGTTTTCTTCTCAGTTTAAACTATTTCTCAAGTTCTTATAATAGTGGTCTTATACAATGTTTGTCCTTTTGCAACTGACTAATTTCGCTCAGCATAATGCCTTCCAGGTTCCTCCATGTTATGACATGTTTCACAGATTCGTCACTGTTCTTTATCGATGCGTAGTATTCGATAGTGTGAATATACCGTAATTTATCCATTCATCTGTTGATGGGCACCTTGGTTGCTTCCATGTTTTTGCTGTTGTAAACAGAGCTGCAATAAACACAGGTGTGCATATATCTGCTCCTGTAAAGGCTCTTATTTCTCTAGGATATATTCCAAGGAGTGGGATTGCTGGATCGTATGGTAGTTCTATTTCTAGCTTTTTAAGGAAGCACCAAATCGATTTCCAAAGTGGTTGTACTATTTGGCATTCCCACCAGCAGTGTAGAAGTGTTCCAGTCTCTCCACAGCCTCTCCAACATTTATTATTTTGCGTTTTTTGTATTAATGTCAGCCTCGTTGGAGTGAGATGCAATCTCATTGTAGTTTTGATCTGCATTTCTCTAATGGCTAATGATCCTGAACGTTTCCTCATATATCTGTTAGCTACCTGAATGTCTTCTCTAGTGAGGTGTCTATTCATATCTTTTGCCGATTTTTCAATTCGGTTGTCTTTTTGCAGTTGAGTTTTGCAGTATCATGTAGATTTTAGAGATCAGGCGCTGATCAGAAATGTCATAGCTAAAATCTTTTTCCCAGTCTGTAGGTAGTCTTTTTACTCTTTTGGTGAAGTCTTTGGATGAGCATAGGTGTCTGATTTTTAGGAGCTCCCAGTTATCTAGTTTTTCTTCTACATTCTTTATAATGTTTTGTATGCTGTTTATGCCATATTTTAGGGCTCCTAACGTTGTCCCTATTTTTTCTTCCATGATCTTTATCATTTTAGATTTTATGTTTAGGTCTTTGATCCATTTTGAGTTAGTTTTTGTGCATGGAGTGAGGTATGGGTCTTGTTTCATTTTTTTGCAGATGGATATCCAGTTATGCCAGCACCATTTGGTAAAAAGACTGTCTTTTCCCCATTTAATGGCCTTTGTCAAATATCAACTGCTCATATGTGGATGGATTTATGTCTTGATTCTCAATTCTGTTCCATTGGTCCATGTATCTGTTGTTGTACCAGTACCAGGCTGTTTGGCGGTATAATAGGTTCTAAAATCAGGTAAGGTAAGGCCTCCCACTTTGTTCTTCTTTTTCAGCAATGCCTTATTTATCTGGGGCCTCTTTCTCTTCCATATGAAGTTGGTGATTTGTTTTTCCATCTCATTAAAGAATGTCCTTGGGATTTTGATCGGAATTGCATTAAATGTATAGATCTCTTTTGGTAGAATAGACATTTTTATAATGTTAAGTCTTCCTATCCACGAGCAAGGTATGTTCTTCCACTTACGTAAGTCTCTTTTGGTTTCTTGCAGAAGTGTACTGTAGTTTTCTTTGTATAAGTCTTTTACATCTCTGTTAAGATTTATTCCTAAGTATTTGATCTTCTTGGGGGCTACTGTAAATGGCATTAATTTGGTGATTTCCTCTTCCATGTTCTTTTTGTTGGTGTAGAGGAATCCAACTGATTTTTGTATGTTTTCCTTTGTATCCCGATACTCTGCTGAACTCTTTCTTCTATTATTTTCAGTAGTTTTCTTGAGGATTCCTTAGGATTTTCTGTGTATAAGATCATGTCCTCTGCAAATAGAGATACTTTTACTTCTTCCTTGCCAATCTGGATGCGCTTTATTTCTTTATCTAGCCTAATTGCTCTGGCTAGGACTTTCCAGCACAATGTTGAACAAGAGTGGTGATAAAGGGCATCCTTGTTTGGTTCCCGATCTCAGTGGGAATCTTTTCAGGCTCTCTTCTTTTAGGGTGATGTTAGCTGTTGGCTTTGTATAAATATCCTTTATTATGTTCAGAAATTTTCCTTCTATTCCTATTTTGCTGAGAGTTTTTATCATGAACGAGTGTTGAACTTTGTCAAATGCCTTTTCTGCATCAATTGATAAAATCATGTGATTCTTGTCTTTTGTTTTATTTATGTGGTGGATTACATTAATTGTTTTTCTAGTGTTGAACCATCCCTGCATACCTCGTATGAATCCCACTTGGTCATGGTGAATTATTTCTTTGATACGTTGTTGAATTCTATTGGCTAGAATTTTGTTGAGGATTTTTCCATCTACCTTCATGAGGGATATAGGTCTATAATTTTCTTTTCTTGTGGTGTCTTTACCTGGTTTTGGTATCAGGGATATGGTGGCTTCATAGAATGAGTTTGGTAGTATTCTGTCCTTTTCTATGCTCTGAAATACCTTTAATAGTAGTGGTGTTAACTCTTCTCTGAAAGTTTGGTAGAACTCTGCAGTGAAGCCGTCCAGACCAGAGCTTTTTTTTGTTGGGTGTCTTGGGTTACCTTTTCAATCTCTTCTTTTGTTATGGGTGTATTTAGTTGTTCTACCTCTGTTTGTGTTAGTTGAGGTAGGTAGTGTGTTTCTAGGAATTCATCCATTTCTTCTAGGTTTTCAAATTTGTTTGAGTATAGTTTTCATAGTTCGGTCTATTGTAATATCGCCCATCTCATTTCTTATTCTGGTTATTTGCTTCCTCTTCTGTTTTTCTTTTGTCAGTTTGGCCAGTGGTTTATCAATTTTGTTGATTTTTTCAAAAAACCAGCTTTTGGTCTTGTTAATTCTTTCAATTGTTTGTCTGTTTTCTATTTCATTTAGTTCAGCTCTAATTATTATTATTTGCTTTCTTCTTGTGCCTGTGGGTTTCTTTTGTTGCTCTCTTCCTATTTGTTCAACTTGTAGGGATAATTCTTTAATTTTGGCACTTTCTTCTTTTTGGATATATGCATTTATTGATATAAATTGGCCTCTGAGCACCACTTTTGCTGTGTCCCAAAGATTCTGATAGGAAGTGTTTTCATTCTCATTGGATTCTCTGAATTTCTTTATTCCATCCTTAATGTCTTCTATAATCCAGTCTGTTTTGAGCAGGGTATTGTTCAGTTTCCAAGAGTTTGATTTCTTTTCCCTGCTTTTCCTGTTATTGATTTCCACTTTTATGGCCTTATGGTCAGAGAAGATGCTTTGTAATATTTCAATGTTTTGGATTCTGCTAAGGCTTGCTTTATGACCTAGTATGTGGTCTATTCTAGAGAATGTTCCATGTGCACTAGAAAAAAAGTATAGTTGGTTGCTGTTGGGTGGAGTGTTCTGTATATGTCTATGAGTTCAAGTCGGTTGATCGTGGCATTTAGATCTTCCGTGTCTTTATTCAGCGTCTTTCTGGATGTCCTGTCCTTCACCGAAAGCGGTGTGTTGAAGTCTGCTACTATTATTGTGGAGCTGTCTATCTCACTTTTCAGTGCTGATAGAGTTTGTTTTATGTATCTTGCAGCCCTGCCATTGGGTGCATAAATATTTAATATGGTAATACCTTCTTGGTGTATTGCCCCTTTAATCATTATATAGTGTTCTTCCTTATCCTTTCTGATGGATTTAACTTTAAAGTCTATTTTGTCAGAAATTAATATTGCCACTCCTGCTCTTTTTTGATTGTTGTTTGCTTGATATATATATTTTTTCCATCCTTTGAGTTTTTTTGGGGGGGGAGGGGTCTCTAAGTCTAAGGTGTGTCTCTTGTAGGCAGCACATAGATGGATCTTGTTTTTTAATCCATTCTGCCAGTCTGTCTCTTTATTGGTGCGTTTAGTACTTTTACATTCAGGGTAATTATGGATAGGTATGAATTTAGTGCTATCATTTTGATGTCTTTTTTTGTGTGTTGACGGTTTCTTTTTCCTACTGGATTTTATGTGCTAAGTAGATTTTCTTTATATATTGTCCTTTCCTCATATTTGTTGTTGTTGTTGATTTTGTTTCTGCTGAGTCTGTATTTTTCCCTTGTATTTTATTTTGATGAGTAGGATAGTTTGTCTCCTTTATGGTTACCTTGTTATTTACCCCCATTTTTCTAAATTTAAAACTAACTTTTATTTCTTTGTATCACCGTATCTTCCTCTCCATATGGGAGGTGTATGATTACATTTCTTAGTCCCTTTTTATTATTTTAATGTTTTCTTCTTTTATATGATAACATCACTGTTACCCTGTGTTGGGCTTTTTTTTTTTTTTAATCTTGCTTTGTTTTTTTGGATTTCCCTGTCTAGGTTGACTTCTGGTTGCTCTGCCCAGTGTTCTACTCTTGGGTTGATACCCTATATTATTGATTTTCTAACCAAAGAACTCCCTTTAGTATTTCTTGAAGTTTTGGTTTGGTTTTTACTAATTCCCTCAAATTGTGTTTATCTGGAAATGTCTTAATTTCACCTTCATATTTAAGAGACAGTTTTGATGGATATATGATTCTTGGCAGGCAATTTTTTTCCTTCAATTTTTTAAATATGGCATCCCATTGCCCTCTTGCCTGCATGGCTTCTGCTGAGTAGTCCGAGCTTATTCTTATTGGCTTTCCTTTGTAGGTGACTTTTCTTTATCCCTCACTGCTCTTATAATTGTCTCTTTATCTTTGATTTTGGCAAGCTTGGTTATAATATGTCTTGGTGACTTTCTTTTAAGATCTACCTTATGTGGAGTTCGATGAGCATCTTGAATAGATATCTTCTCATCTTTCACAATATCAAGGAAGTTTTCTGCCAACAAATCTTCAACAATTTTCTCTGTATTTTCTGTTATCCTTCCCTGTTCTGGTACTCCAATCACTCGTAGGTTATTTCTCTTGAAAGAGTCCCACATGATTCTTAAGGTTCTTCATTTTTTTAAATTCTCTTATCTAATTTTTCTTCAAATATATTAGTGCTAAGTGATTTATCTTCGAGTTCAGAAATTCTAGCCTCTACTTGCTCAATTCTGCTCCTCTGACTTTCTACTGAGTTATCTTATTCTGCAATTTTATTGTTCATCTTCTGAATTTCTGATTGCTGTCTATGGATTTTCGCAGCTTATTAAACTTTTCATTATGTTCCTGAATAATCTTTCTAATTTCTTCAGTTGCTTTATCTGTGTGTTCCTTGGCTTGTTCTGCATATTGCCTCATTTCCTTCCTGATGTCTTGAAGGGTTCTGTATATTAAACTTCTGTATTCTGCATCTGGTAATTCCAGGAATGCACTTTCATCTAGAAGATCCCTGGATTCCTTGTTTTGAGAGCCTGTTGAGGTGATCATGGTCTGTTTCTTTATGTGACTTGATATTGACTGTTGTCTCCAAGCCATCTATAAGTTATTGTATTAGTTTATGCTTGCTTACTGTGTCGTAGCTACTGGCTTTGTTTTGTTTTGGTATACCGCTATGGGTTGCTTGAGTGAGCTAGCTTGATTATTTTTGCCTTTGGAGCTCTGGTGTCCTGTCCCCAGCTGGCTAGAACTGTTATCAGTTATATCAGTCTAGGAGTCCATTCAGTTTTCTTGTATGAATTCAGCTCAGGTTTCCAGGTAGCTGATATCAAGTGTGTGGTACAGGCTCTGTCCTACAGCCTTAGAGGGGCCGGGGTGATTGGTGTATATACCGGTATCTGGTTGCAGCAGGGGGTCATGCTCTGAACAAGGCAGGGGGCTGAGAACCGATCCGCAACTGTCTCTGAGGAAAACGCATCTCTGTTCCCTAGAGATGCTGGTGGGTGGGTTCTGCAGAGGGACCATGGGCACCCAGAGTTTTCGGTTGTAAGGACTGGGAGGTACCAGTTATCTTTGGATCCCTGTCGTGGGTGGCTGGGTGACCTGAGTGGAGCTACCGGTCCTTAGGTCCCTGTTGTGGGTAGCTGAGGGTCTTGTTTAATAGGCAAAGCAATGTCAAATGTCAAACACCCACCTCTCCACCACACAGCTGAAATGGCTGGAGTTTGCCAACAAGGGCCTATTCTCCAAAATAGGCCCACACAGATCCATGCAGAAGGGAAAGGTGCTTAAGGTCCATGGATAGTTTATGCCTGGACAGGAGCCGCTTCTGTCCTGAGCTCTCCTGGTTAATGGAGCTAGCAAATTATCTTTTCCCCCCATTTGCAAATGTTTTCCTTCCCCAAGGCCAGGAGGACAGCTCTAGATGCTCACCAGGGTCTGTCTCAGGCCCAGGGATTCAGCTGCAGAAGCCAGCTTGGGGGTGGGGGGGGGCGCGGTAAAATATACGCAAGTACTTAGCTTTTGCCAGGAGCTTCGTTCTCCTCAGGTTCCGGAGGTGTGAGTGGGCTGTATGGCTGGCTGCTTCTCCCTGAGGAAACTGCAGCCCAACACTAGGACCAGCCCTCTGCCGCCACCTCCGCGGCCGCTGCTCCAGAAATGGTGCCTGAGGGCTCCCTGAGATTCAGGTCCGGTAACTCCTCTCCACTTCTGAATGGCCTCTTCCTCCCCCGGCCCCTCAGTTCATTGTCTAAGCTTGCCTTTGATGCTCAGGGCTCCCAGCTTGTCACAAATATCCTCTTTCACTTGTTTTTTCGGGTCTTTGTTGTAAAGAGGGCTCGACGGAAGCTGTGTCTATTCCGCCATCTTGGCTCCACCTTATAACACATAATTTGGGGGAAAGAATTCAATTCATTCAATCTGTTGATGTACATTTAGGTTGTAAATAATAATATACCACATTAATAGAACAAAGGAAAAGAACTACATGATCACCTTAATCAATGCAGAGAAAGCATATGTCAAAATCCAACACCCTTTTGTGAGGAAAAAAAACTCAACAAGCTAGGAATAGAAGGAAAATTATTCCTCAGTCTGATAAAAGATGAAAAGCCCACAGCATTTTGCAATTGGCTACTAACTGAAAGGTTGGCGGTTTGAACTCACCCCCTGGCTCTGTGGAAGAAAAGGCCTGGCAATCTGCTTCAGTAAAGATTATAGCCAAGAAAGCCCTGAGGAGCAGCTCTACTTATGACAACTTGAAGGCCACTAACAACGACAACAACAAAAGCTCTCACCACTGCTATTCAATATTGTACTGGAAGTTCTAGCCAAAGCAATTAGGTGAAAAAAAAGAAAGAAAAGGTATTCAAATCAAGAAAGAAGGAGTAAAACTCCCCTTTTTTGCAGATGACACAATCCTATATGCAGAAAACCCAAACAAATCCAGAAGAAAGTTGCTAAAGCTAATAAATCAATTCAGCAAAGTAACAGGATACAAGGTCTATGCACAAAAATCAATCAGGTTTCTATATGTCAGTAATGAGCATTCTGAAAAGGAAATTAAGGCAATATTACCTTTTATAATAGTATCTGGAGCTCTGGTGGCATAGTGGTTAAGAGCTCAGCTGCTAACCAAAAGATTGTCAGTTCGAATCCACTAGCCTGTCCTTGGAAACCCTATGGGGCAGCTGTACTCTGTCCTATAGGGTTGCTATGAGTTGGAATCGACAGCAATGGGGTTTTATAATAGCATCTAAAAAAATAAAATACCTAGGAATAAATTTAACCAAGGAAGTGAAAGACTTGTACACTTAAAATATAAAACATTACTAAAAGAAATTAAAGAAGACCTAAATAAATTGAAGAATATTCCGTATTCATGGATTGGATGACTTAATATTGTTAAGGTGTCAATACTACTGAAAGCAATCTAATATTCAACACAATCCACTTCAAAATTTCAACAGTCTTCTTTGCAGAAATGGAATAGCAATCTTCAAACTCATATGGAGCTGCAAGAGGCCCTGAATAGCCAAAGCAATCTTGCAAATGAAGAACAAAGAAAGGAGGACTCACACATCCCAATCTCAAAACTACAGTAATCAAAACAGTCTAGTACTAATAGAATGACAGGCATATAGAACAATGGAGTAGAATTGAGAATCCACAAATAAACATATACATAAATGGTCATTTGATTTTTGACAAGGATATTAAGTCCTTTTAACAATAAAAAGTAATCTCTTTAATAAATGGTGCTGTGACAACTGGCTGTCTATGTACAAAAGAAGGAAGCTGGGCCCATACCTCACACCATATAGGAAAATTAACTCAAAATGGACCAAGGACCTAAATATAAGTACTAAAATCATAAAACTCTTAGAAAAGAACATAGGGGTAATGCCTCAGGACCTAGTTTTTAGCATGGATTCTTAGGTACAACACTGAAAGCACAAGTAACAAAAGGCAAAATAGACAAAGGGGGTTTCATCAAAACTGAAAACTTTGTTCATCAAAGGACCTTATCAGCAAAGTGAAGAGACAACATACAGATGAGGAGAAAAATTTGCACAACCATATATCTGATAAGGGTTTAACATCTAGAATATATAAATAACTCCTACAACTTAACAACAAAAAGACAAACAACTCAACCAAAAATGAGCAAGGGACTTGAATAGACATTTCACTAAAGAAAAACAAAAAATGACCAACAAGCACATGAAAGATGCTCAGCATCATCAGTCATTAGGGAAATGCAAATCAAAACCAAAATGAGATATCACTTCACTTTCACTAAGATGGCTAGGATTAAAAAAAAAAAAAGGTGGAAAACAACAGGTGTTGGCAAAAATGTGGAGAAATTGCAACCCTCATCCATTGCTGGTAAGATTGTAAAAATGATGCAAACATTGTAGAAAACAGTTTGACAGTTCCTCAAAAAATTAAGCATAGAATTACTATAAAAAAAAAAAATTCCACTACTAAGTATATGCCCCCCAAAAATGAAATTAGGAATGCAACAGATAATTTGTACACCAATGTTTATAGCAGTACTATTCACAATAGCAGGAGCCCTGGTGGTGCAGTGGTTAAGCGCTGGGCTGCCAACAGAAAGGTTGGTAGCTCAAACCCACCAGCTGCTCTGAGGGAGAAAAATGTGGCAATCTGTAAAGATTTACAGCCTTGAAAACCCTATGGGGCAGTTCCACTCTGTCCTATAGGGTGGCTATGAGTTGGAACCAACTCAACGGCAATGGGTTTTTCACGATAGCCAAAAGGTAGAAGCAACCTAAAGGTCCATCAACAGATGAATGGATAAACAAAATGTGGTATATATACACAATGGCATATTACTCATCCATAAAGAGAAGTGAAGTCCTAATACATGCTTCAACACGGATGAACCTTGAAAACATTATGCTGAGTGAAATTAGTCAGCCACAAAATGACAAATGTTATATGATCCTCTGATACGAAATATCTAAACCCGTTGCCACCAAGTCGATTCCAACTCATAGCTACGCTATGGGACAGAATAGAACTGCCCCATAGAGTTTCCAAGGAGCACCTGGTGGATTTGAACTGCCATCCTGTTGGTTCGTAGCCATAACACTTAGCCACTACACCACCAGGGTTTCCAAGAAATATCTAGAGTAGGCAAATGTAGACAGATCAAAGTTTATTAGTGGTTAACAGGCATGGTAGGGAGGGAAATAGAGGGAATCACTGCTTAGGGAGCACTGAGCTAGTATGGGTGATAGAAAATTTTGGAAAATTTGGTGATGGTTGGATAACACGATGAATGTAATTAATGTCACTAAATTGTACATGTAAAAAATTTTGAAATGGTGTCTTGTTATATACATATATATATATACTTACCACAACTAAAAAAAGAGAGAGAGAGAGAGACAGAGAGACACACAGGGAAGAAGGCCAGTGAAGACAGAGGCAGAGACTGGCATGATGCAGCCATAAGTCAAGGAACACCAAGAATTTAGGGAAAGACAAGGCAAGATCTTCCCCTAGAGCCTTCAGAGAGAGTATGGCCCTGCCAACACCTTGATTTCTGATTTCTGGATTACAGAACTTTGAGGGAATAAATCTCTGTCATTGTAAGCCACCCATTTTGTGGTATTTTGTTATAGCAGCCCTCGGAAGCTAATACATACCCAGGGCATCTGTGTGGTCTCACTGAGTTGGCAGTCCTCCTCTCCCCCTTTTCTATCCATGTGGAAAGCAGCTAGATGGAGGAGCAAAGCTGAGGCAGGGAGCTAGTTAGGAGACCCAGTAACAAACCCAGCAAATGGAAAGGAGCTTTCATGAGTCCTGTGGACACCTTGCCAAGGAATCCCTCTGCCTGTGAGGAAACCTGGAGGGCTGAGGTATAATCACCGCCTTAAAGACCCTGGCAACTACCATCCTCTCTCATCACAGAAAAGAACAGTGGCCTTAGGGTTTGTAGCAGAAACACCATCCTAGACTATCAGATGCGAATGTAATCCAGGCATTCTCTGCATCTCAGCAACGAGAAAACTGAGGTTGAGACAGGGGAAGCGATTTGCCCATTGTCCCTAGAAAAGCACTCAGGAGTATGTACAAAGAGGAGGACAAGAATGTTAATTGCAGCCTTGTTTTTGTTGCAAAAAACCTGGAACCAGCCTAAATGTGTCTTCATCAATAGACGTGTGACCGAATCAACTATGGCATTTCCAAACTCTGGAACGTTCGGCTGCCATTAAAAAGAGTGAGGTTTTCTACATGTTTGGACATGGACAGATTCTAAGACACATTGTGGAGGGAAAAGCTACTGACAGTGGCGTGTAGAACATGATCTTATTGAAGCCTTTTCATGGCAAATCCCAATTCAAAGAAACCCATTGTAAGACGTTTTTCAAATAACTGGGGAAATCTGAATGCTGACTGGCCATTAGATGACATTAAGGAATTATTGTTGATTTTGTTTAGTGTAATAATGGAGTTGTGTTATTAAAGAAAAAAGAAGCCCCACATTTAGGAGATACACATTAAAATATTTGCAAATAAAATGATAGTGTCTAGGATTCACTTTAAACAATCCATTGAAGGAGGAAAGGGGGACATAGAAGTAAGATGAGCTATAAGCTGATAATTGGTGAAGCTGGGCTATGGGGACGTGGAGTCTATTCCATTCTGTCTATCTGGAAATTTCAATGACAAAAAAGTAAGCCCCATAGAGCAAAACTATGCATTGCCTGCACATATGCCTTGATGTAAATGAAAGAATTTTTAAGTCTGAAATGATATTGCTCTGGAAGTGAAGCAGGGAGTCAAGATGGGGTGCCCATCCACGGGACTTTCAACATTTACAGCTTTAATTTCCTCACAGAGAGATTGCCTAGAGGCGTTACTTATGTACTTGAAAGTCCCACTCACCACCCCCACCTCCAACCAAAAAATCTGAGAGGGAAAAAAAAGGCTAATGCTATAAAGTCACCTTCTCCAGCCCTGGGGAGGGGGTGCAGGCAGACAGGAGGAGAGCTAGGTCCCCAAACACTATAGGAGCTGATACCAAGAGACAAAACCGAAAACCAAACCTGTTGATGTCCAGTCGATTCCAACTCATAGCGACCTTACAAGGACAGAGGAGAACTGCCCCATAGAGTTTCCAAGAAGCACCTGGTGGATTTGAACTGCTGACCTTTTAGTTAGCAGCCGAGCTCTTAACCACTGCACCACCAAGGTTTCCTTTACCAAGAGAAGGGGGATAGATCCTGGGACGTACAAGCCTATAAACATCTCCTGTGGAGGTGTTGTGGTTGGTGCTCACTGAGGAAGGGAGGAGAGAGGTTAGTAAGAGGGAAGTGAAAGGGGAAGGGGAAGAAGGAGACCATGGCAGCTTCTGAAGGGGCCACCAAACAGAACTGCCTTTCCAGGCCCTACCTCTTCCCACTCCAATCCACCCGGCTCTCTCCCCCAAAAGGCCCTGTGTGAAACCCAGGCCTGACCCTGCCTCACCTTTTCCAGAAAAGTGTTCCCAGCTCCCAATCACTAACAGGACAGAGTGCAGGTTCTCCAGAGTAGTCTCGGGTGGACTGTCGCAGCGACGACACATGTGTGGGCGCGCGCACACACACACACACACGCACACACGCACACACGCACACACGCACACACACATATCATGGGGGTGAAGTAAGCATTTTAAGGCAGCAGCTGGGTCCAGAGTTGATCTGCAAGTTTGGAACCAGGATTCCTGGGGCAAAGGCGTGCTTGGGTCAGTCAGCACTGACAGGGCCAAGCCCAGTGTGCACCCAGCCCAGCTAAGCTTGTCCTGTCACCCTCACCTGCAACATTCAGCCTCTGGCCGCTGGGCCTGTGTGGTCAGCAGGGGTCAGTAGGTGCACAATGGGGGGGCTGGAAAGGGTAGGGGGCAGAGTGTCCAGCTCCCCCTTCTTTAACTAGGGAGTCAGGGAAGCTACCGCAAAGCCCCAGTGCCACCGTTGCCCCCTGCTGGACGCTCTGGGTAGCCACAGAACCTGTAGTCCTGGGAATGATTAATGCCAGCTTTGGGAGGGCCGGTCCCACAGGAAATTGGAGTCCATGAATTTAAGAGAGAAACTTCTTGTTTAAACAGAACTACTTTAGAAAATAAATACCGCCAAGCTTGATGGTAAATACAGATATTTGTGCAGAATGGAGGTGGAAATATGAATTTAATAAAACTGGCAGCACATGGCCCAGCTCCAAGGGTGTCCCAGCCTGGTTCCTGTCCCAGTTCCACCACAAACTTGCTCTGTGATCTTGGGCAGCTCATGTGTCCTCCCGGAGCAGGGATGGAACAAGAGCACTAAACAAGACTCTCATTGTTGGGAATGTGGAGCTGTCGGTCCACCATTTAGCTTGTCCACAGATTCACACCATGACATTCACAAGCCCTCTGTCAACCACATGGTCTCAAGGTTGCCACCCTTGTCAAGACCATTCTAGAATCTGAGGCTTTCCTTGTGCCGCTCCTGCCAGGTGCCCTTCCTCCTAGCCCTATCCCCTTCTCCACAAAGCCCCCAACTTACAGACAATGTCAGCATTCCTGAGTGCCTATGATCTCTGCTACCCTTTATTATAGACCCACAAGCTCTCAGATTCCCTCCTCTGGTGGGGGAGGGGGGGTTGAATTGTTTCCATTGGATTAAGGATAAAACAGGTGCTCCACAAGGTGAAATGGCATGCCCGTGGTCACAGAGAAAGCAGTGACAATGTTGGGGTAACTGTGGCCTAGTGGGTTAGTGTCTCAGGCACAGAAGAGCCCTGCCATGTGCTGGGCAATGCCAGGAGTAGTGCAGGGGAGCTGAGCACTGCCCTGCTCTGCAGTGTCTGTGGGCACAGAGCGGGTCGCTCTGCCTGTGGGTGGAGGTCCCTGCGGCACACCTACCCATCCCACTCCCACCCCCCATAAGGTGCCCAGTCCTGTGGACCCAGGTCAGGGAGGGTGCTGGGAGCTCACCCTCCCCTTCCCCAGGTCTGCACATCTGCTCACACAAGTGCCTTGTGCCTCCCATTCCTCTCGTGACATTTACTGAGCACTGTCTGTATACCAGATTCCAGAGACCCAGACAGAAGCAGGTGGTCTCAGCCCTGTTGGGGAGGTTCAGAGGTGGTGAGCTGGAAAGGGGTGTGTCTTCAGGATGTAGAGGCTGGGAAGAAAGGAGAAAGCTGCTTTAGCTGGTGTGGTCAGGGAGGGCTCCACGAAGGAGGTGACGTGGAGCTGTGCCCTGGTTAGAATGCAGGCACGATACTTGAAAGAAAGGCAGCCGCATCCTAGCAGAGCCTGTGAGGGCTCCCAGGCCACATCCCCACATCCACCACATGTTTGTCCACGGTGGGTTGACACAGAATGAAGGGTGTGTGGCTGGGAGCACCATTGGTGCTGCTATCTCTAGCCCTATATACCTCACACCCGTAATTGCCACCCACCAGCTGTGTCCCCTTGTCTGCAGAGCGGGGAACATTCAGCACCTCTGCTTAGGGTGGCTCCGGATCAAGTGGCCCAGGCCCAAAAAGACAGAGTCAGCCGACTCCAGGCATCTGGTGTCAGAAGTGGGCAGGGCCCTTTCCCCGTGGTACCCTATTCCCCACACATACCCCTCAAAGCAGAACTAGGGTCTCTGAGGTCCAAGCCTGAAAGGCAACCTCATCAGGAGCCCCTATGGAGGCAGGTTACACTGCAGGGTCACCTCTCCCTTCCTGGCAGAGTCCACAGGAAGCCACAGGGAAGCCTGCAGATATTCCCCCAGCCTGGCTGAGTGAGCAGGGGAGAGCCCAGAGAAGGGCTGGTGGGAGGAGATCAAGCCACAAGGTAATGGGTGGCCTTGGGCAAGAGCCTCACCTCTCTGATAAGTAGACCGTGGAGGGAACCAAATGGGGTGCTACACTCCACGTGCATCCACCCCTGGCACACTGTGCACCTGAGCTGTGTCCTCAAGGAAGAGCCAGGTACTGCCATCACCTTTGTTTTCCAGGTGGGACAACCATGCACAGAGAGGCAAGTGAGTAGCGATGGATTACCCAGTAAGCAAAGTAAGCACATGCTTAGGGCATCAACAGACAGGGGCACCAGTTGTCCAAAGCAAAGATCCATAGATGCCAAGCAAATGTGCTGGGCATTCACCTAATCTTGTAGGACGTAGCCCAGTAGATGTCTGGAGGCAGTTGGCTTTTTTCTGCTGTTCACTCTACACATTTTTTTGCCACTTCTACTCACTGACGTATTTAGGCAACGATAGAGTATTAAAATGTCTTTCTTTCTAATACACATTGGGAAGTATGGGCTGTAGTAATGATTGCAATCCTGGAATAGTACACCCAGAGTTTAGATGCCTCAGAAAATATTTCTGAAGACCAGACAGAAAAAGGCGATACCAAAAGAGAAGCTGAAAACATTGCCAACAAAATGCAAACACAAGCGTATATATATATATGTTGGTTATGTGGAACAATATATTGCAACAACTTCATCACATGAGTCAAGCTCTTTAGGATTCAGAAGAGAATTTAAAGACATGCACAGATCTCTACCAGTCATTAACAGGGTATTTACATAATCTAAGAGAAGATTTTGGAAACACAACAAAACAAATACTGCTAAACACTGATTATCAAGCAGTTCACCATCGAAGAAATGTTAGAAAGAAACAAGTAAACAACAGAAGTGCTCCAGAAGTATCACTGAATGCCAGAGATCAACTTCACGTAACAACGTAGTGCACCATCACTGACACACTTAAATTTTGCTTGGAAAGACAGGACAAAGTGTATGAAGTTCTTTCAAATAGATTTGCCTTCTTAAACAATGTGGCTATACCTGATGAAGAACACATGAAGGCATCCAAGAAATTAGTGCAGACTTATCCCAATGACTTAAATACAAACCTTTATGGAGAAACTCAAAAATTTCATTCTTACATGAGAACTAAGTTTACAGATCCAGGAAAGACAAATTTTACTCACGTAGGCATGCATGATTCCATAATAGAAGATAAAATAAATGCGTATTTCCCAATGTCGAGATAGCTTTATGCATATTCCTAACTTTAATGATCACAAACTGTACAACAGAAAGCTCATTTTTGTCCCTAAAGAGACCCAAAGACCCTCAGTATAAAACAATGATTCAAGAAAGACTCGATTCATTGTCCTTATTATGTACAGAAGTAGATATTGTTCAGCAGCTTAATTGTGATTAAATCATTGGAGAATTTGTAAGAGCAAAGAATAGAAAGGCATGTTTTTAATAACACTTTAGAGATGAAAGACCTATCTAAAAATAAAATATAGTAATTTGTTTTAATATTTGTTTTCTCATTAAATTTTCTTTTATGACACCTTTTCATTTGTTTATTTATAGTTATAGCATGTATTATGAAACAAGCATCAACATCGAGTGTGAGCCATTTAAAGAAAATTGGTGAAAGTCAATTTTTCATTGTGGGAGACCAACAGAACTTTACACTGATTGTTGAAACAACTAAATTCCCTGACTAATTTTCTTTGTTGTACAATATGTGGAATATTCTTTCTATAGAAAATGCAGTATATAGTAAAAAATATTAGTACTCTGTTCCACTAAAAATTTCATCTCATTCTGCTAAAATGGCATCCCCACTTTGGCATTCAATCGCTAATATTACGGTAGCATTTAAGAAGAAGTTCCATCAGGGATAGCTAAGACACACACACACATATAGATATCCATGTATATATAACTCACACATCCCATTTGAATGAGTGACTAAGCAGAGGAGAGGGCATCACAGATTACCAGTGTTTAGGGCCCTCACATGACTTAATCCAGCCTTGCACATGAGTCTCAGTGTGTGGCAGCCCTGAGAGGGGACCAACGTGGCCAGCCCAGAGGGTCTACAATGCAGGGCTGCAGTGGCTGGGTCCTGTCACCCCCAGTGGAGTCACTAGGGTTGGCATCACCCAGTGTGGTAACTCGTGGTGTCATCCCTCCCATGGGCCTCCTTCCATACCAAATCATAAAGAATCCTTAGTAAACCTTATTATCAATTTTAATCATAGAATAAAATGTGATATAGTTGTAAATTGCATAAATGTAATACTAGATTATATGAATACTAACAACAAAATTATTTTGTTAAATCTTTCTACATTGAATTACAACATTATTAGTAGCTGAGCAGAAGTCTTTTTTATTTTTCTCTTTTTCCTTTAGTTACTACTTCATTCTCAAAAAAGTTATTGATATAGGTTCACAAATACTACTTGCCACAATATTGTAGCTAAAACACCAAAAAATTTGACAAAATCAATGACTATAAAAACACTGGCAGCAAATAACTGCGCTTGTAACACGTGGAGACGAAACCACGTGATTCTAAACTTCATTGTAACTGGGTAATAATGACAGCTCTGACTGGAGCACATTAATTAGAAGGTTCAAAGAAAAAGTTAACATACAGTTTTAGCCTTGTAGACATACCGATACATGTAAGCTGGGCTTATGAATAATATTTTGCTGTTATAACCAACTACAGGGATATTTTTATTAAAAAATAATAAATTTCTGCTGAAACACTGCACAAAAATTTTATAGACAGTCATTTTGGTGTCACCCCTCTGACAGTGTCACCCGGTGTGGTCTGCACCCCCCTCCCCAGCACCCTGCTAGTGGCACCACTGGTCACCTCCATCCCTGCCCCACACCACTCCACAGAGTTGGGTGCATGGGACCCATGCTGAGTCAGAGAGTCCACCCACCCCTTTCTCAGATGAGGAGACTGTCCCTGAAGAGGGCTTGGCAGGGACCACAGGCTGGAAGGGTCTCCAGGAGGTGTGCACTGTGCTCACGGGCACATCCTCGAGCCTAGGGGGACACCTTCTCACTATGGTCGGAAGTCACCTGGCCTCAGCGGCCGGCTGGCAGGCAGCTCTTGCTGCACTAGTGCTGGGGCGTAGACACATACCGAGCTGACAGTGATTTACACAGCCTTACTCATGGCGGGGGCACCCCTGCCACACCGCAGGTGGACGGGCATGCATGCCGACGGCCGCAGAACTGTTATTTTTTCATAAGCCAGGCTTGAAATTTGTCAAACCACATATTGTTCAAGTGTACGCCTGTCTGAGAAGGCTGTTGCCAGATGGGCCGGCCGCCCCCACGCCTGCTCCAGGCAATGAAATTATACATAGACTTCAGTTTATGTCAAACCTTTAAAAGGGGATAAAAAAGAAGAGTGAGGAGAAATTTAAAAAGAGGAAAACGAAGGAATGAGTTGGAGCCTGAATAAGCAAGATGAGGACGGCTCCCAGATCCCAGCTCTCTGGTGCCCAGGTTTTATATGAAAACTCAGGCCAACGGTAAATAAAACTTCCAGTCTGTCAGGCCGTTCATTAGCGAGGTGCGCATAATTTATGGGCTTAAGAGCTGACTTCAGCCCAGCTATCACACGGTGAGGCATGCTTCATAGGTGTGAGTGTTTATACGGACAGTAAATAAATGTCAAACACACAGAATCCACTCTCAGGGAAGCGCTGACGCGGCCACATCCATCATCCACCCAGCTGGAGGTGCGGTCGGAGGTTGCCAAGGCTGCCAGCCGCCTGGGCCTGGCAGAGGACTGGCGGGATGGGAAAGGCTCCGTTACAGAAGAGAGGCCTTGGAAGGTTTTCCCACCTGTCCAAAGACAGGTAGGAGCCCTGCTTTGGGTCCAGGCCATTCCACCCCAAAGCTGGCGCCTGATGGCACCTGGCACTGCTCTGTGCTCTGATCTCAGAGCTGAGTTCATCCACCTCAGGCCAGGCCCCTGCTGGTTCCGAAGACGACTCCAGGCCCAGAGGGTGGTAAACCACTCATGTGTCCCTGCTCAGCCCAGCCTGGCCAAGACTGGAGCCACCTCAAAGGCCCAGAGGTGTCTTAGAAGCTAATAATAGCAGCTAAGCAGACACTCCCACCTATGGCTAAGTGTTTTCCACCCTTAGCTCACCAGCTCTTCACATAGCCCCACCAGGTAGGTCCTGCTTTTCAAGGCTAAGAGTTAACTTAAGTAATAATTTTAAAAAATTGTTTTTGAAACTCCTTTACATGGTTCACCATTCAAATGTACAAGGAGGCATTCAGGGACAATCCCCACCACACAGCTCTCCACCCCAGTTTTCACCCATTTCTGGTGGGTCATTGCAGGGAGAGTTTATGCATAAATAGCACCCCACCCCCTTCCTTGGCAAAATGGTAACAGCTCTGTAACTGCCTTCCTCCCCTAAGACATCCAGGGAGCTGCCTCTACCCAGTGGGTACTCACTACTTCCTTAGGAGAGGCACCCCACATCCATGCTGGGGCCACTAAGGGTTTGGAGGCCCCCCCCCTTCACACACACACTGGACACACCCCAGGGAAGTGGTTAAACACGAAGGCTTTAGAATCAGTCAGGCCTGGGGTTAACTGTCCCCTCACCGCCTCAGTGTGAGCACAGCTGAGTCACTTTGCCTCTCTGGGCTCAGTCTGTGCCTCCACACAATGGAACAATAACAGGACCTACCTCTAAGCCTGCTTGGGATTGATGAATATAGCTCATGGAAAATGCCTGGCACATAGAAAGCCTCAGTAAATGCCATTGTCTATATTGCTGTTATCAGAGAAAGCTTGAAGGGTTTACGGAACGACATCCATCACCAGGAACCACTTGCTGCTCTGGGGTTGGGAGAATGCCTGAGATGCAGGTATCTGGCACCAGCACAGGTCCTGCCTATAGTTGGGGAACCAGAGGCTATGGGTTGGAGCAGAGACCAGGTTAGAGTGAAAGCCAGCCATCATCGGCCACAGTACCAGTTGTCAGAGACTGAGTTCAACCAGTAGGGGGAGATGTTCAAGTCTACCAGCAAAGCCCCTGCCTTTGGGCACTGTCCATGTGCTGTGCTGTGCCCCTACCTGCCCCTGCCCTTGCCCCTGCCCCTGCCCCTGCCCCTGCCCCATTAGGACATGAGGCCTTGAAGCTGTCTGCCCTGGGATCACCCCACATTTCCCTGGGTCTTCTCAGTGTGAGGCTTCTGCTAGCCAGATGGTCCCTTCCAGCCTGGTACTTACCCTGGTGGACCCTTGTATCAGTCAGCTGTTGCTGCAAAGACACTGTGTAACAAATGACCCCAAAATCTCAAGGACGCAATAAACTTATAGCTCACACGCCTGTGGCTGGGCTGAATCTGGCTGAGGATCAACTGATTAAGGCTAGACTCAGCTGGGGCAGCTTGGTTGTCTCACATTCGGGGACCAGCAGGTGAGCTGAAGCATATTTGTCTCAGAGCTGCACCTGAAGCACATGAGGGAATGCAGAAACACAGACTCTTAAGACCTGTGCCCCAGACTGGTCCACCAGTACCTCAACCTTATTCCACTGGCCCACACAACTGAGGGGTAAGGAAACCCCACCTTTTCATAGGAAGAATTGCAAAGGCACATGATAAAGGACACAAATCCAAGGAGGGGTGAAGAATTGAAGCCATTAGAGAAGTCAGCCACAGCCCTCCATCCACAGATTCTGTGCAGAGAGCTCCATGGTCATGCACCAGATGATGGAAGGGAATATATGGATTTTAATAGCTGCATATTTACTAGAACATATATTAGAAAGCATAACTAGCACATTCAAACATCATTTCATAATTTCATCATTCATTACTTCTTTGGGGGCTGAAAAGTACAGACTGTGATGACAAAGCCAATTGCAAGAATGATGCTAAATATACAACAATCCAGAGGTGCCACTATGAGGGCAATGCCCAGAGGACAGGAGTTGGAGAAAACACTGGCCTAATCCATGCCATCTCCTGCTAGAGAGCATTTGTATTTTTAACAGGGACCGTCAATGAGGAAACAAAAGGCACAACAGATGGTGACATTTTAGGCCCTTACAATGGGCAGTTATGGAGGGTGTCTTAGGCTGAATTCTCTAGAGCAGCAAAACTGTTGAGGCATATATATATGAATATATAGAGAGAGATTTACCTCATGGAAATGGCTCACGCAGTTGTGGAGGCTGGCAAGTCCCAAATCTGTGGGCCCGGTGTTAGGCTGGAGGCTTCTTCTGACTTGCATGGTTGCAGGGACTGATGAACCCAAAATCAGCAGTCAGGCAGAAGGTTAGAGTCTCAAGGGGTTGCAGGAGCTGGAGAATCCCAAGATCTGCAGGTCAGGCGGCAGATTGCTGGCTAACATCCCAGGAACCAGAGATCATAGGATGATGAGTTGCATGTAGGATGCAGTTTGCAGGACACTAGTATATACTGGATGCAGGCCACACCCCCAAGCATACTCCCTTTTCAACTGATTGGCTGCTCACATCACATCACAAAATGGGGGATGACTACATTAGATCACAAAATGGAGGATGTTTACATCATTACATAACTTCCAAATTACAGCGTTACATAACTGCCAAAATACATCATTACTTAACTACCAAACCAATGAGATTCATGTCCCAGACAAGTTGGCAGAAAACGTTAACCACCACAGTCCACCCATTGTCAACTTGGCACCTATACGCATCTCCTTAAACCATACACAATCTCTGAACAATGACAAATGCAAAGTTATACTCATGCCTAACGTCATAAAACTAACAGGTGTACAACCAAAAATGCACTAGCCCCGTTAATATATATTTTGTAATAAGTAATGGAATAAGGGAGGTAAGAAAACAAATATATAATATTTATATGTAAACTGGGTTTTTATATATATACACATGTATATGGGTATACATGTACATGTGTGTGTATATATATGCACACACATGCACACATGCATGCTCAACTAAAGAAGGAAGAAATACTAAAAATAATTACAGTTGTTTCTCCAACTGGTCACGTGATCATAGCTGGTACTTTGAATTACCTTCTTCCACCACCCATTCCGTATTCCTCTTGCCCTCAGAAAGGACCTCAGCTGGTCACATGTCTTTGCCTGTTGGGGAGACCCAAATCTTCATTCCTGAAGAGTCTGGGCCATTAGTACACATGTCAAAATTGGGTTGCTGTAGTTTTCCATTAACTTTAATCACAAGGCATGGTAGTACTAAGAGACATCCTAAGATATCTCCAGTCTTCCAGATATACTCTTCTTTACTTCCATTATGTAATATCAATCCTATTTCCCCTTGGTAATTAGGACCAATCACATCATCAGATATGCATGTTGATCCAGAGACATGAGGAGCCTAAAGAGGCCAAGTGGAATTATTAACTTCCAGTTCAATGGAATCACTGTTACATCTCCTGATGAAAGCATTCCTCCGTTTGGAACTAAGACCTCTAGACCCGCAGACCATAGGGTCAGAGGAACAGGAAGAGAAAACTTTGCAAGTGGGCCATTAGGGATAATAGTGAGTGGTGTCACTCCCATTTCCATCCCTTGATTTCTGGACCTGTATGTCCTGGCTATGGGAGAAGAAGCACCATATATTGGATGCTGATTTACAGCGTATGCAAACCTCCTGGAGAGCATTGCCTGAAACCTGCAAAGCATTGCCACAAAGCTAGTGTTGTAATTGTGTCTTTAAAGGTCATTTTACTGTTCTATCAAGCCAGCTGCTTCAGGATGATGGGGAACATGGTAAGACCCATGAATTCCATGAGGATGGGACCATTGCTGCACTTTATTTGGTATAAAATGAATCCTTCTATCCAAGGCAATGCTGTGTGGAATACCATGATGGATAAGACATTCTGTAAATCCATGGATAGTAGTTTCGGCAGAATCACGCTGGGTACAGGGAAGGTAAATCCATATCCAGAGTAAGCGTCAATCCTGGGAAGAAGGAAACACTGCGCTTCTGGTGATGGAAGCCGTCCAATGTAATCAATCTGCCACCAGGTTGTTGGCTGATCACCCAGAGGAATGGTGCCACATCAGAGATATGGTGTTGGTCTCTGCTACTGGCAAGTTGGGCACTCAGCAGTGGCTGTAGTGAAATTGGCCTTGGTGAGTAGAAGTCCACATTGCTGAGCCCATGCATAACCTCCTTCCTTGCCACCATGGTCACTTTTCATGAGCTCATAGGGCAATGACAAGAGTGACCGAGAAAAGAGAATGATTGGTTTCTGCAGAACACATCATGCTATCCGCTTGATTGTTCAAATCCTATGCTGCCAAGGTCACCCTTTGGTAAGCATTCACATGAGATACAAATATCTTCACTTATTTGGTCCATTACGAGAGGTCTATCCACATACCCCTTCCCTATACCTCCTTGTCACCAATTTTCCAATTACTTTCCTTCCAAGTCCCTGACCATCCAGCCAAACCATTGGCCACAGCCCATGAATCAGTATACAATCACACATCTGGCCACTTCTCCTTCCAAACAAAGTGAACAACCGGGTGCACTGCTCAAAGCTGTACCCAATGGGAGGAAATCCCTTCACCACTGTCCTTCAGGGGGGTTCCAGAAAGCTGCTGCAGGGCTGCTGCTGTCCACTTCTGAGTGGTGCTTGCATATCATGCAGAACCGTCTGTAAACCAGGCATGACTTTTCTCTTCTTCAGTCAACTGATCATAAAGAACTCCCCATGAGGCCATAGGTGCAGACTGGGTAGGGCATGTAATGTGACAAAAGTGAAGTCCATGGGTATTTGGGCCACTTCCTCGTGCAATTTACTTGTGCCTTCAGGTACTGCTCAGGCCTGATCTCATATATACCACTTCCGCTGAATGATGGAGGGTTGCAGTGCACATCCGACTTCATGACCCTGTGGGTCTAACAACACCCAACCACTTCGTCTGCCACTCACACTTCAAGCACCATTTGATCAAAATCAAAGGGCCACCAGAAACAGTTTGCCTTCAGCTGGCAAGGCCAGCAATACACCTGTGAACTGTATCTCCTACCTCTGGGATATACCAACTCTCCAGCCCTATTTCATAATTTATTCTGCAGGGACCTTGATCGCCTTTTCTTTCCACAAGGTGTCATACTGGTTCATTACATTGATGACATTATGCTGATTGGACCTAGTAAGGAACAAGTGTCAATGACCCTGAACTTGTTGATAAAACATTTGCATGCTGCTAGAGGGTGGGAAATTAATTCCACAATAATTCAGGCACTTTCCACCTCAGTGAAATTTTTAGGAGTCCAGTGGTGTGGGGCATGGCGAGATATTCCTTCAGAAGTGAAGGATAAGTTGTTAGATTTGGCCCCTTTTACAATTAAAAAGGAAACATGATGCCTGATAGGCCTCTTCGGATTTTGGAGGCAGCATAGGCTTGATTTGGGTGTGCTACTCCAGCCTGTTTATCAAGTGACTTGAAAAGCTGCTAACTTTGAGTGGGTCCACAACAAGAGAAGGCCCTGCAACAGGCTCAGGCTGATATGCAAGCCACTCTGACACTTGGGCCATATGATCCAGCTGATCCAATGGTGCTTGAAGTGCCAGTGATAGAGAGAGATGCTGTTTGGAATCTTTGGCAGGCCCCTATTGGTGAATCACAGCTCAGGCCCTTAAGATTTTGGAGCAAAGCCCTGCCATCCCTTGCAGATAACTACCTTTCTTTTGAGGAACAGCTTTTGGGTTGTTACAGGGCTTTAGTAGAGACTGAACGCCTAACCATGAGCCACCAAGACACCATGCAGCCTAAGTGTCCATCATGAACTGGATGTTGTCTGACCCACAGAGTAACACAGTAACACTCTATCATTAAATGAAAGTGATATACATGAAATCAGGTCTGAGCAGGACCTGAAGGCACAAGTAAATTGCCTGAGGAAGTGACCCAAATGCCCATGGCCTCCATTCCTGTCACACTACATGTTCTCTCCCAGTCTGTACCTATGGCCTCATGGGGAATTCCTTATGATCAGTTGACTGAGGAAGAGAAAACTCGTGCCTGGTTTACAGATGGTTCTGCTCGATATGCAGGCACCACTCAGAAGTTGACAGTAGTAGCACTACGGCCCCTTCCTGGGACCTCCCTGAAGGACAGTGGTGAAGGGAAATCCTCCCAATGGGCACAACTTTGAGTAAAGCACCTGGTTGTTCACTTTGCTTGGAAAGAGAAACAGCCAGATGTGCAACTGTATACTGATTCACGGGTTGTAGCCAATGGTTTGGCTGGATGGTCAGGGACTTGGAAGAAACATAATTGGAAAGTTGGTGACAAGAAGGCTTGGGGAAGAAGTATGAGGTATGTGGATAGACCCCTCACAGTGAGCCAAGTAAGTGAAGATATTTCTGTCTCATGTGAATGCTCCCCAAAGCATGATCTTGGCAGAGCAGGATTTTAACAACCAAGAGGATAGAATGATAAGTTCTGTAGAAACTAGTCATCCTCTTTTCACAACCACTCCCATCATTGCCCAATGGGCTCATGAACAAAGTGACCATGGTGAACGGATGGAGGTTATGCAAGGGCTAAGCAACAGGGACTTCCACTCACCAAGGCCGATTTCATTACAGCCACTGCTGAGTGCTCAATCTGCCAGCAGCAGAGGCCAAGTTGAGTCCCTGATATGGCACCATTTCTCAAGGTTATCAGCCAGCAGCCTGGTGGCAATTGATTACATTGGACTGCTTCCATCATGAAAAGGCCAGTGTTTCACTCTTACTAGTATAGACACTTAATCTGGATACGGATTTGCCTTCCCTGTACACAATGCTTCTGCCAAAACTACCATCCATGGACTCACAGAAAACCTTATCCATCCTCATGGTATCCCACATAACATTATCTTGGATCAAGTGACTCACTTCACAGCAAACGAAGTGCGGCAATGGGTCCATGCTCATGATATTCCCCGGTCTTACCATGTTCTCCATCATCCTGAAGCAGCTGGCTTGATAGAACGATGGAATGGCCTTCTAAAAACAGAATTAAAGAGCCAGCTACGCAGAAGTACATTGCAGGGTTGGGGCAGTGTTCTCCTGGAGGTCGTATATGCTCAAACCAGTCCAATATATGGTGCTGTTTCTCTCATAGCCAGGATAGGTCCAGAAATAAAGGGGTGAAAATGGGAGTGGCACCACTCACTATTACTTCTAGTGACTTACAAAATTTTTGCTTCCTGTTCCCACGACCCTATGGTCTGTTGGTCTAGAGGTCTTAATTTCAAAGGAGGAATGTTCCCACCTAGAGACACGACATAGATTCCATTGAACTGCAAGTTAGTAATTCCACTTGGCTGCTTTGGGGTCCTCATGCCTCTGGATTTACAGGCAAAGAAAAGAGTTACCATATTGGCTGATGTGATTGATTCTGACTACCAAGGGAAAATTGGATTGGTGTTTCATAATGGAGGTAAAGAAGAGTATGTCTGGAATACAGGCAATATATTAGGATATCTCTTAGTACTATCATGCCCTATAATCACAGTCAATGAAAAGCTCCAGCAACCCAATTTCAACATGACTACTAATGGCCCAGGCCCTCCAAGTATGAAAGTTTGGGTCACCCCACCAGGCAAAGAACAAGAGATATCATTGGTGATGTCAGATGGATCATGGCTGAAAGCAGAGACTACCAGAAAGATATTTACCTGTGTTTTATTGACTATACAAAAACATCCAACTGTGTGGATCATGGCAAATTATGAATAACATTGCTAAGAATGGGAATTCCAGAACACTTAATTGTACTCATGAGGAACCTGTACTTAGACCAAGAGGTAGTTGTTCAAAAAGAACAGAACAAGAGGATACTATGCGGTTTAAAATCAGGAAAGTTGTGAGTCAGGGTTGTATCCTTTCACCATACCTATTCAATCTGTATGCTGACCAAACAATCCGAGAAGCCGGACTATATGAAGAAGAATGGAGCATCAGGATTTGAGGAAGACTCATTGACAGCCTGCAATATGCAGATGACACAAGCCTTGCTTGCTCAAAGTGAAGAGGGCTTGAAGCACTTACTGATGAACATCAAAGATCACAGCCTTCAGTATGGATTACACGTCAACATAAAGAAAACAAAAATCCTCACAATTGGACCAATAAGCAACACCACGACAAATGGAGAAAAGATTGAAATTGTCAAGGACTTCATTTTACTTGATCCACGATCAACGCCCATGGAAGCAGCAGTCGAGAAATCAAAAGATGCATTGCATTGGGCAAATCTGCCGCAAAAGATCTCTTTGAAGTATTAAAAAGCAAATATGTCTCTTTAAGGACTAAGGTGTGCCTGACCCAAGACATGGTGTTTTCAATCACCTCACATCCATGTGAAAGCTGGGCAATAAATAAGGAAGACTGAAGAAGAATTAATGCCTTTGAGTTATGGTGTTGGCAAAGACTATTGAATATACAATAGACTGCCAGAAGAACAAACAAATCTGTCTTGGAAGAAGCACAGCCAGAATGCTCATTAGAAGCAAGACTTCATCTCGCACACTTTGGGCATGTTATCAGGAGGGACTAGTCCCTGGAGAAGGACATCATGCTTGGTAAAGTGAGGGTCATTGAAAAAGAGGAAGACCCTCAATGAGATGTACTGACACAGTGGCTGCAACAATGGTCTCAAGCATAACAACTATTGCAAGGATGACACAGGACTGGGCAGTGCTTTGTTCTGTTGTACATAGGGTTACGTGAGTTGGAACCAACTCGACAGCACCTAACAACAACAAGGCAAAGAAATTTATGGAATGGGTGATGGAAGAAAGTAGTTCTAAATACCAGTTACTACCACGTGACCAGTTGCAGGAACAAGGATTGTAACTCTTATGAGTATTTCTTCCTTGTACGTGTGCATCAAATACTTTTGCGTTCTTCACTTATAAAACATATTTTGTAAACAGGGCTATTGTGTTTTCGGTTGTATGCATGTTAGTTGTATCATGTTAGTGCAAGTATGACTTTCTAATTGTCTTTATTTAGAGATTGTGTAGGGTTTAAAGAGATGTGTACAGATACCAAGTTGACAAGGGGTGGACTGTGGTAGTTAAGCTTGTGTGTCAACTTGTATGGGCTGTGATTCTCAGTGGTTTGGAAGTTATGTAATGATGTATTTTGGCAGTTACATAATGATGTATGTTGGCACTTACGTAACGGTGTAATTTGGCACTTACATAATGGTGTAATCAACCTACATGATGTGATTTGACATAAGGGGATTTTCCTTGGGTGTGGAGCCTGCATCCAATAAAAAATGGACATTCTGGCAAAGCTTTCTTGTTTCCTCTGGATCCTGCATCCAGCTCATCATCATATGACCTCTGGTTCTTGGAACTTGAGCCAACAATCTGCTGTATTAGCTCCCAATCTTGGAATTTGTCTACCTCCACAACCTGTGAACCAGCAGCCTGCCATCTTACCTGCCAATCTTGGGTTAGTCAACCTCTGCAGCCCATGAGCCAGTGGCCTGCCTTCTGACCTGCCGATCTTGGGTTCATCAGTCTCTGCAGCTATGTGAGTCAGGAGAAGCTTCTAGCCTGATGCCTGACCCATGGATTTGGAACTTGCCTCTATAATTATGTGAGCCATTTCTTTGAGATAAATCTCTCTCACATATATATATTTATAGTCTTAAGGCACTGGCTCCAGGGGAAAGCTTTCTCTCTCTGTCGGCTCTGGAGAAAGGTCCTTGTCATCAGTCTTCACTTGGTCTGGGAGCATCTCAGCACAGGAACCTCAGGTCCAAAGGATGCGCTCTGCTCCCAGCACTTCTTTCTTGGTGGTATGAGGTCCCCCACTCTCTGCTAGCTTCCCTTTCCTTTTATCTCTTGAGAGATAAAACATGGTGCAGGCCATACCCCAGGGAAACTCCCTTTACTTTGGATCAGTGATGTGACCTGGTAAGGGTGCTACCATCCCGCCCTAATCCTCTTTTACATAAAATTACAATGACAAAATGGAGGACAACCACAGAATACTGGGAATCATGACCTAACCAAGTTAATACACACATTTTTGGGGGGACAAAATTCAATCCATGGCACACACACATATGTATGTATGTATTTATATATATATATATATTTTTTACACTTCGCTGGTTTTGCTTCTCTAGAGAACCAGCCTAATACACTGCCATTCACTTGACCTAGAATTCTTCCACTTGTATAGATCAAGTAAATATTTAGTAGATTTCCCATCTATTTCACTCCTAGGGACACCATGACTAAATAGCCAACACCATAAATCCATACAACTATTGTTTTAACTCTGCTGTCCGTTAGGTTACCATGCCCACCTTATCTTTGGGAATGAAGTGCCTACACTTGGCCCCTACCACTGTCAAATCTGACTTACACAAAATAACAATCACAGCAGTCTTCAAGGATGCTGGAGCTCCCTTCACAAATGTGTTCCTCACTGTTGTGGTGAAAGGTATGTCCTCTGGGCACTGCATGGCTTGGTCTGTGGGTCCAACCTGAAAAATCCATTCTAACATGGCAATTCCTCTAAGCTTTTGGATGCCTTCTTCTACAGTACACCAAGGCAAGTCTGGCATTTCAACTTGTTTTAATGTAGCTCATCACTTAATCTATGCTTCAGTGAACCAGCCAAATAAACAATTAGTTCTTTTTCTAACTTCTTGAGCTGAAACACTGAATAAAGAATCTGTGCTTAGTGGGCCCATATCAGTAAACTCAGGCAATGCCCCAGACACCACCCCAGGCAATATCTCCAACAAAAGATCTTCAGACACAGCTGGGTTAATCTCATCAGATGGGGGTGGAAGGGATAATGTTTACTGGGAAGGGTGACTTAGCAGGAAAAGGTGGAATAATCTCTTCAGATGGGAGTAAAAGGTCTGGTTCTGTTGGCAGGAGTGATTCAATGGAATTTAGGTGCTCAGTGTCCCCAGCTTCCTGATTATCTGCCCATATATCCCCATCCAAAGTTTCAGGATTCCATTTCTTCCCAATCAATGCCCTCATTTTAACTTCAGATACCATTAGAAGTTGAGAATTCAATAGACATTGTAATTCAGCCACTCTTACAATAAGACTCTGGGTTTGGTTTTTAGCAATATCAGCTCTGTTACGAGAAATGAGTCTTCCTTTCAGGGCACAAGTGGCAACTTTCAGGTCTTTTATGCAGTGCTTGGGCTGTGACTCTGAAGCCCTGAGCTCATCTCTTTCTTTCACCACTTTGTCTAGCAAAAGCAGAACAAACCAACCAGCTTCCTTATACTTCTTCATTCTGACAAAACTGTAGAGAAGTATCAAACATGCAATCATCCAAAGCCTCATATCTCACAAATATTTGATCCAGTGGTGGTGATATTTTGCATATTTCTATTACCACTTCACTGCATGGATTAGCAGTGCCCTCTTTACTACTGGAGGCAGAGTCATCAATGCCTTTAAGGCTAGCCTGAACCACTCTCCGTACCAAATGTCTCAGGCGGGGTTCTCTAGAGAAGAAAAACCAATGAAGAGTGTATTTATCTATAAAACCATTGCCACTGAGTCGATTCCAACTCATAGCAACCCTATAGGACAGAGCAGAACTGCCCTATAGGGTTTCCAAGGAGCACCTGGTGGGTTTGAACTACTGATCTTTATGGTTAGCAGCTTTAGCTCTTAACCACTATGCCACCAGGGTTTCCATATATGTGTGTGTGTATATATATACATGGAGTTTTATCTCAATGAAATGGCTCACAAAGTTGTGGAGGCTGGCAAGTCCAGCATCAGGCTGGAGGCTTCTCTTGACTTATGTGTTTGCAGGGGCTGACAAACCCAAAATTGGCAGGTCAGGCCAAAGGCTGCTGGCTCATGGCGTTGCAGGAGATGGCAAATTCCAAGATCTGCAGGTCTGGTAGCAGGCTGCTGGCTTACGTCCCGAGAACCAAAGGTCAGATGCAGGATCCAGAACACATAAGCTTTGCCAAAACATCTGTATATATTGGGTGCAGGCCACATCCCCAAGGAAACTCCCTTTTCACCTGATTGGCGGCTAACATCAGATCACAAATGGGGTATGACTACATCAGATTACAAAATGGAAGATGATTACATCATTACATACCTGCCAAATCACATGATTATAAAACTGCCAACCTACACCATTACATAACTTCCAAACCACTGAGAATCATGGCCCAGTCAATTGACACACAATCTTAACCATCACAGAGAGGGGGGAGATACCTGAAATCACTAGGGACAAAGGCAGCTTTGGAGAACATAGATGAGGACAAGCCTTGGCTAATGTTAGAATTAAGGAAAGAACCACCTGGGTGTGAGGAACCAAGCCACAATTTCCATCAACATGAAGGATCACATCTATGGTGTGGCAAGAGCTCCAGTGAAAACAATCTAAGAATCTTAGTTGACTACAAGCTGAAAGAAGAAGTTGGTAACTAAGCAGTGACACAGCCTCAGGGTGCATGAAGACAACTGTACTGTTTCAGAGCCAAAGCAGGGGGTGTCACCTACACAAGAGCTGAAGAAAACCTACCCCCCATATGAAGAAATGTTCTCCATTTTTTGCTCTATATTTTGCAAAGGACTTTAATAAAATGTTGTGGGGTATCAGCAGCATTTAATAAATATGTGCCAGCTCCTATGCCTACGGAGGGAAGTGGTTCAAAGAGGGGACCAGATTCAGGATGAAACTGAGTCACCCCAAGACTTGAGGGCAGAGCCAGGGTCACCACTTGTAGATGAGCAGCTACAGGGCCCTGTTGCCACCCCTGGTCTATGATGCAATTCTGTGCTTCTTTGGCCAAACACTGTCACCATGCCCTCCACTTGAAGATGTCATGGTGTCCATGTCACAGACTGAGACTGAGGTGGGGAGATGAAGTGATTTGTCAAAGTCACATAGTGTGCAAGAGGCCGAACTGGGTGCACTAGTCCAGAATGTGAGTTATAAATGACGGAAACCAAATTCAAGCTGAGACTAAAAAGGAATCTATTGGTTCAGCTGACCAGAGAGGACAGCATTGGACGTGGCAGCAGAAAGTCCTTCTCGCAGTTCCAGGCCACAGGGCCAGGGCCTGGGCCCATACACAGCTCCAATGCTAGAGAAGTCCATCCGCAGACGGCTCTCATTCCAGGAAAGGCTTAGAGCAGGGGCTCTGCAGCGCCTGGGCATGCTACAGTTGGGGCCTGCTTCTCTTGGACTGGTTTGCCCTGGTCCTGAGCCCACAGGAGGACGTCTGCTTGAAGGAAAAACGACAAGGACAACTATCCAAAGCCAGGCTCCGCGAAGCATCATGAGTGTTGTAACTGTGCACTTTTAACAATTTGCAAGTTCTCACCTTCCTTCTCAAGCCCATCCCAGATCCGCACCCCGCCAGCTCCGCACCCCACGCCAGGTAGGCATAGCCTCAGCCCAGGCCCCACCCCAAATCAGGCCCCGCCCCGATCAGGCCCCGCCCCAGCTCTTCCCGCTCCAGCTGGACTAGAAACCTGTTCCTTGGAACCGCCTCGGGCCAGCGTCCGTTTGTGTAAAGGACTGCCTCAGGGAAAGATTCTGCCTCCGGGCTGCCAAAGGAGCTAGCAGCCTTCCCGGGCTAGGCAATGAAGGCCTGGGAGGAGTGGATTCCTGTGAGCTACCTTTAATAGCAGTACCAGAGGCGTGGGCGACCCCTGCTCCCCTCCGCTGGTGTTTGGCGGAGAGGATTACATGGCCACTGGCTGGTGGTGACCCCCACACGGTCCTGTCTGTGGCAGGTAGCACCGGGGAGTTGACACCCACGAGCATCCCGCATTCCGGCCTGGGCTTCCTGCCACCACCTCACCTGCCCACCCCGCCTCCAGAAACCTGTTCCTGAACACCATCCCTCCTCTCTCTCAGCCCCTGCCCCAGCTCCTCCCTCCCTAAGATCCGCCCCCTCCCTCCAGCCCCAGGCTGACTAACACCCTCCTGACAACTTCCCCTTCTTACCTAGAGCACTCGTCCACAAATTCTTCCGTCGAAACCCCATCAGGGCACCCCCAATGTACACGGTTACTTATCCATGAGTGATTTGCATCCACTAGCTGATACCCGAAAGTACTGTTTCCCTTAGACAGGGTATGTTCTTGGATGTAAACCCGTATTTCAAATTGATGACTTGGAATTTGGGGCCAACTGCTTGTCATCGCTGACTGGATGGCTGTTGCCTGTGAGCCAGACTTCCTGACTCCAAACCCCAACTCTGCCACTCACTGACAGGCTGTGAGACCTCAGGCAAGCTGCTAAGCCACTCTGTGCCTCAGTTTCCCCATCTGTGATATGTGGGTGCTAACAATTACATCCACCTTCCAGGGTGCCAAGAGGGTAGGTGAGCCAACTCACAGAGAACAGGAGAGCTACTGGCGCTCTCTCAAAGCCCTACTGTTGGCTCATGCTTGCGTTGTTGGCATCATTCCAGGAATCAGAGTTTAAGCAGTCTCTCCCTCTTGTGCATGTTGGTTTTGTTAAAACTGGAACGTGTCACCCACAAATCCCCTTGCTCAGGCATGCATCCATAGCAGCATACTGCAGCACCCCACAGCAACAAGCCGGTCGACAAGGCAGCCCGATCACCCTGCAAGACATGGACTTACTACCCCCTTCACCCTGGGGCCTGTATGCAGGTGACCCAGAAGGGTACCACACAGCCAGGCAGTAAAAGCAATGACCCTTAGCTCCTTCCCATTAGATTTAAAATGTCAGTGGTTCAGGGTTGGTCCTGCTCCTCCAATGTGGAGACCCCCCTGCAGGCTGCACCCCTCCAATGTGGAGACCCCTCCTGCTCTGACCCAGTCCTCCCACCTCATTCCTCATTTCCTGCCTCTTCTCCAGCCACATGGATCCTTCCCCACCCTCTCCTGGCATGCCTATGCCCACCGTCCCCACCTGGCAAATTTCTACTTGTCTTCCAATAACTCCTCCCCCAGTAAGTGGGCCACCTCTGTCCTCTGGCACTTGTCGCCTCTATTCTAGTCTGTGGTTAGCCTCTGACTCCCCCAGCCCACCTCCCAGCAGGGCCTAGATGTCTCTTACTCTACAGTATGGTTCTCAACTGGGGGCATTTTTGACCCCCAGGGAACATTCAACAATGCCTAAAGACATTTGGTTATTAGGACTACTGGGGGAGGGGGGGTGCTATTGGCATCTAATGGGTGGAGGCTGCTCAGCACCCTACAGTGCCCAGGATGGCCCATGACAGGGAGCTGCCTGGCCCCAGCATCAGTGGTGCTGAGATTGGGAGTCTTGGTCCAGGGCCCTGCATCCAGCCCAGGGCTTGGTACCCAGAGGGTGCTTATGAGGTTTGTGAACAGAACAGTGGGCAAGGACTCCTCCCAGTCCCAGAGGATGGGGTGGGGAGAGGGCGCTATTACTTTTCTCTTCCCTTCATCCTGTGGTCAGAAGACAGCCAAGTAAAACAAGAGCAAATCCCACCAACTGGAGCCCACAGCCTTGAAGAACTGGGTGTCATGGTAATTAGGCCTACCACGGGGCTCCACTGGAATGACAGGGGTGGGGTGATAAGGAGAATGGGGTGCTGGGGCTCTTGTAGCCACAGGGTGACGGGTGTGTCTGAGGGTGTCGGGGTGACAGGTGATGGGGTCACAGGGTCATGGGTTGAAGGGGGTGTTAGGGTCACAAGATGGCTGGTGTTGAGGTGGGCAGAGTGACAGCATTGCCAGGGCCCAGGGAAGCCCCTTAGACGTCCTGACAGCTGCTCCCTCATAGGTGCAGGGCCTTGGTAGAGGCTGAGTGGACAGCCGCAGCCCCCAGGTCCCTTCTCCTCTGTGTGCTCTGCTCCCTTCCCTCCCCCTGCAAGCTTGCACTTGCCTGCCTTGCTCTCCTCTCTGCCTCCCTGTCTTCTTCTCTCTTTCTGTCCCTCTCGCTCTCTGGGCCTCCTTTTTCTCCCTGGGACTTTGTCTCTTCGTCTGGTTCTCTGTGAGTCCCTCTGTCTCCCTCTCTGCATCTCTTTCTCCATCTTTTCTACCTCTATCTCTCCATCTTACTGTCTCTGCTCCTTCTTCCCCTCCCTGGAGTGTGTGCCACCCAGCCTCCTTCAGCCACTTCCTCTCCCTTCTTGCCACATGCTCCTCTCACTCCCACCCACTTCTTTCATCCCTGTGCTCCGAAAGAAGCCTGAGGCCCAGCTCGTGGGCGCCCTGCCTCCCTCACAGTGGGGCACCCTCTCCAGGTGGTCTGCAGAGCACCCCCGGGGTGACTCTGTCGGGGCCCTGGCAGGGTCACCTCTCTGTGCCTTGGTTTCCTGATGGGGGCTGGATAGCCTCTGAAGGCCCCCACTTTGGTACAGGGTTCAACAGTCATGGGCATCCCTAGCAAATGTAAGCATTATCAGTCATCCTCACCCCCGCATGTACCCCTCTCTGGGCAGGGAGCACATTCCCTGTCAGGTGGGCCCCACCTTGGCCCCTCACAGCCTTCCTGGAGGACATGCCCTCTCTCCACACAGTGGGCTGCTGGCCACCCAAGTCCCCTCAGTGCTTGCCATTTCACATCCAACAGCCCAACTCCCAACAGCCCGGTCTTTGGCTGCCTGAGAGCCCTCTGCTGACTCATTCTGCTCTGCTCCAGACACACTCATGTACAGTCACTCACACGCACTCACTCACATGCACACTTGCACGCTCATACACTCACTTACTCACACACCGAAATTCGTGCATACGCACACACATACACCTGTGGCTGTCAGGGTTGGTGGATAGGCAGCCCCCCACAAACCTCCATCCCCTTACCTTCACCCTCAGGAGGGACGGTGCTGAGGTACATGCTCTACACTGGCTCCCAGAGCTGCCTCGGAGCATCACACTCCAGCTCCCACAGTGGCAGTTGGCTTGACAACATTCACTGTATTGGCTGTTATCCCTTCTCTGCTTCAGTGCCCACAGCCTGCTGCCCTGTTCCACCCCCAGAGTCCAGCTTGCGACTACTGTGCTGCTCTGCCATCCCAGGAGTTCACTGTTTGAAGCCTGAGCTGTACCAGCACCAGCCTAGTTTCGCCAGCAAGAGGGATGCATGGAGGAGGCCAGGGTCACAAGGCCCAGGCCACAAGTGGCACTCATCCCTTTTGCTCGCCTTCCACTGGCAGCAAAAGCCTTTCCACACAGCCTCACCTTGGTGCAAAGGCATTGCTGTGCTAGCCACGGCGCTGCCCCAGTGAGAGAAGGGAAAGGGACTTCCGTGGAGGCCTAGCAGTTTTCGCCAGGGGCCTCGGGAAGTTCCCTGGTCCATCTTTGCCAGTTAGGGACTTGCATTGATAGCACCCATCTGGTCCCTGGCCCTGTGCTGGAAATCAGGCAGAGATGAACAGATACTGCCCACTCTTACCTGAAGATGACTCAAGGTTCCCTCATCCACTGTGTGGTCCCTGGACTCACGGGCCCTGCACGCAGTAGGTACTAATAGGTGCATCTGAAAACCGAACCACATCTGTTGCTGTTGAGTCAATTCCAACTCATAGAAACTGTATAGGATACAGTAGAACTGCCCCATGGTGTTTCCAAGGGGTGGCTGGTGGATTTGAACTGCTAACTTTTTGGTTAGCAGCCTGAGCTCTTAACCACTGTACCACCAGGGCTCCAGGTGCACTCTAGTGGTGTCTAAACGCAACCCCAATCTGGAACAGGGGTTCTCTCTACATCTGACCCAAACATTCCATCCAGCTCCCCAAGCATCCTGAGGAACAGAGGGAAGCCAAAGCCAGGGAGTGGGGTAAGGGGTCTGGACTCGGCCATCCCTCTCCTCTTAAGTATAATGTGCTCTCATTCGATCCATCTCCAGGCCAGGCACTCCCTCTCCTCCTCCCTATGCCTCCCTTCCTCCTATTCCTCACACACTGGCTGAGGCCCTAGCACTTCTGTCTTGGACTTTGTTCCTCACCAGCTTCCTTTTCTACAGACTGCTGTCCACAGCAAAACCCAGAGTGATCTTTCTGGACAGAAAATCTGACCAAGTGTCATGGATTGAATTGTGTCCTCCAAAAATATCTGTCAACTTAGCTAGGCCATGATTCCCAGTATTGTGTGATTGTCCATCATTTTGTCATCTGATGTGATTTTTCTATGTATTATAAATCCTATCTCTATGATGTTAATGAGATGGGATTATCAGCAGTTATGTAAACTCAATTCACAAGATTACAGTTTAAGCCAATCTCTCATGAGATATAAAAGAAGCGAGAGACAGGAGGACCTCATACCACCAAGAAAGTAGTGCCAGGAGAAAAGCATGTCCTTTGGACCTGGGCCCCCTAAGCTGAGAAGCTCCTAATGCAGGGGAAGATTGATGTCAAGGACCTTCCTCTAGAACTGACAGAGAGGGAAAGCCTTCCTCTGGGGCTGGCCCCCTGAATTTGGACATCTAGCCTACTTGACTGTGAGAGAATAAACTTCTGTTTGTTGAAGTCATCCAGTTGTGGTGTTTCTGTTATAGGAGCACTAGATGAATAAGACACCACGTCTCGCCCCTGCAGACACCATGGGCTCTCCTGAGCCTGCAACCAAAGGCCCACCATCAACCACATCCCCAAACTCTTACTTCTTACTACAGCCTCAGGAATGCAGCTAGCAAAGAGTGTGTCTAGGACATGTGACACTGATCAAACGCCCAGAGAGGTCTGTATTGGAAAGGTGTGTGGACAGAAGCGGGCTTAGGTGTTGTATCGATGTAGGTTCAAACCTCCACCCAGACATTAACTTACTGTGTGACCTGGAACAAACCCAGTCACCTCTCTGGCCTCAGCATTCCCATCTGCACACAGGATGGCACAAGCAGCTAGGACAGGTGTGGACAGGAAACAACATGGCGGTCAGCCTAGAGGTACTGGTGAGTGTTCCTCAACTGACTCTTCAGAGTTATTCCAGCAGGAATGTTAGTCGGTACAGCAAAAATAAAAAAAAACAAAGTTATGTGTTAGAACTTCACTTGTTTGTCAATGATGTGAATGACTTCTGCGTTGAATGGAATAAACTCAACCAGTTGCCATGGAGTCTATTCCAATCCATGGTGACCCCCTGTGTGTCAGAGTAGAACTGTGCTCCATAGGGTTTCCAATGGATGATTTTTCAGAAGTAGCTCACCAGGACACCTGTGGGTGGACTCGAACCTCCAACCTTTTGGTTAGCAGCCAAGCAGGTTAACCATTTGCACCACCGAGAGACTCGAATACTGGAAGAATATTACTCAATTTATGTGCTATTCACAATATAATGGCTACACTTTTAAGCTTAATCTGCATTATTAATATTTCCTTCATTACTTTCAGATGAACGGTCAACAAACTATGACCCATAGGCCAAATCCAGCCTACATCCTCTTTTTATACATCTATGAACTAAAAATGGTTTTTATCAAAAAAAATTTTTTTAATTAAAAAAAAAAAAGAATAATGTATGACAGAAGAACGTATGTGGCCAGCAATGGCTAAAATATTTGCAAAGCTTTTACAGAAAAGCTTGCTGAGCTGACCCTTTGTTTAGACAACCTACAAAACAGTAAGCCAAGCCTTCATCTGTAGCATTTACAGGTTTCCATGGCACCCATGGCCAATTCCAAACTACCTACCTACCTATGGTCACCACATAGGGAAGAGATTACATGGCAGCACCACAGACAGGACTGCCCTGTACAGAACATAGGCACAAGTGACCTCAGAGTGTGTCTAAGAGTAATACAGCTACTGTTTGTTTCTGACATTTAATATAGTTTGTTTAATTGTAAGTTAATATAATTTAAAGGAATCCTGCTGGTTCCACTGTTAAGCACTCAGCTGTTAACCAGGAAAGGTCCGTGGTTCGAACCCACCAGCCACTCTGTGGGAGAAGAGACCTGGTGAACTGCTCCCATAGAGATAACAGCCTGGGAAACCCTATGAGGCAGTTCCACTCTGTCATATAGGGTTGCTATGAGTCAGAATCAACTCAACTGCACACAACAACAGCAACAACAACAATACAATTTAACTTTTCAGAATGACTGTTAACAGCAGCTCTTGAGTCCCTGATGGGAAATGAGTGGCTCTCAGGAGGACATGGCTTAGCCTGGCACCTGGCACATGATGGGCTCATCCAGGACTTGGTGATGCCATGACCATCTCGGCCCACCTGCTACTGTCTAAGGCAGCCCAAGGGTGAAGGTGCAAGGCCCTGAAGGTGGGTGTGGGAGGGACGGCCATTTCCTGAGCTGGCCCTTTCATAGGACACCAGGATGCTGCCTCATCTGGGAGCAGCCCAGGATGCCCTCTCCTGCTGTGGCAGAATTTTAACCCTTTTTTGCCCAGGGGTACATATAGCGACCATGAACTTTTTCAGCCTCTTGGGGTTTATTGGGACGCTGTTGGATCACTGACAGTGCATGCTGCCACAAAGCAGGGGCCTTTATAATAAGAAATGGACATTTACTACAAATTACTGTTTTTACAGCATATTGTATGAAGTGTCTGGATTTTGGGTAGAAAAAATAGAAATTTTGAAAGTTTTTATTTGTTACACATAAGTACCAATAAACCCTGGTAAGGAATCTGTGGTATAATTATTGGTACTTCACATGGACCACTCAACACTTAGGGTAGGTTTGTGCAAGGGGGCAAGAAAAAAAAATGCATACTACCTCCCAAAAATTCAGCACGTTTCCATTAATGAAAACGCATGCTGTCAACAAAAAATTCAAAGCAGAAAATAATTGGATCGCCAAAAGGTTAAGGGACTAGGTTGTGGGGGATGGGGGTCCATTCCTGGGCCATGGTGTCATGACATCTCTCTCAGCACCAAGAGGTAAATGGGGCCTCAGGAAGGGACAATACAGAGCCACCTGGAAAAGACATCTTGTTTTCTTCACCAGATTGAGTCTCCACTTTCATTTCCCTGGTGGCATCCCTAGCCCTATATTGCTCAATTCAGGAGCCACCTGCGGCTGTTTAAAATTAAGTTGATTAAAATTAACTAAAAGTTAAAATGTGGTTCATTGGTAAAGAAAGAATGTGGCACTCGCCATGTTGCATTGCTGCAGAAAGTTCCATGGGACGTCGCTGCGCCAGCCTTTAGTAAAGCCGGGTTTGAATGTTCCAGGCTTTTCCAAACTGGGCCACATTGTGCATCTACACCTGGAGCATCAACAAGGGGTGCTCTGAAGCCAGGAGGATGATGGCAGCAAGAGTAAGCATGAAACCCCAACCATGGGAAGGGAATCCCAGCCACAGAGATGGGCTTTGAAACCAAGGTGATCCCCACTGCATGCAAAAGCTCCCCTAATTACAGACCCTAGAGGAGCTTGCTTAGCACTTGTCATGGCGCTCAATACAGCGTTGTTGAGCTAATTTACGCCTGTAAAAAGAAATGAGCAAGTACTTGAACCAGTTTCAGATCATGGCAGTAGCCTGGCTTATGCTACATCCAGTTGAAGCCTCGAATGTCAGAGGAGGGGCTGAGCTGCAGCCTCTGGAGAGACCCACGGCTCACTTATCACCAGATCCTAGCTCCAACCTACCTCAAACAATAGGGCCGACAAATATTTGTAGAATGAGTCCTGAATAAATTAGATACAATTCAGGATTCCCCGAAAGATTTTGTCAGCAAAGCTACTGATATGGACAAGTCACCAAATGATACTGCAGCAGACCACCACCTTCAGATGTGCAGATGACACATGAATTCCTGGGAGTTCTGCTGGCCGCCGCCTCCTCACTGACCCAAAACGTGAGGCCCTGCTAGAGCCCCCACAGGAAACGCTGGGGAGTGTGAGTCTGAGGAGGTCGGCAGGGGAAGCTGCGTGGAAGGTGGCATGGAGGCCTAAACGCAGCCAACCCCTCGACTTCTCATGGTACATCTGCTCTCCAGGGCTCACCTGCTCTGTGGCCAAGGATGTAGGCTCAAATCCTGGCCTGCCTCTTAAGAGCCCTGTGATGTTGGCAGCTGGGGTGGACATCTGTTAGAGTTCCCTCCCTCTGTCCATTCCCCTTTCTTCAGGTGAATCCTGCCAATTTACCTTCTCACTCTTGGTCCGTGTGGTTTGTGAGGGGCAAACCTCACAGCACTGGGATGCAGGTTTGAGCAGTAACCTAAGCCTGGACAATCAGGGTAGTCCACTTTCACCCCTTCATTTTGATTGGTTTGGGGTTGGGCACATGATCCACATCAGTCCAATCAGAGCTAATCCCAGGCTTTTTCTTGAATTGCTGGAAAAAGATGAGGCTCTAAGGGGTTGAGATGCCTACTTGGGACCAGCAACAATTTCGTCCCTACCCTGGCTGAGGAGAGGGCAGAGAACCCCTGAGGGCATTTGTTCCATTCTCTGGGTCAGTCTGAGCCCCTGGGCTTTTCAGTTCCACGAACCAATAAATTTTCTTTTATGTGTAAACCAGTTGGAGTTTATTTCTGTCACTTTCCACCGAAAGAGACTGGGCTAATGTTGCAGGTTACTTAATTTTAACATCCACATCTGTAAAATGAGGGTATGCCCAGCTTCTCAAAGACTTGATATGAGGATGAAAACTGCCCTGTACAAGCTTGGATATGAGGATGGCATCATCAGCCATCTGAGGTCAGTGGCCAGGGCTGAGAAATTTGGCATCCCAGTGAAAACCTGGACAGACGCCCAGCCAGAAACAGGGCTGAGAAGGGAAGATGGTCAAGAGCAAGGAAGGACTGAGCAAACAGAATCTGGAATCATGTTCTTCTGCATATACCTATTAATACTTCTTCTGGTCTGGGCCTTTGAGGAGGCTGGTGAAAGCAGATGGGCTCCCACTAGGATAGCTAAGATTAAAAAAAAAAGAAGAAGAAGAAAGAAAATAACAAGCTTTGGTGAGAATGTGGGGAAACTGGAACCCTTATTCTTTGCTGGTGGGAACACAAAAGGGTACAGCCATTGTGGAAAACAGTGTGGTAGTTTCTCAAAAAATTAAAAATAAAACTACCTTAAAAAAAAAAAAAAACCAGTGCCATTGAGTTGATTCTGATGAAAACGATCCTATGACCCAGCAATTCTACTCTTAGGTACATACCCAAAAGACTTGAAAGCAGAGAATCAAAAAGAGACTTGTACACCAATGTTCACTGCAGCCCTATTCACAAGAGACAAAAGGTGGAAACAACCTATATGCCCATCAACAGATGAATGGATGAACAAAATGGAATACTACTCAACCAGTAGGAGAAACGAAGTCTTGATACATGCTACAATATGCATGGAGCCTAAAGACATTATGCTGAGTGAAATAAGCAAATCACCAAAGGACAAATATTGTATGACCTCACGTATATGAAAAGACAAGAAAAGGCAAATGTATAGACACCAAAGTTTCTTAGTGGTTACCAGGGGCAGGAAGGAGGGAAAAGGGGGTGGGGGGCTAACAGGGATAGAAAAATGACATTGATTAAGGTTAAGGGCTACACAGTCAATAATTGTAATTGATGTCAACAAATTGCACACATGTAAAAAATTGAATTAGCAAAAGTTGTGTGATAGATATACTTACAACAATAACAACAACAAAAAAGAGAAGGTGCTGAGACTGCAACCAAAAACCTCACAGGATTCGTTCCTTGGTTTGGAGGTTTAGGGTCATGGTTTCACTGGACATCCCAGTTAATTGGTCTAATATTGTGTTTATTGCTTCTGTTCTGTTTCCTAGTTTGTTGTGTAGTGCTTGGGTCTTAAAAGGTTGAAGCAGCCATCCAAGGCATGACAATTGGTTGCTATTCACCTGGAGCAACAGAGAAAGGAGGAGAGTCAGGAATAGAAGGAAGAAATGGAATGCGTGGTTAATTGCCTCCGTGATGAGACCAGAAGAACTGGATGGTGCCCGGCTACCATTACTGAACTTTTTGATCAGAGATTCTACAGAAGAATCCTTATCAAAAAGGGGAAAATGCAGAACAGAATTTCAAATTCTCATGGATTTCAGACTCTCTGGAGCCATGAAGGGTGGGTGAACCTCTGAAACTCTTGCCCTGAGATAATCTCTAAACCTTAACCAAAAATATTCCCTGAAGTCTTCTCAAAACCAAATGATAGTTTAGTTAAACTAGTAAAAAACATCTGCCTTGAGCATTATGCTCTTTTAAGAGCTGTCTATATGGAATCGAATTGACAACAACAACTCAAAAGATTAAATAGGAACCTTAGGGGGCAGTGAGTTTATGTTAATGGAAGAGGAACAACTCAGAAAAGGTGAGAAGGGTTGCATAACTCAAACAATGTAATCAATGTCGCTGAATTTTACATTTAGAAACTGTTGAATTGGTGTGTTTTGCTGTGTATATTTTCAATAACAGCAATAAAATAAATTTTTTTTAATCTTTTTTAAAAAGGCCAAAAAACTAATAAAGAAAAAAAAGATCAGATGAAGCAGAAACACATGCCCAGGAACTCTGAGGAATACTTGTACTCTATACAAGTAGAGGGATGGCAAAATTAATTCCAGCTGAGGAGGTGGGCGGACTCCATGGAAGAGGTTATACCTGAGCCAGATGGTCTAGAATGTGGCCCCATTCATTCACCCACTCCAGACATGACCCTCCTCTGTGCCTGGCCAAGTGTATCTGAGCCAGTAGGGCTGTCTCAGTCTTCTAGTGCTGCTATAACAGAAATACCACAAGTGGATGTCTTAAAAAAAATAGAAATTTACTCTCTCTGGTAGGCTACAAGCCCTAATTCAGGGTGTCAGCTTTAAGGGAAGGCTTTCTCTGTCAGCTCTGGAGGAAGGTCCTTATCATCAGTCTTCCCTTGGTCTGGGAGCTTCTCTGCACAGGAACCCTGGGTCCAAAGGAAGTGCTCTGCTCCTGGCACTGCTTTCTTGGTGGTATGAGATCCCCAGTGTCTGCTTGCTTCCCTTTCCTTTTATTTCTTGTGACATAAAAGGTGGTGCAGGCCACACCCCAGGGAAACTCCCTTTACATGGGACCAAGGATGTGACCTGAGCAAGGGTGTTACATCTCACCCTAAGCCTCTTTAAACACAGGCAGAGATTATGATTTATAAAAGAAAAAAAACACACAGGAAAATCACAAAATGGAGGACAACCACACAATATTGGTAATCATAGCCTAACCAAGTTGACACATATTTTGGGGGGACGCAATTCAATCCATGACAGGGGCCCTTGGAGGCAAGTCATCCCAGCTCCCCATGGCTCACCAAGCCACAGCCACACTGTTAGCATTCAAGGCCTTCCCCATGTGGTTCCTGTCTGCCCTTCCAGCTGCATGGCCACCCTGCCTTAAGCACATCAGCCCTGTCATCTTCTATGCCTTGTTGGACTGCTTCTCCCTCCTGCCCCCACCACCCTGCCAGCTGAGCTGTTACTTCACCTTCAAGGCCAGATCCAGCTTCTCTTCCTCCAGCAAGCCTTCCCTGACATCCTACCAAAGGCAGGACTCCTCCCCTACAGACCTTGATTATAGCTCTTGTCATAATCCTCTTCACAAGCCTGCCCCCACCAGCCTGGGAGCTCCCAGAACGCAGGTTGCACTGCCTATAGCTGGTCCCCAGGTCGAGCACCAGAAACAATGGAGAAGGGAATTAAGAAGCCAAGAAGGCAGGATCTGGTTGATCTGACCATTGCTAACAGCCTCAGCCAGCTCCTCCAAGAAAGGCCAACTCACAAAGACATTTCTTTCATTAAAAAATGAAAAGAAGTAAAAAGAACAAACACAAGAAAAGAGGCATTCTTGGAAGTCGTTTTGTGTAACTGAACTCGGCTGAGTACGGCCACTTCCCCTCTTCTGCTTTTTTCATCCCATTCCATCTTGGTCAGATATTCAATACTTCCTTTTCGAAAACACATAGATTTGTTTGACTTGGAATATTAAATTTGGAGGATATTCAGCAATTTCAAATTTCAGGAGTGGGGTGGTAGGGAGACACTGTAAATTAAAAAATTCTTTCCCTTTTGGTTTCTACCCAAGATTGTATATTTTTTGATGGCAAAATTAGGGATTAACTATAAACATCTGTTTGTTCGATACTGACTTGCGAGAACAGTTACCGAACATCCACATTGAGGGGAAGGTTTTGGTGCTGAAAGTCTGCAGTGGAAAGCTCTGGGTGTCCTACCAGGATTCTGGAAGGGTGGGAGAGGGAGCACTGGGGAAGAGAGGACACAGAAGAAGAGAGATAGAAATCTAGAGGAAAAGCACTAGGGAGACCCTCCTGTCTTGCAGCAAACGCAGGAACCCTCACTCCATCATGTTGCTCTCTGGCACCCCAGCCTTCCTGCCCTGCTCTTTCTACTCCAGTCCTGGTTGTCTAAAACATTTCTCTAACAACCTGGGTGATCACTATATAACAGGCACTATGCTAATATGCTAGGCTCTGAAAGCAGAGCTGTGGAAGAGATAGAACCATGACTTCTCTCACAGTCACTGCACTCTACGTGGGTAATGGCTACTGAACAGTTCAGTTCATGATGAGTCACGGCCAGAGAGGAGAAGTATAAGGAGCTTGTCCGTGGATAATAGGATCTGGTGAGTCTGGAGGTCAAGAGGGCTTCTTTAACAGGGTGATCTTTGAGTACATTTTTGAGGATACGGAAGAGTTAACTAAGCAAGGGAACTGGCGAGCCTTCCCAGCAGATAGAATGGCCCGTGCAAAGTCCCCGAGGTGGGAGAGGCCTGTAGATTTGGGATTAAAGCAATGGCAGTGAGTGCAGAGAACGAGTAGGTGTGTGAGGTTGTGGCTGGAGGCTTACCACCATGGGAAGCCTCCCAAGGCTTCTCAGCAGGTCTTGGGAACAAGATTAGATTTGAACTGGGGAGATTCTGCCAACAGCACTTGGAAAACAGATTTAAGGAAAATAGAGGGCCAACGGAAGACTCATTAGGAGTCAGCTGTGATCACAAGAGGTGATGGCAAGTAGGGCAGGGTAGAGGAAGTGGACAGATTCATGACGATTGGATGAGACACGTGCCACCGAGGTCTGGCAATGATATTTTCTGCAGTAGGGAACTCCAGGGGAGGGACCATTTGAGGGATAAGTTAGGGGTCTGGCTTTGGACATGTGAGTTTGAGGTGCCCTTAAGACATCCAAGGACATACCAAGGAAGAAATGAGATCTGTGAGATGAACTCAGGGAGCAGTCCAGGCCAGAAGCATTTATTTAGAGTTATAATCATGAGGGTAGTTTGGAACAAGAGAAGCAGAGGCTAAAAGTAGGCCCAAGGGATGCTGACATGAAGCATTGGGACAAAGAAGAGGAGTTGGAAAAGAAGGCAGTGAGGTGGGAAAGAATGTGGGCAAGTATGGTGTCATGGAAACCAAGGGAACTATATTTCAGGAAAAAGGAGACATCATCTGCTGCAGTGGTAAATGATGGCTAATGTTTGTTGAGCACATGCCTGTTCTAAAAGAGTTATCAGGTTATCTTCATAACAACCCTATGATGTAATTGCACCATTGTGTACCTCTCATTTTACAGAGAGGAAAACTGAGGTGCCAAGAGGTGAAAGAATCTTGCCCAAGGCTCCACAGCTAGGAAGCAGCCACATCAGAATTTGAACAAAGCAGTCTGGTTCAAAACCTCGTACTAACTAACCACTGCACCATAACTGCCTCTTGACATAAGGCATTAAGAAACGAGTCTTGGGTTTACCAACATGAAGGTCATTGGTGACTTAGCAAGAACAAGGAGGGTGGAGTGATGGGGAGAAGCCAGGGTAGGGTGTGGAGGGAGTGGGAAGAAGAGACTGGAGACAGTGAGAACAATTCTTTGGAGAAGTTTAGCTGTGAAAGGGGGGTGTTCTGGTTATCTATTGCTGGATAACAAATCATGCCAAACTTGGTGGCTTAAAACAACAACAATTTATCTTTCTCAGGACTGTCTGGATTGACAAGACCTTTCTTTTTCTTCACTTGAGATTGACTGGGTTCCTGGGATGGCTGGGAGATCTACGGAGGCAGTTGGTTTTGGTCATCAGCTAGGAGTTCTCCTGGGGTTGCTAGCCAGGTCATCTCGGTTCTGAGGCATGTGTCCTCTCCACATGGCTGCTTGGCCCTCCTAACAGCATGGCAGCTGGGTTTCAAGAAAACACAAGCACCAAGTGCTTACTGAGCCTTCGTTTGCGTCATGCTTGCTAATGTCCCGTTGGGTAAAACTACTTACATAGCCCAGCCCAGAGTCAATGTACAAGGGTGTGAGTATGGGGGGGGGGGGCGGAGTATGACTCATTGGGTGCCTCAGAAGTGACAGTGTGACACAGGGCCAAGACACAGGAGATAATAGATGGGCATGTAAGATTGCAGCAGGATGCTTTTTAAAAAGACAGTAAAAGACAGTATACACGTTTAAATGCTGATGAGAAAAAATCAGTAGAAAGGAGAGAAGCTGAAGATAGCAGGACAGAGAGGTGACTTAGAACATGGAGAGCTGTGCTTTGTTGAGCATTTATTGCACGCCACGCTCCATTCCAGGGACTGACCACAGCTCAGCAATGTAGTTCTTATTTGCACCCACATTTTACTAATGAGGGCTCAGTGCTTCGGATCCACAGTCATACAGCTGGGTGCACAGCAGAGCCAAGAGGCCTCCCATTCTAACTCCAAAGTCAATGCCCCTAACCATCATGCTTTACTGCCTCCATTGATGGGAGATGAGGCCAAGGTAGCTGGCATGAATGGGACCCAGAGCTCAGGCAGGAGGAGGCTTTGTCTTCCTCTCTAAAGAGAGGTAAAACTGGGTTTAGGGCTAAATATGCTTGTAGGAATAGGGAAGAATGTTAAAGGTTGTGCCCAGTGAGCTTGAATTTCCTACTTAGGTAGAAAGCCAGGGTTTTCCCAAGAGAGATGAGGGAGGGGTGGGATGGGGGATTGAATGGTAGTGTATCGATTAGATATTGCTGCATAAGAAGCCACCCAAAACAGAGTGGCTTAAAACCACAACAAGTGGTTTTCTCCCTCCCAATTCAGCAGATCAGCCAGGCTTGTTAATGCAATGGGCTGGCTGGCCTCAGACAGACTCAGCTCAGCTCAGCTTAGCTCAGCTCAGCTTGGTTCTTCTCCATGTGACTGCTCACCTCCCACAGACTGGTCCAAGCTGTTCTCACAGCAAAGGCAGGGCTCACAAGGGAGAGTTGAAGCTGCAAGGACTGAAGACCAAGCTCAGAACTGGCACACCTCTAATTCCATCATATCCTATTGGTCAAAACAGATTCAAGGGGAGGAGAAGTAGACTCCACAAGGACATGGATACACTGAGGGGTGAAAGAGTGGGGCCATTTCACGATCCATTGATCATAGGCAGTAGCAGCTCAAAGTCATTGCTGATAAGAACTGGGAAAGGACTGACCAGGACCCTTGGATGGATTTCCAAAACATGCCCAGGACTGCTGAGGGGTAGACCATGAATTTGCTGTGGAGTCATTTCTTAAAATTGGGTGCTGGTGTCTGCTCCTCTGGCTTTAGAAGGGACAGACCCAGGAAACCCCAATCTGTTCTACACTGATTGGTGCCTACATTTGACACACAGGTGGAAAAGCCACTGGACCACACAACCTGGATTTGAACCACTTCACTTCAGGTGCCTCTATTTCCTCATCTGTGAGGTAGACAAAATAAGAACACAGCTCCCCAATTCTAAATCCAAAATACTCTGAAAACTGGAAATCTGACTTGGCAACAAGTCCTGACTTGTGTGAGGCCATTTAAGGACTGCACGTCCTCTTAGAATCATTATTCCCACACTCGGTTGCAGCAGACGTATTGTCTGAGTGCATAGTACATGTACATAATAGAATACCTTCCAAACTGAAAAATCGGAAAGCTGAAACCGGCTAGCACCTCAAGTTTCCCTTGAGGCACTTGGCCCCTCACTACTTTTTGGTTGTTGGGGAATTCAGTGAGTCGCCCATGGAAAGCACCTCACAGGGTGCCTGGGGTATGAATATTTTTTCTGCTGTAAGAGCAAAAGGAGCTAGTAGAACGAAGAATCTCCTAGTTATCTGACTCCATGTGTTTCTTACCTCAGGAGGCACACTGCCGAGTAGGGACTGATGTTTGTACAGTGAACAAATGACTACCTTAGTGCCTGACTGCACCGTGTGCTCCGCAAGGGCAGAGACTATGTTGTTTCCATCTTTGTACCCATGGTGCCTACTGCAGAGCCTGGCCAGAGGAGACATTAATAGATGTGGAATGTTCAAAACTCTCAGGGCCAGAGCGAGTCGTGGAAAATTCTGTGACCATTTGCAAACCCGGGGTTGGCATGAAGCACAGGCAGCTGAGAGTGAACAAGGGGACTCTTAAATTAGTGTTAGCCCCAAGGTGGAGTAGGAGAGAGTGGAGAGCAAGAGCCAGGCTGAGAGTGAACAAGAGCAAAGGAAGATGTGAGAGAAGAAAGAAAACAAAGCAAGGGAAGGTGCAGAACCAAATGCTTACTGTGACAATGATCCCTATTACTCTGATTTCCATGTGACTGAGTCTCTGTACACCATAGACACAGCAGCTTCCTGCCCCACAACCTCTTGAAATTTCCCTCCAGCTTTGATCCCAGTTGCAGAAAGGAAGCAGCCAGGCAGGCTAGGTTGATTAGCACATAGGACTTCACCAAAAGGGCTGCAAGAGAAAGGACAGGAAGTGTCTGCCAAGGTCCATGGGCCATGATCCATCCTGTGGGAAGTGCACTCCCAGCACTCAGGCCACACAGGAAGCCAGTGCCATTCCCTGGCACTCCTTCCACACTCAATGAGAAGGGGCCACCCAGCATGGCCCAGCATTTGCCATGCAGAGGAAGGAGGCAATTGAGGCAGCCTGAGAAGGTGCAACACTTTTGTGTCCACATAAGCCCAGCCCCAGCATTCTGCTCCTGGGTATACATGCCAAGGACAAGTCATCCAGCATGTGAGCAGCTAGGATGTAGTGGTGAGGGGCAGGGGCAAAGGGGTGGAGGCAACCTGGGTGCCCTCCACAAGGGAACAGGCAGCAGACTGTGGTGGGTGCATGCCTGGCAGCAAAGGCAAAAGACTGAAGCAAGCTAGCAGCATAGGTGAATCCTAACGGCACAGTGCAGAATGGAAAAAGTAAGAAGCAGAATGAGGTATAGTGATGACACAATTTCAATTGTCTAGATAAAAAAAAAAAATCATCTCATTAAACAAATGTTTATTGAGTGCCTATAATGACCAGGTACTGTCCTAGGTACGTGTTCATAACAATTCATGTATTTATGAGAATAAATGAAAACAGTATCCACTGAACACATCAGAATCATTGTCTGTGGGAAGGCTCGTGGGAATATAGAGAAGAAATGGGGTGGAGTGGGGCAGCCAGTCATTGTGGGGAAATAAAATGCCCCTTCTGGGAGAAAGCAGCCTTGCACAAGGCACACAACTTGGCGAGAGAAATACATGCCAGATCTCAGCTCTCACCCATCTCCTCAGCAGGCAGCCTGGTGCAGTGCGTGACCTGCACAACTGTGTGTGGCTGTCCTGCTGGCAGGTCAACAGTCAGCACATCAGTGTAGAGAAAGAAACATAAGTAGTTGGTTGGCTGATAGAAAAGGTGGGACAACTGATTTCAAGAGAAAGGGTAGGGAGAGCATATCTGAGCATAAAACCTGTGTGGAAGGACACACATCCAAGTCCCTGTGGTTGGGCATGTTGAGAGTGGAACTGGAGAACACAGAAAGTGGCAGAACTGTGGGTCGATTTTTCTTTATTTTTTATTGAATAAATAACAGCTTGGGAGGTGAAGCCAACACGGCTCCCTAGACAGGCGCATCATGCTGTCTTTCTGCAGCAAAGACACAAAAATCTAAGTAAAACAGGCACAAACATCAATCCTGGAACCCTAAGCATCAAATGAAGGGATAAAGAACTAGATCAAACACCTAATGCAAGAAAATATTGAAAGGAAACAGAGAACTAGGAGAGATATGGAGTGGAGGTCCCCTGTCAACTAACATGGAACAGCATTGCCATCTTGGAATACAGCCAGCAATGACCCTGGACAGGGAGTGCAGGAAGACAACTTCATGGAAGTTCCAACAGAAGACAGAGCATTCAGTAACCAGAGAAACACTTTCCTACCCCACACCCTCCTGCCTCATATGCCACCCACAACCCTACCCAACAGGCCACACTGTGCCACTTGCCTAGACAGCTACCTGCCATCACCCTGAGATCACCCTGCCCCCACTCACCATCTCCTGCCAGGCCATTTTTCTTTTTTTCTCCCTCCCACCTAGCCCCATGCGTCATTTTTACTTCTTTCTTCTGGGCCTCAACACCACAGGTAGAGAGCCACTGGGCCATTGCCATCCTGGGTCTGCCGAGCCCCCACCATGCCATTATTTCTCCTTTCTTCCTTTTCTTTCTCCCTCCCACCTAGCCCCATATGCCACCTCATACAAAAACAGTAACTAGAAATCCAAAAGATAAACAATAAAATTTCAGAAATGGACAACACAAAAAAGGTTTTAGGAGCAAATTTGAAATAGTGGAAGCCTGAATCAGCAAGATTGAAGACAAATCCATGGGTGCCATTTTGTTTGAGGAAAAATCAGAGAAAAGAATGAAGAAAACCTAAGAATTATGTGGGACACAATGAAGAGCAATAATTTGTGCTTGATCAGACCTCCAGAACAGGAGGAGAAAATGGTAAACACAGAGAAGACTGTTGAAGATTTGCTGGCAGAAAACTTTCCAAATATCATGAAAGAAGAAAAGGTGACTGTCCAAGAGGCTCAATGAACCCCATATAGGATAGACCCCAAAAGAAAGTCACCAAAATGCATCACAATTATGCTTGCCAAAACCAAAGACAAAGAAAGAACCCTGAGAGTAACTCAAGGAAAACAAAGTCATTTACAAAGGGGAAACAAGACTAAGCCAGATTACTCAGCAGAGTACATGACATATATAAAAAACCTTAAAAGAAAAAACTGCCAACCAAGAATAATATATCCTGCAAAACTCTCTTTCAAATATGGTGGCAAAATTAAGACATTTCCAGACAAACAAATTTAATTAAATTCATAAAAAACAAAACATATTTATAAGAAATATTAAAGGGAGTTCTTTGGTTAGAAAACCAACAACATCAGAAAACAACCTGAGTCTGGGACACAGGACAGCATCAGTCAGATACCAACCTATATAAAGAACACTCAATAGTAAAACAAAGCTAAAAAAAAAAAAACTTAAAGCAGAGAAAAGTAAACTTCAAACTGTAAATGACGACAATGTCAAAACAATAAAAGGGGGAATAAACAGTGTAGGTACAGAACTTTCAAATGGAGAGGAAGTCAAGGAAATATCAAGTAATAAAACACTGGTTCAAACTTAGAAAGATAAGGGTAAATTTCAGGGTAACCACAAAGAAAGCTAACAAACCTATTCATCAGAATAAAAAAGAAGAAAAACATAAAGTCTCAGTAAACACAAAATCTACAGTAATGAAAGAAAAGAAAACTCACATATAAGAGGGACTCAAAACAGGAAAGTAAGGGAAACAAAACGTTTTTACTAAAAAAAAAAAAAAAAGGTAGCAATATACTCCTACCTAATGATAATCACACTAAATGTAAATGGCTTACATGTGCCTGTCAAGAGAGAGTGCAGAATGGGTTAAAAAAAATGACCCATCAATATGCTGTCTACAAGACACTCACTTTAGACACAAAGGCATAAATATATTAAACATCTAAGAATGGAAAAATATTTCAAACAAACAGTAACTAAAAAAGGCCAAGAGTGGCAGAACTAATCTCAGATAAACAGATTTTAAGGCAAAATCAATCATAAAACACCAGGAAAGACATTATATAATGATTAAAGGGACAATTCACCAAGAAGACATAACCTTAATAAATATCTACACACCAAACGACATGACTTCAAAATACATAAAACAAACTCTAACAGCACTGAAAACAGAAATAGATAGCTTCACAATAATAGTAGGATACTCCAACACACCACTCTCAGTAATAGACAGAACATCTGGAGAGAAAATCAACATAGATTCAGAGACCTAAAAGCCAAAATCAATCAACTTGACCTCGTAGACATATGTAGAACACTCCACCCAACAGCAACAAAGTATACATTCTTTTCCAGTGCACATGGAACATTATCCAAAGTAGACCACATTTTAGGACACAAAGCAACCCTCAATAAAAATCAAAATATCAAAATAACACAAAGCATTCTGTCTGATCATAATCACATAAAAGTATAAATCGATAACAGAGGAAGGAAAAAAAATGAAACACATGGAAACAGAATGACACGTTGCTTAACAACAACTGGGTAATAGAAGAAATCAAAGAAGGAATAAAAAAAATTCCTAGAATCAAATGACAGTAAAATCACATCATACCAAAACCTTTGGGACACAGCAAAGGTGGTGCTAAGAGGTCAATTTATGACATGATCACACACATCGAAAAAGAAGAATAAGCCAAAATCAAAATATTAGCCCTACAACTCAAACAAATAGAAAGGGAACAGCAAATGAAGCCCATGACCACTAGAAGAAGAGAATAATAAAGATTAGGGCAGAAATAAATGAAATAGAGAACAGAAAACAATACAAAGAATCAACAAGACCAAAAGTTGGTTCTTTGAAAAGATCAACAAAATTGACAAACTACTGGCCAAACCGACAAAGGAAAAAAGGAGAGGAACCATATAACCCAAATAAGAAATGAAATGTGGGACATTACGATAGGGACAACTGAAATAAAAAGAATCATAACAGAGTACTATGAAAAACTGGAATCCAACAAATGTGAAAACCTACAGAAAATCAACAAATTTCTGGAAACACACTACCTTCCTAACCTAACATGCACTGAGGTAGAAAATCTAAACAGACCTACAGCAAGAGAAGAGTTCAAAAAGGTAATAGAAAAAAAAAAATTTAACTCCCCACAAAAAAAAAGTCCTGGGCCAGATGGCTTCACTGAAGAATTCTACCAAACATTTAGAGAACAGCTCACACCAGTACTACTCAAACTATTACAGAACACAGAAAAGGAAGGGATACTTCCAAATTTATTCTAGGAGGCCAGCATAACCTGATACCAACACCAGGCAAAAACACCACAAAAAAATATTACAGACCGATACCTCTCATGAAAGTACATGCAAAAATTCCTAACAAAATTCTAGCCAATAGAATTCAGCAGCATCTGAGAAAAATAATACACCACAACCAAGTAGGATTCATACCAGGTATGCAACGGTGGTTCAACATTAAAAAATCAAGCCACGTAACTCACCACAGAAATTAAAAAAAATAATAATCACATGATCTTCTCAATCGACACAGAAAAGGGATTCAATAAAGTCCAACACCCATTCCTGATTTTAAAAACTTGTAACAAAATAGGAATAGAAGAGAAATTCCTCAACATAATAAAGGGCATCTGTACAAAACCAACAGCCAACATTCCCCCTGAAAATGGAAACCAGACAAGGATGCTCCTTATCACCAGTTCTATTTAAGATTGTACTGGAAGTCCTAGCTGGAACAACAAGGCAAGAAAAAGAAATAAAGGGCATCCATATCAGCAAGGAAGAAGTAAAACTATCCCTATTCACAGATGATATGATACTATACATAAAACCTGTTACCATCGAGTCATATGAGCCATTCCAACTCATAACAACCCTATAGGACAGAGTACAACTGCCCCATAGAGTTTCCAAGGAGTGCCTGGTGGATTTGAACTGCCGACATTTTGGTTAGCAGCCATAGCTCTTAACCACTACACCACCAGGGTTTCCAATACTATACACAGAGAATCCCAAAGACTCCACAAGAAAACTATCGGAATAGAAAGATTCAGCAGAGTAGCAGGACACAACATGCAAAAATCAGTTGGATCCCAATATACCAATAAAAAGAACTACAAAAAGGAAATCAATACCATTTATAATAGCCCCTAAAAAAAAAAAAAAAAAAGCTTAGGAATAAATTAAAAAAAAAAAAAATCTAACCAGAGACGTAAAAGACCTATACAAAGAAAACTAGAAAACACTACTGCAAGAAGCCAAAAGACACCTGCACAAATGGAAAACCATACCATGCTCATAGATTGGTAGATTCAACATTGTGAAAATGTCAAGAGTACTCAAAGCAATCTACAAATACAATGCAATCCCAATCCAAACACCAACAGGATTCTTCAAAGAGATGGAAAAACTAATCATTAACATTATATGGAGCAGAAAGAGGCCCAGATAAATAAAGCATTATTGAAGAAGAAGAACTAATTAGGAGGCCTCACGCCACTTGATCTCAGAACCTACTATACCAGCACGGTAGTCAAAACAGCCTGGTACTGGTAAATGACAAAGTGACCAATGGAACAGAATCGAGAACCCAGTTGCAAATCCATCCATCTGTGGTCACCTAATATTTGACAAAGGCTCAAAGTCCATTAAATGAGGAAAATACAGTCTTTTTAACACATGGTGCTGGCAAACTTGCATATCCATCCGTAAAAAAGTAAAACAAGACCCATACCATACACCATACACAAAAACTAATTCAAATGGATCAAAGACCTAAATATAAAACCAAAAACTGTAAAGATCATGGAAGAAAAATAGGGTCAACCCTAGGGGCCCTAATATATGGCATAAATACAATACAAACCATAACAGCAATACACAAACACCAGAAGAAAAGCTAGATAACTGGGATTTTCTACGAATTACACACATCAAAAGACTTCACTAAAAGAGTAAAAAACAGAGCCTATAAAAAAAAAAAAAATTTTTTTTTTTTTTTTTTTTTTTACTGGGAAAATTTTTTTGGCTATGACAAAACCAACAAACGTCTAATTTTTAAAATCCATAGGAAAATCCAACACCTCTACAATAAAAAGATAAATGATCCAATTAAAAAATGGGCAAAGGATATGAACAGATACTTCACCAAAGATGACAATCAGGTGGCTAACAGACACATGAGGAAATGCTCACAATCATTAGCTGCTAAAGAAATACCATCTCACTCCAACATTACCAGTTAATGGTTAATCACAAAACAGGAAATAACAAATGTAGGAGAGGTTTCAGAGCGATTGAAACTCTTTCACACTGCTGGTGGGAATGCAAAGTGGTACAATCGTTTTGGAAAACAATATGGCGCTTCCTTAAAAAGCTAGAAATAGAAACACCATACGGCCCAGTAATCCCACTTCTAGGAATTTATCCTAGAGAAACAAGAGTTATCACACAAATAGACATATGCACACCCATGTTCATTGCAGCATATTCACAATGGCAAAAAAGATGGAAACAACCTAAGCGCCCATCAACAGATGAATGAATACACAAACTATAGTACATGCAATTAATGGAATACTACACAACAAGATGGAGCTCTGGTGCTGTAGTGGTTAAGAGCTCAGCTGCTAACCAAAAGGTCAGCAATTTAAATCCATCAGCTGCTCCTTGGAAACCCTATGGGGCAGTTCCACTCTGTCCTACAGGGTCTCTAGGAGTCAGAACCGACTTAACAACAACACATTGATAAGACCTCTTTAAAGTGTTAAAAAGCAAAGATGTCCCCTTGAAGACTAAGGTGAACCTGACCCAAGCCATGGTGTTTTCAATCATCTTATATGTATGTGAAAGCTGGACAATGAATATAGAAGACTGAAGAAGAATTGATGCCTTTGAATTGTCGCGTTGGTGAAGAATATTGAATATACCATGGACTGCCAAAAGGATGAACAAATCTGTCTTGGAAGAAGTACAACCAGAAACAAGGATGGCAAGATTATGTCTCACATACTTTGGACATGTTATCAGGAGGGATCAGTACCTGGAAAAGGACATCATATGCTTCTTGGATAAGGACGTTGTGCTTGGTAAAATAGAGGGTAAGCAAAAAAGAGGAAAACCCTCAATGAGATGGATTGACACAGTGGCTGCAACAATGGGCTTAAGCATAGCAACGATTGTAAGGATGGCGCAGGACGTAGCAGTGCTTCATTCTGTTGTACATAGGGTTGCTGTGAGTTGGAACTAACTCAACATCACCTAACAACACCATAATGATAAAAAAACACTGCTGTATCTCCAAAACATCTCCCAACATGGATGAACCTGGAGGGCATATGCTGAGTGAAATAAGTCAATCACAAAAGGACAAATACTGTATAAGATCACTATTATAAAAACCCATGAAAAGGTTTACACACAGAAATAAACAATCTTTGATGGCTATAAGGGAGGGGAGAGATGGAGAGGGAAAAACACTAATCAGACAATAGACATGTGGTAGCTTTTTTGAAGGGCAAGACAGTACACAATACAGGGGAAGTAAGCACAACTTGACCAAGGCAAAGTCATGGAAGATTCATAGACACATCCAAACTCCCTGAGGGACTGAGTTACCGAGCTGAGGGTTGGGAACCATGGTCCCAGGGGACATCAAGCTCAATTGGCATAACATAGTTTATAAAGAAAATGTTCTATATACTACTTTGGTGAGCAGTTTTGGGTTTTTAAAAGCTTATGAGTAGTCTACTGTTCCACCCCATCTGGAGCAAGGGAGAATAAAGAAAACCATAGACCCAAAAGAAAGTTTAGTCCAAGGGCTAATGAACCACAACTACCACAGCCTCCACTAGACTGAGACAAGCACAACTAGATGGTGCCCAGTTACCACCACTGACTGCTCTGTCAGGGATCACAATAGAGGATCTTGGACAGAGCTGGAGAAAAATACAGACCAAAATTCAAACTCACACAAAAACGGTCAGACTTACCGGTGTGACAGAGACTGGAGAAACCCCAAAAGTATGGCCTCGGACACCTTTTAACTCAGTAATGAATTCACTCCTGGGGATCATCCTTCAGCCAAAGATTAGACAGGCCTATAAAACAAACAGTAACACATGTACTTTGACCATGTATGTGAGACTAAATGGCACACAAGCCTGGGGCAAGAACTAGAAGGCAGGAGGGGACAGGAGAGCTAGACGAATGGAAATGGGGAACCCAAGTTCAAGAAGGAGAGAGGGTCGACATGTTGTGGGGTTGGCAACCAATATCACAAAATTTTATGTATATTAATTATTTAATGAGAAACTAATTTGCTCTGTAAACTTTCACCTAAAGCACAATAAAAAAGAGAGAAAGGAAGAAACCAAAAGAGACCTACATAAATGGGAAAACATACCATGCTCATGGATAGGAAGATTCCTACCTAAAGCCATCTGCACATATAATGCAATCTCCATCCAAATACCAATAGCATTCTTTAACAAGATGGAAAAACTAATCACTAACTTTATGTGGAAAAGAAAGAGGTCTCAGATAAGCAAAGCATATTGAGGGAAAAGAACAAGGTAGGAGGTCTCGCACTACCTGATCTCAGACTCTATTATACAGGCACAGTAGTCAAAACAGCCTGGTACTGATGCAACAGCAGACACATAGACCAATGGAATGGAATCGAGAACCCAGATGTAAATCCATCCACCTATGGTCACCTGATCTTTGACAAAGGACCAAAGTCCATTAAGTAGGGAATAGGCAGTCTTTTTGACAAATGGTGCTGGCAAAATCGTACGTCTCTCTGTAAAAATTAAACATACCTCACGCTATACACAAAAACTAACTCAAAATGAATCAAACACCTAAATACAAAACCTAAAACAATATCATGGAAGAAAAATTAGAGACAATGCCAGGGGCCCTAATACATGGCATAAATTCAATACAAACCATAACTAACAACGTGCAAACATCAGAAGATAAACTAGATAACAGGGAGCTCCTAAAAATTAAACACTTACGTTTATCAAAAGACTTCACCCAAGAGTAAAAAGAGAACCTACAGGCTGGAGGAAAAAATTGGCTGTGACATTTCTGACAAAAGTCTAATCTCTAAAGTCTATAGGCTACTTCAACACCTCAATGACAAAAAGACGAATAATCCAATTTAAAAAATTGAGCAAAGGATATGAACGGACACTTTACCAATGAAGACGTTCAGATGGCTAACAGGCACATGAGGAAATGCTTGCAATCATTAGCCACTAGAGAAATGCAGATAAAAACTACAATGAGATACCATCTTACCCCAACATTACTGGCAAGGATAGAAAAAAAAGAAAATAACAAATGTTGGAGAGGTTTCGAGGAGATTGGAACTTTTAGCACTGCTAGCGGGAATGCAAAATGGTACGACCATTTTGGAAAATAACATGGCATTTTCTTAAAAAGCTAGGAATAGAAATACTATACAATCCAGCAATCCCACTACTAGGGATTCATCCTAGAGAAATAAAAGCTGTCAAACGAATAGACATATGCACACTTATGTTCATTGCAGCATTATTCACAATAGCAAAAAGACGGAAAAACCTAAGTGCCCATCAACAGATGAATGGATAAACAAATTATGGTACATACAAACAATTGAATACAATGTAACAATAAAAAACAATGATGAATCTTTGAAATATCTCACAACGTGAATTAATCTAGAAGACATTATGCTGGGTGAATTAAGTCAGTCACAAAAGGACAAATATTGCATAAGACCACTATTACAAAAAATCAAGAAAAGGATTACACATGGAAAAAAACCATCTTTGATGGTTACGAGGGAGGGGAGGTGTGGGAAGGGGAAATCACTAACTAGATAGTAGACAAGAGTTAACCTTGGTGAAAGGAAAGACAACACATGATATAGGGAAATTCAGCACAACTTGACAAAGGCAAATCCATAGAAATTTTCTATACACATCCAAACACCTTGAGGTGCCAAATTTCTGGGACTGAGTGATGGGGACAATGGTCTCAGGAGACATCTAGGTCAATCTGCAAAACACAGTCCACAAAAAAAAATGTTCTGTGTCCTGCCTGGGTGAATAAAGTTTGGGAGTGGCCATCTAAAATACATCTATTGGTTCCATCTCATTTGGAGCAAAGGAGAATGAAGAACACCAAAGACACAAGGAAAATATCTGTTCAAAGGACTAAAGGGCCACATGAACCACAGCCTCCACCAGCCTGAACCCGGAAGATCCAGACAGTGGCCAGCTACCACAACACATTGTTCTGCCAGGGCTCACAATAGAGAGCTCTGGACAGAGTGGGAGAAAAGTATAGAACAAAATTCAAACTCACAAAAAAGACCAGACTTCCTGGTCTGACAGAGACTGGAGAAACCCCTGAGGCTATGGCCCTGGACACACCCTCTTAACTCAGAACTGAAGCCACCCCAAAAGTCCACCTTTCAGCCAAAGATTAGGCAGGCCTTTTTCAGTTTGTCATACTGTAGTGGCTTGCATGTTGCTGTGATGCTGGAAGCTATGCCACCGGTGTTTCGAATATCAGCCTGGTTAACCATGGTGGACAGGCTTCAGCGGAGCTTCCAGATTACACTAGACTAGGAAGGAGGGACTGGCAGTCTGCTCCTGAATAAACCTTATGAATAGCAGCCAAATGTTGTCTGATACAGTGACAGAAGATGAGCCCCTCAGGTTGAAGGCACTCAAAATACAAGTGAAGAGCTGCCTCCTCAAAGTACAGTCCACCTTGATGTGGATGAAATCAAGCTGTCGGGACCTTCTTTTGCTAATGTGGCATAACTCAAAGTGGGAAGAAACAGCTGCAAGTTTCCATTAATAATCAGAACACGGAATGTACAAAGTATGAATCTAGGAAAATAGGAAATCGGCAAAAATGAAATGGACTGCATAAAGATTGACATCCTTGGCATTAGGGAGCTGAAATGGTATTGGCCATTTTGAATCAGACAATCATATGGTCTACTATGCCAGGAATGACAAATTGAAGAGGAATGGCATCTCATTCATCACCAAAAAGAACATTTCAAGATCTATCCTGAAGTACAATGGTGCCAGTGATGATATCCATGTGCCTACAAGGAAAATCAGTTAACATGACTATTATTCAAATTTACACACCAACCACTAATGCCAAAGAGTAAGAAATTGAAGATTTTTACCAACTTCTGCAGTCCGAGATTGATCAAACATGCAACTAAGATGCATGGGTAATCAAGGGCGATCGGAATGCAAAAGTTGGAAACAAGGAAGAAGGATCAGTAGTTGGAAAAATATGGCCTTGGTGATAGAAATGACACCAGAGGTCCCATGATAGAATTTTGCAAGAACAAGGACTTGTTTATCAAAAATACCTTTTTTCAACAACATGAACTATGACTATACACGTGGACCTATCCAGATGAAATACGTGAGAATCAAATTGACTACATCTGTGGAAAGAGACAATGGAGAAGCTCAATACCACCAGTCAGAACAAGGCCAGGATCTGACTGCAGAACAGAACATCAACTGCTCATACGCAAGTTCAAGTTGAAGCTGAAGAAAATTAAAGCAATTCCTTGAGAGCCTAAATACAATCTTGAGTATATCCCACCTGCATTTAGAGACCATTTCAAGAATAGATTTGACACACTGAACACTAATGACAGAAGACCAGATGAGTTGTGGACTGACACCAAGGATGTCAAACTTGAAGAAAGCAAAAGGTCATTAAAAAAACAGGAAAGAGAAGACCAAAACAGATTTCAGAAAGAGACTCTGAAAATTGCTTTTGAACAACGAGCAGCTAAAGCAACAGAAGAAATGGTGAAGTAAAAGAGCCAAACAAGATTTTAAAGGGCAGCTCAAAAAGACAAGGTATTATAACGACATGTGCAAAGACCCGGAGAAAGAAAGCCAAAAGGAAAGAATGCAATCGGCATTTCTCAGGCTGAGAGAACATGAGGAAAAAATTCAAGCCTCAAGTTAAGGATTCTACAGGGAAAATACTAAACGACACAGGAAATATCTAAAGAAAATTTACGGAATGCACAAAGTCACTGTACCAAAAAGAACTGGTCAACATTCAACCATTTCAGGAAGTAGCATATGATCAAGAACCGATGGTACTGAAGAAAGAAGTCCCAGTTGCACAGAAGGGAAAGTTGATAAACAAGGCTCCAGGAAGTGGAGATGTTTCAACAAACGGATGCAGTGCTGAAAGTGCTCATTCATCTATGTCAAGAAATTTGGAGGACAGCTTCCTGGCCAATCAACTAGACGAGATTCATGTTTGTGCCCATTCCAAAGAAAGGAGATCCAACAGAATGTGGAAATTATTGAACAATATCATTAATATCACACAAAAGTAAAATTTTTCTGAAGATCATTCAAAAGGGGTTGCAGCAGTACAGGGACAGGGAATTGCCAGAAGTTCAAACTGGATACAGAAGAGGATGTGGAATGAGAAATATCATTGCTGTTGTCAGGTGGGTCTTGGCTGAAAGCAGGGAATACCAGAAAGAAATTTACCTGTGTTTTTTGACTACGCAAAGCCATTTGACTGTGTGAATCATAACAAATTATGGATGGCATTGCGAAGAATGGGAATTCCATAACACTTAAATGTGCTCATGGGGAACCTGTACATAGACTAAGAGGCCATCATTCAAAAAGAACAAGGTGGATTCTATGTGGTTTAAAATCAGGAAAGCGGTATGTTAGGGTCGTATCCTTTCAGCATACTTACTCAATCTGTATGCTGAGAAAATAATTCAAGAAGCTGGGCTATATGAAGAACAGGGCATCGGGATTGGAGGAAGACTCTTGAACAACCTGCCAATATGCAGATGACACAACCTTGCTTGCTGAAAGTGAAGAGGACTTGAAGCACTTATCGATGAAGATCAAAGACTACAACCTGCAGTAAGGATTGCACCTCAACATAAACAAAACAAAAATTCTTACGATTCAACCAATAAGCAACATCATGACAAATGGAGAAAAGATTGAAGTTGTCAAGGATTTCATTTTACTTGGATCCACAATCAGTGCCCATGGGAGCAGCAGTCAAGAAATCAAAAGACGCATTGCATTGGGCAAATCTGCTGCAAAGTGTTAGTTTAAAAAGCAAAGATGTCACTTTGGGGACCAAGATACGCCTGACCCAAGCATTGGTATTTTCAATCACCTCATCTGCATATGAAAGCTGGACAATGAAAAAGGAAGATGGAAGAAGAACTGATGCCTTTGAATTATAGTGTTAGTGAAGAATATTGAATATACCATGAACTTCCAGAAGAACAAACAAATCTGTCTTGGAAGAAGTACAGCCAGAATTCTCTTAGAAGCAAGGATAGTGAGCCTTTGTCTCGTGTACTTTGGACAAGTTATCAGGAGGAACCAGCTCCTGGAGAAGGACATCATGCTTGGTAAAGAAGAGGTCAGCGAAAAAGAGGAAGACCCTCAACAAGATGGACTGACACACTGGCTGAAACAATGGGCTCAAGCATAACAATAATTGTGAGGATGGCACAGGACTTGGCAGTGTTTCATTCTGTTGTACATAGGGTTGCTATGAGTTGGAGCCAACTCGACCGCACCTAACAACAACAATAATGAAACAAATGATAACACACATGAGGAATGTGCTTCTTAGTTCAAGTATATAAGACTAAGTGGGTAACACCTGCCCAAAAGCCTTTTGTGAGAAGGCAGGAAGGGACAGAAAAACTGGACGAATGGACATGGAGAACCTGGAGTGTAAAGGGAGAGAGTGCTGGCACATTGCAGGGATTGTAAGCAATGTCACAAAAAAAATTTGTATAAATTTTTGAATGAGAAACTAATTTGCCCTGTAAACTTTCACCTAAAACATGCACACAAAAAAACCTCTTCCAGCCTCTATCCATTACCCGATTCCAAAACCATTTCCACATTTTAGGTGTTTGTTAGAGTCGCACCACACCACCAGTACCAAATTCTGTCTTAGTTTATCTAGTGTTGCTATAACAGAAGCACCACAAGTAGGTTACTCTAACAAACAGAAATTTATTTTCTCACAGTTTAGGAGGCTAGAAGCCTGAATTCAGAGTGCCAACTTTCTCTGTTGGCTCTCAGGAAAGCCCTAGGCAATCTTCATGTGGCTTGGCATGTATCTTCCACCATCTCTGCTTCCATAATCTGCTTTTATATTTTGTAAGAGACTGACTCAAGACATGCCTTACACTAATCCTGTCATATTAACATAACAAAGACAACTCATTCCCAAAGGGAATTATAACCACAGGCATAGAGGACAAGATTTACAACACATATTTTGGAGGGACACAATTCAATCTCATACAGCAACTCAAAAGATCAGATAGGAGCCTGAGGGGGCAGTGAGCTTGTATTAATGGAAGGCACAACTTAGAGAAGAAAGGTGAGAGTGGTTGCACAACTCAAAGAATATAATCAATGTCACTGAATTGTACATGTAGAAACTGTTGAATTGGCGTATGTTTTGCTGTGCATGTTGCCAACAACAAAATATATAAAATTATAAACAAAAAGAAAATAACAGCTTAGCTTTTTTTAAAGTTAAAATAAGGGATGCCTTCTGGGCTGGGGGAGCCAGGGCAAGGACTGAAGGAACTTTTCTGGGCTGGTAGATGGGGAATCACTGGCAGGAGGAGTGGGCGTGTGTGGGTGGTATCAGCATAGGAAGATCTGACGAGCACAGAAGGGCCTGGATGCTAGGCCTAGTCCCCACACAGGTGTTTCATCTGGAAGCTGTTGGAGAGTCCTGGGCCCACCTCCTCCTATCACCAGGACCCAAGGGGTTCCCTGTCATGGGGGCAGCGGGAAGCAAGACCCTCCTGGCCCTACAGATGGGCCAATGGCCAAGGGAGGGTGAGAGAGGCCAGGGCCTCTTGAACTGCCTGGCCAGCCTCGATGTCCCAGGGGCTGGAGCAGAGCCCTCTGAGGACTTTAGGTGGTAAGGACACTACTTCTAAACCAAACCAAACTCATTGATGTCGAATTAATTCTGACTCATAGCCACCCTATAGACAGAGTAGAACTGCCCCATAGGTTTTCCAAGGCTATATGTGTTTACAGAGACAGACTGTCACATCTTCCTCCCTCAGAGCAGCTGGTGGGTTCAAACCATGGACCTTTCAGTTAGCAGCTGAGCACTTTAACCATTGCACCACAAGGACTTCTTAAGGACACTGACCCAACCCTTTGAATCAAGTCAATTCCAACTCACTTCTTGCTCACTCTGGATCCTGCAGCTGGCTCCTGTTCGTCTGACCTCTGCTTCTTGGAACTCGAGCTGACAGCTTACCTTGCCGATTTTTGGATTCATCGGTCTTCACAGCCTGTCAGTGAAAGCCCTGCTCTGTGACCTGCCAATCTCAAGTCTGCCAGCCCCTAAGGCTATGTGAATCAGGAGAAGCCTCTATCCTAACCCATGGACTTGGGACATTCCAGCCTCTACAACCACATGAGCCATTTCCTAGATGCTGGAGGTGCTCACTCGTCTATGCCAAGAAATATGAAAGACAGCTTCCTGGCCAACTGACTGGAAGAGATCCATATTTATGCCTATTCCCAAGAAAGGTGATCCAACCAAATGTGGAAATTATGAACAATATCATTAATATCACACAGAAGCAAAATTTTGCTGAAGATCATTCAAAAACAGCTGCAGCAGTATGTCAACAGGGAACTGCCAGAAATTCAGGCCGGTTTCAGAAGAGGACGTGGAACCAGGGATATTATTGCTGATGTCAGAGAGATCCTGCCTAGAGGCAGAGAATACCAGAAGGATGTTTACCTGTGTTTTATTGACTATACAAAGGCATTCAACTGTGTGGATCATAATAAATTACGGATAACATTACAAAGAATGGGAATTCCAGAACACTTAATTGTGCTCATGAGGAACCTTTACGTAGATCAAGAGGCAGTTGTTTGGACAGAACAAGGGGATACTGATTGGTTTAAAGTCAGGAAAGGTGCACATCAGGGTTGTATTCTTTCACCACACCTATTCAATCTGTATGCTGAGCAAATAATCCGAGAAGCTGGACTATATGAAGAAGAATGGGGCATCAGGATTGGAGGAAGACTCATTAACAACCTGCGTTATGCAGATGACACAATCTTGCTTGCTGAAACTGAAGAGGATTTGAAGCACTTACTAATGAAAAATCAAAGACCACAGCCTTCAGTATGGATTGCACCTCAACATAAAGAAAACAAAAATCCTCCCAACTGGACCAATGATGAACATCATGATAAACGGAGAAAAGATTGAAGTTGTCAAGGATTTCATTTTACCTGGATCCACAGTCAACAACCATGGAAGCAGCAGTCAAGAAATCAAAAGATGCATTGCACTGGGTAAATCTACTGCAAAGGACCTCTTTAAAGTGTTGAAGAGCAAAGATGTCACCTGACCCAAGCCATAATATTTTCAATCACATCATATGCATGTGAAAGCTGGACAATGAATAAGGAAGACTGAAGAAGAATTGACACCTTTGAATTGTGATGTTCCAAAGAATATTCAGTATACCATGGACTGCCAAAAGAACGAACAAATCTGTCTTAGAATAAGTACAACCAGAATGCTCCTTAGAAGCAAGATGGCTAGACTGTGTCTTACATACTTTGGACATGTTGTCAGGAGGGATCAGTCCCTGGAGAAGGACATCATGCTTGGCAAAGTACAGGGTCAGCAGAAAAGAGGAAGACTCTCAACGAGGTGGATTGACACAGTGGCTGCAACGATGAGCTCAAGCATAACAATGATTGTAAGGATGGCGCAGGAACAGGCAGTGTTTCGTTCTGTTGTGCACAGTGTTGCTATGAGTCGGAACCGACTCGACAGCACGTAACAACAACAAATATATGTATATATATACACTTTACTGATTTTGCTTCTCTAGAGAACCCAGCCTAAGACATTTAGCGACCCTATATGATAGAGCAGAGCTGCTCCATAGGGTTTCCAAGGAGCAGCTGGTGGATTCCAACTTCTGACCTTTTGGTTAGCAACTGGACACTTAACCACTGTGCCACCAGGACTCCATGGAGAGTACTTAAACCCATTGCCGTCGAGTTGATTCTCACACATAGCAACCCTATGGACAGAGTAGAACTGCCACATAGGGTATCCAACGAGCGGCTAGTGGATTCAAATTGCCAGCCTTTGGAGTAACAGCTAAACTCTTAACCACTACACCAAATGCGTGTAGGGATCCCAAATATGTGCTTTCTGGTCCTCTCTGTGTGCTGATCCCACTACAGAAATCTGCAGGGAAGCAGTTTTCTGACACTTGCTGACAGCTGGTTGTAAGGAAAGCCGAGCAGCCCTCTGGCTTTCAGTCTGCCAGCTCTGAAAGGGGATGGTTCAGCCAGAAGTCACTGGTTTCTGTTTATTTGTTTTCATTGCATTTAGTTTTTAAGCTTACCTTCTGTTTACCGCTACGTGATACTAGTTTTCCACTTCTGGTAGTGATATAAAGTCTTCTTTAAAAATAAAAGTTTATTTATGTTTTTAAAAAGTGGATTGATTCAAAGAAAAGCATTAGGTAAATTGCGGGCAGGCTGTCTGCATGATGCGGCACTCAGGTAACTAAAGCTGGGAAAGGGGCACTGGAGACCCTGGTGCAGAGGCCTTTGCTCTGGCTGGTCATGGGCGTCTTTCAGCCTTCCAATATCACACAGTGAGCACCTACTGTATGCCAGTCCTACTTGGGCGGGGGAGGGCAGATGCGTGTCCTGAGTAAGAGGTAAGCCCTGGCTCTGCTCTCCAGGTCCCCCAGTCTTCAAGGGAAACAGGTAAAGAGACAGCTATGATGAAACCTAGAAAAGTGTGAGGGCTCCTATTTCAGGCTCAGAAGAGCATGGAAGGCTTCCCAGAGGAGGCAGCTTCTAAAGGAAATTCTGACAGGGAAGCTCAAGTTCCCCAGACCAGGGAAACAGTGGTGGGGCAGGGCCTGGATGAGATACAGGGGTGGGGCTCTGGCCAGGGGCCCTGAGCTCTTTCTGAGCACATTTCCTAAAATGGAGCCCCTGTCAACCACATTCATAAGGCTAACTATTGATAAGACAAATGGCAAAAGACATCACAGGAAGCTCTGGGAAAGCCAGCCCAGAGGGGGACAAAATGTCCATTAGCCCCCCTGTGGTCTCCATCCCACCCCATGCCAGAACTGCCTCTGCTTCCTCTGGGGATTGGTGATCTGTGGGCAAAGTCCTATGGTATAGCCATGTCTGGTAGAGGGGCAGCTTATAGAACTGGCACTGAGAGCCAAAATTACCCATGAAAAGGGCCATGCCTGGGATAGCCAACCCAGCTGATGATAAACCCAGGCCTACTCAGCCCTGCCCAGCCAGCCCATTTTTATTCCAGCAGGAAATAGATCCTCTTTCCCTCTATCGAGCCCCAGATGGACTGGTGGGCTTGGATTTAGGTGGTACTCACACTGCATACTCATGCCAGGAGGCTCAGCAGTGCTAGAGGAGTCAAACTGTATGTCACTCCCAACTCCAGACCCCACACAGGGCGTGGTGATGGGCACTCACTAGTACCCTAGCATCCTGTAAACTAGCTTCTCTTTGCAATGCATGCAGTGGCAAAGGGATTTATGCAGAATATGCAAAGACCCCTACAATTTCATAAGAAAAAACAAGTAGCCTGATAGGAAAACAGGCAGAAGTACTGAATAAGCATTTCCCAAAAGGGGATTCCCACATGGCAATAAACACGAAAAGGTACTAATGGAAATTAAAATCACAATGAGATACCACTACCCATGCACCAGAATAAGTAAAATGAAAGACTGACAATGCCTCATGTTGGTGAGGCTGTGTAGCCACTGGAGTCCTCATGGAGAGGGCTTAAAACGGCACCATCCCTTTGGAGAACTGTTGGGCAGTTTCCATTAATACATATTCTGTCCCCCAAAAATCTTCTCCCCGGGACATACCCAGCTAAAATGTGAACAGTATATTCACACATCTGCCCATCCACTCATTAATCTCACAAATATTTATCGTACGCCTCCCACGTGCCAGGCACTGTCCTAGAAACGGAGGACAGAGTGAATGAAAGAGATTTCAGTCTGGTGGGGAGATAGACACAAACAAGAGAGAATAAGGATGATGGTAATGAGCTGGAGAGGGGTAAGTGTTATGGAGAACATTAAAGCAGGAAAGGGGCAGAGGAAGAGCTGGCTGGGGGAGGTAATGTGAGCATGGTGGCAGGTGGGCAGGGAGTTGGACAAGAGTGAGACTGTCTGGACGAGAAGGGTTCCCAGGCAGAGGGATGGCAGGGACAAAGGCCCTGAGGTGGGTGCTGGAGGAAGAGCCAGGAGCCCAGTGTGGCTGGAGGCCTGGAGCCAAGGAGGGCAATTAGAGGGGTGACAGGGACCTTGTCGGTCAATGAGGATGAAGAAGAGAAGGATGGAGGCAGGGTCTGTTCACATGCCCACCTCTCCCAACATGAGGGGGAGGCAGGGCTGGCTCTTACCCATCTCTGAATTACTCCAGCACAAGCCTGACACCCTGCAGTTCTTGAAAACGCAGTGAGTGAAGGTAGCCCTACTAAGACAGGACCACTGGGTCTGCCAGAACAGAACCGGACAGCATCTCTTATGTAACAGTCCTTGCTGTGAGCTTTGGAGGTGACAGCAACTTGGGCAGGCCCTGGGAGTTCCCAGGCTGGCATCTCACACTGTGGTGGGAAAGAAGGCCCTGCCCCCACATACCGGAGCCCTGAGGTCCATGTGCCTCCCCAAAGAGGAGGGTGCCAGAGCAATTGGGAGTGGGCACTGCTGGAGACCAGGAACAGAGCTACCTCCACACTGTTCCCCGTTCTGCCCCTAAAAATAGTCCAGACCTTGATGGAGAGCCTCCTGATTATATCATGACCAGCCTAAATAAGACGCCTTTAGTAAAAAGAAACACGGCCCCATTTATACACAAGTGTAAAATATATTAAAATAATTTTAAATGAATGAGTCACCCACAAAGAGTGTTTTTAAAAGATCACAAGCAGCACTTTGTGATGGATACAGCAGTGAACTAAGGCTTGTCCTGCAGACACGTGGCTGCAGCAGGGTCCTGGCCAAGAGGGGCACCACACACTTGAAACATCCATGTGTGCCCCTGAACACTGTACCCCTATGGGTCAGCTATACAGTATTCCCATTTCACAGATGGGAGCACTGAGCCTAGGTTTATACCCTACTTGTAAGTGGTCAAGTGGGGGCCAGTGCCAGCCAAGTCCAAAGCCTATGTTCTCCCCACAGGGGTTTAGGATTCGGGCCAGGCTTAGATTTGGGGCTAGGGTTTGAGTTAGGGTTAGGGCTAAGGTTAAGGTTTGGGTTAGGATTTGAGTTAGGGTTAGGGTAGGGTTTGGCTTAGGGTTAAGGCTAGGGTTAGTGTTTGATTTAGGGCTAGGTTAACATTTGAGTTAGGGCTAGGATTAGGGCTAGAGCTAGGGTTAGTTTGGGCAGTGTTTGGGTTAAGTTTAGATTAGCGTCAATGTTTGGGATAGGGCTAGGGGTAGAGTTAGTGTCTGGGTTAGCATTTGAGTTAGTGTTTGGGTTAAAGTTAGCAACAGGATTTAGATTAGTGTTAGATTTAGCTTCATGGTTAGGGTTTTCACCAGTCTTTCCCCATCAGCACAGATACCATATGCAGAGCTGGACCCTGTAGTTTGGATGGATCCAGAAATGGTGCTTTGAGTCTCAGTCTCCCTAAGGGAAGAATTTACTGCCTCTCTCTTCTCTGAGTTCCCGTAACTTCAGTTTCTTTAATCCCTTGTCACATACAATACATCTGGAATGCTATTCCTGGGGCATGGTGAGCAGGTGGGCACCACTTCCTGCCAGCATGCCTGTCTCCATGCTCAGACACAATGGACCTTCTGCTCCCCCAGGGGTCTTCCCCCTACCAGAGCTCAGGCCCCAACCCTAACTCTCCCTTCTGTCTCCCGCCATATCCTGCTGGCCAGCAGACCCCGTGAGTCCTTTCTTCATCACACTCCCAGAATTTGACCCCTTCTCCAGCCTCAATGGCCACCACCTTTGTCTCTTGCTTGGATGGTCGGTAGACGCCTCCTTGCTGGTCTTAATACCTTGGCCCTTAATGCTTTCCCCTCCCTCAAGACTCTTTGCCACGCAGCAGCCAGAGGGGCCCCGTCAAAACCACGGTGGTCAAATCAATGCTATTTACATTAGCCCCCAAGAAGATAAAATACATAGGAATAAATCTTACCAGAGCTGTAAAAGACTTATACAAAGAAAACTACAGTACACTTCTGCAAGAAACCAAAAGAGACCTACATAAGTGGAAGAACATACCTTGCTCATGGATAGGAAGACTTAACATTACAAAAATGTCTATTCTACCAAAAGCAATCTATACATTTAATGCAATTCAGATCCAAATCCCAGAGACATTGTTTAATGAGATGGAGAAACAAATCACCAATTTCATATGCAAGGGAAAGAGGCCCTGGATAAATAAGGCATTACTGAAAAAGGAGAACAAACTGGGAGGCCTTACTTTACCTGATTTTAGAACCTATTGTACCGCCACAGTAGTCAAAACAGCCTGGTACTGGTACAACAACAGATACATGGACCAATGGAACAGAATTGAGAATCCAGACAGAAATCCATCCACATATGAGCAGTTGATATTTGACCAAGGCCCCAAAACAGTTAAATGGGGAAAAGACAGTCTTTTTCACAAATAGTGCTGGCATAACTGGATATCCATCTGCAAAAAAATGAAACAAGACCCACACCTCACTCCATGCACAAAAGCTAACTCAAAATGAATCAAAGACCTAAATAGAAAATCTAAAATGACAAAGATCATGGAAGAAAAAATAGAGACAATGTTAGGAGCCCTAATACATGGCATAAACAGTATAGAAAACATTATAAAGAACGTAGAAGAAAAACCAGATAACTGGGAGCTCCTAAAAATCAAATACTTATGCTCATCCAAAGACTTCGCCAAAAGAGTAAAAAGACTACCTACAGACTGGGAAAAAGTTTTTAGCTATGACACTTCTGATCAGCGCCTGATCTCTAAAATCTACAGGATACTGCAAAAACTCAACTGCAAAAAGACAAATAACCCAATTGACAAATGGGCAAAAGATATGAATAGACACTTCACTAAAGAAGACCTTCAGGTAGCTAACAGACATATGAGGAAATGTTCACGATCATTAGCCATTAGAGAAATGCATATCAAAACTACAATGAGATTTCATCTCAGTCCAACGAGGCTGACATTAATACAAAAAACGCAAAATAATAAATGTTGGAGAGGCTGTGGAGAGATTGGAACACTTACACAGTGCTGGTGGGAATGCCAAATGGTACAACCAGTTTGGAAATCGATTTGGCGCTTCCTTAAAAAGCTAGAAATATAGCTACCATACGATCTAGCAATCCCACTCCTTGGAATATATCCTAGAGAAATAAGAGCCTTTACACAAACAGATATGTGCATACCCATGTTTATTGCAGCACTGTTTATAATAGCAAAAACATGGAAGCAACCAAGGTGCCCATCAACGGATGAATGGATATATAAATTATGGCATATTCACACAATGGAATACTACGCATCGATAAAGAACAGTGAGGAATCTGTGAAACATGTCATAACATGGAGGAACCTGGAAGGCATTATGCTGAGTGAAATTAGTCAGTTGCAAAAGGACAAATATTGTATAAGACCACTATTATAAGAACTTGAGAAATAGTTTAAACTGAGAAGAACACATTCTTTTGTGGTTACGAGAGTGGGGAGGGAGGGTGGTGGGAGAGGGGTATTCACTAATTAGATAGTAGATAAGAACTACTTTAGGTGAAGGGAAAGACAGCACACAATACAGTGGAGGTCAGCACAATTGGACTAAACCAAAAGCAAAGAAGTTTCCTGAATAAACTGAATGCTTCGAAGGCCGGTGTAGCAGGGGTCTGGGGACCATGGTTTCAGGGGACATCTAAGTCAATTGGCATAATAAAATCTATTAAGAAAACATTCTGCATCCCACTTTGAAGAGTGGCGTCTGGGGTCTTAAAGGCTAGCGAGCAGCCATCAAAGATGCATCAATGGGTCCCAAACCACCTGGATCAAAGGAGAATGAAGAACACCAAGGACACAAGACAATTACGAGCCCAAGAGACAGAAAGGGCCACATGAACCAGCGACTACATCATCCTGAGACCAGAAGAACTAGATGGTGCCCAGCTACAACCGATGACTGCCCTGACAGGGAACACAACAGAGAATCCCTGAGGGAGCAGGAGGGCAGTGGGATGCAGACCCCAAATTCTCATAAGACCAGACTTAATGGTCTGACTGAAACTGGAAGGACCCCAGTGGTCATGGCCCCCAGACCTTCTGTTGGCCCAGGACAGGAACCATTCCCGAAGCCAACTCTTCAGACATGGATTGGACTGGACAATGGGTTGGAGAGGAGTGCTGGTGAGGAGTGAGCTTCTTGGATCAGGTGGACACTGGAGACTATGTTGGCATCTCCTGCCTGGAGGGAGATGAGAGGGTGGAGGGGGTTAGAAGCTGGCGAAAAGGATACAAAAACAGAGAGTGGAGGCCTTGAGCAGGCTGTCTCATTGGGGGAGAGTAATTGGGAGTGTGTAGCAAGGTGTATATGGGTTTTTGTGTGAGAGGCTGACTTGATCTGTAAACTTTCACTTAAAGCATAATAAAAATTATTAAAAAAAAAAAACACGGTGGTATCTCCTCCCTAGTAGTCTCAGAGAGAAGGCCAAGTCCTGAGGCCCCACAGGTCCAGCCGAGCCCAGCATACTGTGCCTCAGGGCTTTTGTGCTTGCTATTCCCTCCATCCTTCATCTCCTTCTTTGCTCAAATGTCACCTTTTCAGTGGGGTCTATTTAAAGTTGCACCCCTTATCTCTTCCCTGATTTATTGTCATCAAAGCCCTTTTTATCACGTGACATATTACAATTTTACTTATCTTGCTCACTGTCCATGTCCCCCACCTGAGAGTGTTCTTACCTGTTCTGTCCATGGCTGTGTCCCCAGAGCCTAGGATGATACCTAATTATCCCCACAGTCTAGGCCAATACAAAATGGAATGTATTAACAAGTGATGAAAGCAGTCATCAAATAAATGCTCTCTGAAGGTATGGGACAAACCCAGCCCTTGCACAAAGTAAAAAAAAAAAAAAAAAACCAGTTGCCCATCAAGTTATAGCGACCCTATAGGGGAGAGTGGAACTGCCCCATAAGGTTTCCAAGGAGCACCCGGTGGATTTGAACTGCGGACCTTCTGATTAGCAGCTGTAGCTCTTAACCACTACACCACCAGGATTTCCTTGTAGAAAGTAGGCACTAATTTACAACTTTTTGTTGAAAGATCACAGAAGGGAAGGAGGGAATGAATGAATGATGTATGCTTAGGAGCAGCCAGGCTTGCGCCTTCTCTCATAGAGCCCTGTGGGTGCTGTTTGCTGAGTCCCCACACATCTTCTTCAGACTTGCACAGCCCCCAACAGCAAAGACGTTACACCTCCCAGTCTGCCAGCCAAGGCCCCAATAAAGAGAAACGTGCTGGCCCTTCTTTAAAGAAGGCTCCTATTATGGGTTGAATAGTGTCTCCAAAAAACATGTGTTGTAAATCCTAAATTCTATGCCTGTGGTTATAATCCCATTTGGGAATGGGATGTCTTTGTTATGTTAATGAGGGAGGGTTAGGGTTAGGGTGTGTCTTGAGTTAATCTGTGTTGAGATATAAAAGAGACTAAACGAGCAAGTGAAAAGAAGCAGGGATGGGGGAAGAGAAACACTAAGCCACATCAGGAGCAGGAGCTCAAAAAGATGAGGACCTTTCTCCAGAGTTGACAGAGAAAGTCTTTCCCTAGAGCCAGCAGCTTGAATTTGGACTTGTAACCTCCTGAACTGTAAGAAAATAAAGTCCTGTTTGCTAAAGCCATCCACTTGTGGTATTTCTGTTATAGCACTACTGGATAACTAAGATATCTCCTAATACCCCATTTTCACACAAGGCCCAAGGTCTCCTGACACGCAAGAAATGCAAGCAGGCATCCAGATGTCCTCAGATGTCACACAGACTGCGCAGCAGGGAGGCACTAGTTTTTTCTTTGGTTCTCCTCTTCCTTTCCGTTCCTTCTCCTCTTCAGGCACCAGGGTGGCTACACAGTGAAACAAAGTGAGTTCTGCTTGAAAGTGAACATACAGCATCAGAAGGTTCTAGAAGCTTGGAGCTGGGAAGGATCCTCAGAAAGTACCTATCTCATCCAGTGTTTTAAACCTCATTTAGCAGCCATTCCACTGTCCAGATAAAATCTTAGGTGGAAGTGGGCCCCTCCACAGAGCCCATCCCAGAGGGCAAGCCCTAGACCAAGAGAGGAGAAGCAACGAGACCAGAGTCTCAGAGGTTCTGTCTCTCCTAGAACACCATCCACTCCAGCCCTGGCTCCGTTCCCTTCAGCAAGCAGAGTTCCATTTGTGCTGCCCTGTCCTGGACAAGGGAAATTAGAATAAAAAGGATCTCAGGCTGGGCCCCCCAGAAGCCGGCCCTGGGACAAGGGTTCCAGTGCAGTGATTTACTTGGGTGGAGTCCCTGGGTTGTGCAAACGGTTACTAAGCTCGGCTACTAACAGAAAGGTTGCACTTGTGAGTCCACCCAGAGGTGCCTGGAAAGAAAGGCCTGGTGATCTACTTCTGAAAAATCAGTCATTGAAAACCCTACGGAGCACAGTTCTATTCTGACACACATGGATGAGTGGATGTTGACTCCCACAGCAATTGGTTTTGTTTTTTTGGCGTTACTGAGCCAATTAATACTGTGAGCAACTGGAGCTTGATCCCCAGAGGAGCTCTGGGAAGTAGCATAGACAACGTCCATCCCATCCACCACCTCCCCATCACCGGCAGAGGACTGCCTGTTGAATGAGGGGAGTGAGAACTCCGGGACATTTCCAGTCTGCAACAAAGACAGGCTCAGGACCACAGGAGGTACCCCCTGCGAACGTATGCCAGGGTGCAGCTGGAAGTCAGACCTGTGTGCGCTGAAGAGGAGAGCCTGAGTGGGTAGGAGGGCTCTGATAAACTCTGCCCACAGCGCGGCCAGGAAGGAGTGGGTGAGTGTCCAGGTTCTGGGCAAGTGGTGGGGGTGGGAATAGGGGACACAATGTGGGTTCCCAGTCCAGATGGGGATGGAGTCAGGAGGCATCTCCAGGAGTAGGTGAGTCTTAAAAGTATCTTGAGATTGGCCAGGTGAGGGAGAGCAGAAATTGTGCCCCTACCTGAGACTCTGGACCCAGCTGAGAAAATGGTAAGGCAGAGAGGGTGGTGAGAGAGAGGATGGACAGAGAGTTAACCCCAGGGAAGACAGGCAGCAGCTGAAGAATGTCAGTGTGTGGCCTGGCACACAGACCCTGAGCCCCTCCTGAGCGGGCTGCCAGGGGCCTGCCACTACCCTACCCTGCGCTGTTTCCTACCAGATGGCCCTGAGAAGAGGGCACAGTGCATTCCAGAGTCTGTCAAAGCCCAGGCTAGCTTTTGAAACAAGAGACCTTCACAGGTGTCATCACTAGAGAGGAAGAGGTTTTGCCCACGTTCCCCCAGCTTATAAATGGCAGAGCAAGGGCACTTCCAGTCATCCAGTCAACAGATGTTAACTGTGCACTTACCACATTCCAGGCGCTGTTCTAGGACCTGGGGATACAGGCAAACAGGACAGGTGGCTTCTCTGCCCTCCCAGAGCTGACAGTCCAGTGGAAGAAACTGCAGAAATCAATAAACTATTAGCCTCACCAAAGAAGTGCAGGCAGTGGTAAGTGCCATGAAGACAGTGAAAACGAGTATTGGGAGTTGGGGAGGGAAAGGCCCTCTGCGACTGGAACATTGCTCTCTCCCTTCCAACAGGCAACCAGTCAGCCTGCAACAGAGAGGATAGAATACCTCAGGGAGCCCTCCTCCCAGAACAAGGGTGCCCTCCGCAGCTTTGTGGGTTACTCCACTCAGGCCGTTCCCTTCAGTCCTTGGGCGTTGCATAAGCACCAAGTCACACGTCATGATAGCTCCAAAAATCTTTGGTGAGGAAGTTCAGCTTGCTCTGTGGCCAGGCACCTCAACAATTCTGTAAGATATTAGTCCCTATTTTAAAGGGGAGGGGAAACTGACGCACACAGAGGACAAGAACTGGCCCAAGGTCATATAGCTAATGAGTGGATTTGAACCGGAGGCAACCTGGCTTAGAGTCTGTGCCCTTAACCACCATGCTAAGCTGCCTCCACTATGCAGTGGTCCTTCCACTTGGGCGTTTCATTGAATGGTCTTCTCAGAACACCTGTACTCTAAAATGAGTTTTCATGCAGTTCACAGGGGATCTGCTCTGGGCCGAGCGTACAGAACTAGCACAGGATGTTGCTTTGGCCTGAGTTTACACTCCAGCTGTGCCTTCCATCATTTTCTCTGCAAGCTTGGGTAAGTTATCACCTTTTCTGAGCCTCAGTTTCCCCATCTGAGAAATGGACTTTGTAGTCTCTATCTCAGAGGGCTGTTAACCCAGATCATACACAGCAAAGTGCTCCATAAATGGTGGTGGTAGTGGTGGTGGTGGACAGGAACCGGCCCAAGGTCATACGATGGAGGTGACGGAGGTTGTGGTGGTGGCGGCTGAGTTGGTGGAGGTGATGGTGGTGGTGGTAGAGTTAGTGGTGGTGGTGAAGATGGAGGCAGTACAAGTGAAAGTGGTAGTGGTAGTGGAGGTGGGATGGAGGTGGAGGTGGTATAGAGGCCCTACACACATAGTTGGCCGCCAGTACAAGCAGGCTCCTTTCCCAGTCTCTGCTCAGGGAGAGTCCTGGGCTCTGGGTAGACTCCAAGGCTCTGGACTGATGTCCCTTTGACCTCCTGCACCACAACTCCATGTGACACCCCAGAAGGTGCATGGCTTCAGGACAGCCTCAGACCCCTCCTGACACCACCCCCTGCCTACACTCAGCTCCCTGGCCACCATACAGAGACTACTGGGAAGGGAAAAGGACCTACACAAGCCAGACATCCTCCTCCTAGCCCTGGGGGTTTCAAGTGTCCCAGCAAGAGCAGAGAGGGCTGGATCCAGGTCTGTCTGACTGCAAAGCCTGTGCTCTCTATAGCACAGGGGAATGCTGGGTCGGGAAGAGCTGGGAGCTGTGCTAGAAACAGATAGCAATCAAATACACAGGACATCCTCAGCAGTGGTGAGTGCAAGAGAATACAAGAGCAGGGCAGAAGTCCTCCCCTCTCTGGAAATAATGGTGGAGCCTACAAATAGAGGAAGGCAAAGACTTGGGCAGCAGGGGAGCACAGGAAAGAACACTGCAGGCAGAGGAAAAAGCCTGTGGAAGTGCCTTGAGGGTGGAGGGCGCTTAACAAGTTTCAGAAGTTTAAACAGCCAAGGAAGCCATGAGGCAAAGGTATCTTAGATTGTGTTCTGTTTTCCTTCTGTCTTCCAGGCAATGGAGGAGCCCTAGTGGTGCAGTGGTTAAAGCGCTGGGCTGCTAAGCAAAAGGACGGCAGTTTGAACCCACCAGCCATTCCAGCAGGATAAAGGTAGGGTAGTCTACTTTTGTAGAGATTTACAGCCTGGAAAACCGTATGGGGCAGTTCTACTCTGTCCTGTTGGGTCACTATGAGTCAGAATGGAATCAATGGCAGTGGGTTTTGTTTTTGTTTTGTTTTTTTAACCAGGCAATGAAGGAGCCCTGGTGATACAGTGGTTAAGTGCTCTGCTGCTAACCGAAATGTCAGCTGTTAGAACCCATCAGCCTCTGAGCCAGAGAAAGATGTGGCAGTCTGCTTCCATACAGATCACAACCTTGGAAACACTTTGGGGTAATTCTCTTCTATCCTATAGTGCCGCTGTGAGTCAGAATCAACTCAACTGTAACGTTTTTTTGTTCTGTTTTGTTTTTTTCTACCAGGCAATGAGCACCCTCATTTCCCTGCTCAAGGTCGTATGGTGCGGGAGGAGGGCAGTCTGCGTGTGTCCCACGAAGAACGGCACCGCTGCAGCTGGAGCCAACTCATCTCCCTCCGCCCTCCTTCCTACTTATCATCTCCTCTCTGTAACTCTGAATATCTGTCCGTCTTTTTGTCCACCTTCCCTTCCAATCTTCCTGCCCTTCTTCTCACTCTCTTTCTCCTCGGTCTCTGTCTCTCACTCCCCCCTCCCCACCCCAGCTTTTATTCCTCTACATTTGCCCCTCTCCAACGCCTCGCGCTCCCTCTCCCCCGGTCTTCCCTGTTCTCTTTCTATCAGACTCCAAATCTGAATGGTAATTTTTGGATCTCGCAACCTCTCCACCTCTCCTTTACTATCTCTCAACCTGCATGTCTCTATCTCTCCTCTCTCCAGATCTCCGGGCTGCATGCAGCCCCCTCCCTCTGCATTTCGCCCCGCCGCCCGGCCCTGCCTCCCGGCCCGGAAGCCTGGGCCGCCCCACCTCCACCTGCCTGGGCGCGGACAGGCGCCGCCCCGGTGCACAGCTCAGCAAGCCCCGCTAATGCGTTTCGCATGGCGCGTCAGTCAAACGCCCTTCTAATGTCTTTAAAGCACGCAGAAAATTGCATCCTTATGAAAAAAAAAAAGAAAGAAAGAAAAAAACCCAAATTGCCTGGTGGAGGCGGAACTGCCGCGGGGCTCCGGCGACCGCGCGAGTTCAGAGGGGCAGGGCGGGCAGGAGGAGCCTATCTCGGAGTTCGCCACGCCGCTGGGCCGGACCCTCAAAGCCGTCTTCTCCCAGCCGCCTCCCGGGCAGCGCCTCGGCACACCTCCTCTCCTCCTTACCTAGCACCTTCCCGGTGCTCTCCTTACGTGTTCCAGCCACTCTGACCTTCCTCCCGCTCCTTTAAGACCAAGCCCATAACTGCCTCAGGACCTTTGCACTTGCTATGCCTGCTGTCTGGCATGTATTATAGCATGGCTGCTTTCTTCTTGTAGCTCGGGTCTCGATTTAAGAGTCAGTTCCTGAAGGAGACCCTTCCTGGCCACTGCTGACTAAAGTCCTCACCCCAGTCATTGCCTATCATCTGTTTTATTTTCTCCATGAAATCATCTTGTGGATCTAATAGTGGCTTCTTCGACTTCTATGGCCGCTTCCCATCCCAATGTAAGCTCCTTGAATTAGGGGCTGTATGCCCTATGCCTAGCACAGTGCCTGGCATACAGCAGAACTTTAATAAATAGTTGGTGAGTTAATAGACAGGGCACACGCCTGGTTACAGTGTGCATTCCAAGTAGCCTAGGTACCAGGATCTTGCCAAGGGCTTAGCCCAGAGTCCAGGGGCACTCAGTACGTTGACTCTGTCACCATTGTCACCTTTCTGCCCTGCCCACTGACCCGGCTTGAGGAGTCCCAGAAGGAGACTCATTCCTGGCAGGCTGTGGCTGTTCGGGATCATATGGTGCTTGACTCTTGGCTGTTTTCTCCATCTCGGGTGCCTCAAGTCGAACCTCAATGCTGCTAGGAGAGTGCAGACCCGCAGAGCCAAATTCAAATCCAAATGCTGCTGCTTACAGCTTTGTGATCTTGGGCAAGTTGCCTAACATCTCTGAGCTTTATCTTCTTCATCTGCAAAATGGGAATAGAAGTACCTATCTCACTGGGTTGTCATTGGATCAACGAGGTAATACTGAATGTCAAAGCTAAAGGGGCTGGTCCCAGTGCTGGGAACTGCCTGCCACACTCAATAAATGCTTGTTAAACGAATGGATTGCCTGAAGTGCTTGATAAATATCAGAGTCAGACACACCATCGTCTCCCATACCACAAAGAAAGAAAAATGTTGCCAATTAAACCATGACCCAATCCTTTTAAACCACCAGGAATTTCGATTTGATACTTCCTTAAAGGGCTTTTTAGGACATAGATTTTTAACAGAGATCACTATTGAGTTTACTTAACGAGAAAATGATCAGAGAAATGAATCAGCTAAGGTGTTCCTAAAACTTCTTTGAGGTCAGAATGCCACCGTTCATATCACGAACCCCGGTGTGGCCGCCCAAGCCCGGTTCCATCCCCACTACCCCCCCCCCCCCATTGCTTCAGTCTTTGCAGGAGAGGGGATGGTGTCTTCCCTGGGAAGGTCTCGCCTCACCCTCACCCCACCTCTCACCATCCCACCCTATCCCCTCCTCCCCAGGCTTCAGAGCTCTCAGTCTCACACGAAGGGATACCTGGCTCCTTCCCTCTGTCTAAGCGTTGGTGTATGAGAGGCTAGGGGCCTCCGCTGTCGAGCCCACTCATTGAAATGGCCTCCACAGTGGTACACCTGCCAGCCAGGGCCTACAGCACCTAGCACCCCAGCGCCACCTCACAGCCCTGTTACCAAACCAAACCAAACCCAGTGCTGTCGAGTTGATTCCGACTCATAGCGACCCTATAGGACAGAGTAGAACTCCCCCATAGAGTTTCCAAGGAGCGCCCGGCGGATTCGAACTGCCGACCCTTTGGTTAGCAGCCACTTAACCACTATGCCACCAGGGTTTCCAGCCCTGTTACACTCACCCGGATTTCAGAAAGACAAGCTCTCAAAATTGATGAAAGGCAGCAGTATTATTGTTGTTTGAACTATGGATTTGCGATCACACAGTAAGAGGCACCTCTGCAAGGTCTGGGAGGGCAAGGACTTTCCTTTGCGGGGCTTTCAGACCGCAGTCTTACTGAGGATAGAGGAGGACCCACTTCGGCTCCAGCACTCACTCTGAGTAGCCCAGGGACCAGGGGCTTGCTGAGAGCTTGGTCCGCAGCCGGGAGGACTCAATATGAATTGGACCCATTGCCCGTTGTCCCCTTTCTGGCAAGCCCACTAACCCAGGAGTGAGAAGTACCTGCAGTGTTACCTCTCAAAAGTGGGGGTGTGGGGGGGTGTTTGAAAAGGTCAGAAGTTCCCTCCAGCTCTGAGAACCCAGGCAGGATTGAAGGGGTGTGCCTCCCTGGCTGCAGGTGAAATCTTTGACCCTCCCCCTTAGCCCCAGTTTCAGCCCCTGGGGAAGTGGTGGGGGAGAAGGCCTTGGGGCACTGCTTCTGGGCCAGCTGGTCCACTCGCCCCACTCGGATGCAAACGGAGGTAGGATGGGGGATGTCCCTTGAGTTTCTCAGCGGTGGAGCTCCTTCTGGTGCTGTCACTTCTGGGGCAGGGGTTCTCTTCGAATGTAGAAACAAAGTCAGGCAAAGGGCAACTGAAAACTCGGTGCCTGGTTTCTCTCAGGACCCTTGAGCCCCGGACAGATGACCCTGGCAGTGGTGTTCACTTCTGGGTTGAGAAGGGGGCATTTTGGTTACTCCTAATCCTCCCAGCTACAGCTCCGTTACCCAGTCTGTGCAACTGACAGTTCCTCCCAGCTCCCAGAGTGCAAACCTCAGGCCTTGGCTGCTCGGTAAACGGGCAAAGGTGGATCCGGGGCCCACTCCCCCCTCCCCCCGCTCCCCCTTCCCCTCCCCCTTCCCCCGCTTCCACCCTTTGAGTTCACACCGGTGAACTTCCAGGAGCATCCAGAGCAGGAAAAGGAGTGAACCAGATCAACCTTTATTATTTTAAAACATGGGGCGGGAGGGGGAGGAGTTAGGGAGCCCCTCTCCTGGCTGAGCCCTGCCAAAGATCCTAGCCTTGCGGGGACTCTGCGTGGACCCCGCTGCGAATTGGAGGCTTCAAGACCGGTTGTCGCCCTCAGGCCAGCTGCGGCCAACCCTGTCCCTGCCGCCTACGGAGCACCTACTGGGTGCCCAGAAGAGCTGAGCACCGCCCAGAGCCGAACTCTCCCTCTCCCCCAGGACAGCATCTTCTCCCTCTCCCCCACGAGGAGAACGACTTGTTCAGGGGCACCCAGAGTCAGGATTCTATCCCCCGCCCCTCAGTGGGAGTGGGGGTTAGTCCAGGTTCCCCATCCCAGGGAATCCTTCTGGGTGTCCCTGGAGGGCTGAGGGGGTCTAGGAGCCAATCCTCCCCACTTCCGGTAGTCTCCAGAAGGCGCAAGCCACCGCAAACCCAGAACACTCAGCGCAAACTGTGAGCCCCAGCCGGTGCTCAGCCTCAGGTCGTCCCGGCCCTGCCTGTCCGCAGCGGAGCGCGAAGGTCCCTTAGGAGGATCGCTCCAGGCCGCACGCCCCCTGCTCGGAAAGCGCAGCCGCCCCGCCATCTCTAAGTTGTGTTTGCCAGAACCTCAGGAGGAGAAGAGACGTGGGCGGTGGGGTTAGAGAGGGGCACCTTCCCTCCCCACGCGTCTTTCGAGGCCCGGCCTAGAGGGAGGGGCGTGGTGGTGGCCGGGATGGGACCTCAACTCCCGGAGGACCGGGCGGGTAGGACGCAGAAAGGGCTCCTGGGAGCTCCTGGTCCCGGCGGGGTGAGGGCGTAGCTTGCGGCCGCTCTGGACTAGATGGGGTCCTTTTACCTACAGTCGCAGTTCTAGGGTGAGCGGTCCGCCAGGTTTCCAGAATCAGCTGCAAATTCTCTGCTTCCGCGCCTTTGCTTCTCCCGGGGAGCCGGGGGGGGGGGGGGAGGATCCAGAGCTTTCCTCAGGGCTTACAGGGACGCCTCCAAACAAGGAACCCGGGAGCTGGCCTGGAGGAAGGCGAGGCACGCAGCCCACTCCTCCTCCCAGGCCTGGGGTCTCGGCCTGCTGCGGTCGCTGCTTCCCCTCTCCTGCCAAGGAGTTTGGCGGCTTAAGCAGTGACCAAAACTCCACCCCTTCCACCCCGCCTACACTGGAATCCGGACCCCCTGGTTTGAGGCCCAGCTCCCCCACTGACTGGCTGCTGACCCCGGGACAGGAGTCCCCGTTATGTTCCCCATCTGTGCCTGGAGAGAACTGTACTCACTGAAATATCAGGCCCTTGTGCTCTGACGCTGGATTTACGGGAACCCCTTACCCCAACTCTGTTAAACCCTAGCCCTATGTGGCCGCTCGATCTAGTCCCCTGGGGTCGGGAGGGGGCTGCCTTGGGGAAATGCTGTGGAAGATAGACACAGAGCAATTTGCCCAAGGCCTGCATTCCCTAGATTTAGTAAAACTAATGGCTGGGATTGTGTCAGGTAGGGGGTAAGCATGCCCCTCCGCCCCTCTTCAATTGCCAAACCGATTAACAAAGGCCAGTCATTAGACAGACATAGTTTGGGATCTTAGTTCTTCCTTGCCTACCCCTGGGATCTAGAATAGTGACTGAAGTTATCGGACCTTTACTTTTCTTACTTTAGAAATGGAGAGGATTAAACGCAATCGTGTAAGTCACTTGGCTAGCCCAGCCTGGTGCAGGGAGGTTATGGAAGACCAGCTGATTGAGTGGATGGAGGGGTAACCCCAAGGGCCAGAAGGAATTAGGGGCACAGTGGCATACTGATGGTCATTCCTTCCAGCCTGCCCAGGGTCTTGCAAGTTTTCTTAGGCCCCTCAGGGGAGTGAACTGGGAGCTGTTTGCAAGGCTAAATTAAGAGCTGGTCTGGTAGTGCAGTGGTTAAGCGCTTGGCAGCTAAGGGAAAGATTACCAGCGGCTCTGCGGGAGAAAGGTGTGGCAATTTACTGCCTTGGAAACTCTCTGGGGGCTGTTCTACTCTGTCCTGTAGGCTGGCTATGAGTCGGAACCAACTCCGGGGCAACGGGTTTGGTTTGTTTGTTTTTTTCCACACAGAGAAGGTGGTGCTCCCGCTGCACTGAAGTGGCCTCTCACTAGCAGTCTTAAACCAAGGCTGGAGATGGGTGGGAAGATCAGCGGACACTTGAAAAAGAAGTAGCTGCAGCAGCCGCTGCCGGGGCAGGGCAATAATGGGTGGTTCTCACATTTGTAAACTCAAAGACTGCCTCTGAGCCCGGATGTTCCCGACTCTTGGGAGGACCTGGTTTCGAAGCCTGATCCTATCTGGATCTCTGCATGGTTAAGCTGTTTCCCTCCCTAAGCTTTAACCTGAAAAATGGTTATCTCTCCATCCTCATACCCTGGTCCTGGTCCCAATCGAAGTGCAAGCACAGGAATTCACAGGCGAGCTTCGAGCCCAGGCTGGAACAGAGAAAAGGCAACCGAGGCCTTCCCTGTGAGGAGGAAGCGCCTGCGTGCACGCACCACCAAGCTTCACCCCTCGAAGGGGACGCCCAGGGCCAGCCACGGCTCCGGCTCCGGGCAGTTTTGGGTCCTCTGCCTACACCAGCCTGGGTGTCCAACTAAAGCTTAAAGGCGTTGGGGGTGGGATGGGGCTGAGCAGAGGAGCCGTCAGCTGCCCTCACTGCCCCAGCCAGGGATTCAGCTGCCCACGGCGGCAGTCGTGCTTACATTCACCGCGGAAAACTGAAGGCTCTGGGACAGGCGCCGCCGCTGCAGGGACGTGCGGGCCGAGGTGTCACTCTGGTGACAGCCTCTGTGCCAATCTGGAGTCCTCGGTTTCCTGTCTGCATCATGAAGGGTTGGTGGAGACCGTCGCAAGGATCGTACAGTCGGTTCTTCAAGTGCCAGGAGACTAGCCCTGAAACGCGGAGGCGGCTCCCGGTCGAAGACTTCCCGTAGCGAGCTCCGCTAGAGGCCTGGCTGCCCGCGCCTCCCGCTCCTTTTGGCAACCCCTGTGCGGCCGGGCTGCTACCGCCGGCAGCGCCTGGGGCTGGGAAGGAGAAGAGGTTCTGACTCGCCCCTTCGCCCAGGATGGAAGCGATTACTAGCAGGCCGAGGCCGATGCCGCAGCAGCTGGGAGCCCGCCGTGCCTAGCCTGCGCCTCGTGGAGCAGGGTAGCTCGCACTGCCGGGGTATAGGAAGCTTTAAAAAGCAACCACAGCCGCCTCTCCCTCTCTTCCCGCCCGCTCGCGGATCCAGAAACTGCTGCACCAATCCCCACTGTGTCATAAAATATTTTATTGGAAAAAAAGTCACCGTCTTCGAAAGAGAGGGGGTAGGGGGCCCCGGCGACGTCGAGGACTCGGGGCTGAGCTACCGGGCTGTCCCGGGCGCCGTCTCGGGCCGTGGTGGCCTCCGCCGGGCCGCGAGATCCCCAACACGCGGGAGCGGGTGTGTGACCTGGCGGCATCTGGCGCCAGGAGGGCCGGCCCGAGGCGGGGTGGGGTGAGGAGCGGGGCGTGGGTACGCGTGGAGGCCCGGGCCCCTCCGGGTAGCGAGCGGAGGAGAAAAGCTTCCGCCGCCCTGGGCACCGAGTCTCCTAGGCGAGGGCCAGGAGCTCGCTGGGGCCTGGGTTTGGCTTCAGGATCTTGTCTCCTTCCTCGTTTGGCCCCAATTGTCCGCATTCAAGGTAATAAAACATTTGGAAGCACACGACGTGGAGGTGGCAGGGCCGGCTCGCTGCTTCCCGCGGACTGAGGGCCACGGGCGGCGCGGGGATCCCGGCTCCACACTGCCGCGCTCAGTCATCGCGGCTCCTGTCGTTGAGCTTGCCCGGCGCCTCCGCCGGCTTCTCCGCCTCCTTGGCGCGCTCCTGCTCCGTGAGCTGCTCGCTCGTGGGGATGGAGTTCTTCTTGGGCCGCCCCTTCGGCTTTGTCGGGGACTCCAGGCCGCCGCCCTGCAGCACCTGAGAAGGGGGACAGCAGGCACCGCAGTGAGCCGGACCCGGGGACCACCTCGTCCTGCGTCCAGGCAGGCCGCAGAGCCCAACGAGGCCATCCCAGGCTGCATTCAGTCTGGGGAAAAACGGTGGCCATTTTCTGAGCGCTGCTGGGGACAGGCTTGGAGAGCCTGAGGACAGGTTCAAGGCCGCCAGGAGACCTGAGGGTGCATCGGGGCAGGAAGGAATGTAGGCTCCCTTAGGGCACCTGGACAGTCAAGAGGGTCCCCATGGGTACCAGGCACCAAAGAATCAGAATTGGGCAGAAGCCCCCACTGGAGTGTGGGGGAGGACAGAGGAAGATCAGGTCCGCAAGGCACAAGGGCATGGTCGGGAAACTGAGGGCGCCGGAAGCCAGGGGAGCACACTCACTATTTTCTTCCACTTCATCCTTCGATTCTGATACCACGTCTTCACCTGCAACTGGCTCAGGCCCAGGGACTCAGCGAGATCTATTCTGCGAACCAGCAGGGCGCACCCTCAGCAGAGCGGGAAGCACCCCCACCCACCGCCTGCTTTGCCCCAGCCTGGCCCCGCGCTACCTGTCAGGCGTGGAGAGGTACTTCTGCTTCTCGAAACGTTTCTCCAGGCCCATCAGCTGCAACTCGGTGAATACAGTGCGGCTCCGGCGTCCCTTCTTGGCCTTGGCACCCGGCTCCCCTGGGCCCGGCGCCTCCAGCTTCCCGCGGAGCTGCAGTTCCAGCGGCAGGTGCGGCGTGCCCGCAGCACTGGGCAGCCCAGGCCCTGCGGCCAGCAGTGCTGACCCTAGCCCGGAACAGCTGAGTGGCGCCAGAGGGAACTTGAACACAGCAGCTTGCTCGGCCTTCAGGACGGCTGTGGCGGGGAGAGAGTGGAGAGCCCAGTGAGCTGTGTCCTTGGGCCCGGCTGTGTTCCCCGGCAGGTCTGGGGCCCCAGCACAATGTGCGAGGCCACCCCATGTTCTTCATGTCAGGGGTGCCAAGCCTTCGTGCTTGGCCGCAGGCCCTAAGATTTGCATCACCCACTGGGGGTAACCCTCCTCAACACCAGTGCCCGGAATTTAGGAAGGGAGACCAACCCCAACCTGTGCTCTGCCATCCCTTCCCCATAACCCTGCTGCCTCTGAGATTTCTGGGTTATCAAAGAACAATTTTGCAACTCTGAGAAGAGCAGTGTGTGTCTTTGTGGAAAAAAGAAACCAAGAAGAAACAGCAAGTGAGGTAGGAAGATGAAGCATTTGCCTTAACCAAATCAGCATTTCTGCTTTCAGGAAGGAAAAAAAAAAAAAAAAACAGTGGAGTGTGTACATCTGTTATTCTGTGTGTGGCAGCCACTTGGAGGGCCAGGTTGTCAGCAGGGGTGGGATGGTAGCTTCCCATCAAGTCCAAAGGACTCTGTGAATTGGGAAACTGTTGTTCTCATTTTCTGTGTTCAGACTCTTCCCTGTTAAGAAGTTTCCATAGTTTCTTTAGTCCTAAAATGATTTATATTTTGCCTAGTTCAAATGAATTATTAGCAACGGAGCAGCTGGAGGTGAAAGGCAGCCCAGAGGCTGCGTCAAAGCTGAACTTAGAACGAACAAACTGGCCCTGTTGCCCTGCTCAAGCCCAGCACGCGGGCTGGAAAGTCACAGGGGGCCACAAGAGGCTTGTGGGCCTAGCGTCGCTGCTATTGCATAGGAGGCCTCCCTTCCACAGGCATCTCACCAGGGGCTCTGTCCCTGGCCCCACTGGAGTTGGCAAAGGCTGAGAATGGATGTCGGCAAGGTGGTGGTGGGGAATGTGGAAGAGACATGTGGGAATGGGGGGTTGTTAGTAGGGAAGGTGGGAGAAATGTGGCAGACCCACCCCAGGGAGAAAGAGACCAACTTAAGCGCTGGAAAGAGAGACAAGGAAAGGCAACGTAGTGGAGAGGGTGCCAGCAGGGCAGAGCAGGCCTAAAGAAGAGAAACAGCAGAAGGAGAAAAAGTCTGAGCAGACAGCTCACGCTTCTCCAAGGCCTGGCCGACCTGGAAGTGGAAGGGCCAGGCTGGCCAAGGCTCACACTCCAGGCCTCCTGTCCCCAGGCAAGGCTCAGGCAGGGTGCTCTGTGAAGCCCAGGCCGCATTTGTTTGTCGCAGCCGGGAATGCCACACCAGGAGTGCACTGGGCTCTGCGAGGCTCCAAGAAGGCTGGGACCAGCGTCAGCCTCCAGCACTCGGAGACCCGCGTCTCTTCTCTAAGATACCAGCTTCCTCGCCTTGGTCAGTCGCGACCACTCCGAGCCAGCCCTCTGGGTGAAAACCCAGGCGCCGGCGGCCTGAGATCGCTTGGGCCGGCCAGTGGTCGTCAGCCTGAAGCCCAAGCGAGGGCGAGACCCGGCATCCAGGAGGGAGTCTGCCTTGCGCCTGCGATGGGGATGGAGGGCTCCAGTTCCTGGGCCCTGACCCCTCCTGGGTTGGAGGCCTCAGTGCCAGCTGTGAGGAGGCAGCACGCAAAGAACATCGTCCCCGGCCCGACCCTCTGGCCCGAGGCCTGGTTTCTGCTCCACCAGGCGAATGGCCCCTCCGCTTCCCGGCCAGAGCGCACCGAGAGGGGTTTTGGGGACTGCACGCCCAGAGCTGGTTCCGTTGGCAGCGCGGGCATTCGGAGAGTGGTGGTGGGGGGGTCCCGGCGCGCCCTCCGCCGAGTCCCGCCCGCGGCCCTCCGCCAGCGCTCACGTACCCAGGTGGCTGTGGAAGGGCCGGGCCGCCAGCAGCGCCTGCACGCCGAACTTGAGCAGCTCGCCCGCGGCGGCAGCCGCGGCGGCGGTGGGCGCAGCGCCCTTGGGCCCGGGCGGCTCGGTGAGGATCTCCTCGATCATGAAGCTGCGGTAACGGTGTGGCCGGTGGTCCGCACAGCCCTCGGCCGGGCCGTAGAGCGCGGCGCCAGGCTCCCCCGGCCGCTGCATCTCGGCGCCCGCGGCGGAGACTGCTTGGCGGCGGCTCGACTCGTGGAGCGGCGGGGCCCGCGCGGGGCTCTAGGCCGGCCCGCAGCTCGCGGCCGCCGGCGGGCGCCGGCTCATGCCCCCTCCCCCGCCGGCCAGGCGGAGCGCAGGGCGCGGGCGGGGGCGCGAGCAGGGCTCGGCGGGTCGGACCCCCGGACTGCGCCCCCGCCCCGCGCCGCCGCGCCTCTTGCCCGGCCCGGCCCGCGTCACCGCTCCGCCCCGCGCGGCCCGGCTCCCCGCCCACCCCGCCCCGCCCCACGCCGCCGGCCCGGGACGTCTGAGCCCTAGAAGGGAGGGAGAGTGGGAGGGAGAGTGGAAGGGAGAGTGGGAGCGCGCCCGCGAGGGAGGGGGCAGGCGAACAGAGCCCGGGAGAGGCCGTGTGAAGCGCAGGCAGCTCTCCCAGGAAGGAGGGATGCGAGAGCGCTCGGAAAGATAGACAAGCCGTGCGGACAGACAGACGCCTGGGAGAGACCCGAAGAGCTCGGAGGACCGCAGAGATGGGAGACAGAGGGACGAAGAGCGAGGTGAGAGAAGTGGCCAGAGGGAGACAATGAGGTCCCCACGAGAGACAAGGCAGGGATTCTGAGGGTGCTAGGGACGTCAAGACAGACACAGAGAGAGACAGAGATAGAGAGAAAAAGTGAGAGAAGGCGAGAGTCAGCCGGCAGCTACAGAGGCAGGCAGTAGAGCCAGACACGAAGGAGAGGACAGTAAAGAGAGGGGACAACAGATGGGCAGCGGCCTAGTCAGGGGTTAGGGAGCCCCGGAGAGTCGGGAGGAGGAGGCCAAAGGTCTCACAGCCCACTGAGGCAGGAGGTGGCCATGAGGTGTACAGCCCTTCCTGCCAGGGCACAGGAGCTACCCCTGGGCTGGGGGCAAGGAGGCTGCCTCAAAAAGCTGCAGCCACACCTGTGCACCCCCGCCTCGGTTTACCACTCACATCCTCACTCCATCTTCAAGCAATCCTGAGATGGATATGTTCTCCAATCTGTATTTGCTTGAATTGCCCAGTTACACTTGAATACAGCTGCCTCCATGGAAAATCCAGGACACTGTGGGGGTAGGGCTATGTTCCCTGGTTAGAGGAAGAAAGTGATACCAGGAGAAAGCAAGGCTGCAGCCTCACCTTTCCCAAACTTTCTCAAGCATCTGAGGAAGTGGGTACTGGCTGGAACTAGGCAGGGGGGCACAGGGTGTGCTGGGAATCTGGGGACTAAACTCTGTTGTGACCTGGCCCTCTGGGCTTCAAAGTCCTCCAAGTGATTGAGAAAGGCAGCTACACCTTCTCTAGCTCCTCCTCCTCTCCACCTTTACAAGAACATAAGCCCCAGGTCCTGTGGTGAAGAATGCCTAGTTTCTTATTTCTGGCCCTGCCTTCCCTGGGCTGAATTGTCCTGGCCTGACCAAGGAGATGATGACACTTAGCTCCAGGAAGACTGTGAGGACTGGGTGGGGGAAGTCAGGCATCTAGGGACTTGAAGGGTATTTTTTTTTTGATGGGGGGGGCAGGAGTGCTTCCAGGCAAGGAGGGATGGGGTGAAATCAGGAGTGGATGAGTGTCTGAAGGAGGCTGGGGAAGGGGTGCTTGCCCTGCCCCTCCCTTCCAGAGACTTAGAGTCCTATCACTCATCCCCTTCCACTGCTGCTAGCCAGTACCTGGTCTATAACTGGAGACCACTTCCTGGGCCACTTTGCTTCCCTATGTGAACTGCTGGGGCCTCAGTCTTCACCTCTGGGAAATAGGGTTTACCATACGCACTGCCCTGGCCCTCCCAAGCTGCTGGAGTTTCTCTAGCTCCAGCTGCTGGCAGTGGGGCCTTAAGGTTGGCCCTAGGCCCCCTGGCATCTGCACGGGCCCTGTGGGGTCTAGGAGATGGCTGAGACTCTTTGTCTATAGGGGCTGGGATGGGGAACATAGAGCACCCTTGAAAAGGAAATGTCTTTCTAGAGGCTTTGGCAAGACTCAAAAGCTAAGAGCTCCACTGGCTCAGGCCCCAGTCATTGCAGCCCCCATTGTGTTGTGTGGCTGCAGCCAGCGGCTGCCCCTTTCTGAACCTCAGAGTTGTCATCAAGATTGAAAGAAGGTGGCCTTGGTGACCTCCAGTTGCTTCAGGCTCCTCAGGTGGGTGGTTCTTAGTCAAATGGGTCTTCAGAAGGAGGTGCAGGCCCACAGACTTGGTATTAATCCATCCTGAGCAGGCCCTTAGTTAGAGATGGAGAAAAGATGGGGCTATGCCCATCCCTGTTGGCCCAGCAGCCACCCCAACCTCACACAGAGCAAATGGAGAAAATCAAGCCTCTCCTGGAGGCCTGGGCAGACCAGCTGGGGCCCCTCCCCACTCTTAGGCTCTAAAGAGCCCTTGCCTGGAAGGATGCTTGGGTATCACTTAGTCCAACTGATGGGGAAACTGACGCCCAGCAAGAGGAAAGGACTGGTCCATGACCAAGGTGAGTAAGGTTGGATCCTATTTTTCAGTTGCTCCCTACACCTATCAGGCCCTTCTTCCTGGCCTTCTCTCTCATCCCCATCCCCCAATCAGGGTCCACTACCCGCCTTCTCTGCTTTCCTGCTCACTCCCTACCTGGCCTCAAGCAGGGCCTGGTGAGCCTCAGCTTCCATACCCACCCTCAGGAACCCACTTTAACCCCTGTCAACCTCTTAGGGTAGCTCTGTGATCAGGCTGGGAGATGCAGTCGTTTTCAGGATTGGAGGGCTCCCTTCTAGATTTGGGGGAATCAGAGGACTGGTGTAGGCCAGCCCCCACCCTATTTCACAGGTGTTGAGGTGGCAGAGCGGGAACTCGGGCCAGTTCCTTGGACAGCAGCCAGAGCTATTTCCCTGGAGGACCAGCTCAAGCCCCCGGGGGCGGGAAGGGGGGTGGGCAGGAGCAAGGCCCTGAGGGCTCCCTGGGAAATGCCCTCCGTGGCGGGAGCGTATTCTGAGGCTGTGGCTGGAGGGGAGTGAAGGGGAGAACCAGGCCCCCAGCCTCGTCCCGCCCCCAAGGCCCTCCCCTTCGGCGGGTCGGCCTCTGCCCCACCCCTACCCTGTCCCAGCTTTGATCCCGATGTTGTTTCCTCGCCGCCCGACTCTAAAGTAAACCGGCAGATAAACCCCTTTCGGGCGAAAAATACACACAAACAGCGATGGGGTCCTCCTCTCTCTGGAATTGCAGCCTTGGAGCCAGCCGGAAAAGTGTTTACAGAGAACAGGGTCTCTCCCTTTCCCGTTGGGGACACTGAAGCCCAGAAAAGAGAAGACACCGCGCTGGCGGCGGAGGAGCTAAGTCCCTCGGGCCTCTGGCCCTCCAGCGGCTGTGGGGCCCCAAGCCCCTACCCCAGGGCGCAGCCGCTGGGCTCGACGCCTGGGACTGGGCCAGGGCCGTCTCAGTCGGCGCTTCGAAAATCCCGGAAACCATCCGCTCGCGGCGGATGGAAAAGGTGACATCAGCGCCCGAGGCCCAGCTGCCCTCCCTTCCGCGGTGGTGCGGGTGAGGGGCTCCGGGCTGCAGTGGGGGGATCTTGCCGCCGTCCCGACGCCAGGATGCGGTGGTGGTGTTGGGGAGGGGGGCTATGGTGCGCAGAACCAACCCCTTCCGCACCATTGCTCTGCCGTTCAGACTTCACCCGCCAAGGTAGAGGCGGCTGCGCGAGGAGAGGTGGCTGCTGGTGGAGAGAGGGTTTACCTCTACCCCAGAACCGAAAACCCTTTAGCACCCTTGTGAGTTAGGAAAATGTCGGTTCCAGGCCTCCCTACCCCCCCTTCCAAACCAAACCTCCTCCCTCCTCTAGGTGCCTCCTAGATACGATTTCTGGAGCCGCTACCGGCCACAGGGGTCTCGGAACCATTGCACAAATGGGGAAGCTTAGGTCCGGAAATGGGCAAACCTTGTTCAAAGTCGGTGGGCAGAGTCTGGGCGATTTGGCATTTCCTGGAGTTCAAGTTGGCCTCGGGCCGTTTGTGGCATCTTCTTTCACAGTTGCCCACGATTTTTAAAAGATAGTGGCCTCCTGGGGTTTGTGTCTAATGCGGTTAAACGAAGGTGAGGGCAGGGATGGGGTGGGGGGAGGATTCTACAGAATGTTAGTTCACCTCTGGCCAGAGTCTCTGGAGCAGACGCCTGGGAGAGGTCCCAGACCCTCCCCCACTTGACAGACGGGGAAACCGAGTCCCGAGGGGGCCAGCCCCGCTTGTGCTGCCCTGGCCTCTGCCTCGCCGAAGCCTGTGATCCGCCTCAAGCACCACGGCGTGGCGGCCAACAGCACGGACCCGGGCTTCTCCTTGCGTCCGCACTCGGCCTCATCCCCAGGACGCGTTTGCAGCGTCCGCCAGCGCCCGCAATAAGCTCGCTTCTTCTCCTTGCTCTCTGCTTTCTCTAAGCCGTCTTTGCTGATTGCCCCCCGGCCATCCCCACCCAGGGCGGCCCGGCGCAAAGCGGGCTTAGGCTGCAGGTGGCTGGTGCGTGGCAATCAAGCCTGACCGTGCCCGGGCAAGCATTGGTGCGGGATCCGAGACTAAAGACTGTGCCCTGTCCTCAATCCAGTCCCCTGCGCTGACAGATCGCCGTCTCCCGCGGGGACCGCCGAGTCACTTTCTCGTTTTTGAAATGGATCTCTTTGCGACGCTTTCCTTTAGGAAAACTTCGAAATCCTCTTCCCCAAGGGCCAGTATGGGGGTGTCCCGCATGAGGGATGCTGAATCGTTACGTCGCAAAAAGATGCATCCAGAAGCCGGCCTAGTCGGAGCTCGGCATTGTTTGGTGCCAGCGTGCACTTTGGTTTTGAAGCATTTCAAACCCCTCTGAGCTCTGGAGTTGAATAGCGTTTGGAGTGACAACGTCTTAGACACGTCCTGCTTTCTCTTTCCTTCATGTTCCTTTTCTTGAATTTACAAATTTGTTCCTTTGGATTTGGCTCGTTTGTTTTTGTTTTAGAAATTGGTTTTCTAATTTTTATTTTTCAAAAAATTTTAACTTCTGGTTTTCTTTGGCAATATGAGTTTAAATGGGTAGGTCGATAGGCGGTCTGATAGCTGGCTCTTGCGACCCAACGAGTTCCGGATTTTGGCCCCACCCGGGGACCCAGGGCAAACCTCCTGGACCAAGCGCAGGCCGTGGGCACCCGGGCCCCGCTCAGATCCTCCGAGACCCACTGTGCGGGTCTCTACTCCCTCCCATCCTTGGCCCTGGCCCGGAGTCGGGTCGTGCGAACCAGCGACGCCGTAGTGATCACACACTAAGCCGGGATGTGCTTGCCGCCCGGCGCCCTGGCACGGTGGGACCTCGCAGCGTGGGAAACCTGGATTTGCTGGGCGCAGACCTCGAGGACGGTGCAGGCGATCCCGGGTAAACACTTGGTGCGGAGCTCCCTCCCAGCCGGCCGAGCGGAGCCAGGGACTCCAGACAGCCGCCGCACAGGGGCCCTTCTAGAATGTGCCCTGCGCGGTGGGAGCCGTGGGCCACTCACGCCAGGCGCCGAATTTTAGCGTCGGATTTTGACTTATGCTAGTCCTCCCGCCTGCCTGAGGTCTAGGGGACCCCAATCCCGGCTCGGAGCCTCCCTGGGCCCTAGGGTAGAGTGAGGGCACGGCACGGATCACTTCACGGGGTTACCTGGTGCCACCCAACTCTGACGGCCCCGCGGCAGGTGCTAGGACCCGGCTGGCTACCGCACCCACGCACCCAGCTAGGGTGCCAACCTGGGCCTCCTCCTCCGCTGAGAGCCACCGTGGCGCCCAGGTCACTGCCCTCCCAAAGCCACTAGTTGGCACCATGAGGAGCTTCCAGAACGCTGCGGAAAAACCAGAGGCCCCAGTGACTGGAGGCCGGGTCACTTGACCGGAAACATTGGCCAGGCGCTGCATCAAATCGGCTCACGCTTTGCTTGCCTTTGTCTTTTGCCTTCTTTATTTGCTTCTCTCTCTCCTCCTTCCCTCCATCTATTTTCGCTTCCCCTTTCTTCTATTTTTCTTCTCCTCTTCTTTCCCTTCTCCCCCCCATCCTCCACTTTCTTCTCTTCTGCCTCCTGCTCCTCTCCCTCCTCTCTCACCCTCCCTTTCTGTTCCCCTCCTCTTTTCGATGTTTCTTTTAATCGATGTTTCTTTTAATCGGAACAGCCAAGCCACAGTTCTGTCCTCCTAGTAAGAAAGGGAAGGGCTTTTACAGTTACTGTGCCCACCAGTGCAAAATATTCCCTGGCCTCACCACATACGCCGGGCTTGTGAGCCTCTGCAGCCTGGGCATGTGAGCCAGGGATCTCCTTCCAGCCAGTAGGACAACCTGGGGAGCCACCCCAGATTAGGCAGAGGTCTCTGCCCTGCCCCCCTCAGCCGTATGACTGGGGACACAATACCTCCCCCAGAGTGTCTCCCTGCAGCTCAGAGGTCACATGCAAGTAAGGATTCACCCTGTATCTCTCCTCCATGACACAGGGCAACACTGTGGCATAAGCCCTGCCTCCTCCCGGGGATGGGAGGAGGTGTTAGGGGGTCAGAGACTGGCCTCTGCCCAACCCCCAGCAGCACATCCTATTGGGTGCCTGCAGGCCCTTGGGAGTTTGGCAGACAGCTGGCATGATGCTTATTATAGGCAAGCTCTCTGGAGCCTTGAGGGGACAGAGAGGCAGCCACAGCTGCTCCAACCCTCAGAAGCTGGGCCAGGACCAGCCTCTGGTACCCGGGCTCCTGGCCAGTCCCTCCTCCCTCCTGCTGGCTTGAACAGATTAGAGATGACCTAGGGGTTGGGGACAGGAGCCTGGACTTTCCTGGACTGCCCCTTCCTTGGCCACATCACACCTGTGCTTCCTTCACTGCCTCGTCCCTGCTCTGGGTGCCAGGAGTGAGCTCAGAGGCTTGGCTTGCAGATGCCCGTGCAAAAGAGCACACAGGGGCCCTGTGATGGGGCCAGGGCCAGGCCTGTTTCTGTCACTGTCCTTGGGCACAACCATTCCCCTGTTCAAGCCTCAGTTTCCCTAAGTGCCAAAATGGGAGAGGATGAAGTAGATGAAAGTCTCTCCTTGTCAGTTTTAGTAGTCTACATTAGGGGCTGCCAAACTTTTTCTGTAAAGGACCAAATAGTAAATGTTTCAGGCTTTGTGGTCCATACGGTCTCTGTTGCAGCTGCTTCACTCTGCCATGGTAGCATGAAAACAGCCATAGACGATATGCAAACAAGTGATATGACTGTGTTCCAATAAAACTTCATTTATGAACACTCAAATTTGAACTTCATATAATTCTCACATCAGAAAATATTATTCTTTTTTTTTTCAACCATTTAAAAATGTAAAAAGCATTCTTAGCTCATGGACCCTACAAAAACAGGTAGTAGGCTGAATTTGGCCTGTGAGCCACAATTTGCCAATTTCTGATCTAGATTTAGTTCTGACTGCATAAATATATTCACTTCCATATCAGAAGTGTTACCTAAAAAAATTAAGGTTTTTTTTTTTGTTGTTTTGTTTCATGAAAGGTCCTATTAGTTTTTGGCCCTTAGAAATATAGAATCACCTGGTTGGTTCATTTCTTACCCCATGTCTGAACTCTCAACAATTTAGGATTTTCATGCTACTAATATTAAATCCAGAAACGCTGGTGGCACAGTGGTTAAGAGCTACAGCTGCTAGCCAAAAGGTCAGCAGTTTGAATCCACCAGGTGCTCCTTGGAAACTCTATGGGGCAATTCTACTCCATCCTATAGGGTCGTTATGAGTCGGAATCGACTCAACAGCAGTGGGTTGTTTTTTTTTTTAATATTATACCCAGGCCCTAGGCTGAACACTTTGCAATCATTATCTTATTTAATCTTCACAACAGTGTGTGGAGTAGGTATCATACCCCTACTTTCCAGATGACACCAAAGGAGAAATGGCTCTTTGCATACCCTCAGTGATGGGTCCCTCACCCCCTACAGTGGCAGCCTAGGCCATTTTGATTGCCTTGACCCCTAACAGACTGAAGGCCAACTCCTCAAGAGAACCCAAACTTCTAAATGGTCAGTGCCCTGAGACAGCAGCCCCACCAGGGCTAGAAGGCCATTGCCAGTGTCAGTACTTCCTCCTGGCCCAGTCTTTTCCCATCTTTTGTCAAGTTCACCTACATCCTCTCTAGCTGTTGAAATAAGGATGGACAAGGGGACTGTGGCCTTGACCTTTCAGGAGTTTCCCAAGCCCTGAGCCTTTGCAGGCCAAATTCTGTACTGTTGGGAGGGCACCTTTAGCTGCCAAGTGACAAATACTGCAAGAAATAGACAGAGGGAAAGAATGTGACAGAAAAGTAACTATTATGAATGTGTTCCTTGCTTACAGTGTTTCCAGGAAATCAGGCTTCTCCAGAAGTCTCGTCCTCCCCCACCCCATCTGTCTCTTTAATGGCTCTTGCGCCCTCTGCTGGTCAGGCTGAGTCTCTAACCAGTCAATCTTTCCTCTTTAAAAGGAAAAACAATACCACCTTTCCTCTCTCATGTGCCAGACTCCTTGATACAAAGAAAAAGGCATTCTGTCTGCCCTCAGGCAGTGCAGTTTGATTGTGAAGAGAGACAGGGCTGTTCACAACTGTGGACATGAACAAGGAGCATAGAAACAGTGGACAGCGCTGACCGGGAGGGCTGCCCAGAGGTGATGTACCTGCTGGGTGCACCAAGTCTCAAGGGACAAGCAGATGCCAGTCAGCCACGTCTTCTTTTGTTGGGTGTTAATGCTCGAACACATGGGCAGGCCAGGGCATTTTGGGTTTCAAATGTTTGAATCTTTTGATGCCCACTGCAGCTGGCCTCCGGAGACATAGCAAACCTGAGGTCTAAGGCCCGTGGGAAACCTCCTGACTGCTGCAACTGAGACAGTTATGGGTTCCATTGCCCATACCTCGAGCTGGAATAATCCTAGTAGCCATTGAGGAGCACATTCTCTGTACTGGACATTATGCTGACCCCTTTCTATTATCTCATTTAATCTCACATCTTTCGCTCCAGAGGTTGACGTTTTTTCTTTAATTTACAAATGAAGAAATGAGGCACGCAAGGGTGACCTTACTGCCCAAGTGGCAGAGTGGGGACTTGAACCAGTGCTTCCTCCATAGCACCACAGGGGTCTTTCTGGGGTCCTCCACATTTTGACTTAACCCCCATTTTCTCTCTCCAGCCCTGAGTTGCTGCTGGGTTTCAGACCTGTAGATTGGGCTTCCCAAAGTCCACCTCCAGCCAGTGTGCACAGGTACGCCCCACCCACCACATCTGGGCTCATGATCTCCCTCATCTCCCTCCTCTCCCTGAACTGCTCCTGGCCCAGATGCCTGTGCTGGTGCAGATGTGGCTGGGATCCTGAGAGGCAGACCCACTCCCCACCTGGGCACACACAGAAGACAGGGTGTCTCCACTCAGAGAGCAGGAGATGCTGTGGGCTCAAGTCTGGTTCAGGACACCCCTGTGCACTGGGCCCCTTCCACGTGCCGACCGCTCCTCCTCCAGTGGTGCAAGACAGACCAGCCGCATCCCAGTGCAGCTCAGTCTAGGAGAGCAGATGGGCAAGGAAAGAGGGCAATCAATCGTGGTGGCTTCGGGAAGGACAGGCTGTGCTCAGAACCAAAAGGAGGGGGCTTTGGGAGCCAGGAAGCCTGGGGAAGAGCGCCCAGCTGAATCTGGCCAGATGAGTGGGTATCCAAGTGTGGGAGGCAGATATGAGGATTCCGAGGGGCACCATTTGCCAGGGCTGGAAAGCCCTCTGGAGTGCTGAGCTATGAGTAGGGCTCAAAGCCCTTTGAGAGCTCTGGGCAGGTGGCTACTTTGAAACTGAAAGGCCTGACCCAGAAACAAGGCTTGTTGCCAGTGCTTTTGCATTTGATGGTTCTCACAGCAGCCTGTTCTCAGCCAGAGAATTATAATCATATTCTCTTGCAGAGCATAGAGACAGCTGTGGGGGGCCCTGGGGAAAAACTTCAAGACATTGTGTTGTAACCACATAATCAGGACTGCCATTTGCAGATGACATAACTCCGGAGGATATCATTGACTATGAATGACACCTCCTGATTGTACAGTGCACAACCCACACTGCTGTGTCCAGCAGTCCTGCCAATTACTTCTTTCTGTCCTCATAGAGCCAAATGGTGCTAAAGAGACTTACCATTGTTTTAAGTTGTCAAGTTCTGTAAGCCCCTTTCCCAGATGATAATCTATAGGTTGAAATGAGGGACGAAAACATATCCTATCTTCACACTTCCTGTTAAAAACCTTCCTTAATTTAGAAATCTACTGGCATGCTGTTTTATGTTTTTGTTACAGATTAGAGCAAAATACTTTGAGTAAGGTGTGGTAGGCAGAATTCTAATATCACCCCCTGGTATACATGTCCTGTATAATCCGTCTCCTGAATGTGGAGAGGACCTGTGAATATGACAGCTACCACGCCTATGATTATGTGATCTTATATGGCAAAAGGGATTCTGCAAATGTAAAGTCCCTAATTGATTGACTGAGGAGCCCTGGTGGCACAGTGGTTAAAGTGCTTGGCTGCTAACTGAAAGGTCGGTGGTTCGAACCCACGAGCTGCTCCGGGGGAGAAGGATGTGGCAGTCTGCTTCTGTAAACATTACAACCTTGGAAATTCTATGAGGCAGTTCTACTCTGTCCTTTAGAATCACTATGAGCTGGAATATACTCGATGACCACGAGTAATGGGTAATTGGTTGACTTTCAAAAGGGACATTATTCCGGGTGGGTCTGACCTAACCAGATAAGCCCTTTAAAGGAGGACCTGGGGCCCTCCCTGAGTTCAGAGAGATCCTCCTACCACCTGAAGAAGAAGCTGACAGGTTGTGAGAGGGTCTATGGAAGGGGTCATGTGGTCAGGGACTATGAGCAGCCTCTAGGAGCTGAGAGTAAGGAATTCTGCCAATAACCTGTGGGAATTTGGCAGAATCTGGCCAGCACGTGGTTGGCAGCCTGGTGAGACCCTGGGCAGAGGACCTAGCTCAGCTATGTCTGAACTCCTGGCTCATGGAAAGCAGGAAATAATGAATGGGTGTTTCATCCACCACTAAGTTCATGGTAATCTGTTATGTAGCAGCAGAAAAGGAGTCAATGAGGGAGTTATGTGTGATGCAAAGACGCAGTCAGCCCAATTCTGTCTCAGGGTCCACAATGAAAGAGGACAGGACACCCCTTTTTGAGTCTTTACATAGTTGTGTCTGTGCCCCTAACTGAGAGCCAGAGCAGACCTTGGAGCCCACCCCACTGGTCATGAGCCTTCCTGCCGAGGGGCCATACTGCTCCCCTATCCTGGCAGAAAGCTGTGCAGCAGTGTGGATAGGACCTGCACGGTGTTTCTCCTGCCTTGGGTAGAGAATAAAGGAACCACATTTTGGCTCACCACTATGTCTTGGGGCCCTAAAACTCCTGTCTTGTGGTAATTAAGAGAAAATTTCAGGAAAATCCTGCCCTGACAGGAAAAGCTGCCCCTAACTTGGGCAGGTCCAAAGATGGGTCTTTGGCCATCCTTTACTGAGACTGCAGAGCTGCCTGCAGTGGAGACGAACCAGTGGACTTGCAGTCAGCTCCCCTGTCTCCTACCCACAGTTCAACACTCCTGGGCTCCAGGATGTGGGACAGAGTAGCACTTGGGATTCAGCCATGTTCTCAGACCCTGGATCTGATGGCTCTGGGGTCAGCCTGCTCAGCTCCCCATCTGGAGATTTCTTTGTGGCTCAGTCTCAACTGCCACTGCACCCCAGCCCCACTGTCACGGCCAACGCACTGTGCCCAGGAGTCTCCTTCTCCTTCCATGGCAGACATCAACCGTCAATGCTAGTCTCTACCTGCTGATCCCAGATGAAGGCTCATAGGGGGCTTCCTGGCACCAGGGCTCTGAGCCCCACCCCAGTTGCCCGGCTAGGCCTGTGAGATGGAACCTTCTACCATCCTAAGCCCAGACCCTGGTCAGCTTAACCTTCAGACATTTCCCTGAACAGTACTCTAACCCTCCCTGTCCTTGCTCCACTTCCTCAAAGCCCAGGGGGTGAGTGACAGACCCTGGTTTTGCAATCAGACTATTTCAGTTGATGTGAACACAGCAGTAATTAACAATCAGTCACATGGTGAGAAAGTTACTCCTTTTCCAATGGTTTTTTGTACTAAATTCCGAGTCCCAGCTTGGGCTAGTGCGGCTTCGCGGTGCTCACAAACCCAACTCTCTCCTTTTCAGTGGAGGAGTCCAGGTCTCAGCTTCTGAGCACACAGCAGTGGCTGGGAGGCTAAACAGTACTGTGTTTTAATTGGATTCATCTTGACAGTTAATTACTTTCCACTTTTGCTAAGTGATGCTTTAAAAAAAAATTTAGGATCTGCACAATTTAAAAATACATTTATGTAGTAAGAACAACATTGCCATTTAAGGAAAAAATCCAATAAATACAGGACACTCAGGAGGAGACGGCAAGATCATGGCGGTGGTGTGAGAGGGGCAGCGAGTGCGCTGGATCTAAATCTCAGTGGGGTCACTTCCTGCCAGGCATATTCCTTCTCTGGGCCTCAGTTTCTGCAGGAAATGGGGACAACTCCTAGAGTTATTGTGAGGATTGACACCAGTTGCTGGCCCACAGTAAATGCCGTGTGAGTATGTTTGTGAAATAAACCTGACAACTGAAGTTCAGGAACACTGCGTCAGCACACACTGCACCTAGCTGGGAGCAGGCTCTGTTGCTGCCCTCCAGACCCACCTCTGGCTACCCTTCTGGGCCCTTTCAGACTGGACTCTGACAGCTCCAGTCTGTGTGTGAGGAGCCCTGGGGCTGAGAGCCTACCACCTGGGCTTCCCCTGCCACTGCAGGACTCTGAGCTTCTTGTGGGAAGGGATGCTTGGAACAGCCTGCACCTGATGCCTCCTGGCTCAGCCATTGAATTGTGAAGGAATGAACTGAATGAATGAAGCCTGGCCATCAGGGGAGCTGGGCAGACCTGTGGTTCTGCCATGGCAGTGCACGCCATCTTGATGTCCTCATGCTCCCCTCCCTGAGCGCGCAGCGCAATCTCTGGAGTGTGCCATATCTTTGTGCTGCGAAGAGGGTGTTGAGCCTCAGGAGAATTTACCCAAACTGCCTTCCCAAGAACAGATCCTGCAGCAGAGGCCTTGGATGAGGTGGGGACAACGTGCCAAGGAAATACGTCAAACAGAGCACAATTTAAAGTGTGCAGTACTTCCCAATGAGAAACAGAAGTCAGTCAGGGCCAGTGGAGTGTCCCTTGGGACCAGATGATCAGCCGGGTGGGAGTGGGTGAGGTGGGAGGGGCCCTGTTGGAAGGCCCCTCCCCTCCTCAGTGCAAGGCTACTGAGGCTAGGGGGCGAGGGAGGGCTGCGGTTGTGGAGAGACAGTGCAAGGGGAAGGCTGTGTTTGTTGCTCACTATGAGTAAAATGCCGGAAGCTGGCTCCTGGGGCTTGTGAGATGACAGCCTAATCCCCTTCAGAGTCGACCCTCCCTTCATCCCCAGTGCGGCCAAAGTCCTGACTAAAGAACATGCCTGAGCCTGGGCAGAGACTGTGCAAAGTAAATACAGCAGGAAGTGTGAATCTTGCTGGAACATTCTTCCTCAAGGCCCTGTCATGGGGTGTGGTGTCTGGTTCCCCACCCCCACCCAACACAGCTATGAAATCTGCTAATATCTTGGGGCTGGGAAAGTCTTGAGGCCTCCTCTTTGTTCTTTCGCTCGGATCCAGCAGCACTTGCCTGCAGTCCACCCCTACTCCTCCCGGGCCCTCAGCTCCCGTGGGAGCAGTTCCCCTAGGTAGAGGAAATAGTTCCCTAGTGTTGACCCTTGGATCTGCTCCTAGCGGCTTTCGCCCTACTTCTGTCACAGCAAATCCATTGGTGCCACTTTGCCTCTAATGGATAAGGAGACAAGGAAGCCTTCCTTCTCCAGGCTGCCTTCCGCTGGTCAAATGCCTCTTAAATCGCCAAGGCCAGAATCTCTTGTCAGATGCTGTCAAAATTAGAACATCTTCCTGAAAGGGAGTTGTGAGGAAGAAAAGGCCTTGCAGTACCAGGCTCACAGAAGGTGCTAGGTAAATTGAAGCTATTGTTATCCACACAAAGTTGGCTCAGATTTACCTCATAGTCATCGACACCTCTTCAATGAGGTGATTGTAAAGTCTCATTTCTAAAAAGCTAAAGCAGAGGTAGCAAGTGCACCTGGTAGAATCAGTCCTTGGTGTAATGGTTAGGTTGGGGAGATGTGTCTTTGAGCCCAGAACCCTTCTTTCCATTCAGTGCCCCTGCTCCCCCTGACGGTGTCCAGCACTGGGGTGGAGGTGAAGTGGGCCTACCCTCAAGGAACTGAACGGTGCGGTGGCAGAGATAAAACACATACAACAATAACCAGGATAGGTCAAGAGCACAGCCCTGGGAGGGCCACTTGCAGGGCCCCCAGTGAGGAGGAGAGATGTGGGAGCCCCAGACACTCATTTCAGAGCAGTTTCAGGGCCAGCTGCAAAGACGCAGGTTGTTCTTCTGCCCTCCTGACCTGTGTGAAGTAGGTGCTGTTGTGTCTCCATTTTGTAGAGGAGGAAGTCAGACTTAGGGGTGTGCAGGAACATCCCTGACCATCCAGTCATCGAGGGGCAGAGCTGAGTTAGAATCCAGGTGTGCAAGATGCCCTGTAACTGTGTGGAAATGGGGCACTGTGCCCATAGCTGGGGGCACTTTGGGGCATGCTGGGATCCCTGGCCCTCCTCCCACTGTAAACCCCAGGGGGGTACCCCAGTCTCCCTTGCACAGGCCCAGCCTCCAGTTTCAGGGCTTGGCATTGAGCCAGGCACTTACTTTCCAGGTATCCCACGTGAAAGGTGAGAATGTCCACCACTGAAGCACCACTGTGGCTCCCAAGGGATAAAAATAGGACAGCCAAATTGTTTTTTCTTTTGTTTTATTTATTCGGTGATTTTCTAATGTTGAACCATCTTGCATACCTGGTATGAATCCTGCTTGGTCGTGGTATATATTTTTTTTTTTATATGCTGCTGAATTCTATTGGCTAGGATTTTTGTTAAGAATTTTTGCATCTGTATTTATAAGAGATATTGGTCTGTAATTTTCTTTTTTTGTGGTGGCTTTGCCTGGTTTTAGCATCAGAGTTATGCTGGCTTCATAGAATGAATTTGGAAGTATCCTTTCCTTTTCTATGTTCTGAAATAGTTCGAGTAGTACTGGTGTGAGCTCTTCTCTGAATGCTTGGTAGAATTCTCCAGTGAAGCCATCTGGGCCAGGGCATTTTTTTATTGGGAGTTTTTTTTTTAATGACATTTTCAATTTCTTCTCTTGTTATGGGCCTGTTTAGATTTTTTATCTCAGCTTGTGTTAGTTTAGGTGGGTAGTTTGTTTCTAGAAATCTGTCTATTTTCTCTAGGTTTTCCAATTTGTTGGAGTATAGTGCTCTGTTATGACCCTTTTTATTTCAGTTGGGCCTATTGTAATGTCCCCCATCTCATTTCTTATTTGGCTTATTTGTGTCATCTCCTGTTTTTCTTTTGCCAGTTTGGCCAATGGTTTGTCGGTTTTGTTGATCCTTTCCAAGAACCAACTTTTGATTTTGTTGATTCTATTGTTCTTCTATTCTCTGTTTCATTTATTTCTGCTCTCATCTTTATTATTTCCTTTCTTCTAGTGGCTATGGGCTTCTTTTGCTGTTCTCTTTCTATTTGTTTGAATTGTATAGCTAATGTTTTGATTTTGTCCCTTTCTTCTTTTTGATATGTGCATCTATTCCTATAAATTGACCTCTGACCACTGCCTTTGCTGTGTCTCAAAGGTTTTGGTATGATGTGTTTTCATACTCATTTGATTCTAAGAATTTTTTTTATTCCTTCTTTGATTTCTTCTATTACCCAGTGGTTTTTAAGCAAGGTGTTATTCCGTTTCCATGTATTTGATTTTTTCCCTTGCTCTTCCCGTTTCTACTTTTGTGGTGGTGTGATCAGAGAAGATACTTTGTACTATCTCAGTGTTTTTTTATTTTGTTGAGGGTTGCTTTGTGGTCTAAGATGTGGTCTAATCTGTTGTACGTTCCATGTGCATTGGAAAAGAATGTGTACTTTGCAGCTGTTGGGTGGAGTGTTCTATATGTCTGTGAGATCAAGTTGGTTGGTTGTGGCCTTTAGATTGTCTGTATCTTTGCTGAGTTTCTTTATACATGTTTTGTCCTTTGCTGAGAGTGGTGCGTTGAAGCCTCCTACTATTATTGTGGAACTATCAAGTTCTTTTTTCAGTGCTATTAGAGTTTGTTTTATGTATTTTGGAGCTCTGTCACTGGGGGCATAGATATTTATTATGGTTATGTCTTCATGGTGAATTGTCCCTTTAATCATTATAAAATATCCTTCTTAGTCTTTTATGGTGGATTTTGTTTTAAAGTCTATTTTATCTGAGATTAGTATTGCCACTCCTGCTTTTTTTTGGTAGGTGTTTGCTTGATATATTTTTTTCTATTCTTTGATTTTTAATATATTTATGTCTTTGCATCTAAGGTGTGTCTCTTGTAGACAGCATATTGATGGGTCCTGCTTTTTTTTTTTTTTTACCCATTCTATCACTCTCTGTCTCTTTATCGGTGTATTTAAGCCATTTACATTCAGTGTGATTATTGATAGGTGTGAATTTATTGCTGTCATTTTGTAGTGCTGATGTTTTCTTTGTTCCTCTCACTTTTCTGTGCTGAATTCCTTTTGTATGTATTTTTTTTCATTTCTTTCATTTTTGTAGATTTCCTGTTTACTGAGACTTTTATGTTTTTCTTCTGTATTTTGATGAGTAGGTTTGTTAACTTTCTTTGTGGTTACCTTGAAATTTAGCCCTATTTTCCTAAGTTTAAACCAGTTTTTTATTACTTGATATTGCTTTGACTCCCTTTCCATTTGAAAGTTCTATACCTAAACTGTTTATTCCCTCTTTTATTGTTCTGACATTGTTGTCATTTATAGATTGACATCTCTGGGTCCCTGTTGTAAATTTTTTAGTTTCGTTTTATCCTTGAGCATTCATTATCTAGGTCGGTATCTGGCTGGTGCTGTCTTGTGTCCTAGATTCAGGTTGTTATCTGATGTTGTTCATTCTCTAACCAAAGGGCCTCCTTTAGTAATTCCTGTTTATCTGGAAATGTCCTAATTTTGCCATCATATTTGAGCAAGCTTTGCCAGATATACTATTCTTGCTTGGCAGTTTTTTTTCTTTCAAGGTTTTATATATGTCATCCCATTGCCTTCTTGCCTTCATGGTTTTTGCCAAGTAATTGGAGTTTTGTCTTATTATTTCCCCTTTGTATATGACTTTTCATTTTTTTCGAGCTGCCCTCAGGATTCCTTTTGTCTTTTTTTGTTTGTTTTTTGGCAAATATGATTATAATATGTCTTGGTGACTTTCTTTTGGGGTCTATCCTATACAGGGTTCATAGAGCTTCTTGGGTGGTCAGCTTTTCATCTTTCATGATATTTGGGAAATTTTCTGTCAGCAAATCTTCAGTGATACTCTCTGTTTTCCATTTTCTCCCCCTGTTCTGGAACTCTGATCACATGCAAATTTTTGCTTTTGATTGTGTCCTATATCATTCTCAGGTTTTCTTCACTCTTTTCTCTGATTTTTCCTCAAACAAAGTGGTATCCAAGGATTTGTCTTCAAATTTGCTCATCCTATCTTCCATCATTTCATATTTGCTCCTAAAACCTTCTATTGCACTACCTATTTCTGAAATCTTTTTGTTTATCTTTTGAATTTCTAATTGCTGTTTTTGTGTGATTTCTAGTTGCTTATTTATTTTTGACATTTCGTTCTGGTTTTATTCTCCTGAATTCTTCCATTGCTTTGCTTGTGTTTTCCCTGGTTTTGTCTGTATTTGTCTATTTTTTTTTCTGCATTTTCCTTCATCCCTCTCCTAATTCTTTGGGGAGCCCTGGATATTAGACTTTTTAATTCACTATCAGGTAGTTCCAGTGACTTTTCTTCTACCAGAAGGTCATCTGGTGTTTTATTTTGGTCACTTTCTGATATCATCCTGTCCTTTTTTTTAGTATGTTTTGATATTGTCTCCTGTCTCCGGGACATTCAGGAATTATTTTCTTCATTTATTGATTGTAGATTTGTTTCTTTCATCCTGATTTTTTGTTTCATTTGGTTATGTCTGGGCAGTGGGCTGGGTGCATTTTGTTGCTTGCTTGTCTGTGGGCATGATATTTCTCACTACCTTGTCCAAGTGGGCAGTACTGGTCACTTAGCTATGGTGCAGCAGGGAAGGTTCTTTGGGAGGATGTTGGGCAGGGATGGGTCATTTGTGGTATGAACTGGAGCCAGCAGGGCAGAGCTCGGGGACAGTGCAGGGCAGGGTCAAAGAGTCCAGGGGTCTGCTAGTGCCACTCAGGGGTGCAGTACTCAGTGCGCAATGCAGATAGGCAGGAAATAATAGAGAGGATGTGATGTGCAGAGCTAACTGGGTTAGAGAAAGAAGAGAGAGAAACAGAAGCAAAAAAAAAAAAAAAAAAGCAAAAATATTGAAGGAAAAATGAAAAATAAAAGTAAATAAAATGGCTGTGCGGTAGGATTTGGAAGGTGGGGGTGGGGCAGACCCAGGGAATCTGTGTGCCAGTGGCTCTCTAGCCGAGTTGTGCAGATCGGCCTGTCCAGAAGGGCTGTGAATGGTGCCTGGGGCTAGATGGGTAGGAGAAAGGAAAGGAAAGAGGAGAAACAAAAACATGGGACACAATAACAAATAAACATGGCATTGAGGGAGCCAGCCATTGTGGACAGGTGAAATTGGGGTGGTGGCAAGCTGATGTTTCTCTTGCCAGGTGATGTGGCACAGCTTGTCAGGAACGGGCAGAGGGAGAAGAAAAAGGGAGAAAGGAAAAAAAAGTAAAAATATGGCATTAAGAGAGTAGGTCTGTGGGGTGGTGCAGAGCCTGGAGGTTGTGTGCCCAAGGCTCTCTAGCTGAGCTGTGCAGCTAAAGTAGGGGGCAGTGGGGCTAGTTGGGTGGGAAAAGGAAAGGAGGGGAGGGAGAGGGAGAGAGAAGAAACAACAACAACAAAAGAAAAACAAGCAAAAAATGGCACTGAGGAAGCCAGTTGGTGATGGTTGTGAAGACCTGGGGAGGCCTGCAGCACGGCCCTTTGAGAAGGGCTGGGAGTGACACACAGGGATGGGAGGCAGGAGAAAGGAAAGGAGAGAGAGAGAAGGATCAGGAAAAAAAAAGCAACCAAACTAAAAAATATATGGCACTGAGGGAACTGGCTGGTGGGAGCAGTGCAGACCCAGGGAGGCTGCATGCCAGTGGCTCTCTAGTCAAGTGGTGCAGAAAGGCTCTTTGAGAAGGAGCAGGGACAGCACACAGGACTAAGTGGACAGGAAAGGAAAAAAGCAAAAGAGAGAGAAGAAACAAACAAAACAAACAAAAAAATGTGATGAGGGAGCTGGCCAGTGGGGGTTGCATGGGATCAGGAAAGCTGTGTGCTGGTGGCTTTCTAGCCAAGCAGTGCAGCACAGTGCATGGAGAAGGGGTGGAGATGGCACATTAGGATAGGTGGGTGGGAGAAAGGAAAGGAAAAAAGGGATAGAAAGAGAAGAAACAAGGAAATAAAGAAATGGTGTTAAAGAAGCTGGCCAGTGGGGCAGCATGGAGCCAGGGGGGCCATGTGCCCCTGGCTCTCTAGCTGAGCAGTGTGACGCTGCCCACTGAGAAGGGGTTGGAACGGCACACGGGACTAGCTGGGTGGGGGAAAGGAAAGGAAGGGAGAGAGAGAGAGAAGAAACAAAAAAAGCAAAAAAAAAAAAAATGGTGCTGAAGGAGCCAGCAGGTGGGGGTTGGACAGACCCAGGTGGCAGTGAGCTGGTATCTTTCAGCTGAGTGACCATGACCCATTGGGAAGTGGCAGAGGCTGCATAGAGGGAAAAAGGTGGTGGGAAAGCATGTATCCCTGGTTACTGAGTGCTCTGTCTCCTGTTGGGAGCTCCATGAAGTTGCCTTCCTGTGCTCCCTATTCACAGCCCTTGGTTGGCTGAGGTCCAAGATGGCAAACCCAGGTGGCAGTGAGCTGGTGTCTCTCTGGCTGAGTGACCATGGCCCATTGGAAAGTGGTGGAGACCTCATATAGGGAAGAAGGGTGGGGGGTGGGGAAGTGTGTATCCCCAGTTACTGGGTGTTCTGTCTCTTGTTGGGAGCTCCGTGAAGTTGCCTTCTCATTCTCCCTGTCTATGTTCCTTGGTGGCTGTAGTCCAAGATGGTAAAGCCAAGCTGCATTAGCTGATAGGGGACCTCCACTCTGTAGCTATCCTTGTTCTCTGTTCTTTGTCAGTTTCTTATTCCATTCGGCACTTGATCGAGTCCTTTATCCCTTCATTTGATGCTTAAGTTCCAGGATTGTTGTCTGTGTCTGTTTTACTTAGTTTTTTGGGTTTTTGCTGCAGAGGCACAGCATGGTGCTTCTGTCTATAGCGCCATGTTGGCTGCACCTCCAGGATGGTCAATTTGGCACTTGGTTATCTTCTAAGGAGAGGAAGGATGTACTAGGTAGTGCCAGCTCCACGCATATTCATTTACTTACTCAACAGGTATTTATTGAATGTTACTTTGTGCCAAGCCCAATGCTAGGCAAGGTGTGTATAATAAGGATACCACAAAGCATGCTGAGTCTTCTCTTTCAGTGAGTTTCCCTGAAGCAACTTACCGTCAGTCAGGTCTCCTACCTTAGCTGTGGCCTGTCACTTTTTGTAGCCAGATCTTTTGGTGGAACATAACTTGTAGGTATAAATACAGTTTTTCTGTTTTGCTTGGTTTTTTTCTTAATCCCTACTACTAGGGCATTAAATCCCTTGAGGATGAGACACACCCCCACGTTCCACCCCAGTGCTAGGAACCTTTGTATTTCCTAGGGAGATGAGGAGAAGTTCTGATATCTAAAAATGCTGAAAAAGAGGATTCTAGAACAGGGCACTCTTTGTACATATTAGGAAAAAAGCACCCCTTCTTTAGGTTGACACAGCTGTAGCAGCAGAACACCGAGCTTGGCAAGGGGAACCTGGCTGAAGTTGAGCCCCACTCACCCCCTCAGGCTCCTGAGCTGGCTCCCATGTCTAGTGAACAGACCTGCACAGCTGGAAGCACTACCATTGTTCTGGAAACTCTCCATTTACAAGTTTAACACCCATCCCAGATAAAAAGTCCAGACTGCAACTTCAAATTGAACCTGGGCCAGAAAGTGTTGCAAAACCCAAGGAAAAAGGCCCCAGCAGGGGCGCTTCCAGGGTGGGTAGAGGCAGGGTTTGCAGTGCATGAGGCCACAGAGGCACTTTCTCTGCAGAGAATTTAAAAACAATAATAAAGCTGACTTAAAGTTGGTCTGCTTTTTATTGTCACCATGCACCCACAATTCCAAACAATGTCAGCAATAAAACACTCCTCCTTTCCTCTGAAATATTTTGTTGGCTTAAATTCTAAACAACTGTGGTTATTATTGAGTTTTCATAATAAATATGTAAGCCTCACGTTGTTGTTGTTAGTTCCGACTCACAGCGACCCTATATACGACAGAACGAAACACTGCCCAGTTATAAGCCATCCTCACAATCATTGCTGTGCTTGATTTTATCATTGCAGCCACCATGTCAGTCCATCTCATTGAGGGTCTTCCTCTCTTTCAATGACCTTCTACTTTGCCAAGCATGATGTCCTCCAGGTACTGGTCCCTCCTGATAACATGTCCAAAATAAGGGAGACGAAGTCTCACCAGCCTCACTTCTAAGGAGAATTATGGCTGTACTTCTTCCAAGACAGATTTGTTTGTTCTTCTGGCAGTCCATGGTATATTCAATATTCTTTGCCAACACCATAATTCAAAGGCATCAATTCTTCTTTAGTCTTCCTTATTCATTGTTTAGCTTCGTATGCATATAAGGTGATTGAAAATACTATGGCTTGGGTCAGGGGCACCATAGTTTTCAAAGTGACATCATTACTTTTTAACACTTCAAAGAGGTCTACTGCAGCAAATTTGCCCAATGCAATACATCAAATTAGTGTGTCTTTATTATCTTTTCAGTAACATTGTGCTCTACATGAAGGCTCTAAGTTATAGAGTTGGCTCCACACATGTCAGTCTTGAGAATAAATTTGTAAGGTTTTGGAATCATGTCATGGTTCACATGTCCACCCCGTGATCCTGTTGCCAGAAACTTCAGGTCCTGCTTGACGAGACTTGTCACAGCCAATAAACAAGAGGCCGAGGTGGGAGACCAGGAAGGCAGTTTTATTTTGTTGAGCAAGGAAAGGAACAGTTGGGGCTGGTGCCTCCAAGACTGTTCAAGGATAAGGTTTATGGAGGTCACTTTTATAGAGCTTACAAGCAGGGAGATCAAGTGAATTACATCAGCAATATTCTAAATCATGTTACACAGGCACAGTAGGGTTTACATTCAACTTCATAGGATGTGGGTTTAGAAAATGGCAGTTAAATTTCTCCTAGGGGTGGGAAAGTTAATATGTATGGGGAACTTAATGAGCCAAGGTTAACTTTATGTCTCTTGAACTAGTTCAAACTGGCTCTCGCTGGCTTACTCGTCCTGCCTGAAAGAGAAAATACAAACTCTGAGGTGTGATCTCTACTGCGGGATTTTTCCCAGTATGCTGCCTGAATCCTGTCTATCCCTGTGGTTGAAAGATATGTTCAGAGCCAATACCAGTAGTAGAGTGAGGTGAGACCAAAGAAACAGACCTGGAATTACTTCAAATCCCTCATTCTGTGAGACTAGCCGAAGTTTTTTAATTTGTATTTAAAACATTACAGCAGTGAAACAGAGAGCAAGTTGTAGGGTGTGATAGTTCTGTATCTTGAATGTGGTGGTGGTTACACAAAGCTACTAGCAAAAGCAGTTGGTATGAGCTCTGACTCATGGCAACCCCAGAGGTGTCAGAGTAGAACTGTGCTCCATAAGATTTTCAATTGCTGATATTTCAGAAGTAGATCACCAAGCCTTTCTTCCAAGGTGTCTCTGAACTTGAACCTCCAACCTTTCAGTTAGTGCATTATTAACCCTTTGCACAACTTAAGGACTCCACACAAATCTACACATTATAAGATTGTCTAGAACTGCGCACACATACTGAACAATTTCAACTTCCTGCTTTTGATAGTGTACTACAGTTAATTAACATAAACTGTCACCAAGGGAGAGCTAGATGAAGGGCACAAGGGACCTCTCTTTACTATCTTCCCAACTTCCTGTGAGTCTATGGTTACTTCAAAACATAAAGTAAAAAAAAAAAACAGTAGACAAGAATAATCCCCAAAACAAACAGTGAAACAGCATAAATGGTCAGGTGTAATATTTTTGTTTGTGAATGCAACTTTTAGTTTGTACAGGAAATACTGAATTTGAATATCTCTGAAAGTTAAATTTATTATTCTTTTAAGATTATTCTTATTTAATTGTTATTAAACCACAACAGACCAATATATAGGTTTAAGGTTTTTCTCCTTTAAAAATGCATTAATTTTAGGGGGGCACTTAGCTTCTGTTAAGGGCAATGAAAAATTTGAAAACAAATAGTGGTGATGGTTGCATATATGATAAATGTAATCAATGTCTCTAAATTGTACATGTAAAAAATGTTGAAATGGCAAATGTTTTTGTGTATATATATATATACACACACATATGTACATACTTAACACACACACATACACACAGAAAGATAATGAGGGAAAAGTTAAAACAGAAAGCAAAAAATATATACAATAAATTACAAACTTAAAAAAATTAAAGTACATTAATGTAAATTAAAACTCTTACCCCATTTTTTCCTGTTTTGTACTATAATGAATTTTAATCTTTATTTCTTTTTTTACTAGCATGAAACTCAAAAGTTTACTGTCTGAATTCCTTTTTTTTTTTTTTTTTGCCATTACTATTATTCACGTCATTTCATGATTATTGCCAAAAATAATTTTGTTGTATATAGGAGGGAGGTATTAAGTAATGATACTCTCCAATTGTCAGATACGGTTAACATGCCACGGGCCAAACTGACCCAGTTAATGGAAAGGATTTCCTTCCTGCAGCAGCGTTCTAGCCTAACTCTGTCCTGCACCTTCAAGTTGTGACATGCCCTTGTCTCTGAGCCACTGTGCTTGAGTGATAAAAACACAGATGCTCATTATGGACTTGAGTTGTCAGGGAAAAGTTTTTTCTGCATTTGGTACTTAGGAATGCAGCATGCTTTAGAAGCTTTGCCCCCAAAACACCAAAATTTAGCAGTCCTGAACCTTAATTGACTCGATGGCCATGGCTGGGTACTTAAAGTATAACTTGTGATTATCTGGGAACCACAGTAAGTGAGCATGTGGGGAGAAGACACAGTGGGCAGCAGGAAGAACCCTGGGTCTGGGTCAGGCAGACCAAGGTGAGTGTCAGGACAACCCTGCATCTTACAAGCTGGAGACCTGGCCTGTCATGTACGCCTTGTGAACCCGAAGCTCCTCATGTTTAAATGGGGATGGAAACCCACCTTCCCACACTGTTGTGAAGGGCCCAGCCATGAGACTCTGAGTCTCTGAATACTTAACACTGCAGATACCAGTCACCTGCTCTCTGCCGCTGCATACACCCAGCCAAGGTCAAGGGTCTTACCAATGTTGACATATAAGCTCTAGAGTGTCCTACATTGCCATTTGGTTGCTTTGAGGCCTTAGCAAAGTCACTTAACCTTGGTCTTCAGTTTTCTTATCTATGACAGGGCAGGCTTGATTCAATGGTTCTTATTCCTGCTAGCTCAGACCTTATTTTTAATCTCACTATCATTTATTGAGTACCTCTCTATCTCTGCACTCCCTCAGTCCATGAGCTCATTTAATCCTACAGCAATTCTATAGGCTTTGCATCTCCTCTTTACCGGTGAGAAGACTGAGGCTCAGAGAGATGTACTGTGCCTAGTGAGTAGAAGTGCGCCTGACCCAAGTCATGGTCTTCTTAATTGTCTCATATATACATGGAAAAGCTGGACCATGGAAAAGGAAGACAGAAGAAGAATTGATGCATTCAAATTGTGGTGTTGGAAAATAATATTAAATATACCAAAAGAACAAATCAATCTAACACAACCAGAATGATCCATATAAATGAGAATGATGAGACTTTAGCTTGTTACTTTGGACATGTCGTCAGGAAAGACCAATCTCTAGAAAAGGACATCATATTTGGTAAAGTAGAGGATTAATAAAAACAAGGGAAACCTTCAAGGAGATGGATTGACACAATGGCCACAACAATGGACTCAAACATACCACCTATTGCATAGTTGGCACAGGACCTGGCAAAGCTTTATTCTGTTGTATATAAGGTCACCATAAGTGGGACCAACTACATAGCGACTAACAATAACAGTAAGGATAAATGGAGTGTGACAGGTCTCTAGAAACTGCAGAGGAATGTTATATGAATTTAAGGAACCTATTGTGAATGTGGGGGTTCAGTGGTAAAACTCTCACCTTTCATGAGGGAGACTTAGGCCAACACACCTCAAGTGCAGTCACACTTGTCTGTCAGTGCAAGCTTGTGTGTTGTTACAATGCTAAGCAGATTTCAGTGGAGCTCCCAGACTAAGACAGACTTGGAAGAAAGGCCTACTGATCTACTTCCAAAAAACTAACAATGAAAACCCTATGGATCATAATACTCCCATTCTGTTGTGCACGGGGTTGCCATGAGTAGGGGGCTGACTGGACAGAAGCTAACAAAAACAACATTGTGAATCTATTTGGGACAAACCTGTGGGTCATTCTGTAGGTGAGCCAAGTTCACACTGTCTGGGAGTTCAGAGGGAAGAGGCTCGTATATGGCAGCTACAGAAGTCAGAATCACTGTGGCAGGTGGAAGTTATGAGGCTGACTCAGATCAATATGAGAAAGAATTTTCTAACAGTTAACTGTCCCTTGGTGAATTTGAGTGCTTTGTGTGGTGGTGAGTTTCCTGCCACTGGAGGTGTACAAGTAGAGGCAGGTTGATTTGTCAGGAAAATTGTGGAGGTTAATATAGAGGATTGGTTAAGACCTGCATTTCTCAACAGCAGCATCATGTTAGTATATTGTTTTCGATTTTGAAAGGTGCCTCCAATAATTCGTTCTTAATGATGGTTTGCAAATAATTTGTATTTTAATATAAATAAGTAAAAATTCAAGGTGACCCCTGTAATAACACAATCTTTATTGTGGATTAAATTGTGTCCTCCCAAAATATTTGTTGGAATCCTGAATCCTCTACCTGTGGATGTGATCCTGTTTGGAAACAGGGTTTTCTTTGTTATGTTAGTTAGAACATACCCGAGCGGGCTGAGTTCTAAATCTAACTCACTTCTCAGTTCAAAAAGAGCAGATTAGACACAGAGACACACACACAGGGAAAGAGATGAAATGTGAGGATCGTCTATAAGCAAAGGAACACCAAAGATCGCCAGCAGACACTAGAAACTAGGAGAGAGGCTCAAAGGAGGAATCAACACAGCTGAGACCCTGATTTGGCCTTTCAGCTTCCAGAACTGTGAGAAAATAAAATTTTGTTCTTTAAAACCACCCACTTGGGGTGTTTGTGTTACAGCAGCACTAGGTAACTAAGACAATCTTCAATCCTTTACCTTCTGTTATGCTCATGATAATGTGTCCCACTGTGAACTTCATCTACACCATGTGCTTCAACAAGACCATTACTCAAAGGTGAGCTGAAATGTTCCTTCCAGCAGAAAAAAAAAAAAAAATTTTAGGGAGCTGCTAAATACTGAGCTCTTCACACACCACAGCCTGGGGTGTGGAATTGGCAGGAGCACTGGCTATTCCATTAATTTTGGGCACTCTGACAGCACAACCCAAAACCAGAGTAGACAGCCCTAAGGAGCCCCCATCAGAGGGTCCTTGGCCACTTTTCACTGGGGTGTCTCATCATCCTAGGAATGGTGTCTCTGGCAAAGATCTTACCCTGGGTCTACAATCATTCCTCCTCTCTTCACCCCATTCTCCCATTTCCTGGGCCATGCCTTCCCCCACACCCTGTGCCCAATCCCACACCCATGTTTAGTTAGCAGTTCTGAATGTACAATCAATTTCTAATGTTATCATATTGCTAGCCGCTTTAACAAATAAACCCCAGTGGTTCAGTGGCTTAACACAATAGAGAAAAAAATTTTTTTTTTCATTCACATAATTGTCTGATGTAGATGTTCCTGGTCTGTGGATGGCTTTTCCCCATGCAGTGACTCAGGGACCTAGGCTTCTTCATTTTGCAGGTCTTTCATCCTCTGGAGCCTGGAAGTCTTTTGCATCTAGGAGATGGAAAGAGAAAGAAAGAGTGATCACAATAGATCACAATTTCTTATTATAACCCTCCTTGGAAGCAACATACATCCGGCCACATGGCCATACATGGACACAAGGGGGACTGGGAATGTCATGTATGACAGGGCAGCTGCCTCCCAATGACCACTGGCCAGTATTAAAAGGGAAGCCTAATTCTAGGACACTAATCTTTTATTATTCTGTCATCAACTACATTTAATCTTTTATTATTCTGTCATCAACTACATTTAATCTTTTATTATTCTGTTATCAACTACATAGCTTGAATGTGGCATCTGATTTCTTTCAGAGTCCTGCTATTCAGGTATTATTGTTAATTTTGGGGGGTGTGGTCATGGGGGTACATTTAAGGGAAATTTCATGATGTCTGTAATTTACTTTGAAATGGCTTTGCAAAATAGGTTAAAAAAAAATACTAACAGTTATTCAACCTAGGTCATTAAAAAGACAAGAAAGACCAAAATGAATGTCAGAAGAGACTCTGAAACTTGCTTTTGAATGTACAGCAGATAAAGCAAATAGAAAAAAATGATGAAGTAAAAGAGCTGAACAGAAGATTTCAAAGGGCAGCTTGAGGAGACATAGTAAAGTATTATATTGAAATGTGCTAAGACCTAGAGTTAGAGAACCAAAAGGGAAGAATCCACTCGGCACTTCTCAAGCTGAAGGAGCTGAAGAAAAATATCAAGGCTTGAGTTGTAATATTGAAGGATTCTATGGCAAAATATTGAATGATGCAGGAAGCATCAAAAGAAGAAGGGAGGAATATACAAAGTCACTGTACCAAAAAGAATTGGTTGATGTTCAACCATTTCAGGAGGTAGCATATGATTAAGAACCAATGGTATTGAAGAAAGAAGTCCAAGCTTCACTGAATGCATTGGCAAATAACAAAGCTCCAGGAATTGAGGGAATGCCAACTGAGATGTTTCAACAAACGGATGCAGCGCTGGAGGTGCTTACTTGTCTATTCCAAGAAATTTGGAAAGCAGTTACCTGCCAATCAACTGGAAGAGATTCATATTTGGGTCCATTCGAATGAAAGCTGATCCAATAGAATGTGGAAATTATTGAACAATATCATTAGTACCAGAGACCTGGTGGTACAGTGGTTGCTAACCCTGTGGGGGCAGTTCTACTCTTTCCTATAGGGTCCTTATGAGTTGGGATCAATGGCAATAGGTTTATCATTAATATCTGTGATGGTTAAGATTGTGTATCAATTTGCCTGGGCCATGATCCTCAGTGTTTTGGCAGCCATATGATGTTGTGATAACTTCCCTGTTGAGATTTGAGACGTGATCACCCCCAGGATGGGATCTGCTGTGAGTAGCCAATCAGTTGAAGGGGAGTTTTCTTGGGCGTGTAGCCTGCATCAAGTGTGGGCAAATGTTCAGGCTGGGCTCTGGGGCTTTTGCACATTCTGGATCCCGCAGCTGGCTCCTGTTCATTTGACCTCTGGTTCTTGAAACTTGAGCTAGCAGCTTACCTGCAGTCTTGCCTGCCGATCTTGGGATTCATCGATCTTTACAGCCTGTGAGCAACAGCCCTGCTCTCCAGACTGCTGACCTTGGGTTTGCCAGCCCCTGCGGCTGTGTGAATCGGGAGACGCCTCTGTCCTGACCCATGGATTTGGGATGTTACAACCTCTAAAATTGCATGAGCCATTTCCTTGATATAAATCTCTCTCTCTCTATATATATATTTATATGCTTTATGGGTTTTTCTTCCCTAGAGAACCCAGCCTAAGACAATATCACACACAAGTAAAATTTTGCTGAAGGTAATTCAAAAGTGTTTGCAGTAGTATATCAACAGAGAACTGCTAGAAATTCAAGCTGGATTCAGAAAAGGACATGGAATGAGGGATATCATTGCTGATGTCAGATGGAAATTGCCTGAAAGCAGAGAATACCAGAAAGAGGTTTATTTGAGTTTTATTGATTATGTAAAGGCATTCGACTGTGTGGATCATAACAAATTATGGGTAACATTGCGAAGAACGTGAATTCCAGAACACTTAATTGTGCTTATTAGGAGCCTGTACATAGACCAAGAGTCAATCATTTGAACAGAACAAGAGGACACTGCATGGTTTAAAACCAGGAAAGGTCTGAGTCAGGATTGTATCTTTTCACCATACTTATTCAATCTGTATGCTAAGTAAGCAATCTGAGAAGCTGGACTATATGAAGAAGAACACTGCATCAGGATTGGAGTTAGACTTATTAACACCTGCAATATGCAGATGACACAACCTTGCTTGCTGCAAGCAAAGAGAACTTGAAGCACTTACTGATGAAGATCAAAGACTACAGCCTTCAGCATGGATTATACCTCATTATAAAGAAAACAAAAGTCCTCACAACTGGAGAAATAATGAACATCATGATAAAGGGAGAAAAGATTGAAGTTGTCAAGGATTTCATTTTACTTGGATCCATAATTAACACCCATTAAGCAGAAATCAAGAAATCAAACGACACATTGCATTGGGCAAATCTATTGCAAAAGGACCTTTAAAATGTTGAAAAGCAAGTATGTCACTGTCTTAGTCATCTAGTGCTGCTATAACAGAAATACCACAGTAGATGGCTTTAAAAAACAAGTTTATTCTCTCACAGCCCAGTAGGCTAGAAGTCCGAATTCAATCGCCAGCTCCAGGGGAAGGCTTTCTCTCTCTGTCGGCTCTGGAGGAAGGTCCTTGTCATCAGCCTTCCTTTGGTCTCAGAGCATCCCAGTACAGGAACCTCAGGTCCAAAGGATGCTGTCTGCTCCTGGCACTGCTTTCTTGGTGGTATGAGGTCCCCAACTCTATGCTTGCTTCCCTTTCCTTTTATCTCTTGAGAGAGAGAAGGTGGTGCAGGCCACACCCCAGGGAAACTCTCTTTACATTGGATCAGGGATGTGACCTGGTAAGGGTGTTACAATCCCATCCTAATCCTCTTTAACATAGAATTACAGTCACAAAATGGAGGACAACCACAGAATACTGGGAATCATGGCCTAACCAAGTTGATACAAACATTTTCTGGTAGACATAATTCAAGCCATGAAAGTCACTTTGAGGACTAAGGTGCACCTGACCCAGGCCATAGTATTATCAGTCACCTCACATACATGTGAAAGCTGGACAATAAGTAAGGAAGACTGAAGAAGAACTGACACCTTTGAATTATGGTATTGGCAAAGAATATTGAATATACCATGGACTTCCAGAAGAACAAACAAATCTGTCTGGGAAGAAGTACAGCCAGAATGCTCCTTAGAATAGAGGATGGCGAGACTTTGTCTCATGTACTTTGGACATGTTATCAGGAGGGACCAGTCCCTGGAGAAGGACATCATGCTTGGTAAAGTAGAGGGTCATTGGAAGAAAGGAAGACCCTCAACGAGATGAATTGACATGGTGGCTGCAATGACAAAATCAAGCACAGCAATGATTGTGAGGATGGCTGTTTCGTTCTGTTGTACATAAGGTTGCTATGAGTTAGAATAGACTTGACAGCTCCTAACAACAGCAACAGGTGTATATGGGTGCTCACTGTACTATGCTTTTTATTTTTCCCTATGTTTGAAAATCTCCGTAATAAAACCAAAAATTAAAAATTGGGGTCCAAGTCTTACCACAGAAATAGCTGCCTGCTGTTTAATGAATATGTCATGGTCTTTCTCGCCTCTGAACTTTTGCTAGACTGCTCCTGGGCCTGGAATACATTTTCCCCACTTCTTCACCTGGAAAATCCCTATTTACCCTTCAAAGGTTGGCTCAAATAACACTCACATATTCCCTCTAGCTCCTCATACACTTCCCTGACCCAACTCAGACAGAAGTAACCTCACACCCCCATAGCATTCTGCTTGCACCACAAGGTTTCTCTGCACAGTGGATGCCAAAGAGTTAGTGCAAGTCTAAGTAACCTTGCTTTAAGTTTTGTTCTAGGTCGCAATATTTATGACATGATTACTGACCACACCTGCCCAGCACAGCTACCTCCCTCTCCTGAGTCCACTGTCATCATCTCTCTTTCTCATCCTGCCCTGAAGGACACACTTCTTTGAGCATTCATTCATGCTCTCATTTATTCAACCAAACACATCCTAGTTGTGGCCCTCTTATATGCCAAGCACTGTGTTGGGCACTGAGAACACACGGATGCCGCAGGCGGAGTTGGTGCCAGCCCTTCTTGCCACCTGGAGAAACATGTCAAACAACCAGTGACCCAAATAATTATTTAGCCTCAGCCACACAAGTGCCACCAAGGAAAAGTACCACATACAATGAGGCTGTATGAGAGGGGGAAGCCAAGCCAGTAAGAGAAGGCCTTACTCCCAAATAGACATTTAGGCTGAGACCTGTGTTGTGGATAGAATTGTATCCCCTCCAAAAGCATGTTGAAGTACTAACCCCAATAACTGGGAATGTGACCCTGTTTGGAATTAGTCTTTGAGATGTAATCAGGTTAAGATGAGTACATACTGGAGTAGGGTGGACCCTACTTCAATATGACTGATGTCCTCATAAGAGGAGAAGAGACACAGAGACACACAGGCAGAGCACCATGTGACAAAGGAGGCAGAGATTGGAGTTATGTGTCTACAAGCCAAGGAATGCTAAGGATTGCCAGTAACATCAGAAACAAAAATAAAGGCATAGAACAGATTTTCTCCAGTGTGGCCCTGCTAAACCCTGACTTTGGACTTCCAGCCTCCAGAACTGTGAGAGAACAAATTTCTGTGGTTTTAAGCTGTCCAGTTTGTAATGATTTGCTACAGCAGTTCTGGGAAACTAATACACCTGATTGTCATAAGAACCCTTAGGGTTCTAGCTAAACATAGATTCCCAGACCTTCTCAGAACCTCCAGGGTATCTGTGTTTTCAACAAGGAGCTTGAGTGATGTGTATAAGGAGGCATAACCCATTAGCACAATACTGGGCCCCTCCCATCTGTACGCTGGAACCCTGGCCTTCTAGAGACAGTCAGGATAGGTGGGGCTGTTGGTGGATGAGTGGCATCATGACAGGTAATGTGTACTGCACATCCTCGTAGCAGGCCCTGTGTAGAATGCCCTTTCAGGAGGCCTGTGATGGAGCTCCACTGCATGAAGGCTACATCATTGGCCAAGGCCACCCAGCTTGTTAGAAGCAAAGCTAGGATAAGGACCTAAATACCACATGTTGAGTGCTCTCTTGTCCTTGACCACCTGGATCCTGATAGCCCAGCAAATGTTCTCCTCCTACAGCACCACACCTTGGTCAATGTAGTCAGCCACACAGCCCTTCATCCCTGAAACCTGGGGAACCTGCAGCCCCTCCCTCCTCTTCAGCTTCACAGCCATCCCATCATCGTGTCCTTCTGTTTCCTCCACTGCTGTGGCCCTGGCAGTCCGACTCACCATGGTCATTCTCTGATGATGGCAGCAGCCTGTGCTCTTGATCCTCAACCCCTTTTTCCACCCAGCTGCCGGAACTATCTTCTTAAAACCTTGCCTGGGGAGGGGGGGAGCCAAGATGGCAGAAAAGACACATGCTTCCAGTGGGCCCTCTTACAACAAAGACCTGAAAAAACAAGTGAAACAAGTATATTTATGAAAAGCTAGAAGCCCTCAACATCAAAGGCAAAGTTAGAAAACGAAATGAGTGGAAGAAGTGGAGAGGACTTTCTGGACCTGAAATGCCGGGATCCCTCAGGCACCATTCCTGGAAGTGGCTGCAATGGGCTGATCCTAGTGTTCAGCTGCAATTTCCTCAGGGAGAAGCAGCCAGCCACACAGACTAAGCTCCGGAACCAGAGAAGAAAAACGCTCTTGGCAAAAGATAAGTACTTGTGTATATTTTACCATGCACCCCACCCCCAAGCCGGCCTCAGTGGCTGTTGATCTCCCTGGGGCTGAGATAGGCCCTGTTGAGCACCTAGAGCCATTCTCCAGGCCTTCAAGATGGAATAAATTTACAATTGGGGGAAAAGATAATTGGCCAGCTCCACTAACCGGGGGAGCTCAGGACAGAAGCAGCTCCTGTCCGGGCATAAATGGTCTGTGGACTTTGAGTACCTTTCCCCCCTGCGTGGACCTGTGTGGGCCTATTTCAGGAGAATAGGCCCTTGTTGGCAGACTACAACTGTTTCAGCTGTGCGGTGGAGAAGCTGGTGTTTGACGTCTGACACCACTTTGCCTATTAAACAGGGTCCTCACCTACCCATATCAGGGGCCTAAGGACTGGTGGCTCCACTCAAGTCACCCAGCCACCAGCAACAGGGGTCCAATGATAACTGGTACCTCCCAGTCCTAACAACCAAAAACATTGGGTGCCCGTGGTCCATCTGCAGAACACACCCACCTGTACCCTCTAGGGAACAGGGACATGCTTTCCTCAGAGACACTTGGGGGATGATTCTCAGGCCCTTGACTTGTTCAGAGTGTGACACCCTGCTGCAACCAGATACCGGTACCTACACCAATCACCCCTGCACTTCTAAGTCTGTGGGACAGAGCCTGTACCACACACTTGATAGTCAGATACCTGGACACCTGAGCTGAATTCATACAAGAAAAGTAAATGGACTCCTAGACTCATATACCTGATAACAGCTCTAGCCATCTGGGGACAGGATGTCAGAGCTTCAAAGGTAAAAATAATCAAGCTAGCTCACTCAAGCAACTCATTTGGGCGTATCAAAACAAAACAAAACAAGAAGCTACAACACAGTAAGCAAACATAAAATAAACAAATACAATAACTTATAGATCACTCGGAGACAACAATCAATATCAAACCACATAAAGAAACAGACCATAATCACCTCAGCAGGCTCTCAAAACAAAGAATAAAGGGATCTTCTAGATGAAAGTGCCTTCCTGGAATTACCAGAGGCAGAATACAAAAGATTAATATACAGAACCCTTCAAGACATCAGGAAGGAAATCAGGCAATATGCAGAACAAGCCAAGGAACACACAGATAAAGCAGTTAAAGAAATTAAAAAGGTTATTCAGAAACATAATGAAAAATTTAATAAGCTGGAAAAATCCATAGACAGCAATCAGAAATTCAGAAGATTAACAATAAAATTACAGAATTAGACAACTCAATAGAAAGTCAGAGGAGCAGAACTGAGCAAGGGGAAGGCAGAATTTGTGAACTTGACGATAAAGCAATTGGCACCAATATATTTGAAGAAAAATCAGATAAAAGAATTTAAAAAAATGAAGAAACCTTAAGAATCATGTGGAACTCTAGCAAGAGAAATAACTTATGAGTGATTTGAGTACCAGAACAGAGAGGGACAACAGAAAATACAGACAGAATTGTTGAAGATTTGTTGGCAGAAAACTTCCCTGACATTGTGAAAGATGAGAAGATATCTATCCAAGATGCCCATCGAACTCCACATAAGGCAGATGTTAAAAGAAAGTCACCAAGGCATATTATACTCAAACTTGCCAAAACCAAAAATAAAGAGAGAATTTTAAGAGCAGCTAGGAATAAATGAAAAGTCACCTACAAAGGAGAGCCAATAAGAATAAACTAGGACTGCACAGCAGAAACCATTCAGGCAAGAAGGCAATGGGATGACATATAAAGCACTGAAGGACAAAAATTGCCAGCCAAGAATCATATATCCTGCAGAACTGTATCTCGAATATGAAGGTGAAATTAGGACATATCCAGATAAACAGAAGTTTAGGGAATTCATAAAAACTACACCAAAACTGCAAGAAAAACTAAAGGGTGTTCTTTGGTTAGATGATCAATAATATCAGGTATCAACCCAAGACTAGAATACTGGACAGAGCAATCAGATGTCAACACAGACAGGGAAATCACAAAAATAAATCAAGATAAAAAAACACTCACAACAGGGAAACAATGATGTTATTATGTAAAAAGGGACAACATTAATAAAGAGGACTAAGAAATGTAGTCACAGATCTTTCATATGGAGAGGAAGACAAGGTGACGTAAAGAAATAAAAGTTAGGTTTAAACTTAGAAAAGTAGGGGTAAATATTAAGGTAACCACAAAGGAGACTAACTGTCCTACTTATCAAAATAAAATACAAGAAAAAAATAGAGACTCAGCAGAAACAAAATCAACAACAAATAAGAGGAAAAGACAATATGTAAAGATAAACTACTCAGTACAAAAAATTGAGTAGGAAAAAGACACTGTCAACAACACACAAAAAAAGACATCAAAATGACAGCACTAAATTCATAAAAAAAAAAATCTATCCATAATTGCCCTGAAGGTAAATGGACTAAATGCACCAATAAAGAGACAGAGAGTGGCAGAATGAATAAAAAAACACCATCCGTCTACATGCTGCCTACAAGAGACACATATTAGACTTAGAGATACAAACAAACTAAAACTCAAAGGATGGAAAAATGTATATATATCAAGCAAACAACAATCAAAAAAGAGCAGGAGTGGCAATATTAATTTCTGATAAAATAGACTTTAAAGTTAAATCCATCAGAAAGGATAAGGAAGGACACTATATAATGATTAAAGGGACAATATACCAAGAAGATATAACCATATTAAATATTTATGCACCCAATGACAGGGCTGCAAGATACGTAAAACAAACTGTAACAGCATTGAAAAGTGAGATAGACAGCTCCACAGTAACAGTAGGAGGCTTCAACACATCACTTTCGGTGAAGGACAGGACATCCAGAAAGAAGCTCTATACAGACACAGAATATCTAAATGCCACAATCAACCAACTTGACTTCACAGACATATATAGGACACTCCACCCTACAGCAGCCAAGTATACTTTCTTTTCTACTGCACAAGGAACATTCTTTAGAATATACCACCTATTAGGTCATAAAGCAAGCCTTTGTTGATGTTGTTTGTTGTTAGGTGCCGTGGAGACAGTTCCAACTCAAAGCGACCCTATGCACAACAGAACGAAAAACTGCCCAATTCTGCGCCATCCTTACAATCGTTGTTATGCTTGAGCTCATTGTTGCAGCCACTGTGTCAATCCACCTCACTGAGGGTCTTCCTCTTTTCCGCTGACCCTGTACTCTGCCAAGCATCATGTCTTTCTCCAGGGACTGATCTCTCCTGATACCATGTCCAAAGTATGTAAAATGCAGTCTCGCCATCCTTGCTTCTAAGGACCATTCTGATTGTACTTCTTCTAAGACAGATTTGTTCATTCTTTTGGCACTCCATGGTATGCTCAATATTCTTCTCCAAGGCCACAATTCAAAGGCATCGATTCTTCTTCAGTCTTCTTTAGTCGTCGTCCAGCTTTCACATGCATAAGATGCGATTGAAAATACCATGGCTTGGGTCAGGCACACCTTAGTCTTCAAGGTGACACCTTTGCTCTTCAATACTTTAGTGAGGTCTTTTGCAACAGATTTACCCAGTGCATGCATCTTTTGATTTCTTGACTGCTGCTTCCATGGAAGTTGATTGTGGATCCAAGTAAAATGAAATCCTTGACAACTTGAATCTTTTCTCCGTTTATCATGATGTTGCTTTTTGGTCCCGTTGTGAGGATTTTTGTTTTCTTTATGTTGAGGTGCAATCCATACTGAAGGCTCTGGTGTTTGATCTTCATTACTAAGTTCTTCAAGTCCTCTTCACTTTCAGCAAGCAAGGTTGTGTCATCTGCATAGCGCAGGTTGTTAATGAGTCTTCCTCCGATCCTGATGCTCCGTTCTTCTTCATATAGTCCAGCTTCTTGTATTATTTGACAGCATACAGATTAAATAGGTATGGTGAAAGAATACAACCTTGATGCATACCTTTCTTGATTTTAAGCCAATCAGTATCCCCTTGTTCTGTCTGAACAACTGCCTCGATCTATGTAAAGGTTCCTCATGAGCACAATTAAGTGTTCTGGAATTCCCATTCTTCGCAATGTTATCCATAATTTGTTATGATCCACACAGTTGAATGCCTCTGCATAGTCAATAAAACACAGGTAAACATCCATCTGGTATTCTCTGCTTTCAGCCAGGATCCATCTGACATCAGCAGTGATATTCCTGGTTCCATGTCCTCTTCTGAAACTGGCCTGAATTTCTGGCAGTTCCCTGTCAATATACTGCTGCAGCCATTTTTGAATGATCTTCAGCAGAATTTTGCTTGCATGTGATATTGATATTGTTCATAATTTCCACATTCAGTTGGATCACCTTTCTTGGGAATAGGCATAAATATGGATTTCTTCCAATCAGTTGGCCGGGAAGCTGTCTTTCATATTTCTTGGCATAGATGAGTGAGCACCTCCAGTGCTGCATCTGTTTGTTGAAACATCTTAGTTGATATTCCATCAATTCCTGGAGGCTTATTCTTTGCCAATGCCTTCAGAGCAGCTTGGACTTCTTCCTTAAGTACCATGGGTTCCTGATCATATGCCACCTCTTGAAATGGTTGAACATCAACTAATTCTATTTGGTATAATGACTCTGTGTATTCCTTCCATCTCCTTTTGATGCTTCCTGCATCATTTAGTATTTTCGCCATAGAATCTTTTGCTATTGCAATTCGAGGCTTGAATTATTTCTTCAGTTCTTTCTGCTTGCAAAATGCTGAATGTGGTCTTCCCTTCTGGTTTTCCATCTTCAGCTCTTTGCACATGTCATTATAATGCTTTGCTTTGTCTTCTTGAGCTGCCCTTTGAAATCTTCTGTTCAGTTCTTTTACTTCATGAATTCTTCCTTTTGCTTTAGCTGCTCGACTTTCAAGAGCAAGTTTCAGAGTCTCCTCTGACATCCATCTTGGTCTTTTCTTTCTTTCCTGTCTTTTCCATGACCTCTTGCTTTCTTCGTGTATGATGTCCTTGATGTCATTCCACCAACGAATTCTTCATTGCAAATACCTTCCTTCACCAACATAAATGGCGACTCTACACATGGACCTCACCAGATGGAACACACAGAAATCATATTGACTACATCTGTGGGAAGAGAGGATGGAAAAGTTCAGTATCATCAGTCAGAACAAGGCAAGGGGCCGACTGTGAAACAGACCATCAATTGCTCATATGCAAGTTCAAGCTGAAACTGAAGAAAATCAGAGCAAGTCAACAAGAGCCAAAATTTGACCTTGAGTACATCCCACCTGAACTTAGAGACCATATGAAGAATAGATTTGATGCATTGAACACTAGTGACTGAAGTCCAGATGAGTTGTGGAATGACATCAAGGACATCATACATGAAGAAAGCAAGAGGTCATTGAAAAGACAGGAAAGAATGAAAAGACTGAGCAAGCCTTAGCAGAATCCAAAACATTGAAATATTACAAAGCATCTTCTCTGACCATAAGGCCATAAAAGTAGAAATCAATAACAGAAAAAGCAGAGAAAAGAAACCAAATACTTGGAAATTGAATGATACACTGCTCAAAAAAAGCTGGATTATAGAAGACATTAAGGATGAAATAAAGAAATTCATAGAAACCGATGAGAATGAAAACATTTCCTATCAGAACCTTTGGGACACAGCAAAAGCAGTGCTCAGATGTCAATTTATATCAATAAATGCACACATCCAAAAGGAAGAAAGGGCCAAAATCAAAGAACTATCCCTACAACTTGGATAAATAGAAAGAGAGGAACAACAACAACAAAAAAAAACCCTCAGGCACCAGATGAAAGGAAATCATAAAAATTAGAGCAGAATTAAATGAAACAGAAAACAGAAAAACAATTTAAAGAATTAACAAGAACAAAAGCTAGTTCTTTGAAAAAAATCAACAAAATTGATAACCATTGGCCAAACTGACAAAAGAAAAACAGGAGAGGAAGCCAATAACCCAAATAAGAAATAAGATGGGCAATATTGCAACAGATCCAGCTGAAATTAAAAGAATCCCCACTATTACTATAAAAAATTGTACTTCAACAAATTTGAAAACCTAGAAGAAATGGATGAATTCCTAGAAACACACTACCTACCTAAACTAACACAAACAGAGGTAGAACAATTAAATAGACCCATAACAAAAGAAGAGATTGAAAAGGTGATCAAAAAACTCCCAATAAAAAAATGTCCTGATCCGGACAGCTTCACTGCAGAGGTCTACAAAATTTCAGAGAACAGTCAATACTACTACTACCAAAGGTATTTCAGAGCAAAGAATAGGACAGAATACTCCCAAATCATTCTATGAAGCCCCCATATCCCTGATACCAAAACCAAGTAAAGAGTCCAGAAAAAAAGAAAATTACAGACCTATATCTCGTATGAACTTAGATGCAAAAATTCTCAACAAAATTCTAGCCAATAGATTTCAACAACATACCAAAAAAATAATTCACCATGACCAAGTGGGATTCATACCAGTTATGCAGGGATGGTTCAACATTAGAAAAACATAAATGTAACCCATCATATAAATAAAACAAAAGATAAGAACCACATGATCTTATCAATTTATGCAAAAAGGAATTTGACAATGTTCAACACTCATTCATGATAAAAACTCTCCGCAAAATGGGAATAGAAGGAAAATTCCTCAACATAATAGAGAGGATTTATACAAAGCCAATAGCCAACATCATCCTAAATGGAGGGAATCTCAAAGCATTCCCCTTGAGATCAAGAACCAGACAAGGATGCCCTTTATCAACACTATTATTCTACATGTGCTGGAGGTCTTAGCCAGAGCAGTTAGGCTAGATAAAGAAATAAAGTGCATCCAGATTGGCAAGGAAGAAGTAAAAGTATCTCTATTTGCAGAAGACAGGATCTTATACACAGAAAACCCTAAGGAATCCTCCAGAAAACTACCGAAACTAATAGAAGAGTTCAGCAGAGTATCGGGATACAAGATAAACATACAAAAATCAGTTGGATTCCTCTACACCAACAAAAAGAACGTCGAAGAGGAAATCACCAAATTGATAGCATTTACGGTAGCCCCCAAGAAGATAAAATACTTCGGAATAAATCTTACCAGAGATGTAAAAAACTTATACAAAGAAAACTACAAAACACTTCTGCAAGAAACCAAAAGAGACCTACATAAGTGGAAAAACATACCTTGCTCATGGATAGGAAGACTTAACATTGTAAAAATAAATGTCTACTCTACCAAAAGTGATCTATAGATTTAATGCAATTCTGATCCAAATTCCAACGACATTCTTTAATGAGATGGAAAAACAAATCACCAACTTCATATGGAAGGGAAAGAGGCCCTGGATAATTAAAGCATTACTGAAAAAGAAGAACAAAGTGGGAGGCCTCACTCTACCTGATTTTAGAACCTATTATACTGCCATAGTACTCAAATCCACCTGGTACTGGTACAACAACAGATACATGGACCAATGGACCAGAATTGAGAATCCAGACAGAAATCCATCCCCATATGAGCAGTTGATATTTGACAAAGGCCCCAAAACAGTTAAATGGGGGAAAAAGACAGTCTTTTTCACAAATGGTGCTGGCATAACTGGATATCCATCTGCAAAAAAATGAAACAAGACCCATACCTCACAGCATGCACAAAAACTAACTCAAAATGGATCAAAGACCTAAATACAAAATCTAAAATGATAAAGATCATGGAAGAAAAAATAGGGTCAACATTAGGAGCCCTAATACATGGCATAAACAGTATACAAAATATTACTAACAATGCAGAAGAAAAACTAGATAACTGGGAGCTCCTAAAAATCAAACACCTATGCTCATGGAAAGACTTCACCAAAAGAGTAAAAAGACTACCTATAGACTGGGAAAAAAGTTTTTAGCTATGACATTTCCGATCAGTGCCTGATCTCTAAAATGTACATGATACTGCAAAAACTCAACTACAAAAAGACAAATAACCCAATTAAAAAATGGGCAAAAGATATGAACAGGCACTTCACTAAAGTAGACATTCAGGTAGCTAACAGATACATGAAGAAATGCTCACAATCATTAGCCATTAGAGAAATGGAAATCAAAACTACAATGAGACTCCATCACACTCCAACAAGGCTTGCATTAATCCAAAAAACACAAAATAATAAATGTTGGAGAGGTTGTGGAGAGACTGGAATACTTATACACTGCTGGTGGGAATGTAAAACTGTACACCTACTTTGGAAATTGATCTGATGCTTCCTGAAAAAGCTAGAAATAGAACTACCATACCATCCAGTAATCCCACTCCTTGGAATATATCGTAGAGAAATAAGAGCCTTCACAAGAACAGATGTATGCTCACCCATGTTCATTGCAGCACTGTTTACAATAGCAAAAAGATGGAAGCAACCAAGGTGCCCATCAACGGATGAATGGATAAATAAATTGAGGTATATTCCCACGATGGGATACTACACATTGATAAAGAACAGTGATGAATTTGTGAAACATTTCATAACATGGAGGAATCTGGAAGGCATTATGGTGAGTGAAATTGTTCAGTTGCAAAAGGGCAAAAATTGTATAAGATCACTATTATAAGAACTTGAGAAATAGTTTAAACAGAGAAGAAAATATTCTTTGATGGTTACGAGAGAGGGGAGGGAGCGAGGGAGGGGGGGTTTTCACTAATTGGATAGTAGATAAGTTTTGTTTTAGGTAAAGGGAAAGACAACACACAATACAGGAGAGGTCAGCACAACTGGACTAAACTGAAAGCAAAGCAGTTTCCTGAATAAACTGAATACTTCTAAGTCCAGTGTAGCAGGGGCAGGGGTTTGGGGACCACGGTTTCAGGGGACATCTAAGTCAATTGGAAAAATAAAATCTATTAAGAAAACAGTCTGCATCCCATTTTGGAGAGTGGCGTCTGGGGTCTTAAACACTAGCAAATGGCCATCTAAGGTGCATTCATTGGTCTCAACCCACCTGGAGGAAAGGAGAATGAAGAACTCCAAGGACACGAGGTAATCATGAGCCCAAGAGACTGAAAGAGCCACATAAACCCGAGACTACTTCAGCCTGAGATCAGAACTACATGGTGCCCGGCTACAATTGATGACTGCCCTGACAGGGAACACAAAAAAGAGCCTCTGAGGAAGCAAGACAGCAGTGGGAAGCAGACCCCAAATTCTCGTAAAAAGACCAGACTTAATGGTCTGACTTCGACTGGAAGGACCCTGGTGGTCACGGCCCCCAGACCTTCTGTTAGCCCAAGACAGGAAACATTCCCAAAGCCAACTCTTCAGACAGGGATTGGACTGGACAAAGGAATAGAAAAAGATACTGGTGAAGAATGAGCTTCTTAGATCAAGGAGATACTTGTGACTATGTTGACATCTCCTATCTGGAGAGGAGATGAGGGGGCAGAGGGGGTCAGAATCTGGTGCAATGGGCACGAAAAGAGAGTGGAGGGAAGGAGCAGACTGTCTCATTGGGGGAGAGCAATTAGGAGTATATAGCAAGGTGTATATAATTTTTTGTATGAGAGACTGACTTGATTTTTAAACTTTCACTTAAAGCACAATTGAAAAAAAAAAAAAAACCTAGACTGAATCATGTTGCCCCAAATTAAAACCCTTCTGTAGCTTCTAAATGTGGCCTGTGGGGTCAAGGTCTGCCTCACTGTTCTCTTGCATTCTGCCCCAGCTACCTGGCCACCTATCCTGTCCTTCTAGAGGACTTTCCTCTGCTAGAAGCATGCTGCCCTCAGCCTCTTGGTGGCCAGGCCCACCAGATCTACCTGAGGCATCAGTTCCTCAGGTAGCCTTCTCTGACTTCGATTCTGATGCAAGTGTGCACTCTCCCAACCCCTCCCAGTTTTATTCCTTGATGGCATACAGCAATATTTGTATGCACATGTTTCTTTGAATTTTACTTGTTTAATGCATATATTCCCCTCTGACCATTACTCGTCGGAGGCAGGGACTGCACTTAGCTGTTTGAGTGAACCTCCTCAGCACTTACAACAATGTCTGGCACCTGGAGGCACACCAATCACAAAAACTAACTCAAAATTGTTCAAAGACCTAAATATAAAATCTATAACAATAAAGATAATGAAGGAGAAAAATAGGGACAACACTAGGAGCCCTAATACATGGCATAAACAGTATATATAACATTACTAGTAATGCACAAACACCAGAAGAGAAACGAGATAAATGGGAGTGCCTAAAAATCAAACACTTATGCTCATCCAAAGACTTCACCAAAAGAATATAAAGATTATCTACGGACTGGAAAAAAGTTTTTGGCTGTGACGAATCCAATCTGCATCTGATCTCTAAAATCTACAAAAAAAACCCCTAAAACCTACAAGATACTGCAAAAACTCAACAACAAAAAGACAAATAACTCAATTCAAAAATGGGCAAATGATATGAACAGGCACTTCACCAAAGAAGACATTCAGGTGGCTAACAGATACATGAGGAAATGCTCACGATCATTAGCCATTAGAGAAATGGAAATAAAAACTACAATAAGACTCCATCTTACTCCAACAAGGCAGGTATTAATCCAAAAAACACAAACTAATAAGTGTTGGAGAGGTTGTGGAGAGACTGGAACAAATACACGGCTCATGGGAATGGTCTGACTGAGGCTGGAGGGATCCCAGAGTTCATGACCCCCAGGCCCTCTGTTAGCCCAAGGACTGGAACCATTACCCAAGCCAACTCTTCAGACAGGGATTGGACTGGACGGAAAATGATACAGATGAGGAGTGAGCTTCTTGGCTCAAGTAGACACATGAGACTACGTGGGCAGCTCCTGTCTGGAGGAGAGATGAGAAGGCAGAAGGGGACAGAAGCTGGCTGAGTGGACATGGGGAATACAGGGTGGAGAAAAGGAGTATTCTGTCTCATTACGGGGAGAACTGCTAGGAGTACACAGCAAGGTGTATATAAGTTTTTGTATGAGAGACTGACTTGATTTGTAAACTTTCACTTAAAGCAAAATTAAAAAAAAAAAAGCCTTCAATATTGGGGGAAAAAATGATATAGGATTCATGCCTCATACCATACCAAAAAAAAAAAAAAAAAAAATTCAAGATGGATTAAGGACCTAAATGTGCAAACTAAAACCATAAAATTCTCAGAAGAAAATGCAGCGGCAATGCTGTCAGGCCTAGCCTTCAACACTGGATTATCTAATATAATAACAACAGCACAAACAACAAAAGAAAAAATAAATATATGGGACCTCATAAAAATTAAAAATTTTTGTTCATTGAAAGACTTTACCAAAAAAAGTGAAAGACAAACTACTGACTGGGAGAATATCTTCATAAACCATATATCTGACAAGAATCTAATAACCAAAAATATTTAAAAAATTGACAACTTAACAACAAAAAGACAAATAACCCAATCATAAAGTAAGCAGAGGACTTGAATAGATATTTCACCAAAGAGGACATTCAAATGGCCACCAAACACAAGAAAAGATGCTCAAAATCATTAGCCATTAGAGAGGTGCAAATCAAAACCACAATGAGATACTGTTTACCTCCCATTAGGGTGGCTAAGATTAAAAAAAAAAAAAAAAAAAAAAACAGAAAATAACAAATATTGGTGAGAATGTGAGGAAATTGGAACATTTGTCCATTGCTGGGGGGAATGCAAAATGGTACAGCCGTTGTAGAAAACAGCGCATCGGTTCCTCAAAAAGCTAAACACAGACCTACCACACGAACCAGCAATTTGATTCCTAGGTATATACCCAAAAGACTTAAGGGAAGAGACTTAAACAGAGACTTATACATCAATGTTCATTGCAGCACTATTCACAGTAGCCAAATGGTGGAAACAACCTAAATGCTCATCAGCAGATGAATGGATAAACAAAATGTGGTGCATACAATGGAATACTACTCATCCAGTAGAAGAAACAAAGCCTTAATACAGGCTAAATGTGGATGGACCTTGAAAACATTATGCTGAGTGAAATAAGTCAATCACAAAAGGACAAGTATTGCATAACCTCACTTATATGTTGTTGTTGTTAAGCGCCGAAAGAAACACTGCCCGGTCCTGTGCCATCCTTACAATTGTTGTTATGCTTGAGCCCATTGTTGCAGGCACTGTGTCAATCCACCTTGTTGAGGGTTTTCCTCTTTTCTGCTGACCCTGTACTTAGCCAAGCATGCTGTCCTTCTCCAGGGACTGATCCCCCCTGACAACATGTCCAAAGCATGTAAAATGCAGTCCCGCCATCCTTGCTTCTAAGGAGTATTCTGGTTGCACTTCTTCCAAGACAGATTTGTTCACCCTTTTGGCAGTCCATGGGTATATTCAATATTCTTCGCCAACACCACAACTCAAAGGCATCCATTCTTTTTTGGTCTTCCTTATCCATCGTCCAGCTTTCACAAGCATATTATGTGATTGAAAATATCATTGCTTGGGTCAGGCACACCTTAGTTTTCAAGGTGACATCTCTGCTTTTTAATACCTTAAAGAGGTCCTTTGCAGCAGATTTACCTAACGCAATGCGTCATTTGATTTCTTGACTGCTACTTATACGAAAAGACAAGAAAAGGCAAAAGAATAGAGACCCAAGTTTCTTAGTGGTTACCAGAGGCAAAAGGGAAAGGGAGGGGGGTTAACAGTGATGGAAAAATCATATTGATTAAGGGTAGTGTTGCACAGCCAATGATTGTATTTGATGTCAATAAATTGTACACCCATAAAAAATTGAATTGGCAAAAGTTGTGTAATAGATGTATTTACAACAATGACCCCCCCCCCAAAAAAAAAGGGTAGCTGCTGAGACTGCTTATTTACTACCAAGAACTTCATGGAATTTGGTTACTTGGTTTGGAGGTTTAGGGCCATGGTTTCACGGGACATCTCAGTTAATTGGCCTACCAAAATGTTTAGTTTAGTGCTTCTGTTCTATCCCCCAGTTCATTACATAGTGCCTGGGATCTTAAAAGCTTGCAAGTGGCAATTCAAGGCATGACAATTGGTCTCTATTTGCCTGGAGCAACAAAGGAAGAAGGAGAGTCAGGAATAGGAGGAGGATATGGAATGTGTGGCTAATTGCCTCCTTGAGCAACTGCCTCCTTTGCCACGAGAGCCAGAACTAGATGGTGCTTGCTACCTTTACTGAACATTTTGACCAAATGTCCTAGAGAAAAGCCTGATGAAAAGGGGGGAAATGTAGAATAAAATTTCAAATTCTCATGGACTCTAGACTTTCTGGACCTGTGGGGACTGGACGAAGCACTGAAACTATTGCCCTGAGATAAACTTTAAAACTTAAACCAAAAATATCCCCTGATGTCTTCTTAAAACCAAACAATAGCTTAGCTAAAAGTAGTAAAAAATGTCTGCCTCGAGCATCATGCTCTTTTAAGAACTATTTGTATGGGGTCAAAATGACAACAGCAACTTGAAAGATCACATAGAAATCTGAAGGGGCAGCTGAGTTTATGTTAATGGGGTGAGAGCAACTCAGAAAAGGTGGGTGAGAATGGTTGCACAACTCAAAAAAATGTAATCAATGTCACTGAATTGTACACGTAGAAATGGTTGAATTGGTATATGTTTTACTCTGTATATTCTTGACAACAAATAAATTAAAAAGACTGAATAAAAAAAGAGTAAAAAAAAATCTCACAAATTTTAATATTGATTACATGTTGAAATATTTTAGATACATTGGATTAAATAAAATGTATTGACACTAAAAATAGTATCTGTCTTAAGTTATGTTCTCTAGAGAAGCAAAATCACTGAAGCATCTATCTATGTCTATGTAGAGAGATGGGGAGAGACAGAGACAGATATTTATATCAAGGAAATGGCTCATGTGGTTGGAGAGGCTGGAAAGTCCCAAGTCTGTGGTTTAGGCTGAAGGCTTCTCCAGACTCATGTAGCTGCAGGGGCTGGCGAACTGAAGATCCAGACCAAGGAGGATGAGGAATCCCCAGATTGGTAGGCAAGCTGTTAGCCCAAGTCCCAAGAACTGGAAGTCAGATGAACAGGAGCCACCTGTAGGACCCAGAGAGAGCAAAAGCCAGCAAGCTTTGCCAGAAAGTCCACCTACATTGGATGCAGGCCCCCAAGGAAAGTCCTTCTTATATGATTGGCTACTCACAGCAGATCCCATCATGGAAGTGATCACGCTGTATTATATCTCATCCTGGAAGTGATTACATTTTTTTTTTATGACTGCCAGACTATATCATAACTGCCAAACCACAGAGAATTATGGCCCAGCCAAGTTGACACACAATCTTAATGATCATAGTCCATCCTTTGTCAACTTGGCACCTGTACACATGTCCTTAAGCCATACATGATCTCTGAATAAAGACAATTATAAAGTCATACTTGCACCTAACATGATACAACTAACATGGGTACAACCAAAACCATGCTAGCCCTGGCTACACTTTATACTTTATAAGTGATGGAAACAAAAATATTTGATGCACACATACAAGGAAGAAATACTTATAACAATTACAGTCCTTATTTCTGCAACTGGTCACATGGTCATGACTGGAATTTAGAACTATCTTCTTCTACCACCCATTCCGTATTCCCTTTGCCCTCAGTAAGCACCTCAGCAGGTCATAGTTCTTTGCCTGGTGGGGTGACCTAAACCTTCATTCCTGAAGGGTCAGGACATAGTAGTCATGTCAGAATTGGGTTACTGTAGTTTTCTGTTGATGTTAATATCACAGGGCATGGTAGTGTTAAGAGACACCCTAAGGGGTCTCCTGGATTCCAGACATACTCTTCTTTACCAGTATCATGTGATATCTATCTGACTTCCTCTTGGTAATCAGGATCAATCACAAGAGCCAATATGGTAATTCCCTAATTTGCCTGTTGATTCAGAGGCATAAGGAGTCCAAAGGGGCCAGGTGGCATTCCTAACTTCCAGTTCAATGGCCTCAGGGATGTATCTCCAGGTGAACATTCCTCGTTTTGGAACTAATACCCTCTAAACCCACAGAGTATAAGGTTGCGGGGACAGGAAGCAAAAATTTTGTGAGTGGGTCACTAGGGGTAATAGTGAGTGGTGTGACTCCCACTTCCACCACTTGATTTCTGAACCCATGAATTCTGGTTGTGGGAGAAATAGCAGCATATAATTATTGGACTCTGGTTTACAACATATACAGCCTCCTGGAGAACATTGCTCCAAACTTGCAAGGTATTGCCACCTAGCTGGTGCCATAAGTGTGTCTAGAAGGCCATTCCGTCGTTCTTTCAAGCCAGCTGCTTCAGCACAATGGGGAACACGGTAAGACCAGTGAATTCCATGGGCATGGGCCCACTGCCACTCTTCATTTGCCATGAAGTGAGTCCTTTGATCTGAAGCAATGCTGTGTGGGATACCATGATGGTGGATAAGGCATTCTGTAAGACCACAAATGGTAGTTTTGGCAGAAGCATTGTGTGCAGGGAAGGCAGGTCTGTATCCAGAGTAAGTGTGTATTCCAATAAGAACAAAAGCCTCCCTTTCCATGATGGAAGTGGCCCAATATAATCAACCTGCCACCAGGTTGCTGGCTGATCAGCTCAAGGAATGGTGCCATGTCAGGTACTGAGTGTAGGTCTCTGCTGATGGCAGATGGGACACTCAGCAGTAGCTGTAGCCAAGTTGGCCTTGGTGAGTGGAAGTCTATGTGCCTGACTGAGCCCATGTATAACTTCCATCTCTGCCACTATGGCCACTTTTTTCATGAGTCCACTGGGCAATGATGCAAGTGGCTGGGAAAAGAGGATGCCTGGATTCCAAAGAACATGTCATCCTTTCCACTTGACTCTCATCAATGTAATGGGTCACTGTGACATCTTGGGAAACCCCGGTGGTGTAGTGGTTAAGTGTTACAGCTGCTAACCAAAGGGTTGGCAGTTCATATCCGCCAGGTGCTCCTTGGAAACTCTATGGGGCAGTTCTACTCTGTCCTGTAGTGTCACTATGAGTCGGAATCAACTCGACGGCACTGGGTTTGGTTTTTTGGTTTGGCAATATCTTGTTAAAGGGAAAGGTGATAAATATCCCTGTGGACTAAATTATGACATAGGGCTGGAGAGCTGATACACCCCTGAGGTAGTAGACACACTTCATAGGTGTATTGGTGGCCTTGCTAACTGCAGCAAACTGCTTCTGGTGGACCTTCAAAACAGGTATGGAGAAAAAGTCATTAGCCAGATCAATAGCTGCACACCAGGTACCAGGAGATGTATTAATTTGTTGAAGCAATGAAACCACATCTGGAACAGCAGCTGCAATTGGAGTCATCACTCAGTTAAGTTTTTGATAATTCACTGTCATTCCCTAAGATCTATCTGTTTTTTGCAGAGGCCATGCAGGAGAATTGAATGAGGATGTGGTGGAAATCAACACTCCTGCATCCTTCAAGTCCTTGATGGTGACAGTGATCACTGTGATCCCTCCAGCAATGTGGTATCGCTTTTGGTTTACTATTTTCCTAGGTAGGAATGACTTTCTAATGATTTCACTTGGCCTTTCCTAGCATAATAGCCCTTACTTCACTTGTCAGGGATCCAATGTGGGGGTACTGCCAGTTGCTGAGTGTATATATTCCAAAAATGCATTCTGGGATGGGGGAAATCACTACAGGATGCTCAGGGACCCACTGGACCTACTGTGAGATGGATATGGGCTAAGATTACATTAATAGCCTCACCTTCACATGCCCCCCCACCCAGGTGGGCCACAGTGATATTTTGGGTCTCCTGGAATTTCTGTCAGTTCAGAGCCAGTACCCAGTAAACTGAAAAACCTGATTATTTCCTTTTCTCAAATGAAGAGTCACTCTTGTAAAAGGTTGTGGATCACCTGGGCAAGGCTGGGAGAAAGATTAACAGTATAAATTTTTGGCAGTGTAGTGTGATTCTTTTTCCAGGGGACCTGGCCTTTCCTTCTTTCAAAGGGTTGTGGGTCTGTAAACTGGCTCAAGTTTGGGAATTGATTGAGGGGCCAAGACTCTATTCAGGTGAGATGAGTTAGACTGCTGTTCACTTGACCTAGAATTCTTCTGCTTGTACAGATCAAGTAAACGTTTAGTAGATTTTCTATTTCACAACTAGAGGCACCATGACTAAGTAGCCAATGCCTTAAGCCCATACAAGTCAGACTATTCTGATTACTGCTTTGACTCCTCTGTCTATTACAATAACCATGTCCACCTTGTCTTTGTCGATCAAGTGCCGCCACTTGGCTCCTACCACCATGGGGTCTAATCGGCCCCATTGTAGTTAGGTGTCTTAATCCAGTTTGGGCGGTTCCCACTGCCAAAACTGACTTACATAAAATTGCAATCACAGCAGTCTTCAAGGATGCTGGGGCTCCCTTCACAAATTTGTTCCTCACCATTATGGTAAAAGGTGTGGCCTCTGGGCACTGCATGTGTGGGTCTATGGGTCTAACCTGAAAAATCCACTCTAACATGCCAATTTCCCTAAGCCTTTGGATACCTTCTTCCACAGTATACCAAGGCAGGTCTGGTACTTCAACTGGATTTAGTGTAGGTCATTGTGTAATCCATGCTTCATGGACAAAACCAAATAAACTATTAGACCCTTTCCTAACCTCTGGAGCTGAAACATTGAATGAAGAATCTGTGCTTAGTGGACCCATATCAATAAACTCAGACTGATCCAGCTTTATGTTCCTTGCACCATTATCCCACACCCTTAACAGCCATTACCACATGTAATTCCTCAGGTTTCTGTTTGTACATGTTAGAAAATCAAGCAGTCCTTTTGCAGTGTTGCGTACCTCCTCCTTGGTCACACTTTGTACTTCACCTTTTGGGGATCACGGGGACATAAGTCTGGTTACAAGTCTAGAAGTCAAAATGGGTGGTGGGGATATGCTTCGAGGACACTCAGCATTGTCTTGTAAGGCATCTGTCCCAGGCAATAACTCAGACAAATGCTGTTCAGACAAAGCTGAGTTAATCTTATCAGATGGGGGTAGAGGGGCTAATGATTTTACTGGGGAGGGTGGCATAGCAGAAAAAGATGGAGTAATCTCTTCAGTTGGGAGTGAGAGGGCTGGTTCTGTTAGCAGGAGTGATTCAACAGAATTTAGGGGCTTGGTGTCCCCAGCTTCATGATTATGTGCCCATATGTCCCCATCCCAAATTTCAGGATCCCAATTCTTCCCTATTAATACCCTCACTTTAACTTCAGACATCACTTGAGGATGGGAATTAGTTGGCGTTGTAATTCAGCCACTCTTACGGTAAGACTCTGGGTTTGGTTTTGGGCAATATCATCTCTGTTACTACAAGAAATAAGAGTTTCTTTTAAGGCACAAGAAGAATCTTTTAGGTTGTTTTTGAAGCACTTAAGCTTTAACTTTGAAGCCCTGAGTTCATCTCTTTCTTTCACCACTTCGTCTAGAGAAAGTAAGAACAACCAACCAGCTTTCTTATACTTCTCATTCTGACAAAATTGTAGAAAGGTATCAAACATGGGATCATCCAGAACCTCACTTCTCACCAATACCTGATTTACTGGTGGTGATATTTTGCATATTTCTCTTGTCACCTCAAGCCATGCATTAGCAGTGCCCTCTTTACTACTGAAAGTAAAGTCATCAACATCTTTAAGACTAACCAGACTTGAGAATTAATTTAGAAAACTCATCCTTTACAATTTTGTTTTTCTAGAACCACTCTTACTACCAAATGTCTTAGGCTGGTTTCTCTAGAGAAGCAAAATCAGTGAAATATATATATATGTATATATATATATATATATATATATATATATATATATATATATATATATATATATATATATATGTTAGAGAGAGAGAGAAATTTATATCAAGGAAATGTCTCATGTGGTTGTAGAACCTGGAAAGTCCCAAGTCTGTGGATCAGGCTTGAGGCTTCTCCTGACTCATGTAGCTGCAGGAGCTGGTGAACCCAAGATCCAGACACAGGAGGCTGAGGAATCCCAAGATTGGTAGGCAAACTGTTAGCCCAAGACCCAAGAACCAGAGGTCAGAGGAACAGAAGCCAGCTGCAGGATCCAGAGCTAGCAAAGGCTGGCAAGCCTTGCCAGAAAGTCCACTTATATTTGATGCAGGTCACACCCCCAGAGAAAATCCCTTTCAATTGATTGGCTACTCACAGTAGGTCCCATCATAGAGGTGATGCCATTGTATCAGATCTCACCATGAAAGTGATTACATCATTATATGACTGCCAAACTACATTGTAACTGCCAAACCACTGAGAATCATGGCCCAGCCAAGTTGACACACAACCTTAACAATCACAGTATCACGTAGAAACATAACTGAGGTGGAGTCTCGAGATGAGACGGCCACTACAACAAAGCCCAGGCAGGTATCTGAGGATGAAGCTCACTACCACACAGGACATGCTGACCAAGCGAGAAAGAACAAGCGATGGCAAGGCTGTGGTGCAGCCAGCCCTGTCCACTGCCAAGGCTGGGTGTTATGGATTGAATTGTGTTCCCCCCAAAATATGTGTTGGAATTCTAACCCGTATACCTTCGGATGTAATCACATTTGGGAGTAGGGTTTCCTTTGTTATGTTAATGAGATCATATCAGTGCAGGGTGTCTCTTAAACTTAATGACTTTTGAGATACAAAAAGAGCGGATTTGGCATAGATGCAAGCAAGCACAAATAGGGGAAAAATAGACGTCAAGGAACTGAGATCACCAAGGAACTGAGGAACACCAGGGCTAGAGAAGCTGAGACAAGGATTTTCCCACAGAGCCGAAAGAGAGAGAAAACTTTCCCAGAGAGCCTTCCCCAAGAGCCAGTGCCCTAAATTTGGACTTCTAGCCTCCTTAGCCGTGAGAAAATAAATTTCTCGTCTTTAAAACCAAGCACTGGGGTACTTCTGTTACAACAGCACTAAGAAACAAAGACACTGGGCAAGATCGCCACAATGGGTGGGGGCCACACAGGCTCCCACTAATTGCTTTTGGTTCTGGGAGGAGATGACTGCCCCGATGGCCCTGGACCCTGGCACTTACTTTTCATCCCCTGAGAGGGTCATCAGGCAGCCTCCATACTCAGAGCCTCTGGTGGCGCTCTGTATGTACCCAAAGCCCAGTACATGGAGCTCTCGTGCTACTGCTATTCCTTTTCCTCCACCTGCACAGACTTTCCAGAATGTTCTGTTACAGTAGGAGTGGCAGAAGCAAATGGTAGCACCCAAAAGGGGTGTGGCCAGAAGGAGGACATCAAGTAGATGGATTTATTTTCTAAGTGACTCCTAAGGGCAGAATGAAGACTACTGGGTTTAGGGTACAGAGATCAGAGTTTGCTTCAACACAAGCAAGAGCTGATGATGACCAAACCTTGAGGAATGGGCGGCCTTGGGAGGCAGTGAGGCCATGACACCGGAGGTATGCAGGATGGGACTACAGTTCCAAATGACGGCAGGGATGAGTGGAGAGCTGACCGAAAAGCAGGAGGCTATGTGGATCAGTGGGTCTCATCCATGCCATGAACATGCATCAGAGTCATCAGAGGGCTTGTCAGAACACAGACTGCTAGATATTTGAGGATATATAGGTCTAGGGTGAATTGCATTTCCAACAAGTTCTCAGGTGGCCCATGGACCACACTTTGAGAGCTACTGGTGTAGATGATCCTGAGATTTGATAAGTCCTGCAATAAGTATCTCTCCTACTGACCACATACCACTCATGACATTCATCTTGAAAGGAAGACACTCGATGAGATGGACTGACACTGTGGGTGCAACAATGGGCTGAAACATAGCAAGAATTGTGAGGATGGTGCAGAACCGGGCAGTTTCGTTCTCTTGTACACGGGGTTGCTATGAGTTGGAATCAACTTGATGGCACCTACCAAGAACAAAAACAGAGGCTGCCTATATTCTTTGCTCGTGCCTCTCCTCCCCATCACTCCAACCTGTGCTTCTTCATCACTTCCCCCTCTCTGATGTTCCTGTCTCTGTCTTTCCCTTATAAAGACCCTTGTGTCTTAGTTATTTAGTGCTGCTATTAAAGAAATACCACAAGTGGATGGCTTTAACAAACAGAAATTTATTCTCTCACAGTCTAGGAGGTTAGAAGTCCGAATTCAAGGCTCTGGGGCAAGGTCTTTGTCATCAATCTTCCCCTGGTATAGAAGCTTCTCAATGCAGGGACCTCAGGTCCAAAGGACACCCTCCACTCCTAGCTCTTATTTCTTGATGGTAATGTGGTACCCCTGCTCTCTGCTTGATTCTCGCTTTTATAACTCAGAAAAGATTGACTCAGGATACAACCAAATCCAGTAGATTAAGTCCTGCCTCATTAACATAACTGCCTCTAATCCTGCCACATCAACATCATAGAGGTTAAGATTTACATCACATAGGAAAATTACATCTGGTCACAAAGTGGAGGACAACCACATAATACCGGGAATCATGGTCTAGCCAAGTTGACATATATTTTTAGGGGATGTAATTCAATCCATAACACTTGCGATTACATTGGACTCACCTGGATAATCCAGGATAATCTCCCCATCTCAAGACCCTAATTTAATCACATCTGCAAAGTCTCATTTGCTATGTAAGGTTGCATATTCACAGGCTCCAGGAATTAGGATGTGGACATCTTCAGGGTGCAATTTTTCAGCCTACCACACCCTGGAAGAATGCTAGCCCAGCTGGGCTGCAGATCCACAGAACAGGTGACATCAAAGCTGGGAGCTGGAGATTGAAAGAGGGCACCCAATAGAGAGTGCTTTTGTAGGTCCAGGGAACCCCAGGAGAACAGGGGCCAACCGGCCTTTGCTGAGGGACTACTGTGTCCTGAGCAGTGCTCAGTACCTTCCGCCCCTTTCACCTTTAATGCTCCAAACAACCCTGTGAGATCTCCTCTTTCTGGAAGAGAAAACCGAGCCTCAGAGGGGTTTTCACTTCTCTCTCTCTCTCTCTCTGTGTGTGTGTGTGTGTGTGTGTATCATGCTCAAGCCAAAGGTTGCTTGCCACCCATATATATGCAGCAAAGGAAATGAATATTATTGAGGGCCACCATCAGCCTAGTGGGGGCCCTTTCACACATCCCGCCTTCAGTCTTCAGGAAAACCTGACCATGAGTATTATCACAGCCACTTTTATAGATGAAAAGCTGAAGCACAGAGATGTTAGGAAAGTTAGCACAGATCTGGTAGCAATGGGCCTTGGCAGGCCTACCACCCTGATCCAGTTCTGTTTGGTTGGCTGAGGACAGGTTGCAAAGAGAACCTGATTCCATCCAAAGGAATTAAGACTTTGTCCTGTGGCACAGCAATGAAGAGCCACTGAGATTTACAGCCAAGGAGTGGTATTGCTCAGATGTTCAGGGTGCATTTTAGGCACTTCAAAAGGAAATTCTAGCAATGATGGAGTGGTTTGGGAATGGGATAGAAGGGAAGGCTGGAAGACCCAGCTGCAGGCTGTGGGACTCATTCAGATGGGAGGTGATGTGTGCAGAGGAGTAACTGCTGGACTGGGAAGAAGGGTCTGACTGCAGGGTCTAGTGCCAAGCAGATCATGCATGTTGGGGACCAGGTCCCAGGGATGACTCCAGGTTTCTCATCTTAGTCACCGTGAGAGAGAATATGGGAGCAACAGGTTTGCTTTTAACAGTAATACCTGTCCGTTGTTTTAATTTTTTTTCAAGACTGTGGAAGAGTAAAAGATAAAAAGCAAAGTCTTCCCCTTCCATCCCTCCCCAATTCCACAGTTAAACTTCCCAGATATAGCCCCTATTAATATAATTTCATTTGTATCCTTTCTGGAATTTTCTCTGGAAATTGGGAATCTGGGGGAAGAAAGTAAGTTTAGCCTGGACACATTGACTCCTGGGGGCTGTCGGACCTCTGGAGAGATGTCCTACAGGCAGCAGGAAAGTGTTCTGGAGTTTAGGGCAGGGCTCTGGGCAGATGAAGGAGTCCCTGGGTGGTGCAAATGGTTAGGTGCTTAACTACTAGCTGAAAGGTTGGAGGTTTGAACCCACCCGGAGGTGCCTTGAAAACCCTATGGAGCAGTTCTACCCTGCACACGTGCAGTTGCCATGAGTTGAAATTGATTTGACAGCAACTAACAATAACAACTGGTCTGAAGATTTTTATGACATATACTCAGAGAAGTTCAATTTCTGGGGCCTGGATGTTCCAGTAACTGCTATTAAGATTTTTCCTTTTCATGGAAGTTGTGGATATTAATGTAAGTATTGTTCCTAAGCTGGTGTTATCATAACTGACCATGCTGTTTTTCAATAAGGTGTTCACACATGTCATGGTAGTGAATTTCTCCTGCTTGAAATCCTTTTAGTTCGGGGATCTTTTCGTTTGGCTCTATTGAAGGATACACAGCTATTTAGGGCGAGGTCTGTTTCTCGTTTTAAGACATTCATATTCAAGGGATTAGTGTTAGCCGTGACTACAAGGATATTTATAACTGAGTAGATTTCTTCATCAGGCACAACTGCTGCCTTCTCAGCCTCAAGAAATATTATTAACAAAAAATCAGGACTGAGTTTCATTTCCTGCAGTGGTGGACTACCTTGTTTCAAACTAACCCTCACACCAAGAACAAGTAGAAAAGCTGGATGAGATATAAGTAAGCATCCTTTTGATGGCATTGTAGAGTTGTAAAGTCAGCAACAACTTGCAGCCAGGATTTGAAGTGGCAAGATTTCAGGAAGACAGCGAGCCCCTCAAGCCATTTGCCAATTACAAACGCTGTAGTTGCTGAGAGACCAAGCAGGACCTTTGGTGGTTTCCTGGGCCTGGGGGACAATAATTGTCATTTGAAATCTACCAAGGAGGAGAGGCTCTGTAAAACGCTCCTGGTGTTCACTTGTGTCCCTGAGGGTTACACTCTAAGAGAAAGGGAATCAAGGAGCAGATCAGCTCTCGTGAGGACCAAAACCCAGCTTTAAATCAGCTCCATCACTGGTTTGATTGAGATGATCTGTCCCTCACTAACTGCCTCTGTAAGAGAGAATCCGAAGTCTCAAATTATCTCCATAATTTTTAATGTAATCTTATTTTTGGTGAAAATATGCATAGCAAAACCTGCTCATATTCCAGTTTCTAGACATGATGACCAGTGACATTGGTTACATTCTTCACATTGTGTCAACAGTCTTGTTATTTCTTTTCTAGTTGTTTTACTCCCATTTACTTAAACTCCACGTCCCCCCACCCCCAACCTTCTCATCTCTACTTTAAAATAGCCGTTGACTCTTTGGTCTTACGTAGACTTTTTTTTTTTTTTTTTAAAGCATAATACTTTAGTAAATCCTTACACTTTGAGCTAAACTTTACTTAGTTTAAAGGTGACTTCAGGAGATGGTTTCATTTCAAAGTTACAAGAGCAACTCAGGGCCATAGTCCTAGGGATTCCTCCAGGCTCAATAGGTTCAATAATCCGGATTCTTTAAGATTTTAGGTTCTGCTCCACATTTTTCTTCTTCTTTTTTTTTTTTTTTTTTCCAGGATTCATCTATTGTGGCTCTGATCAGAACATTTCAGTAGTGGTAGCCAAAGACCATGTAGTTCTTCTAGTCTCAAGGTGAAGGAGACAATGGTTTATGTAATCCAGTTCCTTCTCTGCTTCTTGGGTTTCCTTCTTTCTCTTTTGTTCCAGATAAAGGCCAATAGCTGTATGTTAGATGGCCACACTTAAGCTCTTTTTAAAACCCTAGACACTACTCACCATATTGGGAGGTAGAACATAATTTTAAGAAGTATATTATACCAACTGACTGGATTGTCCCACAAGACCATGGCCCTAAACTCTCAAACCAAGATAATTAATCCTATGAAGTGATTGGTTATGTCTAATTAGTATCAGCATCTGTAGCAACTCCACCCCCTTTTTTTGTGGTTGTTACTGTTACAAAAGCATACACAACAGAGCGTTTGCCCATTCATCCCTTTTCCCGATGTACAGATTATTGGCATCAATTACATCGGTCATGCTGTACAAACTTCATCCACATTTGGTGCCACCTTTCCTTTTACTGGAGCCCTGGTGGCACTGTGGTTAAGAGCTTGGCTGCTAACCAAAAAGGGCAGCAGTTTGAACCCACCATGCGCTCCTTGGAAACTCTATGGGCAGTTCTACTCTGTCCTATAGGGCAGCTAAGAGTTGGAATCGACTCTATGGCAACGAGTTTGTTTGTTTGTTTTCCTTTTACTATAAACAAAAAGTGACTACTACCAAGTGAGTACTTCTCTCTCTACACCACCCCGTCCCTACCTCTGGTAACCACTGATGAACATTAGTTTCTTCATATTTACCGATTCATGTCGTTTCATAAAAGTGAGAACAGCATACAGTATTTGTCTTATTGTGATTGATTTATTTCACTCAACATAATGTCCTTCAGGTACATCCACGTTGTAAGATGTTTCAGGAACTCATTTTTCTTTATCACTGAGTAGTACTTATGTACCAAATTTTGCTTATCCATTCATCCGTTGACAGGCATTTAGGTTGTTTCCATCTTTTTGCAATTGTGCATAGTGCTGCAATGAACATAGATGTGCATATGTCTGTTTGTGTCACTTCTATTAGGTCCCTAGGGTATATACTTAGCAGTGGAATTGCTGAATCATATGGCAGCTCTATCTCTAGTTTTTGAGGACTCATCAGACTGTTTTCCACAATGGCCGTACCATTTGGCATTCCCCCCAGAAATGGACGAGTTTTCCAACTTCTCCATATCACCTCCAACACTTGCTATTTCCCTTTTCTTTTTAATCTTAGCCTTACTCCATACTCCCACTTAATGTCAGCCATTCCAGTCTCTCCTTTCGTGACAATTTTGCCAGTTTCTAACCCTCTCTACCCTCCCATCTCCCCTCCAGACAGGAGATGCCAACACAGTCTCAAGTGTCCACCTGATACAAGTAGGTCACTCTTCATCACCATTCTCTCCAACCCACTGTCCAGTCCCTTGCATGTCTGGTGAGTTGTCTTCGGGAATGGTTCCTGTCCTGGGCCAACAGAAGGTTTGGGGACCACAACCACTGGGATTCCTCTAGTCTCAGTCAGACCATTAAGTCTGGTCTTTTTATGAGAATTTGGGGTCTGCATCCCACTGATCTCCTGCTCCCTCAGGGGTTCTCTGTTGTGTTCCCTGTCAGGGCAGTCATCGGTTGCGGCCGGGCACCATCTAGTTCTTCTGGTCTCAGGATGATGTAAGTCTCTGGTTCATGTGGCCTTTTCTGTCTCTTGGGCTCATAGTTGTCGAGTGACCTTGGTGTTCTTCATTCTCCTTTGATCCAGGTGGGATGAGACCAAGTGATGCATCTTAGATGGCCGCCTGTTAGCATTTAAGACCCCAGACGCCACATTTCAAAGTGGGATGCAGAATGTTTTCATAATAGAATTATTTTGCCAATTGACTTAGAAGTCCCCTTAAGCCATAGTCCCCAAACCCCCGCCCTTGCTCCGCTGACCTTTGAAGCATTCAGTTTATCCGGGAAACTTCTTTGCTTTTGGTCCAGTCCAGTTGAGCTGACCTTCCCTGTATTGAGTATTGTCCTTCCCTTCACCTAAAGTAGTTCTTATCTACTAAAAAAAAAACTATTTTTTTTAACTAATCAGTAAATAACCCTTTCCCACCCTCCCTCCCTCCCCCCCTCGTAACCACAAAAGTATGTGTTCTTCTCAGTTTATACTATTTCTCAAGATCTTATAATAGTGGTCTTATACAATATTTGTCCTTTTGCCTCTGACTAATTTCACTCAGCATAATGCCTTCCAGGTTCCTCCATGTTATGAAATGTTTCACAGATTTGTCACTGTTCTTTATCGATGCGTAATATTCCATTGTGTGAATATACCACAATTTATTTAACCATTCATTCGTTGACGGACACCTTGGTTGCTTCCAGCTTTTTGCTATTGTAAACAGATCTGCAATAAACATGGGTGTGCATATATCTGTTTGTGTGAAGGCTCTTGTATCTCTAGGGTATATTCCGAGGAGTGGGATTTCTGGGCTGTATGTTAGTTCTATTTCTAACTTTTTAAGAAAACGTCAGATAGATTTTCAAAGTGGTTGTACCATTTTACATTCCCTCCAGCAGTGTATAAGAGTTCCAATCTCTCCGCAGCCTCTCCAACATCTATTATTTTGTGTTTTTTGAATTAATGCCAGCCTTGTTGGAGTGAGATGGAATCTCATCGTAGTTTTAATTTGCATTTCTCTAATGCCTAATGATTGAGAGCATTTCCTCATGTATCTGTTAGCTGCCTGAATATCTTCTTTAGTGAAATGTGTGTTCATATCCTTTGCCCACTTCTTGATTGGGTTGTTTGTCTTTTTGTGGTTGAGTTTTAACAGAATCATATAGATTTTAGAGATCAGGTGCTGGTCGGAGATGTCATAACTGAAAATTCTTTCCCAATCTGTAGGTGGTCTTTTTACTCTTTTGGGGAAGTCTTTAGATGAGCATAGGTGTTTGATTTTTAGGAGCTCCCAGTTATCTGGTTTCTCTTCGTCATTTTTGGTAATATTTTGTATTCTGTTTATGCCTTGAATTAGGGCTCCTAACGTTGTCCCTATTTTTTCTTCCATGATCTTTATCGTTTTAGTCTTTATGTTTAGGTCTTTGATCCACTTGGAGTTAGTTTTTGTGCATGGTGTGAGGTATGGGTCCTGTTTCATGTTTTTGCAAATGGATATCCAGTTATGCCAGCACCATTTGTTAAAAAGACTATCTTTTCCCCAATTAACTGACCCTGGGCCTTTGTCAAATATCAGCTGCTCATATGTGGATGGATTTATATCTGGGTTCTCAATTCTGTTCCATTGGTCTATGAGCCTGTTGTACCATTAGCAGGCTGTTTTGACTACTGTGGCTGTATAATAGGTTCTAAAATCAGGTAGAGTGAGGCCTCCCACTTTCTTCTTCTTTTTCAGTAATGCTTTACTTATCCGAGGCTTCTTTCCCTTCCATATGAAGTTGGTGATTTGTTTCTCCATCACATTCAAAAATGTCATTGGAATTTGGATTGGAAGTGCATTGTATGTATAGATGGCTTTTGGTAGAATAGACATTTTTACTATGTTAAGGCTTCCTATCCATGAGCAAGGTATGTTTTTCCACTTATGTAGGTCCTTTTTAGTTTCTTGTAGTAGTACTTTGTAGTTTTCTTTGTGTAGGTCTTTTACATCTTTGGTAAGATTTATTCCTAAGTATTTTATCTTCTTGGGGCCTACTGTGAATGGTATTGATCTGGTGATGTCCTCTTCGATGTTCTTTTTGTTGATGTAGAGGAATCCAAGTGATTTTTGTATGTTTATCTTATAACCTGAGACTCTGCCAAACTCTTCTATTAGTTTCAGTAGTTTTCTGGAGGATTCCTTAGGGTTTTCTGTGTATAAGATCATGTCATCTGCAAACAGAGATAATTTTACTTCCTCCTTGCCAATCCAGATGCCCTTTATTTCTTCGTCTAGCCTAATTCCTCTGGCTAGGACCTCTAGCACAATGTTGAATAAGAGCGATGATAAAGGGCATCCTTGTCTGGTTCCCGTTCTCAAGGGAAATGCTTTCAGGCTCTCTCCATTTAGAGTGATGTTGGCTGTTGGCTGTTGGCTTTGTATAGATGCCCTTTATTATCTTGAGGAATTTTCCTTCAGTTCCTATTTTGGTGAGAGTTTTTTACCATGAATGGGTGTTGGACTTTGTCAAATGCTTTTCTGCATCAATTGATAAGATCATGTGTTTTTTGTCTTTTGTTTTATTTATATGGTGGATTACATTAATGGTTTTTCTAATATTGAACCAGCCTTGTATACCTGGTATAAATACCACTTGGTCATGGTGGATTATTTTTTTGATGTTGTTGAATTCTATTTGCTAGAATTTTGTTGAGGATTTTTGCATCTATGTTCATGAGGGATATAGGTCTGTAATTTTCTTTTTTTGTGATGTCTTTACCTGATTTTGGTATCAGGGAGATGGTGGCTTCATAGAATGAGTTAGGTAGTATTCCGTCATTTTCTATGCTTTGAAATACCTTTAGTAGTAGTGGTGTTAACTCTTCTCTGAAAGTTTGGTAGAACTCTGCAGTAAAGCCGTCCGGGCCAGGGGTTTTTTTTGTTGGGAGTTTTTTGATTACCGTTTCAATCTCTTTTTTTGTTATGGGTCTATTTAGTTGTTGTATTTCTGATTGTGCTAGTTTGGGTAGGTAGTGTTTTTCTTCCTATTTCTTCAAGGTTTGCAAATTTGTTAGAGTACAATTTTTCATAATAATCTGATATGATTCTTTTATTTCGGTTGGGTCTGTTGTGATATGGCCCCTCTCGTTTCTTATTCGGGTTATTTGTTTCCTTTCTTGTATTTCTTTAGTCAGTCTGGCCAATGGTTTATCAATTTTGTTAATTTTTTCAAAGAACCAGCTTTTGGCTTTGTTAATTCTTTCAATTGTTTTCCTGTTCTCTAATTCATTTAGTTCAGCTCTAATTTTTATTATTTGTTTTCTTCTGGTGCCTGATGGATTCTTTTGTTGCTCACTTTCTATTTGTTCAAGTTGTTGGGAGAATTCTCTGATTTTGGCTCTTTCTTCTTTTTGTATGTGTGCATTTATCGATATACATTGACCTCTGAGCACTGCTTTTGCTGTGTCCCAGATGTTTTGATAGGAAGTGTTTTCATTCTCTTTGTATTCTATGAATTTCTTTATCCCTCCTTAATGTCTTCTATAACCCAGTCTTTTTTCAGCAGGGTATTGTTCAATTTCCAAGTGTTTGATTTCTTTTCCCTAATTTTTCTGTTATTGATTTCCACTTTTATGGCCTTGTTGTCTGAAAAGATGCTTTGTAATATTTCAATGTTTTGGATTCTGCAAAGGTTTGTTTTATGAGCTAATATGTGGTCTATTCTGGAGAATGTTCCATGTGGGCTAGAAAAAAAAGTATACTTTGCAGCAGTTGGGTTGAGTGTTCTGTATAAGTCAATGAGGTCAAGTTGGTTGATTGTAGCAATTAGGTCTTCCGTGTCTCTATTGAGCTTCTTACTGGATGTCCTGTCCTTCTCCGAAAGTGGTGTGTTGAAGTCTCCTACTATAATTGTGGAGGTGTCTATCTTACTTTTCAGTTCTGTTAAAGTTTGTTTTATGTATCTTGCAGCCCTATCATTGGGTGCGTAAATATTTAATATGGTTATATCTTCCTGGTCAATTGTTCCTTTAATCATTATGTAGTGTCCTTCTTTATCCTTTGTGGTGGATTTAACTTTAAAGTCTATTTTGTCAGAAATTAATTTTGCTACTCCTGCTCTTTTTTGCTTATTGTTTGCTTCGTATATTTTTTTCCAGCCTTTGAGTTTTAGTTTGTTTGTGTCTCTAAGTCTAAGGTGTGTCTCTTGTAGGCAGCATATAGACGGATCGTGTTTCTTTATCCAGTCTGAGACTCTCTGTCTCTTTATTGGTGCGTTTAGTCCATTTGCATTCAGTGTAATTAGAGATAAGTAAAAAAAAAAAAAAGTTTTTTTTATGTGTTTAGTGCTGTCATTTTGATGCCTTTTTATGTGTGTTGTTGATAATTTCATTTTTCCACTTACTTTTTAGTGCTGAGACGTTTTTCTTTGTAACTTGTGTGTTCCTCACTTTCATAGTATTTGACTTTATGTTTGCTGAGTCGTTATGTTTTTCTTGATTTTTATTTTGAGTTATGGAGTTATTATACCTCTTTGTGGTTACCTTAATATTTACCCCATTTTTCTAAGTAAAAACCTAACTTGTATTGTCCTATATCACCTTGTATCTCTCTCCATATGGCAGTTCTATGCCACCTGTATTTATTCTCTCTTTTTAATTATTGTGATCTTTTACATATTGACTTCAATGATTCCCTGTTTTGAGCTTTTTTTTCTTTTTAAAAATAATCTGAATTTGTTTTTCTGATTTCCCTATTTGAGTTGATACCAGGATGTTCTGTTCTGTGACGGTGTGTTGTGCTGGTATCTGATATTATTGGTGACCAAACAAATTCCTTTAGTATTTCTTGTAGCTTTGGTTTGGTTTTTGCAAATTCTCTAAGCTTGAGTTTATCTGTAAATGTTTTAATTTCACCTTCATATTTTAGAGAGAGTTTTGCTGGATATATGATCCTTGGCTGGCAGTTTTTCTCCTTCAGTGCTCTATATATGTCATCCCATTGCCTTCTTGACTGCATGGTTTCTGCTGAGTAGTCTGAACTTATTGATTCTCCTTTGTAGGAGACCTTTCTTTTATCCCTGGCTGCTTTTAAAATTTTATCTTTATCTTTGGTTTTGGCAAGTTTGATGATAATATGTCTTGGTGATTTTCTTTTTGGATCAGTTTTAAATGGGGTTCTATGAGCATCTTGGATAGATATCCTTTCGTCTTTCATGATGTCAGGGAAGTTTTCTGCCAACAGATCTTCAACTATTCTCTCTGTATTTTCTGTTATCCCTCCCTGTTCTGGGACTCCAATCACACACAGGTTATTCTTCTTGGTAGAGTCCCACATGATTCTTAGGGTTTCTTCATTTTTTTTTAATTCTTTTATCTGATTTTTTTTCAGCTATATTGGTGTCAATTCCCTGGTCCTCCAGGTTTTCCACTCTGCATTCCAATTGCTCGAGTCTGCTCCTCTGACTTCCTATTGCGTTGTCTAATTCTGTAATTTTACTGTTAATCTTTTGGATTTCTGAATGCTGTCTCTCTATGGATTCTTGCAACTTATTAATTTTTCCACTACGTTCTTGAATAATCTTTTTGAGTTCTTCAACTGCTTTATCAGTGTGTTCCTTGGCTTTTTCCGTGGATTGCCTTATTTCATTTCTGAGGTCATCTCTGATGTCTTGAAGCATTCTGTAAATTAGTTTTTTATATTCTGCATCTTGTAATTCCAGGATTGTATCTTCGTTTGGGAAAGATTTTGATTCTTTTGTTTGGGGAGTTGTAGAAGCAATCATGGTCTGCTTCTTTATGTGGTTTGATATCGACTGCTGTCTCCGAGCCATCACTAAGATATTGTAGTGATTTATTCTATGTTTGCTCATTGAGTCTTGTTTTGTTTTCTTTCAATATACGTGGATGGGCTACTAGATTGTGCTGTCTTGATTGTTGTAGCCCTTGAGTCACTTATGTCCTATTACCAGCTGGTTTGTGCTGTTACCAGATATATAAGCCTAAGAGTCCATTCACTATTCTTGATTAGAATCTGATTTTGGGTCATCAAGTGTATGGTGCAGGCTGTCACCTATCCACCTAGAGAAGTAGTGGTGATAGTTGTGTGCACCAGATTCTAGTTGCAGCAGGGGTTCACACTCTGGGGGGGGGCAGGATGCTGACAGGCTTCCCCCAAGTGCCAGTGAGGTAGGTGTGTCTCTATTCCTAAAGCACTTTGGTGGGTGGGCTCTGCAGCTGTACCTTAGGCCCCCAATGCAAGTACGTCTACAGTTTGGTAGGTGTCACCCTCCTTAGACCCCTAAGGCAGGAGGCTAGGTGGTCTGGGGGGAGCTTCAGCCCTCAGTTCCCTGTTGTGGGTCAGTGAGGGCTCTGTTGAATACGCAGAGGTATCAGACCTGGGAAACTTGTCTTTCCAGTAATCCGCTAAAACAGTTACGGTCAGATCCCTATCAGAAATGCCTTTGCATTATAATAGCCACCTTGTTCTCTGTAGGGATGAAAGCCCAAGACTGTGGATCACATATACTTGGCTGGAGCTGGTTCTGTGTTTTTAGTCCAATTAGGGAAGGATTTTTGGTCCCTGGGTTTTTTGTAGCTGCTTTTCTCAGGCCAGGAGAATGGGTTAGGAAAAGACCAGGAAAAAAAAAAAAAAAGAAAGAAAGAAAAACCGCAGAGCAGTTTACTCTCTGGCTCAGGAAATTCCAATGTTAATGAAGCCACCTGGGAAGGGGAGGGGAGGGTTCAGATAAATAGGAGAGAGTAGCACCCTGGAATATAGACAAAGTTACTTATCTTGCTTGGGATGACTGTTTTATCTGAGATTCCTGAGGGGGGCGCGTCGACTGTGTGCGCTGGCTGGGTAGAGATTGCCCCCAAGGGTCAGGATGTGTCCCGTGCTTGCGCTATCTCAGAAGCCGCGGTTAGTTCCTCCGCTCCCAGTCCAAAGACCAGGGCCAAGGTTCCCAGGCTGGGACGCTGCACTCCCGGCTCCAAAACCAGTCGCTGCCTCCCAGTGACTTTTCCTCCTGTCAGCCACGTCGCTGCGCTGCCTGTGTGCAGACTGGTCTTCCCCTGAGGTCAGTTCAGGGGGCTAGGGCTGTGCCCTGTGTTTGTGCCATCTCAGGACGCCATGCTCAGCTCTCCTGTGCCCAGTCCAAAGCCCAGAGCCAAGGTTTCCTGACTGGGACGCTGGCTCTAGGCTCCGAAAACAGTCGCTGCTTCCCCGTGGTTGTTTGTTCTCAGTCTCTGTCACTCGGGTCAACTCTTTAGATCTGTGTTTGATGGTCAGGGTTCGTAGATTGTCATGTATGTGATCGATTCACTTGTTTTTCCAAGTCTTTGTTGCAAGAGGGATCCGAGGTAGCTTCTACCTAGTCAGCCATCTTTGCCCCACCCTCTGTAGCTGTGTAATATGTTTTGAAGTCAGAAAGCATGAGGTCTCCTACTTTGCTCTTATTTTTCTTTTTATTGTACTTTAGATGAAGGTTTACAGAGCAAACTAGCTTCTCATTAAACAATTAATATGCATACTGTTTTGTTATACTTGTTGCCAACCTCATGACATGCCAACACTTTCTTCTTCTCGACCATAGGTTCCCCATTACTAGCTTTCCTGTCTCCTCCTGCCTTCTTGTCCCTGCCCTTGGCCTGGCATGCTCATTTAGTCTTGTTTTGTTTTATGGGCCTATCTAATCTTTGGCTAAAGGGTGAACCTCAAGCGTGACTTCATTACTGAGCTAAAAGCGTGTCCAGCGGCCATATTCTTGGACTTTCTCCAGTCCCTGTCAGACCAGTAAGTCTGGTCTTTTTTTTTTAGTTAGAATTTTGTTCTACATTTTTCTATGGCTCTGTCCAGGAACTTCTATTGTGATCTCTGTCAGAACAGTTGGTGGTGGTAGCGAGTCACCATCTAGTTGTACAGGACTCAGTCTGGTGGAGGCTGTGGTAGTTGTGGTCCATTAGTCCTTTGGACTAATTTTTTCCTCATAACTTTGGTTTTCTTCATTCTCCCTTGCTCCAGACTGATATTAGATGGCCGCTCACAAGGTTTAAGACGCCAGATGCTACCCATCAAGGTAGTATGTAGAACACTTTCTTTATAAACTATATTATGCCAATTGAGCTAGATGTTCCCAGAGACCATGGTCCCGACAGCCCTCAGCCCAGTAATTTAGTCCCTCGGGGAGTTTGGATGTGTCTATGGCGATTCCATGACCTTGTCTTTGTCAAGTTGTGCTGGCTCCCCCAGTATTGTGTATTCTTATCCTTCACCAAAGTTACCACTTATCTGGTGTCTATTTAGTGTTTTTTCCTCCCCACCCCTTCCCTCCCTCGTAACTACCAAAGGTTGTTTCTTTTTGTGTGTAAATCTTTTCATGAGTTTTTGTAGTAGTGGTCTCATACAATCCTTGTCCTTTTGTGATTGACATCCTTCACTCAGCATAATGCTCTCCAGATTCATCCATGTTGTGAGATGCTTCACAGATTCATCATTGTTCTTTATGATTGCATAGTATTCCATTGTGTGTATGAACCACAGTTTGTTTATCGATTCATATGTTGATGGGCATCTAGGTTGTTTCCATCTTTTTGTTTTTGTGAATAAAGCTGCAATGAACATGGATGCGCATACGTCTATTGGTGTGACGGCTCTTATTTCTCTAGGATATATTCCTAGGAGTGGAATGCTGAATCATATGATATTTCTATTTCTAGCTTTTTAAGGAAGTGCCATATTGTTTTCCAAAATGGTTGTACCATTTTGCATTCCCACCAGCAGTGCATAAGAGTTCTAATCTTCCTGTAGCCTCTCCAACATTTGTTTTCTTTTTTTTTTAATTGGAGCCAGTAATTCCAGGATGAGATAGTATCTCATTCTGGTTTTCATTTGCATTTTTCGAATGGCTAGTGATTACGATTATTTTCTTGTATCTGTTAGCCACTTGAATGTCTTCTTTGATGAAATATCTGTTCATTTCCATTGCCCATTTTTTAATTACGTGTCTTTTTGTTGTAGAGGTGTCGAATTTTCCTGTATATTTTAGAGATTAGACCTTTGTCAGATTTGTCATAGCCAAAATTTTTTCCCCAGTTCATAGGTTCTCTTTTTACTACTTTGGTGAAGTCTTTTGATGAACATAGGTGTAATTTTTAGAAGATTCCAGTTATCTAGCTTATCTTCTGGAGTTTGTGTGTTGTTAGTTATGGTTTGTATCCTGTTAATGCCGTGTATTAGGGCCTCTAGCATTGATCCTATTTTTCCTTCTATGATCTTTATAGTTTTTGGTTTTATATTTAGGCCTTTGATCCATTTTGAATTAGTTTTTATGTATGGTGTGAAGTATGGGTCCTGTTCCTTTTTTTTTTTTTTGCAGATGGACATCCAGTTTTGCCAGCACCATTTGTTAAAAAGACTGCCTTTTCTCCATTTGATGGATTTGGGGCCTTTATTGAAGATCAAGTGACCATAGGTGGTTGGGTTTATATCTGGATTCTCAATTCTGTTCCATCGGTCAATGTATCTATCGTTGTACCAGTACCAGGCTGTTTTGACTACCGTAGCTGTATACTAGGTTCTGAGGTCAGGTAGTTCGAGTCCTCCTACTTTATTCTTCTTCTTCAATAGTGCTTTAATTATCTGGAGCCTCTTCCCTTTTCTTATAATGTTAATGATTAGTTTTTCCATCTCTTTAAAAAATGCTGTTGGTATTTAGATTGGGATTACATTGTATTTGTAGATTGCTTTGGGTAGAATTGGCGCTTTCACAACTTTGAGTCTACCTATCCATGACCATGGTATGTTTTTCCATTTATGTAGGTCTCTTTTGGTTTCTTGCAGTAGCGTTTTCTTTGTATAGGTCTTTTATGCCCCTGGTTAGATTTATGCCTAAATATGTTATTTTTTTTTTAGGGGCTATTATAAATTATATTGTTTTCCTAATTTCCTTTTTGTCATTCTCTTTATTCATGTATAGGAATCCAACTGATTGTTCTATGTTTATCTCATATCCTGCTACTCTGCTGAATCTTTCTATTAGTTCCAGCAGTTTTCTCGTGGAGTCTTTTGGGTTTTCTATGTATAATATATTATCCACAAATAGGGACAGTTTTACTTCTTTCTTACCATTTTGGATGAAATTTATTTCTTTTTCTTGCCTTATTGCTTTAGCTAGGACTTCTAGCACGATGTTAAATAGGAGTTGTGATAAATGACATCTTGTCTTGTTCCTGTTCTCAAGGGGAATGTTGTCAGCCTCTCTCCATTAAGAACGATGTTGGCTGTTGGTTTTGTGTAGGTGCCCTTTATTATGTTGACAAATTTCCCTTCTATACCTCTTTTATTGAGAGTTTTTATCAGGAATGGGTGTTGGGCTTTGTTGAATGCCTTTTCTACATCAGTTGAGACGATCCTGTGATTCTTTCATTTAATTTTATTTATGTGGTGGATTACGTTGATTTTCTAATGTTGAACCATCCTGGTATACCTGGTATGAATCCCACTTTGTCGTGGTGTATTATTTTTTTGATATGATGCTGAATTCTTTTGGCTAGAATTTTGTTGAGAATTTTAGCATCTATATTCATGAGAGATATTGGTCTGTAATTTCTTTTTTTGTGGTGTCTTTGGTCTGTGTATTGTTTTTTTTTTTTTTTTTTGCTGGATTCTTGGAATGAATTCAGAAGTATCCCTTCTTGTTCTATGTTCTGAAATAGTTTGAGTAGTACTGCTGTGAGCTCTTCTCTGAATGTTTGGTAGAATTCTCCAGTGAAGCCATCTGGGCCAGGGCTTTTGGGGGGGAGGTTTTTTTTTTTTTTTTTTTAAGTTACTTTTTCAGTCTCTTCTCTTGTTATAGGTCTGTTCAGATTTTCATCATCAGTTTGTATTAGTTGGGGTAGGTAGTGCGTTTCTAAAAATTTGCCCTTTCCTCTAGGTTTTCAAATTTGTTAGAGTATAGTTTTTCATAGTACTCTGTTATGATCCTTTTTATTTCAGTTGGATCTGTTGTAATTCTCCCATTTCATTTCTTATTTGGGTTATTTGCATCCTCTCCTGTTTTTCTTTTGTCAGTTTGGCCAGTGGTTTGTCAATTTTGTTGATCCTTTCCAAGAACCAACTTTTGAGTTTGTTAATTCTTTCTATTGTTTTTCTGTTCTCTATTTCTGCTCTGACCTTTATTATTTCCTTTCTCCTGGTGGCTATGGGCTTCTTTTGCTGTTCTCTTTCTATTTGTTCAAGTTATATAGCTAATGTTTTGATTTTGTCCCTTTCTTCTTTTTGAATGTGTGCATCTATTGCTATAAATTGGCCTTTGCCGTGTCCCAAGCGTTTTGTTATGATGTGTTTTCATTCTCTTTTGATTCTAGGAATTATTTTTATTCCTTCTTTGATTTCTTCTATTACCCAGCAGGGAGTTATTCAATTTCCATGATTTGATTTTTTCCTTGCTCTTCCTGTTTTCAATTTCTACTTTTATGGCATTGTGATCACAGAAAACACTTTGTATTATCTCAGTGTTTTTTATTTTATTGATGGTTGCTTTGTGACTTAATACCCAAAGATATGGTCTATTCTGGAGAAAGTTCCATGTGCATTGGAAAAGAATATGTACTTTGCAGCTGTTGGGTAGAGTGTTCTGTATATGTCTGTGAGGTCAAGGTGGCTGATTGAGGCCTTTAGGTCTTCTGTATCTTTGTTGAGTTTCTTTCCTTTACCAAGAATGGTGTGTTGAAGTCTCCTACTATTACTGCGGACCTGTCAATTTCTCTTTCTAGTGCTGTTAGAGTTTGTTTCTATGTATTTTGGAGCCCTGTCATTGGGTCCATAGATATTTATTATGATTCTGTCTTCATGATGGATTATATAATGCCCTTCCTTGTCTTTTATGGTGGATTTTGTTTTAAAGTCTATTTTATCCAAGATTTGTATTGCAAATCCTGCACTTTTTTGATGGCTGTTTGCCTGATATATTTTTTCCATCCTTTGATTTTTAATAAATTTATGCCTTTGTTTCTAAAGTGTAGACAGAGTATTGATGGATCCTGTTTTTTTAAATCCATTCTCTCATTCTCTGTCTCTTTATGGGTCCATTTAGGCCATTTATGTTCAGTGTAATTATTGATAGCTGAGTTTATTGCTATCATTTTGTAGTGCTTTTTTTCTGTGGTGCTGACGTTTTCTTTGTTCCTCTTACTCTCCTCTGCTGAATTCCTTTTGTTTGTGGATTTCTTTTTCATTTCTTTTGTTTTTGTAGATTTTGTGTTTACTAAGACTTTATGATTTCTTCTTTATTTTGTTGAGTAGGTTTGTTAACTTTCTTTGTGGCTAACTTGAACTTTACCCTTATCTTCCTAAGTCCAAGCCAGTTTTCTATTACTTGGTATTGCCTTGACTTCCTCTCCATTTGAAAGTTCTATACCTACACTGTTTATTCCCTCTTTTACTGTTCTGACATTGTTGTCATTTACAGGTTAACCTCTTTGGTTCCCTATTGTAAGTCTTTCAGTTTCAATTTATCCTTCATTGAGATTTCATTACCTATGTTGGTATCTGGCCGATATGGTCTTGCATCCGAGATTCAGACTGTCATCTGATGTTATTGGCTTTCTAGCTGAAGGACTCCCTCTAATAATTCTTATAAGTTTGCTTTGGTTTTTGTATATTCTCTTAATTTCTATTTATCTGGAAATGTCCTCATTTCGCCGTTGTATCTGAGTGAACCAGAGATATCATTGCTGTTGTCAGATGGATCCTGGCTGAAAGCAGAGAATGCCAGAAGGATGTTTACCTGTGTTTTATTGACTATGCAAAGGCATTTGACTGTGTGGATCATAATGAATTATTGATAACAGTGTGAAGAATGGGAATTCCAGAACACTTAATTGTGCCCATGAGGAACTTTACATAGATCAAGAGGCAGTTGTTCAGACAGAACAAGGGCGTACTGATTGGTTTAAAGTTAGGAAAGGTGTGCATCAGGGTTATATTCTTTCACCATACCTATTCAATCTGTGGAAACCCTGGTGGCATAGTGGTTAAGTGCTATAGCTGCTAACCAAAGTGTTGGCAGTTCGAATCCGCCAGGTGCTCCTTGGAAACTCTGTGGGGCAGTTCTACTCTGTCCTATAGGGTCACTATGAGTCGGAATCGACTCGATGGCACTGGGTTTGGTTTTGGTTTGGTTTATTCAATATGTATGCTGAGCAAATAATACGAGAAGCTGAACTATATGAAGAAGAACGGGGCATCAGGATTGGAGGAAGACTCATTAACAACCTGCGCTATGCAGATGACACAGCCTTACTTGCTGAAAGTGAAGAGGACTTCAAGTACTTACTAATGAAGATCAAAGATCACAGCCTTCAGTATGGATTGTACCTCAACATAAAGAAAACAAAAATCCTCAGAACTGGACCAATAAGCAACATCATGATAAACAGAGAAAAGATTAAAGTTGTCAAGGATTTCATTTTACTTGGATCCACAGTCAACAACCATGGAAGCAGCAGTCGAGAAATCAAAAGATGCATTGCATTGGGTAAATCTGCTGCAAGGGACCTCTTTAAAGTGTCAAAGAGCAAAGATGTCACCTTGAAGGCTAAGGTGCGCCTGACCTAAGCCATGGTATTTCCAATCGCATCATATGCATCTGAAAGCTGGACAATGAATAAGGAAGACTGAAGAATTGACTCCTTTGAATTGTGGTGTTGGCAAAAAATATTGAATATACCATGGACTGCCAAAAAAACGAACAAATCTGTCTTGGAAGAAGTACAACCAGAATGCTCCTTGGTAAGCAAGGATGGTGAGGCTGCGTCTTACATACTTTGGACATGTTATCAGGAGGGATCAGTCCCTGGAGAAGGACATGATGCTTGGCAGAGCACAGGGTCAGCAGAAAAGAGGAAGACCCTCAACGAGATGGATTGACACAGTGGCTGCAACAATGAGCTCAAGCATAACAACAATTTTAAGGGTGGCACAGGACTAGATAGTGTTTCGTTCTGTTCTGCATAGGGTCGCTATGAGTCGGAACCGACTTGACGGCACCTAACAACAACAACAATTTGAGTAAGAGTTTTGTAGGATATATTATTCTTTGTTGGCACTTTTTTTTTCTTTCAAGTTTTTATATATGTCATCCATTGCCTTCTTGCCTTCACTGTTTCTGCCAAATAGTCATAGCTTAGTCCTTTTGTTTTCCCTCTGTATGTGGCTTTTCATTTTTCTCAAGTTGCTCTCAGAATTCTTTCTTTGTCTTTGGTTTTAGCAAATGTGATTATGATATGCTTTGGTGATTTTCTTTTGGGGTCTATCCTATATGGTGTTTGTTGAGCTTCTTGGATGGTCAGCTTTTCACCTTTCATGATATTAAGGAAGTTTTCTGCCAGCAATTCTTCAATGATACTCTCTGTGTTTTCCATTTTCTCCCCTGTTCTAGAACTCCAATCACTAGCAGATTTTTGCTTTTGATTGTATCCCACATCATTCTCAGGGTTTCTTCATTTTTCTTTGTTTTTTTCTCTGATTTTTCCTCAAAGTGGTAGCCAAGAGTTTGTCTTCAATTTCGCTGATCCTGTCTTTCATTGTTTCAGACCTGCTCCTCAAACCTTTTGTGATGCTCTCCATTTCTAAAATCTTGTTGTTTATCTTTTGGATTTCCTTAATTGCTGTTTCTTGTATGATTTCCTTGACATTTTGTTCCTGTATTATTTCCCTGAATTATTTCATTGTTTTGTCTGTCTTTTCTATGATTTAGTCTGTATTTTCCATGATTTTTTTCTATTTTCTCCTTATTTTTGTCTGCCTTTTCTTTCAACTCTTGGATAGCCTTGAATATTAGAGATTAGAATTCCCTATTAGGTAGTTCCAGTTCCTTTTCTTTTACTGGAAAGTCATCTGTTGTTTTATTTTGGATGCCTACTGGAATCATCTTGTCCTGTATGTATATGTGTATATATATATATGTGTGTGCGTGTGTACGGCACTGGGTATATATGGGTATATGTATGTATATACATACATACATATATATAACATATAAATACATACCTATACATATGTATGTATATAGATTTGATATTATCTGATGTCTTTAGGACATGCAATAACTATTTTCTTTGTTTATTGATTGTAGATCTGTTTGTTTCATTGTGTTTTTTTGTTTTATTTGGTTATGTCTGAGCAGGTGTCCTGGGGACCCTATGTTGTTTGCTCATCTGTGGGCACAATATTTCTCATCACCTTGCCTAGTGGACAGAGCCAGTCGCTCAGCTATGGTGCAGCAGGGCAGGTCCAGTGGCAGGGGAGGGTCTGGGATGGGTCAGTTGTTGAATGTACTGAGGCTGACAGCACAGGGCCAGGGGTCAGTGCAGGGCAGGTTCCAGTAGACCGTGCCTGTACTGCTTGGGGGTGCAATGCTCGGCACACGGTGCTGATAGGCAGGAGGGAGGGGGAAGGTTGTGATGTGTGGATATAAGTGGGTATGGGAAAGAAGAGAAGGAGGAGAAACAGGGGCCACTCCCCCCAAAAAATGCTGAGGGAGCCTGCTACTGGAGTGATGCAGACCCAGGCAAGCCATGTGCTGGTGGCTTTCTAGCTGGGCGGTGAGGCACAGTGTGTCAAGAGGGGACAGATAAGGCACATACAGCTAGGTGGGTGGGAGAAAGGAAAGGAAGGAAGGGAGAGAGAGATAAGAAATTAGGTTTTTAAAAAAGAGAGGGAAGGCACACATGGCCAGGTAGTCAGGAGAAAGGAATGTACAGAAACAAGAAAAAAAAGATACCAGGTAGTTGGGAGGAAGGAAAGGAAGGAACACAGAGAGAGAGACAAGAAATTAAGGGGGGGGGAAGGAAGAAAGAAAAAGAAATACCCCAAAGGAGCTGACCGAAAGCTCGTCCCTAGCTGAGCAGCACTGCACAACCCAATAAGAAGGAGCGGAGATGGCACTTGGTGCCAGGTGTTCAGGAGAAGGGTAAGGAAGGAAGGTCGAAAGAAACAAGAAACTGAGAAAAAGAAAAGAAGAAAAAAATGCTCTAGGGGAGCCCACTGGAAGTGAGTCCCCAGGCGAACAGTACTGCACCACCCATCAAGAAGGAATGGAGATGGCACACAGTGCCAGGTGTTCAGGAGAAGGTTAAGGAAGGAAGGTAGAAAGAGAAAAGACCAAGGAAAAAAAGAAAAAAAATGCCACAAGGGAGCCCACCAGAAGCAGGCCCTCAGCCAAGTGGCATGGCACAGCCAGTCTAGAAGGAGCAGAGATGGCACACAGTGCCAGGTATTCAGGAGACATTGAAAAGGAGGAAGGAAGAGAGAGATAATAAACTGAAAAACAAAGACAAACAAAAAGGAAGAACAAATGCCCCCAGGGAACTCAGTAGTTTGGCAACATGGACCAGGGAAGTGGTTACCCAGGCAAGCAGTGCTTCACAGCCTGTCAAGAAAAAGCAGAGATGGCATAAGGAGCCAGGTGTTCAAGAGAAAGGAAAGGACAGAGGTGAGAGAAAAAGAAGGGGGAAAAAAAAGAAACAACAAAAAAAGTGGCACTGAAAGAGCCAGCCAGTGTGGGGGGGGGGAAGGGGGTGAATCTGAGCAGCAAGGAGCTGGTGTCTCCCCAGCCAAAGGCTGCAACCTGCCAAGAAGCCGCAGAGGCCAAGCAGGGGGTAAAAGAGCGGGGAGTGGGAAAGTGTGTATTGCTGGTTACTGGATGCTTTGTCTCCTGCCTGGAACTCCATGAAGATGCCTTTTCCATACTCCTTCTCTGCCGATCTTGGTGGCTGAGGAGTCCAAGGTGGCAAATCCATGCTGTGTTAGCTGTTAGGGTACTTTCAGTCTGTATCTCTCCTCACTCTCTGTTGTCTGTCAGTTTCTTAGTCCATTTGGTGCTTTTGAGTTCTTTCTCCCATCATTTGATGCTTAGAGTTCCAGAGCTGACCTTTATCTCCATTTTACTTAGTTTCTCAGGTCTTTGCTGTGGAGGGACTGCATGGTGCTTCTGTCTATAGCACGATATTGGTTCCAGCCCCTCCTCCCCATTCTTCTTTTTCAAAATTGCTTTGGCTATTCAGGGTCTCTAGTGTTTCCGTATAAAATTAAGGATTAGTTTTTCTATTTCTGTAAAGAATGCTGTTGGAATTTTGACTGTGATTGTGTTGTATCTGTAGATTGCTTTGGGTAGTGTTGACATCTTGACTATATTAAGTCTTCCAATCCATGAGCATGGCACATTTTTGTGTCTATTTAGGTCTTCTTTAGTCTCTTTCAGCAGTGTTTTAATAATTTTCACTGTATAGTTTTTTCACATTCTTGGGTAAATTTATTCCTAGGTATTTTATTGTAACAGATGCTAGTGTAAATGGAGTTGTTTTCTTAATCTCTGTTTCAGATTTCTCGTTGCTGGTATATAAAAACCCAACTGATTTTTGCATGTTAACATTATATCCTGCAACTTTGCTAAATTCCTCTATTAATTCTAAAAGCTTTTTAATTGATGCTTTGGGGTTTTTTATATATAGGATCATGTCATCTGCAAATAGGGATAGTTTTACCACTTCCTTTCCAATTTGTTGTTGTTGTTAGGTGCTGTCAAGTTGGTTTCAGCTCATAGCAGCCCTGTACACAACAGAATGAAACATTGCCCAGTTCTGCTCCATCCTCACAATTGTTATGCTTTAGCCATTGTTGCAGCCACTGTGTCAATCCATCTCGTTGAGGGTCTTCCTCTTTTTCACTGACACTCTGCCTTCCCAACCTTGATGTCCTTCTCCAGGGACTGGTCCCTCCTAAGAACATGTCCAAAGTGTGTGAGATGTAGTCTTGCCATCCTTGTTTCTAAAGGGCATTCTGGTTGTACTTCTTCCAAGACAGATTTGTTCATTCTTCTGGCAGTCCATGGTATATTCAATATTTTTCACCAACACTACAATTTGAAGGCATCAGTTCTTCTTCAGTCTTCCTTATTCGTCATCCAGCTTTTGCACCCATATGAGGCAATTTAAAACATCATGGCTTGGGTCAAGCGCACCTTAGTCTTCAAGGTGACATCTTTGCTTTTTAACACTTAAAGAGGTCTTTTGCAGCAGATTTGTCCAATGCAATGCGTCATTTGATTTCATGACTGCTGCTTCCATGGATGTTGATTGTCGATACGAGTAAAATGAAATCCTCAACTTCAATCTTTTTTCCACTTATCATGATGTTGCTTATTGGTCCAATTGTGAGGATTTTTGTTTTCTTTATGTTGAGGTGTAATCCATAGTGAAGGCTGTGGTCTTTGATCTTCAACAGTAAGTGCTTCAAGTCCTCTTCACTTTCAGCAAGCTAGATTGTGTCATCTGCATAATGCAGATGTTAATGAGTCTTCCTCCAACCTGATGGCCCCTTCTTTGTACAGTGCAGCTTCTTGGGTTTTTTGCTCAGCATACAGATTGAATAAGTATGGTGAAACAATACAACTCTGACACACACCTTTCCTGACTTTAAACCACACAGTATCCCCTTGTTCTGTTCGAACGACTACCTCTTGGTCTATGTACAGGTTCCTCAAGAGCATAATTAAGTGTTCTGGAGTTCCCATTCTTTGCAATGTTACCTATAATCTGTTATGATCTACACAGTCGAATGCCTTTGCATAGTCAATAAAACACATGTAAACATCTTTCTGGTATTCTCTGCTTTCATCTGACATCAGCAATGATATCCCTGGTTGCACATCCTTTTCCAAATCAGGCTTGAATTTCTGGCAGTTTCCTGTTGATCTACCACTGCAGCCGCTTTTGAATGATCTTCAGCAAAGTTTTACTTGAATGTGATATTAATGATATTGTTCAATAATTTCTGCATTTGGTTGGATCACTTTTCTTGAGAATAGGCACAGATATGGTTCTTTTCCAGTTGGCCAGGAAGCTGTCTTCCAAATTTCCTGACATAGACAAGTGAGCACCTCCAGCGCTGCATCTGTTTGTTGAAACATCTTGATTGGTATTCTGTCAATTGCTGGAGTCTTGTTTTTCACCAATACCTTCAGTGCAGCTTGGACTTCTTCCTTCAGTACCATTGGTTCCTGATCATATGCTACTTCCTGAAATGGTTGAACGTTGACCAGTTCTTTTTGGTATAGTGGCTCTGTGTATTCCTTCCACCTTCTTTTGATGCTTCCTTCATCATTTAATATTTTCCATGTAGAATCCTTCAATATTGCAACTCAAGGCTTGAATTTTTTCTTCAGTTCTTTCAGCTTGAGAAATGCCGAACATGTTCTTCACTTTTGGTTTTCTTTTCCAGGTCTTTGCACATGTCACCATAATACTTTACTTTGTCTTCTTGAGCCACCCTTTGAAATCTTCTGTTCAGCTGTTTTACTTCATCATTTCTTCCTTTTGCTTTAGCTACTCGACATTCAAGAGCAAGTTTCAGAGTCTCTTCTGAAGTCCATTTAGGTCTTTTTTTCTTGTCTTTTTAATTACCTCTTGCTTTCTTCACGTATGATGTCCTTGATGTCATTCCACGACTCGTCTGGTCTTCTGTCATTAGCGTTCAATGAGTCAAATCTATTCTTAAGATGGTCTCTAAATTCAGGTGGGATATACTCAAGGTGGAAACCCTGGTGGCACAGTGGTTAAGTGCTATCGCTGCTAACCAAGAGGTTGGCAGTTCAAATCCACCAGGTGCTTCTTGGAAACACTATGGGGCAGTTCTACTCTGTCCTATACGGTTGCTATGAGTCAGTATTGACTCAGTGGCAGCGGGGTTTTTTTTTTTTTTTTGAAACTCAAGTTCGTACTTTGGCTTTCATGGACTTGTTCTAATTTTCTTCAGTTTTAACTTGAACTTGCACGTGAGCAGTTGACAGTCTGCTCAGTAGTCAGACCCTGACTGTGTTCTGACTGATGGTATTGAGCTTTTCCATTGTCTCTTTCCGCAGATGTAGTTGATTTTATTCCTGTTTATTCCATCTGGTGAGGTCCACATGTATAGTCACCATTTATGTTGGTGGAAAAAGGCGTTTGCAATGAAGAGATCATTGGTTATGTAAAATTCTATCATGCATCGTTTCTATCACCAAGGCCATGTTTTCCAACTACTGATCCTTCTTCTTTGTTTCCAACTTTCGCATTTCGATCGCCAGTAATTATCAATGCATCCTGATTGCACATTCAGTCAATCTCAGACTGCAGATTTTGGTAAAAATCTTCAATTTTTTCATCATTGGCCTTAGCGGTTGGTATGTAAATTTGAATGTTAGTTGTATTAACTGGTCTTTCTTGTATGCATATGGATATTATTCTATCACCGTCAGTGTTGTACTTCAGGTTAGATCTTGAAATATTCTTTTTGACAATGACTGCAACGCCATTCCTCTTCAACTTGTTATTCTGGCATAATAGACCATATGATTGATTCAAAATATCCAATACCAGTCCATTTCAGCTCACTAATTCCTAGGATATCGATGTTTACATGTCCCATTTCATTTTTGATGATTTCCAATTTTTCTAGATTCATACTTAGTAATTCCACTTTCTGATTATTAATGGATGTTTGCAGCTGTTGCTTCTCATTTTCAGTCATGCCACATCAGCAAATGAAGGTCCTGAAAGCTTGACTCTATCCAAGTAGTTAAGGTGGACTCTAATCTGTAGAGGGAGATCTTCCTCAGTGTATTTTGAGTGCCTTCCAACCTGAGGGGCTCATCTTCCAGCACTATATCAGACAACATTCTGCTGGTATTCATAAGGTTTTCACTGGCTAATTCCTTTCAGAAGTAGACCACCAGGTCCTTCTTCCTAGTCTGTCTTAGTCTGGAAGCTTAACTGAAACTTGTCTGCCATGGGTGACCCTGCTGGCATTTGAATACTGGTGGCATAATTTCCAGCATCACAGCAACATGCAAGCCCCCACAATACGACACACTGACAGATGTGTAGGGGTAGCCAATGTGAACACTTTTCTTTTCCTTGCCTTATTGCTCTGGCTAGGACTTCCAGTACAATATTGAATAGGAGTGGTGATGGTGGGCATCCTTATCTTGTTCTTATTTTCAAGAGGAAAGTTCTCAGTCTTATCTTGCTGAGAGTTTTTATCAAGAAAGGGTGCTGGATTTTATCAAATGCCTTTTCTGCATTGATTGAGATGATCATGTGGTTCTTTTTCTTTATTCTATTAATGTGGTGTATTACTACACTGACTGATTTTCTAATGTTGAAAATAATCTTGCATCCCTGGAATAAATCCCTCTTGATCATGATGTATAATTCTTTTAATATGCTGTTGGATTTTGTTTGCTAGTATTTTGTTGAGGATTTTGCCATCTATATTCATGAAGGATGTTGGTCTGTAGTTTTTCTTTTTTTTCTTAAGGTGTCTTTGTCTGGCTTTGGTATCAGGGTAATGCTGGCTTCATAGACAGAGTTAGGGAGTATTCTTTCTTCCTCTACTTTTTGGAAGAGTTTGAATAGGATTTGGTATCAGTTACTTCTCTAAATATTCGATAGAATTTCCCAGTGAAGCTGTCTGCTCCCAGACTTTTCTTTGTTCGAAGGCTTTTTGTTACTAATTCAAGCTCTTCACTTATTATGGGTCTTTTGAAGTTTTCTACTTCCTTTTGAATCAGTTTAGGTAGGTTATGTGCCTCTAGAAATTTGTCCATTTCATCAAAGTTATCAATTTTGTTGGAGGACACTTTAATTCTGTTAAATGATCCTTTTTACTTCAGTTGGGTCAGTTATAATATTTACACTTTCATTTCTTATTTTGGTTATTTGAATTTTCTCTCTTTGTTTCTTTGTCAGCCTAGATAGCAGTTTTCCAGTTCTATCAATCTTTTCAAAGAACCAACATCTGGATCTATTGATTCTCTGTACTGGTTTTCTGTTTCTATCTCATTTATTTATTTGTTTGTTTATTATTTATTTATTTATTTATTTTCTTTCTAGTAGCTTTAGGTTTAGTTTGCTCTTCTTTTTCTAGTTCCTCAAACTGTACAGTTAGACTATTTGAGAGCTTCTTTTGTAATTTTATTGTGCTTTAGGGGAAAGTTTATGGCTCAGATTAATTTCTCATTCAAAAATTCATACACATATTGTTTTGTGACATTGAACTTAATCCCCACAATGTAACAGCATGCTTCCCTTTTCCACCCTGGGTTCTCTGTGTCCATTTGTCCAGTTTCTGTCCCTTCCTGGTTTCTTGTCTTGCTTTTGGACAGGAGTTGCCCTTTTGCTCTTATATATTTGATTGAACTAAGAAGCACGTTCCTAATGTGTGTGTGTGTGTGTGTGTGTGTGTGTGTGTGTGTGTTTTGATAGCCCTGTCTAATCTTTGTCTGAAAAGTGAGCTTCAGGAGTGGTTTTAGCTCTGAGTTAGCAGAGTGTTCAGGGGGCATAGTCTTGGGGGCTCCCTCAGTCTCTGTCAGAACAGTAAGTCTGGTCTGATTTCGTGGATTTGAATTCTGTTCTACATTTTTCTTCCATTCTGTTGAGGACTCTCTGTTGTGAACGCTTTCAGAGTAGTTGGTGGTGGTAGCTGGGCACCATCTAGTGCTTCTGGGCTCAGGCTGATAAAGTCTCTGGTTCACGTAGTCCTTTAGTCCTTTGAGCTAATATTTTCTTTGTGTCTTTGGCTTTCTTCATTCTCCTATGCTTCAGATGGGAATGGGACCAATAGATCCCATGGCTTAGATGGCTGCTAGCAAACATTTAAGACCTCGGATGCTACTCACCAACATTTACTTTATGAACTATGTTGTGTCAGTTGACCTAGATGTCCCCCAAGACTATGGTCCCCATTCCCCAGGACCAGTTACTCAGTCCCTCAAACTGTTTGGATGTGTCTAGGAAACTTCTATGACTTTGCTTTGGTCCAGTTGTGCTGACTTCCCCTATACTGTGCGTTGTCTTTCCCTTCACCAAAGCTGACACTTATCTACTACCTAGTTATTAATTTCCCTTCCTCCTCCCTCCCCACCAAGGTAACCATCAAAGAATTTTTTTTCTGTGTGCAAACCTTTTCTTGAATTCTTATAATAGTAGTCTGATACAATATTTGTCCTTTTGTAACTGACTTATTTCACTCACCATAGTGCCCTCCAGTTCATCCATGTTGTGAGATGTTTCACAGATTCATCATTGTTCTTTATCATTGTGTAGTATCCCATTGTGTGTATGTACCACAATTTTTTTTATCCATTCATCTACTGATGAGTATTTAAGTTGTTATCACCTTTTGCTACTGTGAAGATTGTTGTAATAACATGGGTGTGCATATGTTTAGTCATGTGACGGCCCTTATTTCTCTTGAGTATATTCCTAAGAGTGGGACTTCTGGATCATATGGTATTTCTATTTCCAGCTTTTAAAGGAAGCATCATATTGTTTTCCAAAGTGGCTGTACCGTTTTACATTCCCACCAGCAGTGCATAAGAGTTCCAATCTCCCTGAAACTCTCCAGCATTTTTTTTCTGTTTTTTTTTTTTTAATTCGTGCCAGTAGTTCAAGGGTGAGATGGTATCTCATTGTAGTTTTGATTTGCATTTCTCTAATGGCTAATGGGGACCCTGGTGGTGCGGTAGTTAAAAGGTTGGCAGTTTGAGTCCACCAGCTGTTTCTTAGAAACCCTGTGGGGCAGTTCTACTCTGTTCTATAGGGTCACTATGACTCAGAATCGACTCGACCGCAACTGGTTTAGTGTTTTTTTGTTTGTTTGTTTTAATGGCCAATGATCACAAGCATTTCCTCATGTGTCTGTTGGCCACCTCAATGTCTTTTCTGGTGAAGTGTTCATTCATATTCTTTGCTCATTTTAAAATTGGATTTGTCTTTTTTGTTACTGAGGTGTTGAAGTATTTTTGTAGATTTTAGAGATTAGACCATCGTTGAATACGTTGTAACCAAAATTTTTTTCCCAGTCTGTGGGTTCTCTTTTTACTCTTTTGGTGAAGTCTTTTAATTTTTAGGTGCTTCCAGCTATCGAGTTCCTCTTCTGGTGTTTGTTCATTGTTAGTTAGGTTTGTATTGAATATGTGCCATGTATTAGGGCCTCTATCATTGTCCATATTTTTTCTTCCATGATCCTTATCATTTTAGATTTTATATTCAGGTTTTTGAGCCATTTTGAGCTAGTTTTTGTGTATGGTGTGAGGTATGGATCTTGTTTCATATATTTTTTTTTTTTTTACAAATGAACATCCAGTTATGCCAGCACCATTTGTTAAAGAGACAGTCTTTTCCCCATTTAACGGAATTTGGCCCTTTGTTAAATATCAACAGCTCATAGGTGGGTGGATTTACATCTGAGTTCTCAATTCTGTTCCATTGGTCTATGTGTCTGCTGTTGTACCAGTACCAGGCTGTTCTGACTACTGTGGCTGTATAACAGTTTCTAAAATCAGGTACTGTGAGGCCTCCCACTTTGTTCTTCTTCTTCAATAATGCTTTATTTATCTGAGCCCTCTTCCCTTTCTGTATAAAGTTGGTAATTTATTTCTCCATCTCCTTAAAGAATGCTGTTAGAATCTGGATAGAAATTGCATTGCATCTTAGATGACTTTGGGTAGAACCTACTTTTTCACAATATTAAGTCTTCCTATCCGTGCGCATGGTGTGTTTTTCCACTTATGTAGTTCTCTTGTTTGTTTTTTTGCAGTAGTGCTTTGTAGTTTTTTTTTTTTTTTTGTATAGGTCTTTTTACATCCCTAGTTAGATTTATTCCTAAGTATTTATTTTCTTGGGGGCTATGTAAATGGTATTGATTTGGTGATTTCCTTTTCAAATTTCTCTTTGTTGGTGTAGAGGAATCCAACTGATTTTTGTATTTTAACCTTATATCCTACTGCTTTGCTGAAGTCTTCTTTTAGTTCCAGTAGCTTTATTGTGTCTTCTTTGGGGTTTTCTGTATATAAGATCATATCATCTGTGAATAGGGATAGTTTTACCTCTTCCTTACCAATTTGGATGGGCTTTATTTCTTTTTCTTGTCTTATTGCTATAGCTAGAACTTTCAGCACAACGTTGAATAAGAGTGGTGATAAAGGGCATCCTTGTCTGGTTCCCATTCTCAGGGGGAATGCTTTCAGCCTCTCTCCATTTAGAATGATGTTGGCTGTTGGTTTTGTATAAAAGCCCTGTATTATGTCAAGGAATTTTTCTTCTATTCCTATTTTGCTGAGAGTTTTTATCAGGAATTGGTGTTGGACTTTGTCAAATGCCTTTTCTGCATCCATTGATAGGATCGTACCAATCTTTTATTTTATTTACGTGGTGGATTATGTTGATTGAGTTGTAATGTTGAACCATCCCTGCATACCTGGTATGAATTCCACTTGGTCATGATGTATTGTTTCTTGGATACGCTGTTGAATTCTATTGGCTAGAATTTTGTTGAGAATTTTTGCAACTATGCTCATGATCTTCAGCAAAATCATGAACCTGGACATGGTGTTTTCAGTTACTTCATATGCATGTGAAAGCTGGACATTGAATAAGGAAGTCCAAAGAATTGACGCCTTTGAATTATGATTTTGGTGAAGAATATTGAATATACTGTGGACTGCCAGAAGAACAAACAAGTCTGTCTTGGAAGACGTACAGCCAAAATGCTTCCTGGAAACAAGGATGACTTGTCTCACATACTTTGGACAAGCTACCAGGAGGGACCAGTCCCTGGAGAAGAACCTTATGCTTGGTATAGTGGACAGTCAATGAAAAAAAGGAAGACTCTCAACAAGATGGATTGACACAGTGGCTGCAACAATAGGCTCAAGCATAACAATGATTGTGAGAGAGTCGCAAGACCAAGTAGTGCTTTCCTCTCTTGTATATAGGGTCACTATGACTTGGAACTGACTAGATGGCACCTAACAACGACAATGTTCATGAGGAATATTGGTTTGTAGTTTTCTTTTTTTTTTGTGCTGTCTTTGCCTGGTTTTGGTATCGGGATTATCCTGGCTTCATAGAATGAGTCCAGGAGTATTCCTTCCGTTTCTATGCTCTGAAATAGGAGAGGTGTTAGCTCTTCTTTGAAAGTTTGGTAGAATTCTCCAGTGAAGCTCTCTGGGTCAGGGCTTTTTTTCATTGAGAGTTTTTTTTTTTTTTTTTTTAAATCACCTCTTTGATCTCTTCTTTTGTTATCAGTCTGTTTAGTTTTTATACCTCAGTTTATGTTAGTTTAGGTAGGTAGTGTATTTCTAGAAGTTTGTCCATTTCCTCTAGATTTTCAAATTTGTTGGCATACAATTTTACATAGCATTCTATTATTATCCTTTTCATTTCAGTTGAGTCTGTTGTGATATCACCCCTTTCGTTTCTTATTTGAGTTATTTGCTTCCTCTCCTGTTCTTCTTTTGTCAAGTTGGCCAGTGGCTTGTCGATTTTGTTAATCTTTTCAAAGGACCAACTTTGGGGTTTGTTGATTCTTTCTATTTTTTTTTTTTCTTTATTTCATTTATCGCTGCTTTGGTATTTATTATTTCCTCTCTTCTGGTGCCTTATGGCTTCTTTTGCTGCTCTCTTTCTATTTGTTCAAGTCATCGGGTTAATGTTTTGATTTTTGCCCCTTCTTTCTCGATGTGTGGTTTATTGCAATAAATCTCTAAGCACTGCTGTTGCTGTGTCCCAAAGGTTTTAGTAAGATGTGTTTTCATTCTCGTTTGATTCTATGAATGTTTTTTATTCTATCCTTGATTTCTTCTATTACCCAGAAGTTTTTTTACCAAGGTATTGTTCAGTTTCCATGTATTTGATTTTCTTCCTTGCTGTTTCTGTTATTGATTTCTACTTTTATGGCATTATGATCAGAGAAGATACTTTGTATTATTTCAATGGTTTGGATTTTTTTTAAGGCTTGCTTTGTGGCATAGGATGTGGTCTATTCTGAAGAATGTTCCATGTGCCTTGGAAAAGAATGTATATTTGGCTGCCTTTTTTTGGGTGGAGTGTTCTGTATAGGTCTATATGGTTGAGTTGTTTGATTATGGCATTTAGATCTCTGTATCTTTATTGAGTTTCTTTCTAGATGTTCTGTCCTTCACGGAGAGTGGTGCATTGAAATCTACTATTATCGTGCAACTGTCTATTTCTCTTTTCAATGCTATTACAGTTTGTTTTATGTATTTTGGAGCCCTATCATTAAATGCATATATATTTATTACAGTTATGTGCCTCTGGTGTATTGAGCTTTAATCATTATATATAGTGTTGATCCTTATCCTTTATAAGAAGTCCTGGTAGCACAGTGTTTAAAGTGATTGACTGCTAACCAAAAAGTCGGTGGTTGAAAGCCACCAGCAGCTCTGGGGGAGGAAGATGTGGTAGTCTGTTTCTGTAGAGATTTACAGCCTTGGAAACCCTATGGGGTTGCTATGAGTCAGAACTGACTCGATGGTAGTGGGTTTGGTTTTGGAGTTTATCCTTGTCATGGATTGAATTGTGTCCCCCAAAAATATGTGTATCAATTTTCCTAGGCCATGATTCTCAGTATTTTGTGGTTGTCCACCATTTTGTCATCTGATGTGATTTTCCTAAGTGTAGTAAATCCTATCTCTATGACATTGATGACATGGGATTAGCAGCAGTTATGTTAATGAGGCAGAATTCAATCTACAAGATTGGATTGTGTCTTGAGCTGATCTCTTTCGAGACATAATAGAGAGAAGTGAGCAGAGAGAGAGGATGACTTCAAATCACGATGAAACGAAAAACCAGGAGCATAGTGTGTCCTTTGAACCCGGGGTCCCTGTGCTGAGAATTCCTAGTCCAGGGGAAGATTGATGGCAAGGACATTCTTCCAGAGTCAACAGAGAAAGAAAGTCTTCCCCTGGAACTGAAGCCCTGAATTTGGACTTCTAGACTCCTAGACTCTGAGCGGTTAATTTCTCTTTGTTAAATCCATCCATTTGTGGTATTTCTGTTACAGTGGCAGTAGATAAGTAAGACAATCCTTTCTGGTGGATTTTGCTTTTTAAAGTCTATTTTATCTGAGATTGATATTGCCACTCCTGCTCTTTTTTGATTATTGTTTGCTTGATACATTTTTTCCCCCATCCTTTGAGTTTTAGTTTGTTCATGTCTTTGTGTCTAAGGTGTGTCTCTTGTAGATAGCATATAGATGGATTGCGTTTTTTTTTAAATCCATTCTGCCACTCTCTGTCTCTTTACTGGTGCATTTAGGCCACTTATATTCAGTGTGATTATTGATAGGTATGAGTTTACTGCTGTTATTTTGTTGTATTTTGTGAGTGTGTGTACTGTTGACAGTTTCTTTATTCTGCTTAATTTTGTGTGCAGTTCTTTTTATGTATTTTCTTTTCATCTTTTTCATTACTGTTTATTTTTGTGCTTGCTGAGTCTTTATGTTTCTACTTTTTTATTTTGGTGGGTAGGTTTGTTAGTTTTCTTTTAGGTCACTTGACATTTATCTTCATTTTTCTAAGCTTAAACCAGTCTTTTATTTCTTGATAGCACCTTGACTTTCTCTCCATATGGAAGTTGTATGATGACACCTTTTATTCCCTCTTTGTTTTGACATTGTTGTTGTTTACATATTGATGTCTCTGGTTCCCTATTTTTAGTCTTTTAGCTTTGTTTTGTTTTTGGGAATTCCCTATCTGAGTTGATATCTGGTTGATCTGTGCTGTGTCCTAGTCTTGGATTTTTGTCTGATGTTGGCAGTTCTCTAACTGGAGGACTCCTTTTAATATTTCTGGTAATTTTCGTCTGGTTTTTACATATTCCTTTAATTTCTGTTTATCTGGAAATGATCTAATTTCACCATTGTAATTGAGATAATTTTGCTGGATATGTTATTCTTTGCTAGAAAAAAATTTTTTTTCCTTCAAGGCTTTATATATGTTGTCCCACTGCTTTCTTGCCTGCATGGTTTCTGCTGAGTAATCAGCTTCATCTTATTGGTTCTCCTTTGTAGGTGACTTTTCATTTATCCCTAGCTGCTCTCAAGATTCTTACGTCCTTGGTTTTGGCAAGTTTGATTATGACATGTCTTGGTGACTTTCTTTTGGGATCTATTCTGTATGGGGTTCATTGAGCTTCTTTGATAGAGATCTTCTTGTCTTTCATGATATTAGAGAAGTTTTATGCCAGCAAATTTTTGACAGTTCTTTCTGTGTTTTCTGTTATCTCCCCTTGTTCTGGGATGGATTTTTCCTCTTCATAGTGTCCCACATAATTCTTAGGCTTTCTTCATTTTTCATTTTTTTTTTCCTGATTTTTCCTCAAACAAATTCGTGTCAAGGGATTTATCTTCAATCTCACTAATTCTGATTTCCACTGTCTCAATTCTGCTATGACCTTCTCTTGAGTGTCTAATTCTGAAATTTTATTGTTAATCTTTTGGATTTCTAGTTGCTGTTTTTGTATGGTTTCTAGCAGCCTCTTTATTCTGTCATTTTGTTCTTGTATTGTATTCCTGAATTCTATTGCTTTGTCTCTGTGTTCCTTGATTTTGTCTGTGTTTTGCCTGATGTCCTTCTTGATCTCTTGGAGAGCCCAGTATATTAGTCTTGAGTTCTTTATCAGGTAGTTCCATTGCTTTACTTTCCTTTGGAAGATTTTCTGATTCTTTATTTTGCTGGAGCCACCTTGTGCAGCTTCTTTATGTGATTTTATGTTGATTGTTGTCTCTGAGGCATCAATAAGTTATTATATTTACTTATTGTATTTTTGCTTACTGCATACTGAATTTTTACTTCCTTTTGATATGTCCAAGTAGGCTGGGCATGTTAATCTGGTCTCCTTGAAGCTCTCACCTCCTGTCTCCAGGTCATCAGAGCAGCTCCTAGGTGTGCGAGCCCTGGAGTCTGTTTACTGTTCTTGTAGGGGTGCTGAAGATGTAGGCGGTGTTTTCAGTGATATGATAAATCTGTCCTGCTGGTCACCTGGCCATGGGTTCAGGGGGTGTTCTCCTTGGTCATTGGATTGGGTGCTCTGTGTGTGCTTTGCTGCTTACTGGTTGGTTGAGGCACAGGTGCCTGGGTTGTCGGTCACCAAGTGTATGGTGTGGAGACTCTCACCTACATCCTGGGTGGACAGGGCTGCATGGGGATGTCTGTAACAGGCACAGGTCTCTGTTTGCAGTGGGTGGTGATGTGGAGGGCAAGGCTGGGGGCTGTCAGCTGCCCCTGGGTGTTTGGATGGAAGGCATGCCCCTGTCCCCTAGAGTGCATAGTGGGGAGAAGATCATGTGGCTGATCCTTGGGTGCCTGGTGCTGTTGGTCAGAGTGGTTGGGGGATGCCACTAATTCTCAGGCCCCTGTCATGGGTGGCTAGATAGAGTGGGTGGTACCACTGGCTTTCTGGCCTCTGGTGTGGGTTGGTGAGGCCCCTTCTTAGAGGGCAAGGTGATGTTGAATGTCACATATCTGCAGCTCCCACTTGGCTGCTGCAGGTGAAAATGGACTTCAGGTAGAAACCGTGCCTCTTTTGTCCTAACAAGGACATGCCATGGTGGGTCAACAAGCAAGACACCGATGCAGGTGATCACAGCAGGCGAAGGAAGCTGCAAGTCCATAGACCTCCTATGGCAATGGCTGGCAAAAGGGTGCGTGCTTCTGGATCATGCCATGAGTTTCTGGCTTAGGGGGTGTGGTGAAATTGAATGCCACTGGAGTGGTGCTGCAGTGGGGAAAGGGATGGATGAGGAGAAGGGAGTGCTTCTTGTCTGTGGAACTCTGGTGAAGGAAGGGTTATGGTGCACACATGGTGGGTTGGGAGCTTGCACTTACCTTTCACGGGTCTGATGTCACTCCTGCTTGGTTCTGGAGATTCGCTGCACCAGATGGGGTGGCTTTTGGCTTGGCATATTGCTGCTTGCCTTAATCTGTGTGTGGCTGTGCAGATCCAGCCAGCAGGACACCGGTGATCCAGCAATACTTAAGTCCCCATTTCCACTGTTTTCGAATTGCCCTTCCTTCCACCTGTCACTCAGTTTGATTCTTCAGCTTTGTCTTTGTTGCTTAGGGTTCTTACATTGTCACATATATCAGATGTACTTGTTTTTTCAGGCCTTTGTTGTAAGAGGGGTGACACAAGTCGTCTAACTATTCCACCATCTTGTTCCTGCCTCCCTTTCTTTTTTAATGTAGGAATTTATTGCTGTAAAATTTCCTCTGAGGACCGCCTTTGCCACATCCCATAAATTTTGGTATATTGCGTTTTCATCTTCATTTATCTCTAGAAATTTTTTTCCTATTTCATTCTGATTTTTCCTTGATGCAATAGTTGTTTAGTAGTGCATATTTAATTTCCATGAATTTGTGTGTTTTCTAGTTTTGCTTCTGCTGTTAATTTCTAATATTATTATTTTGTGGTCAGAGAAAATACTTTGTATAATATCAATCTTCTTAAATTTGTTGAGACTTGTTTTGTGGCCTAGTATGTGGTCTATTCTAGAAAATGATACATGTGCACAGAAGAAAAAAGTATATTGCTCTGATGATGAGTAGAGTGTTCTACATATGCCCATTAGATCTAATTGGCCTATGGTATTATTTAAGGCCTCTATGTCCTTATTAGAGCCCTGGTGGTGCAGTGGTTAAGAGCTATGGTTGGTAACCAAAAGGTTGGCAGTTTGAATCCACGACAGTTCAGAACCACCAGTCGTTCTTTGGAAACCCTAAGGGGCAGTTCTACTCTGTCCTATACGGTCGCTATAAGTGGAATTGACTCCATGGTAATGAGTTTGATTTTTATGTCCTTACTGATTGTCTTAGTCATCTAGTGCTGCCTTAACAGAAATACCACAAGTGGGTGGTTTTAACAAACAGAAATTTATTCTCTCACAGTCTAGTAGGCTACAAGTCCAAGTTCAGGACATCAGCTCCAGGGGAAGACTTTCTCTCTCTGTCAGCTCTGGAGGAAGGTCCTTCTCATAAATTGTCCCTTGGTCTGGGAACATCTCAATGTAGGAACCTCGGGTCCAAAGGACACACTCTGCTCCTGGTGCTTTCTTAGTAGTATGAGGTTCCCATTCTCTGCTTGCTTCCCTTTCCTTTTATCTCTTGAGGTGGTGCAGGCCACTTCCCTGGAGCAGGCCACACACCAGGGAAACCCCCTTTACTTTGGATCAGGGATGTGACCTGGGTAAGGGTGGTGTTACAATCCCACCCTAATCCTCTTTAACATAAAATTACAATCACATAATGGAGGACAACCACAGAATACTGGGAATAGTGGCCTAATCAAGTTAACATACTCTGGGGGGCAGGGGCACAATTCAATCCATGACACCAATCTTTTTTTAAAATGTTCTGTCCAGAATTGAAAGTAGTATACTGAAGTCCCCATCTATTACTGTGGAGTTGTCTATTACTCCTTTCATATCAGTCAGCATTTGTTTCGTACATTTTTGAGCACTGATGTTAGGTGCATATATAATTCTTATGTCTTCTTGATGAATTGGCCCTTTTATTATTATGTAATGTCTTTATCTCTTATAATAGACTTTGATTTAAAGTCTAATTTTATCTGATATCAGTATGGCCACCTCTGCTCTTTTTTGGTTACTAGTTGCATGAAATATTCTTTTCCATCCTGTTACTTTCAGACTGTTTGTATCCTTGTGTCTAAGGTGTGTCTCTTGCAGTCAGTATAAGGATGGATCATTTTTTTTTTAATCCATTCCGTCACTCTCTGCCTTTTGAATGGGAAGTTTAGACCACTTACATTTACTGTAATTACTGAAAATGAAGTACCTACTTCATTCATTTTGGTAATTGTTTTTTGTGTCTTCTATCTTCTTTGTCCAATTATTTTAATACTTCTGTTATTTTTGTGTTCAGCTGCTTTTTGTGTTGAGCTTTTTGATTCTTCCTTCTTTTCCCTTCTGTGTATTTTTTCTAAGTATTTTCTTGGTGATTACCACAAATATTACATTGAACAACTTACCATTGAAACAATTTATTTTAGCTTGCTGTCAACATTCAACATACAAACAAGTAACATATGACATTAACATACTAAAACTCTATTCCTGTTTTTCTCCTCCTGCTCCCATTTCTGTTGAGTCTCCAGTTACATCATCATACATCCTATATCAGATAGATTTAATTGTATTTATTTCTTACACACTTGTTGTATTGCTTATGGAACTTAGCTATTGACTTTACTTCCTGAAAATACCATACACTTGGTTCTTATGTTTGCCTATATTGGAAATCTCTTTTGTTTTTTTTCCCATGTGCAGATTTGAATATTTGTGTGTTGTTCTTTCCTTTCCATCTGTAGAACTCCTTTAAGAATACTTGCAGAACAGGTCTGGTAGAAACAAATTCCCAGAGTGTCTATGTATTTGGAAATGTCCTCCTTTCCCCCTCATTTTTTGCATGACAGCTTCGCTGGGTAACAAATTCTTGGTTGACAATTGTTTTCCTTCAATACTTTATATATGTCACTCCCTTGTCTTCTGGCCTCCAGAGTTTCTGAGAAAAAGCCCACACTAATTCTTATAGAGGACCCTTTATATGTTATATTGTGCTTTTCTCTTACTGTTTTCAAAATTCTCTCCTTGCCCTTGGTTTTCAAGAGTTTTATTGCAATGTGTCATGGTGTAGACCTCTTTACATTCCTCCTGCCTGGAGTTTGTCTAGCTGCGTGCATCTGTAGATTTAATTCCTTATTCAGGTCTGGGAAATTCTCTATGATTATCTCTTGGAAAATTCTTTCTATGTCTTTTTTACTGTCCTGTTGGTCTGGAATTCCAGAAATTCTAATATTGGGTTTCTTAATTGAATTTCACATTTTCATTTGCCTTTGTCAGCTTTTCTTTGTTCTTTTCTCTTGTTTCTCTTAAGACTTCGTAATTTCAGTTACCCTGTCTTCTAGTTCACTTATTCTGTTTTCTGTCTATTCAAATTTGTTGTTGAATGTTTCTCTTGCATTTTCTAATTCAATTATTTTATTCTTTAAATCCAGTGTTTGCCTTTTTTTTTTTTTTTTTCAATCTCCTTATTGAATTGGAGCCCTGGTGGTGCAGTGGTTAAGAGCTTGGCTGCTAACCAAAAGATGAATAGTTCAAATCCACCAGCCACTCCTTGGAAACCCTATGGAGCAGTTCTACTCTGTCCTATAGGGTTGCTATGAGTTGGAATTGATTCGACGGCAACAGGTTTGGGTTTTTTTGGTATTGAGTTTCTCATTTTGTTTCCTGATCTCCATTAGTTTGTTTTCTGTGTATTCTTTGAACATATCTAACATTGTTGTCTGAAAAGTCTCCTGCTTTTCCCATTAAACCTGGCCTGTATCGGAGAAATTTTTTCTTCATGGTTTTCTTTTGATTGGGCCATCTTCTCCTGTGATATTGTATGTATTAGAATTTTTTTCTTGATCATGGGACATTTTAATATCTTGCATTTTAACATGGAACTCAGAATTTTCTGTATTTCTAGGAATTATTTTTTCCCTTTTATTTCCCCTAAATTCCACTAGAGGGCACTCTGGCCCTTTGGTTCTTCCAGCTCTGATTTCAGCTGTTCTGTGGAGGGGCAGACAGGTTTAATCTGTGTTGTTATAGGATTCTTACTCTGGCTCCACAGATTGAAGGCGTTTTGGAAGATTTTAATTTTGGGGGTGCTAACTCTGGTTGGTTTTCACCAAGGCAGCTGACGTTACTGGGGTGTGAGGTTCCCTCTGCTGTCTGGATGTGGGTGTGTGGCCTTCCCAAGACCGCGCCAACATTGAGGAAGGATTCCCTCAAGGGTGTCCGTGGGGTTGGGGCGTGGCTTTCCCTCTACGGCTGATTGCACAGGTGGGGAGCTTTTACACTGCCCAGGGGTGGGAGGGGTGAAGCGTGGCTTTCCAGAGGGAAGGGATAGTGCTTTGTGTCCTGCGTGGGAGACCCTGAGTAGGCTCTTCCACAGTGCAGGGTTGTTAGGCAGGGGGCTAGTTGTTCCTGCTAGGTTGCCTGTTTTAACGTGTTTTTCTCAGTGCGGCTGCTGGTTGGGTCCTGTGACTCTTCTGTGGACCCGGGTCCTAGTACCCTCCCACTTCTGGTTTCAGTGAGTCTCAACAGCACTTACCTGCAGTGTTTCAGCTTTGCTGCACCCCTTCTCTCTGTGGGGCAGTTCTACTCTGTCCTGTGGCGTCGATATGAGTCGGAATGGACTCGAGGGCGAAAGGTTTTAGGCGCCCCTTCCCAAATGCATGCTCCAGCTTCCCTGCTCCCTGCTCGTGAATGCCCACAGTCAATCTGCACTTTAATCGGACTGTACTTTCCTTAGTTTCTTGGATTTCAAATCCATGTTGTGTCAATATGGCACTGTCTTTCAGTTCTACACTGATCAAGGTGTCCCACTCCTTTTTTCGGACCTTTCCAAGGTTGTTTACCCAGTATCTCTGAGCTGATCTGTGTCCTCAGTAAAGGTCTGTCCTAGTTTCTCTGTTCAGGTGTGTTGCCTATTAACCTCCCAAAATGGCCACAGTGAGCTGCGCCAGCACATAGGGTGCCCAGGGTCAGAGTATCTCAGCCTTCCTGCTGCCTGGCACTCAATCAAAAGTAGGCAGGTATAAAAAAAGACAAGAATTGACAAAAAATTAAAATAAAAAATAAGACCAAATGCACACCCACAGAAGACCCAGGTATTGGAATTTTCAGACAAGGACTTCAAGATAATAATGTTTTATACTCCATATTTTCGATACATCAAATGAGAAGATGGAGAATTTTGTCAGAACTGAAAACTATCATAAATAATCAAATGGAAATTCACAACTGAAAACTAAAAAAAAAAAAAAATTTTTTTTTTTTTTTTTAACAATAACTAAAATTAAGAGCTCAATGGATGGCTTCCACTTCTGTCCACGAAGGACTAAATGCCATGGAGATTTCTCTCAGACCATTAAAAAGAAACTGGACAAAATATCTGAAACCACACCTTCAAGACACTGGAAAAGAGGTAGCACAGGATTGAGAAGCTGAGAGAAGGAGTTAATTTCCAAGATGCAGCGCAGGATAGGACAAGGAAGCTCACTAGGGCCCAGAAGTCTCACTGAGCTAAGGATACAGAGATTGGGGCTTGAAAATGTTAGAAAGTTTAGAAATTTCTGGGCAGAATACTGAAAGGAGAGTGTTGTAGAGAGAGTTCTAGAAACCTGTAGGGGGATACTATGAATCTTAGTCAGAGTACTTATTTGTCTGCATTTGGAAAGAAATGCCCAAGAACAAAGAAAGAAATCCCAGAGAGCAGTAGGAAGAACAATTCCTGGAGCTTAGATAGGGGTTGGGAATAGTTTGTGTTCCCACAAACCAAAGGTGTGAGGCCTTGAAATGCATGGGCCATTGGGTAGAGTGTTCACATGGGCTGTAAGTTAGTAGTAGGGCTAAACTATTCCCAGAATAAAATTTTTCTGAACTCACTATAATAAATCTTAAATAAAATCTCAGCATTTAAAAAATATATATAAATATCCAGCATCGATTAATGTAAAACTACAATATACGGCACATAATCACCAATTAAAAAAAAATGAACTTGTCATCGAGTCGATTCCAACTCATAATGACTGTATAGGACAGAGTAGAACTGCCCCATAGAGTTTCCAAGGAGTGGATGGTGGATTCAAACTGCTGACATTTTGGTTAGAAGCCTGAGCTTTTAACCACTGTGCCACTGTGGGGGCGAGGTTTGAATCCACCAACCACTCCTTGGAAGCCCTGTGGGACAGTTCTACTCTGTCCTATAGGGTTGTCTTGAGTTGGAACTGACTCGACAGCAATGGGTTTTTTTTTTTTTTTGGTAATCACCAATTAGTAGGCATGCATATAATCAAGGAAATATAACTCCTAACAAGGTCTGTTCTGTTTTGTTTAGAAAAATCAATCAACAGGAGCAGACTCAAAATAACAGAGATCAAGGAATTAATAAAAGGATATTAAAACAACTATAAAAAATCTTATAAATATGCTCAAGGATATAAAGGAAAACATGAACATAATGAGGAAAGAAATGGAAGATATACAAACGACCCAAATGGGACTTATAGAGATTAAAAAAATGATGCTAAAACAAAAAATACACTGATTGGATTAAGAGCAGGTTAGACTCTGCAGAAGAGCTCAGTGAGCTTGAAGCTATCTCAACAGAAACTATCTAAAAGGAAACAAGCCAAGAAAAAAAAAGAAAAAGAACTGAAATTTACCAAGTTGTAGCACAGTACCAAGTGTTCTAACATATAGTTAGAGTCCCAGAAGTACACAGGAGGGAAAGTATTTGAAAAAATAATAGTTGAAAATTTCCAAATTTGAGCAAAAGCGTAAACCCCAAAATCCATGAAGCTCAACAAACCGCAAGTAGAAGAAACATTAAGAAAAACCACATCGAGTTACTTCATAATCAAACTGTTGAAACCTTTGATAAAGAAAATCTTATAAAACAGTTAGAGAAGAAAAGGCATATTACATATACAAGGACTAAGGTAAGAATGACAATAGCCTTCTCTTCAGAAATCATACAGGCCAGGACATAATAAAGCAACATTTTCAAGTACTAAAACAACAATGGAAAAAATTCTGTCAACTCAGAATTCTAAACTCAGCAAAAAATATTTTTTTAAAAACAAAGACACGTGCATGGAGAACTATAAAATAATGAAGAAATTAAAGAAGACCTAAATAAATGAAAAGACATCCCGTGTTTAAGCATTGGAAGACTTAATATTGCTAAGATGTCAATAGTATTCAAAGTGACCTACAGATTTAGTGCAATCCAGTTACGGATTGAAATGTGTCTCACCAAAATCTGTGTTGAATTCATGGCCTCTGTATCTGTGGATGTGATACTGTTTGGGAATAGAGTTTTTTGTTATTTTATGTTATGAAGTAACACCTGTGTAGGATGGATCCTAAACCTAATCACTTTTGAGTTAAAAATAGACCAGAATAGACACAGAAACACACACAGGGAAAGCAGGTGCCATATGACAATTGTCTACAAGCCAAAGAACACTAAGAAATCAAGGAGCACCCGGGCTACTGACAAGGAAGGGAAAGACATGGCCAAGACCCTGATTTGGACTTTTAGCCTCCAGAACTGTGAGAAAATAAATGCCCAGGATCACCAACAAGGAAGAAATCAACATGGTCAAGACCCTGATTTGGACTTTTAGCTTCCAGAATTGTGTGAAAATAAATTGTTTTTTAAAGCCACTCACTTGTGGTATTTGTGTTAGCAGCACCAGGTAACTAAGACATGCATCAAAGGAAGAAAGAGATGAGAGAATGAGAAAAAATGTTTAGAAATCATATATTTTATAATGGTTTAATATCCAAAATATATAAATGACTTATAACTCAACAACAAAGAGAAAACAACCAAATCCAAAAATGGACAAATGGCTTAAATAGACATTTCTTCAAAGAAAATATACAAATGGCCAACAAGCACATTAAAAGATGTTTAGTATAAGTTTAGTATAGGAGAATGCAAATCAAAACTACAATGAGGTATCACTTCACACCAACTAGATGGCTATTATCAGAAAAACAAAAAATAATGAGTGTTGGTGAGGATGTAGAGAAATTAGAACCCTCTTGCATTTCTAGCAGGGTTATAAAGTGGTACACCTGCTATGGAAAACAGTTTGGTGGTTCCTCAAAAAGCTAAACACAGAATTACCATATGATTCAGCAATTCTGCTCCTACGTATATAGCCAAAAGAATTAAAAGCATGAGCACAAACAGATGCTTGGACAGCAATCTTTGCTGCAGCACTATTAACAATAGCCAAAAGATGAAAGCTTGAATGTTCACCAGCAGGGGAATGGATAAGCAAAATATGGTACATACATACAATGGAATATTATTCAGGCATAAAGAGAAATGAACTCCTAATAATGCTACAACGTGGATGAACCTCGAAAACATGCTGAGTGAATTAAGTTAGACACAAAAGGACAAAAATTGTATGATTCCACTTATATAAAATATCTAGAATATGCAAGACATAGAGACAAAAGTTTATCAGTGGTTTCCAGGGGTTAGAGAAGGGAAGAATGGGAAATTACTGGTTAAGGGGAACTGAGTTTCTGTTTGGGGTGATGAAAAACTTTTGGAAATAGATAATGGTGACGTTTGTACAACATGGTGAATATAATATTACTGAAGTATACACTTAAAAATAGTTAAAATAGCAAATAGTTAACACACACATATATACTATAAAATTTAAAAATTAAGATGAAAGAAATGTTGAGATAATTTATCACTAGCACACCCATATTAAGAAATGTTAAAAGAATTCTTTCAAGAAGAATAAAAATGATAGTGGGTGAAAACTCTGTTCCTACATAAAAGAAATAAAGAATACTGAAAATAGTAAACAGGTGAATAAGTTTGAAATACAATTTCCCATTTTTTGATCTTTTTAAAAAGAGAATTGTTTAAAGCAAAGAACAATAACAATGTATTATGGGGTTTATAACATATATTAAATTAAAATGTATGACAACAATAGCACAAAGGGTGGGTGCAGAAAAATTCAAGTATACGGTTATAAGATTCATATAGTATATGTGAAGTGATATAATAGTGTTTGAATGTAGACTGCAATCAGTGTAAACCCTAAAGCAACCAATAAAAAAATAAATAAAAGAGATTGGTGAGCCAACCGTGTAGACAAGATAGAAAGTGTTCACCCCAAAAGCAGACAAGGAAGGAGGAATAAAAGGAAAACAAAGAAAAAATATCAATATGGTAGACTTAAATCCACTTTTATGAAAAATTACATTAAGTATAAATGATTCAAACACTCATACTAACAGGCAGAGATTATCAGGTAGATAAAAAAAAGCAAGACCCAATTATATGCTGTCTGGGAAAAAAAAGCCACATGCATACACACACACACACACACACAAACCAGTTTCCTCTGAGTTGATTCTAACTCAAGGCAACTTCATGTGTTGCAGAGTAGAACTGTGCCCCATAGTGTTTTCATGGCAACCCCATGTATTACAAAGTAGAACTGAGTTCCATGAGATTTTCACGGCTCTGACCTTCCAGAAGCAGATCATCAAGCCTTTCTGAGGCACCTCTGGGTGGGTTTGAACCACCAACCTTTCAGTTAGTGCTGAGCACAAAACTGTTTGAGCCACTCAGGACACACTCATATGATGTCTACAAGAAACTTACCTAAGTATAAAAACATAGGCAAAGTCTTTTAAAAATGGCAAAAGATACACCCTACAAACTCTAATGAAAAGAAAGTGGCTATATTAATATTAGACAAAGTAGCTTTCAGAACAAGGAATATATACAGGGATAATGAAGGAATGACAAGGGGATTGATTCATCAAAAAAATGTACATTAAGTTCCTAAGTGGGTATGCACCTAATACCTTAATGGACCTAATAATGAAACTTCAAAATTTATGAAGCAAAGCTGATAGGACAAATAAGAAAAATAGACAAATCATCACCTATAAATGGAGACTTAAACATTTGTCTCTTAGAGTAAATGATGGAACAAGTTGACAAAAACAATCAGTAAGGCTATAATAACACTACCAACCAACTTGACTGAATTGACATTTATAGAATATTCACCTAAGAAAAACATTATACACATTGTGTTCAAGTGCAGATGAAAAATTCATGAAGATAGACTAAACGCTGGGCAAACCCTCCCCCAAAAAAACAAATGTAAGAAATTTAAAAGAATTCAAATCAAATAGAGTATGTTGTTTGACAACTAAAAACTACAAATTAATGAGGGAAAACCTCACATATTGGAAATTTACGAAAATACATCTACATAATACATAGGTTACAGGGGAAATCACAAAGGAAATTAGAAATATTTCACACTGAAAAAAATAAGAATTTGTGGGGTGCACCTATTGAAAAGCAATGTTTAGAAAAAAATTAGAGCGTTATTTTCTGAGAACAGAATAAAGATCTAAATTCAATGAACTAAGTTTTCATACTAAGAAATTAGGGGAAGGGGACCTTATGCCACCAAGAAAGCAGCACAAGGAGCAGAGCAAGTCCTTTGGACACGGGGTTCCTGAGCTTGAGAAGCTCTGCGACCAAGGGAAGATTGAGGACAAGGACTTTCCTCCAGAGCCAAAAGAGAGAGAAAGCCTTCCCCCAGAGCTAGTGCCCTGAATTTGGACTTGTAACCTACTAGACTGCGAGAAAATAAATTTCTCTTTATTAAAACCATCCACTTGTGGTATGGCAGCACTAGATGACTAAGACAGAATTTGGTGCCATGAGTGGGGTGCTGCTCTAACAGATGCCTAAATTGTGGAAATGGTTTTGAAACTGTGAATGGATAGAATTGTGGCAGTGGCAGAGGACCAGCGCAGCAGAGAACCTGCAGGGGCAGAGAAGTGGCAACAGCAGAGAACCAGAAGCAGCAGAAACAGGAGACCAGCACAACATGGTGCTGGAGCTGACCCACGGAGCAAGACAGCTGAGTGCCTGTGTGCAGGAGGCTTCCTGGCAGAGTGGGGTACCTCTGGGCACTTATCAGTGGAGCTACTGAGCTTTAAAACACTTGCCCCAGCAAGGCAGATGCAGGTATGAAGCCAGAGGAGCCGAGAGGCCAAGAAACCAGAAAACAGAAGCTGAAAAGACAAGGAACACAAGAAGCTGAGCTGCCTCAGTTTCAAAAGGTATGGCCATGACCTCAGAGGTTTCAAAGGGTGGAGCCATGACCTCTGGTGTTTCTAAGGGTGGAGTTTGCCACTCAGATGAACTGCAAGAATGGTGCACCTAAAGCCAAGGGAGCAGAGTTGTTGTCCCAGTGGGCCTGGAAGGTGGAGCTGAAGCCCAAGGCCAAGGGGCTTCCATGCAGAATCCAAAGAGTGGCCAATACCTAGAGGCTAGAAAAAAAAAAAAAATTTTTTTTTTTTTAGAGGGCAGGATTGTTGTGTAAATTGTTTCAGAGAACAAGGGATTATTTTCAAAGCTTTGAGGGTTAATGTAATGTGTCCTGCTGACTTGCTTGGTGCCTCTTATGCCTTCTTTTCCTCCCAGTTTCCTCCATTTGTAACGGAAATGTCTGGCTTGTGCCTGTTCTGCCATTGTACCCTTGGAAGCAGATAACTTGTATTCTAGATTTCACAGATGAAGAGGAATTTTTGGATTTTGGACTTGGAGTTCAGACTTTTGCTGTGATATGATGGGGTGGATATGTTTTGCTTGTTGCAAGGATGTGATTTTGGGGGGTGGAATGTCATGCTTAAATTATGTCCCCCCAAAATGTGTGTATTAACAGAGTTAGCCCATTATTCCCAATATTGTATCGTTGTCATCCATTCTGTGATTTTAAGTTTCTGTTGACAAGATTAGGGTGGGATTGTAACACCACCCTTACTCAGGTCACCTCCCTGTCCCAAGGCAAATGGAATTTCCCTGGGGTGTGGCCTGCCCCACCTTTTCTCTCTCAAGAGATAAAAGGAAAGGGAAGCAAGCAGACAGTGGGGACCTCATACCACCATGAAAGCAGCACCAGGAGCAGAACACGTCCTTTGGAAACAGGGCCCCTGCGCCTGAGAAGCTCTTCACCCAGGGGAAGATTGAGGACAAAGACCTTCCTCCAGAGCCGACAGAGACAGAAAGCCCTCTCCTGGAGCCAATGCCCTGAATTTGGACTTGTAACCTACTAGACTGTGAGGAAATAAATTTCTCTTTGTTAAAGCCAAAAAAAAAAAAAAGAAAGAAACTGGGCGGGGGGGGGGTGGGGAGGAGCTAGCAAATTAAACTCAAAGTAGAAGAAAGGAAATAATAAAGACCAGAGTGAAAAAAAATCATGAATATAGAGAAGATTAATGAAACCAAAAGCAAGTTTTTTTAAAAGACAAAAAAAAAAGGTAAACCTCTCGCTGACTGATTAAGGAAAAAAAGAGATACTATCAACATCAAGAATGTACAATAAGTACATGAAAATATACTTGGCCTCAGGGAAATTCAATTTAAATCAATAATGCGATACTACTACACACTGAAAAGGCTAACATCTTTAAAATACTGACAGTACCAAGTATTGGAGAGAACGTAGAGCAACAAGAAGGCTCATACGTTGATGGTGAAATCAAAAGCCATTGCTTTGGTGTAGTTTCCAGCTCATGGCAACCCTACAGGACAGAGTAGAATTGCCCCATAGGGTTTCTGAGGCTGTACATCTTTGTGGAAGCAAACTGCAATCCTTCTCCCACTGGGAGTCTGAAAACTACATTTCCCAGATTTGTTTGCCAGTTGGCTTTTTGTCAGGTTCTAACAATGAGAGGCACTGGCAGAAGATTAGAACTTGGGAAGAGAGAAATTTCCTACTTTTGGCTTAGCAGCGGCGGGAGGGGCCATCATTGTCTTCAGTGGCCCCAGGCAATGGGCAGGCCACTGCAGTGGTCCAGGCATCTACAGAGTAGGAGAATTAGCAGCTTCTTGGGTGTCATTCTTTCCTTTGTGCTCTTCCAGTCTTCCAGCTCATTCATAAACTCCTCTGTTTAAATACCTAACATAGCTTCTGTTGTCCTGTCTGGACTGTGACTAATAATAATCTATGATATCAAAATCATGATCTGGTCAAGAGGAGAGACCGAAAATGTATGTTTAATTCCCTTATCTCACACAACTCCACTAAAATAAAATAGAGACATTTATAAAAATGTATCAAACCAAACAGCAAAGAGAACAAGAGAGAAAAACATCAACAAGCCAGAGGGATCGATAAACTTATTGCAAATTATATGTGGATAGAAATCGGTCAGTGTTTGAAATGGGAGAGAAAGCCATAGTGCAAACAGTGGTCATTGGTAGGTGGGCCCCTCCATAACTCCTGCCTCCTGAAGGTCTTGGCTTCCTTCTTACACATTACGCCAGGGGAATTTTGCCCTCTCAATTTTATTGACTATAGTTCATTGTTTAGTCCAGGTTTTAGGTGACCAGGTGAACAAACTATTAGAAACACTCCTAGCTGCTGGAGCTAAGCCTTCAATCCGGAATTTCAGATACTAGCACACTAGCTCAATAAATTTTTTCAGATCTAACATTAGATTCTATCCTCCTTGGACTAACATCCTTAGAGTCTGTTCCCACACATATTCTCCTTGTTTCTGCTGATATAAATTAGCAAAAATATTTATCTCTTTTCAGGTATAAGCTATGTCCATCTGGGTCAGACTGACCACTTATTAATGCTTGAATCTGACTCTAGTTCTGGATCTAGAAGCAATCGGGGTGATGGTGTGGATCTTGAGGAGATCCTTGCAGGAATGTTATTACAAGGCCTTCAGGCAAGCGAAGAATATTCTCTTCAGACTAGATCAGTGTAAATAAACGCAAAGCCCTTAGCACAATGCCTTGCACAGAGCTACGTAAGTGCTTACTCTTTGTATTGCTGCTGTTATCAGTTGAATCAGCCTTAGTAAGCAAGGCATTGGTGGAAACTCCAGCAGTCTGTTTTCCTACCCAATCCAGTGTAAGCAGAGATGAAGGAGGAGAGCGATGTCCTCAAAGCCAAGGAAGGAGCCCTGAGAAGGGCTAGGCTGCTACACTGATGTCCACACCTGCTCTGCATCAGAATCACCCTGGAGGATTTAAAACAGAGATTCGGACTTCCACCACAGACCAGAATCTTCAAGAGGCGAGGTCATAATACTGGTACTTTTTTTTTTTTAATAATTTTTATAAAGCTTTAAGTGAACGTTTACAAATCAAGTCAGTCTGTCACATATAAGCTTAAATACACCTTACTCCATACTCCCACTCACTCTCCCCCTAATGAGTCAGCCCTTCCAGTCTCTCCTTTCGTGACAATTTTGCCAGTTTCTAACCATCTCTACCCTCCTGTCTCCCCTCCAGACAGGAGATGCCAACACAGTCTCAAGTGTCCATCTGATACAAGTAGCTCACTCTTCATCAGCATCTCTCTCCAACCCATTGTCCGGTCCCTTCCATTTTGTGATGAGTTGTCTTCGGAAATAGTTCCTGTCCTGAGCCAACAGAAGGTTTGCGGACCATGGCCCCTGGGACTCCTCTAGTCTCAGTCAGACCATTAAGTCTGGTCTTTTTGTGAGAATTTGGGGTCTGCATCCCACTGATCTGCTCCCTCAGGGGCTCTCTATTGTGCTCCCCGTCAGGGCAGTCTTCGGTTGTGGCCGGGCACCATCTAGTTCTTCTAGTCTCAGGGTGATGTAAGTCTCTGGTTCATGTGGCCCTTTCTGTCTCTTGGGCTTGTAGTTATCCTGTGACCTTGGCGTTCTTCATTCTCGTTTGATCCAGGTGGGTTGAGACCAATTGATGCATCTTAGATGGCCGCTTGTTAACATTTAAGACACCAGACGCCACATTTCAAAGTGGGATGCAGAATGTTTTCATAATAGAATTATTTTGCCAATTGACTTAGAAGTCCCCTTAAGCCATAGTCCCCAAACCCCCGCCCTTGCTCCGCTGACCTTTGAAGCATTCATTTTATCCCGGAAACTTCTTTGCTTTTAGTCCAGTTCATTTGAGCTGACCTTCCATGTATTGAATATTGTCCTTCCCTTCTTTTTTTTTCACCTAAAGTAGTTCTTATCTACTAACTAATCAGTAAATAACCCTCTCCCACCCTCCCTCCCTCCCCCCTCGTAACCACAAAAGTATGTGTTCTTCTCAGTTTATACTATTTCTCAAGATCTTCTAATAGTGGTCTTATACAATATTTGTCCTTTTGCCTCTGAATACTTTCACTCAGCATAATGCCTTCCAGGTTCCTCCATGTTATGAAATGTTTCACAGATTCGTCACTGTTCTTTATCGATGCGTAGTATTCCATTGTGTGAATATACCACAATTTATTTACCCATTCATCCATTGATGGACACCTTGGTTGCTTCCAGCTTTTTGCTATTGTAAACAGATCTGCAATAAACATGGGTGTGCATATATCTGTTTGTGTGAAGGTTCTTATTTCTCTAGGGTATATTCCGAGGAGTGGGATTTCTGGGTTGTATGGTAGTTCTATTTCTAACTGTTTAAGAAAACACCAGGTAGATTTTCAAAGTGGTTGTAACATTTTACATTCCCTCCAGCAGTGTATAAGAGTTCCAATCTCTCCGCAGCCTCTCCAACATTTATTCTTTTGTGTTTTTTGGATTAATGCCAGCCTTGTTGGAGTGAGATGGAATCTCATCATAGTTTTAATTTGCATTTCTCTAACAGTTAATGATCGAGAACATTTTCTCATGTATCTGTTAGCTGCCTGAATGTCTTCTTTAGTGAAGTGCGTGTTCATATCCTTTGCCCACTTCTTGATTGGGTTGTTTGTCTTTTTGTGGTTGAGTTTTAACAGAATCATATAGATTTTAGAGATCAGGCACTGGTCGGAGATGTCATAGCTGAAAATTCTTTCCCAATCTGTAGGTGGTCTTTTTACTCTTTTGGGGAAGTCTTTAGATGAGCATAGGTGTTTGATTTTTAGGAGCTCCCAGTTATCTGGTTTCTCTTCGTCATTTTTGGTAATATTTTGTATTCTGTTTATGCCTTGAATTAGGGCTCCTAACGTTGTCCCTATTTTTTCTTCCATGATCTTTATCGTTTTAGTCTTTATGTTTAGGTCTTTGATCCACTTGGAGTTAGTTTTTGTGCATGGTGTGAGGTATGGGTCCTGTTTCATTTTTTTGCAAATGGATATCCACTTATGCTACTACCATTTGTTAAAAAGACTATCTTTTCCCCAGTTAAGTGACCCTGGGCCTTTGTCAAATATCAGCTGCTCATATGTGGATGGATTTATATCTGGATTCTCAATTCTCTTCCATTGGTCTATGTGCCTGTTGTTGTACCAGTACCAGGCTGTTTTGACTACTGTGGCTGTATGATAGGTTCTAAAATCAGGTAGATTGAGGCTTCCCACTTTCTTCTTCTTTTTCAGTTACGTTTTACTTATCTGAGGCTTCTTTCCCTTCCATATGAAGTTGGTGATTGGTTTCTCCATCACATTCAAAAATGTCATCGGAATTTGGATTGGAAGTGCATTGTATGTATAGATGGCTTTTGGTAGAATAGACATTTTTACTATGTTAAGTCTTCCTATCCATGAGCAAGGTATGTTTTTCCACTTAAGTAGGTCCTTTTTAGTTTCTTGTAGTAGTACTTTGTAGTTTTCTTTGTATAGGTCTTTTACATCTTTGGTAAGATTTATTCCTAAGTATTTTATCTTCTTGGGGGCTACTGTGAATGGCATTGATTTGGTGATTTCCTCTTCGATGTTGTTTTTGTTGATGTAGAGGAATCCAAGTGATTTTTGTATGTTTATCTTATAACCTGAGACTCTGCCAAACTCTTCTATTAGTTTCCGTAGTTTTCTGGAGGATTCCTTAGGGTTTTCTGTGTATAAGATCATGTCATCTGCAAATAGAGATAATTTTACTTCCTCCTTGCCAATCCAGATGCCCTTTATTTCTTTGTCTAGCCTAATTGCTCTGGCTAGGACTTCTAGCACAATATTGAATAAGAGTGATGATAAAGGGCATCCTTGTCTGGTTCCCGTTCTCAAGGGAAATGCTTTCAGGCTCTCTCCATTTAGAGTAATATTGGCTGTTGGCTTTGTATAGATGCCCTTTATTATGTTGAGGAATTTTCCTTCAATTCCTGTTTTGGTGAGAGTTTTTATCATGAACGGGTGTTGGACTTTGTCAAATGCCTTTTCTGCATTAATTGATAAGATCATGTGGTTTTTGTCTTTTATATGGTGGATTACATTAACGGTTTTTGTAATATCAAACCAGCCTTGCATACCTGGTATAAATCCCACTTGGTCGTGGTGGATTATTTCTTTGATATGTTGTTGAATTCTATTGGCTAGAATTTTGTTGAGGATTTTTGCATCTATGTTCATGAGGGTTATAGGTCTGTAATTTTCTTTTTTCGTGATGTCTTTACCTGGTTTTGGAATCAGGGATATGGTGGCTTCATAGAATGAGTTAGGCAGTATTCTGTCATTTTCTATGCTTTGAAATACCTTTAGTAGTAGTGGTGTTAACTCTTCTCTGAAAATTTTGTAGAACTCTGCAGTAAAGCCATCCAGGCCAGGGCTTTTTTTTGTTGGGAGTATTTTGATTACCGTTTCAATCTCTTTTTTTGTTATGGGTCTATTTAGTTGTTCTACTTCTGATTGTGTTAGTTTAGGTAGGCAGTGTTTTTCTAGGAATTCATACATTTCTTCTAGGTTTGCAAATTCGTTAAAGTACAATTTTTCGTAATAATCTGATATGATTCTTTTAATTTCAGTTGGGTCTGTTGTGATGTGACCCATCTCGTTTCTTATTCGGGTCATTTGTTTCCTTTCCTGTATTTCTTTAGTCAGTCTGGCCAATGGTTTATCAATTTTGTTAATTTTTTCAAAGAACCAGCTTTTGGCTTTGTTAATTCTTTCAATTGTTTTCCTGTTCTCTAATTCATTTAGTTCAGCTCTAATTTTTATTATTTGTTTTCTTCTGGTGCCTGATGGATTCTTTTGTTGCTCACTTTCTATTTGTTCAAGTTGTAGGGACAGTTCTCTGATTTTGGCTCTTTCTTCTTTTTGTATGTGTGCATTTATCAATATAAATTGACCTCTGAGCACTGCTTTTGCTGTGTCCCAGAGGTTTTGATAGGAAGTATTTTCATTGTCGTTGCATTCTATGATTTTAATACTGGTACTTTTTAAAACTTTCCACATGATCTTAATATATAGGTCCCTAGACTGGAGAAGAGAAGTCAGTTAGCATGGGAACTGAAGACAGGTCACTGGTACTCACAGAAAACAACTGGGTTCAGCCTTGAGCCAGAGGCTAGAACAACAGAGCTGAGTATTAAGATGTGAGTAAAAGATGAGAAAGTGGAAGTGATGCTGGTGGTTTGCAAAGAGGAACACACTGAGCTTACAGAAAGGAAGGATCAGAGGACTATAATTCTAGGACGGTGGAGGCTTGATCATTTTGTAATTCAAGGGGAAGACAGAAGAGAAAGAGACTGAAGACAAAGGAGAGAGGTAAGAAGTTATAAAATGAGACAAGGAAGGAGGAAATGAGCAGATAGAGGTTAGCTTTTGGAAAGACTGGCACCTCTTTCTATAGTAGTGAAAGTAGGAGTTAGTTAGAATTGCAAGTTAATTGGGAAGGAGGCTGGGGAAAATCCCACACGATGGTTTTTCTTTGTGAAGTGCAAAGGAAGGTGGCTTTCTGTGAGTGGAAAAGATGGAAGTGAGGTAGTTTATCTTTTGGCTTTATTGTGTGCTACAAAGAACACTCAGGTTTCATCCTCTTTCCTTAAACTTAAACCCAGTTTTCTCTTCTTTTAATTGAGTATATTAATCCTTACCTCATAGGGTTGCTGTGAGGATTAAATAGGATCAGACATATGAAGACCTAGCTTCTAATCAACACAGAATTTCTACTGCAATGTCCACTCCCTTCAGAGTGGACATTTAGAATGATGGGAATATAACTTCTAATATCTTCAAAAGCCAACAAAAGAGACTTCCAGGTCTGGACAAGATGGAGTAAACTCACTTCTACCTGTTCCTTCTGCTAAGTAAGCTAAAATCCCTGAACATTACATATACAGCAAACATAAGAAGACTCTGAAAGGGTGAGAAAAGAAAGCAGACCAGCTAGGGATCTTGGGACCTGAGGCATGATATGGTGGTAAGTCCCCTGGGTTTTCTTTTTGTCTAACATCTCCCAAATTTGGAGCTGAAGAAGCCAGCAACCTGTCAAGACATGCCAGTGGGCACAGACAAAAAAAAAAAAATACCAACAAAATCTTGCTTTCTTGGCCACAGGAACAGGAAAGGAGCAGCATAACAAAACAGAAATCTTTTAGACTATAAAAAAGACCAAATGAAAGTCTTAGAACTGAAAGAAAAAATCTGCAGCCAAACACCCTGGAAGGGAGGAGCCTAGACTTCTGCTCTCACCTGGCTGTAACAAGGCATCCCCCTCTTGTGCCGGAGTGATGTCGGAGAAGGCTAAGTGGAGAGCATGAACTCCCACACCTGCTCCGCAGTAACAAGGAGTCACTTCCCTCCGTCCCAGCTGTCAACACAGGGTGAGTGGGGAATCTGGACTTCCACCTCCAGTTGAGAGTAACAAGGTGGTGTTCCTCCTTCCTCCACCAGTACAATGTCAGAGAAGGCCTGCTGGAAGAAAAGATTTAAGTTCCCAGGACACAGTGGAAAGTCACTCATCAAACAAAGAACCAGAAGAAACTTAACTGAGAAAAAACAATTAATAGATGCCAGCACTTTGAAGACACAGATGTTGGAATTATCTGACAAGGATTTGAAAACAGTCATCATAAAAATGCTTCAGTGAGCAATTGTGAACATGCTTGAAACCAATGAAAAAATACGAAGCCTCAGCAAAGAAATAGAACATTTCACCAAAGAAACAGAACATTTCACCAAAGAAACAGAAGATATAAAGACGAACCAAATGAAAATTTTAGAACTGAAAAATACAAATAAAAAAACTCAATGAATGGCCTCAAGGGAAAATGGAGAGAATAAAGAAATCAGTGAAATTGAGAGCAGAAAACAGAACTGACCGAGTCTGAACAACAGAAGAAAGTAGACTGAAAAAAAAATTAACAGTCTCAGGGTCCTATGGGACTATAACAAACTGTTAAAAACTGTGTCATCAGAATCCCTGAATGAGGGGAGAAAGAGGAAGGGGCTGAAAAAAAGTATTCAAAGAAACAATGTCTAAAAATCTCCCCAAATTAACAAAAGACATAAACTTACAGATTCAAGGAGTTGAGCTAACTTCAAACACAATAACCCAATAAAATCCGTGCCAATACACACCATAGTTAAACTTCTGAAAACTAAAGACAGGGAAAAAAAAATCTCTGAAAGCAATGTGAGAGAAACAACACCTTACCTACAGAGAAAAAACAAAATAACAGGGGGCTTCTTAACCATGAAGGCTAGAAGAAAGTTGCTCAGTTTTTTTCAAGTTCTGAAAGAAAAGAATTGTCAACCAAGAATGCGACATCTAGTGAAAACATGCTTCAGGAATGAAAGAGAAATAAAAACATTCTCAGACAAAGCTAAGATAATTTGTTAGCAGCAGACCTACCCTAAAAGAATGGCTAAAGGACATTCTTGAAACACAATGGAAATGATAAAATAGGAATTTCGGAACATCAAGAAGGAAGAAAGAAAAATAGACTAGAAACTTTAGTGAATACAATCTCCTTTCCTCTTGAGTCTTCCTTATGTTTGACAGTTGAGGGAAATCAATGTTATTCAAGGAGCATAAGGGTGAGGCGTGTCCTACCTTGAAGAGGTTATAAACTAAATGGGATAGTTTATATTCGCAAAATGCTAAGAACAGACCTAACATATTATTAAGCAGATAGAATCATTTGCCAACTAAGTACAAATGTAGAAAGACCTAACAAAAGTCAACAAAAGGACACCCACTAGGAAAGAAGGCATTGAATCCCTTCTTTCTTCTCCCATAAATGTAAGCAGCAAAGTCAAGGTAGACAGAAATCAACCCAGCTCTGCCATCCGAGTCCTATATGGAACTATCTGTTCTTAGCGTACTGAAGTGGAGGTGCTCAGAGATACCTTGAGGGGAGATGGGAGTTCTTTTTCAAGTGATTTCCTGAGCCTCATCTACGAAGTGGATATAAATCTACCCGATGGAGACTTTTGAAAAGAAGTCGATAACTATATATGTACCAGCACTTTGTAAACTGCACTGTTCTGCAACGATACATTTCCTTTTCACAGGATGGGCCCCTAATTCAGGCTGGGATGGAGAGGAGCAGTGAAAGCTTCCTGGAAGATAATAACTGAACTGGATCACAAAGTATGAAGAAAGGAAAGAGGGGGCATTCTAAGCCATGAGAGCAGCATGGCCAAGGTGAGAGCAGGATTGGCATATCTGAAAACCTGCCTGAAGTTCACACAGCTAGATGTGAGAGTGGCAAGGAATGGGGCTTGCAGGAGAGGTGATGCCAAGGATACTAGCAGGGCCATGGAGCACTCTGCATATCCTACTCAGGAATTTAGACTTTAGAAGGCTGTGGGAAAACAATAAAGGCCTGTGAATAGGGAGTGATGCAATCAGATTTGTAATTTAGAAAGCTCACTTGGAGGGTAGTGCAGTAGACGGAAGGGAGGAGGTGATGACTACAGAGAGGTCGCAGCCAGGAGGCAGGGATATTGATCCAGGTCAGAAACATCGAAGATCTAAGTTAAGTCAATCATATCGGAGGTGTAGATGGAATGCACAAGACAATAGCTGATGAACAGGAAGGTAAAGGAAAGAATTGAGGCTGACCCCCTTTGAGATGATAGATCAATGATGATTCCATGTACTCAGTAGAAGGAGAAGCCATTTTGGGGAAAAGAGCAAATTCATTTTCAGAAAGTTAAATCTGTTGTACGTGTGGGACAAGCAAGTAGAGGTGCCTAACAGATGGTTAAACATGGGGTTCTGGAGCATAGGAGAGATATCTGGTGTGGAGATAAAAATATGTTATTGGGAACACTGACTTAAGCTAGTATGAAAGATACTTTGGACCCATTGGTTTTCAAACTCCCCACCCTCCTCATTTCTGGGGAATTTTTTTAAAGATAGTCAAAAAGGGAACCCCAATATTACAAACCTATTTTAAAGATTCTTTAGACAGTTTATATCTCCACCCTAGGGTTGCATGGATCACAGTCTGAAAACTCTTGGATTCATAATGACCTGTCCCAAGAATACGGCTGCCAAGATACACTTTCCTAGATAGAGAATCCTCAGTAATGTGTTCAGCGTTGCACATACTTAGTCAACAAGTTCCTTCTGCATCCAACCTAAATCTCTTTTTTCTGTTTAAGCCCTTTCATTTGGTTCTTGTCCACATTGGAGACAGATTAATTTATTGCTATCAGCTTGCACAATAACACTTTTTAATTTTAAACTTGTGATTTGATTATTCCAAATGTATGGATGAAAAATAAAAAATGCAGTTAAGAGATTTCTAAATTTTGACTGATAATGAAAATTCTCTGTTGGCTTCCCATGCCCCTAGAATAAGAATCAAAATAGTTATAATGGCTGACAAGGCCTGCGTGGCCTGGGCCCTGACTGCCCCTTCAGCCTCACTGCACGCCCCTCTCACCCTGGCACTCCACCCTCCAGTCACATTGGGTTTCTTTCCATTGCTAGGTAGCACCAGGCCTTATTTTCACTGACTGCTAGTTTAAAATGACTGCAAATAAATTGCCATACAATTTAGGATCACGGCCAGAAATGAGGTCACTTTCTTTCTCCTGGGTGTCCGTTTCCTTATCTCTAAAGTAAGAAGGCTGAACTAGTGGGGTTAGACTACAAGATTGGGATCCCTGGGTTCCCAGGGTGCCCTCAGTAATATAAGTGGGGATCAGCAGACTTAATAAAATTCAACTTTTTCCCATGATAAGACTACAAAAGGAATAAACATTCACTAAGTGCCCACTTACCAAGATCAGATTTCCTCACAGTTACTCAGTGAGGTGCTAGTATACCTATTTTACCAGCCCACAGGGATTTAGATAACTTTCCTAGGGCACGGCTGGGATTTTATGAGGCTAAACAAAACAAAAATTCAACTTTCTTTTAAATGGAATGGTATCAGTTTAATAATGTAACCAGGATTATACAGTTCACAGAAGAAAAAAATAAGTTTATTTTTGTTTGATGGTTACCTTTCAAAACGTGGGTCCACGGGAGAGGTGGATAATCAAAAGTATCCTTCTCAATAAAATTGAGAACCAATGGAATGGTTGTTTTCTAAAGCAGCGGCCTTCCAGATTAAAACAAAACAAAGAAACTAGGACTCTAAGACCGTCTGTTAGAACACAGAATATGTGCATTGATAGGCAGCTGGCACAAGGTACCAAATCCTCAGTAAATGAAATGAGGTTGGTCCAAGTCTGAAATCTCAGGTTTTTCCTTCTCCATTTACCCACCGTCATTGAGTCATTTTCAACTGATAGTGACCCTGTTTCCAAGGCTATAAATCTCTACAGAAGCAGACTGCCACATCTTTCTCCCACGGAGCTCCTGGTGGGTAGGAACTGCCAAATTTTCAGTTAGCAGCCAAGCGCTAAGCCACTGTGCCACGAGGGCTCCTTTTTCTCCACTTAGAACATCTTTTTTGTTTTTGGAAACTTAGTCATGATTTTTCTATTTAATATTAACTAGCTTATGTGAATGTGACTATTTCTTTGGCCCCTGCCACCCACCCTTCATAACTCATAGTCATCTTTTTTTTTAAAAAAAATAATATTTTATTGTGTTCTCAGTGAAGGTTTAGCATTCAGTATCATTAGTAACATTCTTCACAATGCATGAACATTCTCATTATTTCCACTGTTTGTTCCGTTTCCATTAATCTAGTTTCCCTGTCCCCTTACATTCTCATCTTCATTTTAAAGTAATCTTTGAACGCTTTGACTTATAGGTGATTTTTTAAAGGAGCACAGTACTTATGGGTGATATTCATTACTTTGTCAGCCTGTCTGTTATATAGCTACAAGGTGACCTCTGGGGTTAGTTTCAGTTCAAGGTTTGAAGAGTATCTCCGGACAATAGTCTACAGAAGTCCTCCAGTATCAACCAGCCCAGTAAATCTGTTCTGTTTTAGGAATATGAGGTTCCGTTTCATATTTTATCCTATTCTATCAGGGTCCATGTATTGTGGCCCTGATTAGAACAGCCATCAGCCACCATCTAATTCTTCTTGTTTCAGGGTAGATGAAGCCGTGGTTCATATAGATTATATATCCCATAGACTAGTTTCTCCTTTGAGGTTTTGGTATCCTTCTTTCTCTTTTTCTCTAGACAAGTAGAGACAAATAGTTGTATATTAGATGGCCACTCACAAGCTTTTAAGAATCCAGACACTACTTACCAAACTAGGATGTGGAACATAACTTTATGAACTACATTATGACAACTGATCGAGATGTTCCACAAGTTCGTGGTCCTAATCCTTCAAACCCAGAAAACCAATCCCACAAGGTGGTTGGTTATATCTAAGAGGTGACTGTGCTTCCTATGTGCCTTATTATATATATGAATATATGCACATATAGTCACACTGGTGCTACCATAGTTATATAGTGCTGCTATGAATCGACTCGATGGCACTGGGTTGGGTGGGTATAACAAAATAGCACAAGTGGCTGGCTTTAACAAAGAGAAATTTATTCTCACACAGTCTAGGAGGCTAAAAGTTTGAATTCAGGGTGCCAGATCCAGGGTAAGGCTTTCTCTCTCTGTTGGTTCTGGGGGAAGGTCCCTGTCATCAGTCTTCCCCAGTCAAGGAGCTTCTCAGCACAGGGACCCCAGGGCCAAAGGATGAGCAATGTTCCTGTTGCTTTTTTCTTGGTGGTATGAGGTCCTCCTGTCTCTCTGCTCGCTTCTGTCTTTTATATCTCAAAAGAGATTGGCTTAAGACACAATCTAATCTTGTAGATTGAGTCCTGCCTCATTAACATAACTGCCTCTAATCCTGCCTCATTAACATCGCAAAGGTAGGATTTACAACACATAGGAAAATCACACCAAAATGGTGGACAACCAAGCAATACTGGGAATCATGGCCCAGCCAAGTTGACATATTTTGGGGGGACATGATTTAATCCATGACAGATGCATATACATATGCATATGTATACACCTATGTATACACACACATATACTCATATACACATACCTGTCATAGTTATCTAGTGCTGCTAAAACAGAAATATCACAAATGGAAAGCTTTAACAAACAGAAATTTATCCTCTCACAGTCTAGGGTGCTAAAAGTCCGAATTCAGGGCACCAGCTCCAGGGGAAGGCTTTCTCTCTCTGTTGGCTCTGGAGGAAGGTCCTTGTCATCAATCTTCCCTTGGTCTAGGAGCTTCTCAGTACAGGGACCCCAGGTTCAAAGGATGTGCTCTGCTCTCGGCTCTTTTCTTGGTGGTATGGGGTCCCTTTCTTCTCTCCTCAATTCTTTCTTTTTATATCTCGAAAGAGACTGACTCAAGATACAACCTAATCCTATAGATTGAGTCCTGCCTCATTAACATAACTGCCTCTAATCTTGCCTTATTAGGGTTTACAGAACATGGGATAATCACATCAGATCACAAAATGGTGGACAGCGACACAACACTGGGAATCGTGGCCTAGCCAAGTTGACATGTATTTTGGGCAAACACAATTAAATCCATGGCAATGCCTATACACATACATGCCTACATACATACGTATATACCCACACATATATTTTTTGGTTGTTTGTGCTGTTGTTGCAAAATTATATATGCCACAGCAATTACCAACAGGTTCTTTTTTCTTGTGTACATTTTATTGACATTGTTTACCTTTCTCATCAAGCTGTGTACACTTCACCCTCACTCAGTGTTACCTTTCCCATAATCAAAAATAACAAGTGTCTACTGTCTAGAGAGTGAATTTCCATCTCCCCCCACCCCATCCCCGTACCTGTTCATATTATTTCATAATAGTGAAAACACACACAATATATATATATTTTTTTTTGCGATTGACTTATTTTGCTCAACATAATGTCCTCCAGGTTCATACATGTTCCAAGATGTTTTGGGAACTTGTTTTTCTTTATCACTGAGTAATATTCCATTGTATGTATGTATCACACTAACATTCACCTTTAACTTTCACCTTAAATATTATCTCCTTAGAAAGTCTCACCTCTCTGGACTAGGTGAGTTCTCTGATCATGCACTCCCAGAGCATCTTTGTTTTTCTAAATTTTATTTGGTTTTTTGTTATTATTGAGAATATACACAGCAAAACATACACCAATTCAACAGTTTCTATATGTACAATTAAATGACATCGAATGCATTCTTCTAGATCTGTGACCATTCTCACCCTCTTTTTCTGAGTTGTTCCTACCTCATTAACATAAACTCATTGCCCCCTAAGGTTCCTATCTAATCTTTTGAGTTGCTATTGTCAGTTTGATTCCATACAGTTCTTAAAAGAGCATAATGCTCAAGGCAGGCCTTTTTTACTCATTAAGCTAAACTATTGTTCATTTTTCAGATGATTTGAGGGGATATTTTTGGTTTAAGGTTTAAAGATGATATCAGGGCAATAGTTTCATATGTTCATCTACCTTCCATGGCTCCAGAAAGTCTAGAGTCTATGAGAATTTGAAATGCTGTTCTGCATTTTCCCACTTCTGATCAGGATTCTTCTATGGAATCTTTGTCCAAAAGGTTCAGTTATGGTAGCCAGGCACCACCCAGTTTTTCTGGTCTCATGGCAAAGGAAGGAGTTGTTCATGGAGGCAATTAGCCACACATTCCGTATTCTCCTCCTATTCCTAATTCTCCTTCTTAATCTATTGCTGCAGGTGAATGGAGACCAATTGTGCCTTGGATGGCTGATTGCCAGCTTTTAAGACCACAGACATTATGCAACGAACTAGGAGGTAGAACAGAAGCACTAAACACGTTATTAGGTCAGTTATCTGGGACGTACCATAAAACCATGACCCTAAATCTCCAAACTAAGGAACCAGAATCCCATGAGCTGTTTGGTTGTACAGAAGCAGCCTTAGCAACTACTCTTTTTTTTTTTCTTTTTGTCTTCGTAAATATATCTATAGCACAACTTTTGCCGTTTCAAATTTTTACATTTGTACAATTTATTGACAGCAATTACAATAATCAGCTGTGCAACCCTAAGCTTAATCAATGTGATTTTTCCATCACCATTAACCCCCTTTATCCTCTCTCCCGCTTGCCCCTAATAACCACCAATAAACTGTGATCTCTATATAGTTGCCTTTTCTTGTCTTTTCATGTAAGTGAAGTCATACGATATTTGTCCTTTTGTGATTGGCTTATTTTGCTCAGCATGATATCTTTAAGCTCCATCCATAGTTTAGCATGTATCAAGGCTTCGTTTCTTCTACCAGCTAAGTAATATTCCACTGTATGTACCTACCACATTTTGTTTATCCATTTATCCGTTGACGGCATTCAGGTTGTTTCCACCTTTTGGTTATTGTGAATAGAGCTGCAATGAACACTAGTGTACAAGTCTCTTTTTGAGTCTCTGCTTTCAAGTCTTTTGGGTATATACATAGGAGTGGAATTTCTGGGTCATATGGTAGTTCTAGGGAGCCCATATGAGGCAGTAGATAGGCACTCAGCTACTAACCAAAAGGTCAGTGGTTCGAACCCACCAGCTGCTACTCAGGAGAAAGATGTGGCAGTCTGCCTCCGTAAAGATTACAGCCTTAGTAACCCTATGGGGCAATTCTGCTCTGTCCTATAGGGTCACTACGAGTCAGAATCAACTCAATGGCAAAGTTTTTTTTTGTTTTTATGGAGTTCTATTTTGCACAACCACCACACTGTTTCCACAAGAATTAGACCATTCTGCATTCCCACCAGCAATGGATAAGGGTTCCAATTTCCCCACATCCATATATATGTACACACATGTATACACATATATATACATATATATGTATATATATATATTAGCCATCCTCTTTGTGGTTTTGATTTGCATCTCTTTGATGGCTAATGGTGCTTAGCATATTTTCAAGTGTCCGGTGGCCATGTGAATGTCCTCTTTAGTGAAGTGTCTATTCAAGTTCTCTGCCTAATTTATAATTGGGTTATTTGTCTTTTTGTTGTTAAATTGTCAAAGTTATATATATATATTGGTAATCAGATTCTTACTGGATATATGGTTTCTGAAGATATTCTCCTAGTTGGTACCTTATGTCTTTTCAGTTTTTTGTTAAAGTCTCCAGATGGACAAAATTTTTTAAATTTTTATGAGGTCCTACTTATTTTCAGACTGCAGCAGCTGATACAAATCTTTTGTTTCTTCATCTTTGGCCCTAGTGGTTGGTGCATAAATTTGAATAATAATCGTATTAACTGGTCTTCCTCGTAGGCTTATGGGTATTACCCTATCACTGACAGCGTTGTACTTCAGGATAGATCTTGAAATGTTCTTTTTGACGATGAATGCAGCACCACTCCTCTTCAAGTTGTCATTCCCAGCATAGTAGACTATATGATTGTCCAATTCAAAATGGCCAATACCAGTCCATTTCAGCTCACTAATGCCTAGGATATGTGTGTTTATGCGTTCCATTTCATTTTTGATGATTTCCAATTTTCCGAGATTCATATTTCATACATTCCAGGTTCCAATTATTAATGGATGTTTACAGCTGTTTCTTCTCATTTTGAATCAGGCCACATTAGCAAATGAAGGTCCTGAAACCTTTACTCCAACCACGTCATTAAGGTGGACTCTACTTTGAAGAGGCAGCTCTTTCCAGTCATCTTTTGAGTGCCTTCCAACCTGGGGGGCTCATCTTCCAGCACTATATCAGACAATGTTTCACTGCTATTCATCAGGTTTTCACTGGCTAATGCTTTTCAGAAGTAGACTGCTAGGTCCTTCTTCCTAGTCTGTCTCAGTCTGAAAGCTCAGCTGAAACCTGTCCTCCATGGGTGAACCTGCTAGTATCTGAATACTGGTGGCATAGCTTCCAGCATCACAGCAACATGCAAGCCCCCACATTATGACAAACTGATTGACACTAGGTACAAAGATGAAGAAATAGAAGATTTATATCAGCTGCACACTCTGAAATTGATCGAACATGCAATCACAATGCATTGATAATTACTGGTGATTGGAATGCGAAAGTTGGAAACAAAGAAGAAGGGTCAGTAGTTGGAAAATATGGCCTTCGTGATAGAAACAATGCCGGAGATCGAATGATAGAATTTTGCAAGACCAACGACTTCGTTGCAAATACCTTCTTTCACCACCATAAACGGCGACTATACACATGGACCTCACCAGATGGAACACACAGAAATCAAATTGACTACATCTGTGGAAAGAGATGATGGAAAAGCTCGATATCATCAGTGAGAACAAGGCCAGGCGCCGACTGTGGAAAGACCATCCATTGCTCACGTGCAAGTTCAAGCTGAAACTGAAGAAAATCAGAGCAAGTCCACAAGAGCCAAAATATGACCTTAAGTACATCCCACCTGAATTTAGAGACCATCTCAAGAATAGATTTGATACATTGAACACTAGTGACCAAAGACCAGACGAGTTGTGAAATAACATCAAGGACATCATCCATGAAGAAAGCAAGGGGTCATTGAAAAGACACGAGAGAAAGAAAAGACCAAGATGGATGTCTGAGGAGACTCTGAAACTTGCTCTCGAATGTCAAGCAGCTAAAACAAAAGGAAGAATTGATGAAGTAAAAGAACTGAACAGAAGATTTCAAAGGGTGGCTCAAGAAGACAAAGTAAAGTATTATAATGACATGTGCAAAGAGCTGGAGATGGAAAACCAAAAAGGAAGAACATGCTCGGCATTTCTCAAGCTGAAAGAACTGAAGAAAAAATTCAGGCCACGAGTTGCAATAGTGAAGGATTCCATGGGGAAAATATTAAATGACACAGGAAGCATCAAAAGAAGATGGAAGGAATACACAGAGTCATTATACCAAAAAGAATTAGTCGATGTTCAACCATTTCAAGAGGTGGCATATGATCAGGAACCCATGGTACTGAAGGAAGAAGTCCAAGCTGCTCAGAAGCCATTGGCAAAAAACAAGGCTCCAGGAATTGATGGAATATCAATTGAGATGTTTAAACAAACAGATGCAGCACTGGAGGTGCACACTCATCTATGCCAAGAAATATGGAAGACAGCTTCCTGGCCAACTGACTGGAAGAGATCCATATTTATGTCTATTCTGAAGAAAGGTGATCCAACCGAATGTGGAAATTATATAATAATATCATTAATATCACACGCAAGCAAAATTTTGCTGAAGATCATTCAAAAATGGCTGCAGCAGTATATTGACAGGGAACTGCCGGAAATTCAGGCCAGTTTTAGAAAAGGACGTGGAGCCAGGGATATCATTGCTGATGTCATATGGATCCTGGCTGAAAGCAGAGATTAAACAGAAGGATGTTTACCTGTGTTTTATTGACTATGCAAAGGCATTCAACTGTGTGGATCATAACAAATTGTGGATAACATTTCAAACAATGGAAATTCCAGAACACTTAATTGTGCTCATGAGGAACCTTTACATAGATCAAGAGGCAGTTGTTCGGACAGAACAAGAGGATACTAATCAGCAAAGGTATGTGTCAGGGCTGTATTCTTTCACCATACCTATTCAATCTTTATGCTCAGCAAATAATACGAGAAGCTGGACTATATGAAGAAGAACAGGGCATCAGAATCAGTGGAAGACTCATTAACAACTTGTGTTATGCAGATGACACAACCTTGCTTGCTGAAAGTGAAGAGGACCTGAAGCACTTGCTAAAGAAGATGAAAGACCACAGCCTTCAGTATGGATTGCACCTCAACATAAAGAAAACAAAAATCCTCACAACTGGACCAATGAGCAACATCATGATAAACAGAGAAAAGATTGAAGTTGTCAAGGATTTCATTTTACTTGGATTCACAATCAACAGCCATGGAAGCAGCAGTCAAGAAATCAAAAGATGCATTGCATTGGGTAAATCTACTGCAAAGGACCTTTTTAAAGTGTTGAAGAGCAAAGATGTCACCTTGAAGACTAAGGTGCGCCTGACCGAAGCCATGGTATTTTCAATTGCATCATATGCATGTGAAAGCTGAACAATGAATAAGGAGAACCGATAAGAAGAACTGACGCCTTTGAATTGTGGTGTTGGCGAAGAATATTGAATATACCATGGACTACCAAAAGAACAAACAAATGTGTCTTAGAAGAAGTACAACCAGAATGCTCCTCAGAAGCAATGATGGCTAGACTGCGTCTTACATACTTTGGAAATGTTGTCAGAAGGGATCAGTCCCTGGAGAAGGACATCATGCTTGGCAGAGTACAGGGTCAGCGGAAAAGAGGAAGACCCTCAATGAGGTGGATTGACACAGTGGCTGCAACGATGAACTCAAGGATAACAACGATTGTAAGGATGGCTCAGGACCAGGCAGTGTTTGGTTCTGTTGTGTGTAGGGTCACTTTGAGTCGGAACCGACGCGACAGCACCTAATAACAACAACAGCATTGATTTATTTTGTCTTTTGCCATTTGTATTTTTGTTATTAGATAATCCATTGTTAAAAGCTAGGTCCAACAGCATTAACCCTGCATTTTCTTCTAAAAATTTTATGGTTTTCATTTGCACTTTTTGGTCCTTAATGCATTTTGAATTTATTTTTGTGTACGTTGTGAGACATGGATCCTATCTCATTTTTCTGCATGTGGAAATCCAATCTTTCTAGCACCATTTATTGAAGAGACTCTTCTTTCTCCATTGAATGGACTTAGCACATTTGTCAAAAACCAGTTGAGCCCAACAACGGATGAATGGATAAACAAATTATCATATATTCATACAATGGAATACTACCCAATAATAAAGAACAGTGTTGAATCCGTGAAACATCTCATAACTTGGATGAATCTGGAAGGCATTAGGCTGAGTGAAATTGGTCAGTCACAAAAGGGCAAATATTGTATGAGACCACTATTATAAGAACTCAAGAAAAAGTTTAAACGCAGAAGAATACATTCTTTGATGGTTACGAGGGTTGGGGGGGAAGGAGAGGGGTATTCACTAACTACATAGTAGACAAGAATTATCTTAGGTGAAGGGAAGGATAACGGGGAAAATGGCACAACTGGACTAAACCAAAAGCTAAAAAGTTTCCTGAATACAACAAAACTCTTTGAGGGACAGAGTAGCAGGGGCAGGGGTCTGGGGACCATGGTTTCAGAAGACTTCTAGGTCAACTGGCATAATAAAGTTTATTAAGACAATGTTCTGCATCCCACTTTGGTGAATGGCTTCTGGGCTCTTAAAAGCTAGCAAGTGGCCATCTAAGATGTGTCAATTGGTTCCAGCCCACTTGGAGCAAAGGAGACTGAAGAACACCAAAGACACCAGAAAAATATTAGCACAAGAGACAGAAAGGGCCACATAGACCAGAGATTCCATCAGCCTGAGACCGGAAGGACTAGATGGTACCTGGCTAAGACCAAGACCACCCTGACAGGGAACACAATAGAGAGTCCCTGATGGAGCGGGAAAATAGTGGGGTGCAGAATTCAAATTCTAGTAAAAAGACCAGACTTAATGGTCTGACTGAAACTGGAGGGACCCTGGAAGACATGGCCCCTGGATTCTCTGTTAGCCCAGAACTGAAACCATTGCCGAAGCCAAGCCTTCAGACAAAGATTAGACTGGACTATAAGACAGAAGATGATACTCATGAAGAGAATGCTTCTTAGCTCAAGTAGATAAAAGAAAAAAAAAAAAATTTTTTTTTTTATGTGACTAAATGGGCAGCTCCCTCCCAAGAGTGAGATGAGAAGGCAAAAAGGGACAAGAGCTGGTTGAATGGATACAAGAAATGCAGAATGGAAAAGAGTGTGCTGTTACATTATAAGGAGAACAACTAGGGTCACATAACAATGTGTCCATAAATTTTTGTATGAGAAACTGACTTGAACTGTAAACTTTCTCTTAAAGCATAATGAAAATAAATAAATCAAACAAAAACCAGATGACCATAGATGTGTGGGTTTTTTTCCTGTACTCTCAATTCTATTCCATTGGTCTCTGTGTCTATTGTTATACCAGTACAAATTTGTTTTGATTACTGTAGCTATATGCTTTAAAATCAGGAAGTGGGAGTCCTCCTACTTTGTTCTTCTCTTTCAACACTGTTTTAGCTATTGGGGGGCTATTGCCATTCCGTATAAAGTTGAGGATTTGCTTTCTATTTCTGTAAAGAAGGCTGTTGGAATTTTTATCGGGATTGCCTTGAATCTATAGACAGCTTTGGGTAGTAGTGACCTCTTAACAATATTAAGTCTTCCAGACCATCAACCTGGAACCTCCCAGAGCATCTTGCCCTTGGCCATCACAGTACTTAACACACTTGAAATTTCTAACTTCTAAATTTTAGGCTTCATAGGCTCTTATTTGCAGGTCAAAGCCTAGAGGCCAACCCAGAGTCTAAGCCATAATGGCACTCAATAAACCTTTGTTCTGTGAGTAAATCAAGGTAGACTAAATAGGGCAGGAGCTGTGCCTATTCCCACAGTATTGCCTGTCCCTACTATTTTTTTTTTTTTACCATGGTGCTTTCAGATGTTGAACTGAGGTGCACTCCCTCCATGTGTTCCCTGATACTTCCCACAGATGAGGTGGTGGGGTGCTTTAGGAGTCAGACAGAAATTCTGTATCTTTCCTGCATAGCTGCTGCCCTAAAATACAGATTACTTTTCATGAGAAACTGTCCTATAAGATTCCAAGACACTATCAGATGACTAGAAACATTAGACAACAGTCCCTTTAGTTGTATATTTTCTCAATATTAAAGTGCTTTATTAACATATTAGGTCCTTGGCTGATACAAGTGGTGTGCAATTGGATGTTAAGCCAAAGGTTGGTGGTTTGAACCCACCCAGTGGTGCCACAGAAGACAGATCTGGTGATCTGCTTCTGTAAAGGTTACAGCCAAGAAAAGCCTATGGAGCAGTTCTGCTCTGCACCACATGGGGGTCTCTGAGTCAGAATCAGCTCAATGGCAACAAGTTTGGGTTTTTCTGTTCATTTAGTTATGTATTATTTTCTTTCAGTCCGTACAAAGACACTGTTTTAAGAATCTTAGAATAATCTGATCTGAGCTGTTCATATCTAACCTTTCAAGTGAAAACTAACACCATAAAAGTTAAGACTTGTCCCAAGTCTAATACTTAGTAGGAAAAGCACGGTGTATTGTTTCCTATTGCTGCATGACAAGTTATCACTAACTTAGCTTAACACACCACCCATTTATGCAGTTCAGAAGCCCTGCATAGTGTGAGTGGAGTCTCCGCTCAGGGCCTCACAAGGCTGAAATCAAGGTGTCTGGCGGACTGAGTTCTAGTCTGGAGGCTTTACGAAAGGACCTCCTTCCAAGCTCATTCTTGCTGGCAGGATTCAGTTCCTTTCAGTGCAGGACTGAAGACCCCATTTCCTTGCTGGCCATTGGCTGAAGGTTGCTCCCAGCTCCTACATGCCATTCTCAGGTCCATTTCAGATGGTCCCTTCCATTTCAAGCCAGCAACACTGCGTCAAATCCTTCTCATGCTTCTAAGCTCTCTGACTTCTTTTTCTGCTATCAGTTAGAAAAAAAAAAAAAAACCTCTGCTTTTAAAGGGCTTGTGTGACTAGGTTTAGCCCACCTAGACAATCTCTTTCTTAAAGTCAACTGTACCACATAATACAACATAATCAGGGGAGCAATATCTATCAAATTCACAGTCCCAAGGATTATACAGGGCATGTATATGACAGGAGAGGGGGGGATCTTGGACAACGTCTTAGAATCCTGCCCATCATACATGGGATTTAGAAAATGGGCTTAATATGCAAAACTAGAAATAGAACTACCCTTTATAATCTAGCAATCCCACTCCTAGGCATATACCTTACAGACCTAAAAGGAGTGACACAGACAGATATATGCACGTCTATGTTCATGCATTGGTTAAGAGCTACGGTGAGCTACAGCTGCTAACCAAAAGGTCAGCAGTTCAAACCCACCAGCAGCTCTTTGGAAACCCTATGAGGCAGTTCTGCTCTGTCCGATGTGGTCGCTATGAGTTGGAACTGACTCAACAGCAACAGGTGTGTTTGTGTGTGTGATGCTCATTCCAGCTTTATTCACAAAAACAACAACAACAGCAACAACAAAAAATGGAATCAACTGAGGTGTCCATTAGTTGCCGAACGGATAAGCAAAATGTGGTACATACTTACAATGGACTACTATACATTCAGAAAGAACAATGATGAGTCTGTGAAACATATCATAAGCTGGATGGACCTAGAGGGCATAAAGCTAAGTGAAATAAATCAAGCACATAAGGACAAATATTGTGACCCCTCTTTTATAAGAAGACAAGAATAGACATATAAAGAGATCAATGTTCAATGATGGTTACCAGGGGGAGGAGAGAAACGAGGGGGAAGCATGCCCTAGATCATAATACTTGTTATTTTTGGTGATGGGAAAAGTGGCACCAAATATGGGTGTAGTAAGTACGGCTTGACCAAGGTAAATGATGTCACTAAGAAGTGCTCAAGAGAAAAGGATGCTTATACTAAAGAATCTGACATACATAATTTGGCAACAACACCAACAATGACCAAAAAATGACTGTGTATGATCACATATGTATGCATATAGACATCTAGGTATATGGGTAGGTACAGGTGTATACATAAGTGTACACAGACAGAAGACAGAAGTATGTGTAAGTACAGCTATGTGTGTGCAGGCATTAAGGAATTCATAGAAGACAAAATTACAGATACTCCTCAGACATAATCAAATAGCTTGAAAGATTGGTTTTCGAGGTCTGAAAATTAGGACCTTAGTCTCATGGGACAACTCAGCCAACTGGCACAATATGGTTCACAAAGTTCACATTCTGCGTCCTAGTGAAGTGAGTAGTGTCTGGGTCCTAAAACCTTGTGTGTGGCCATCTGAGATACAACTACTTGTCTCTACTTGTCAGGAGCAAAAGAGTAAGAAGGTAACCAAAATCACTGACAAGAAACAAGTTTACAAGTACGATAGCTTACATGAGCCACGATCTCAACTACCCTGAGACCAGAAGAACTAGATGATATCTGGCTACCACCACTGACCAATCTGACCAAGACTACAAGAGATAAACCTGGTTAGAAAGGGAGAAAAATGCAGAACAAAACTCAAATTCATGAAAACAGCCAGACTAACTGGGCCACTGAGACCACAGAACTCCCTGAGACTATTGCCCTGAGATGCTCTTCAAACCTCAAGCCAAAACTACCCCTTGAGAACACCTTTTAAAGGAAAAACAGAGTGGCGCACAAAATAAAGGATATTACCTATTATGTTGGTGCTCTACTTAAAAAAAAAAAAGTCTGTATGAATCCATAAGGTCAACATTTAATCCAAAGCAAAGATGAGAAGATAAGGGGGCAGGGAATCTAGAGTACTGGAAGTGAAACAACCAGAACACAAATAATGAGAACGTTGATACAATATGAAAAATGTAACTAATGTCATTGATCAATTTGTGTGTAATTGTCAAAGGGGAACTTAATTTGCTGTGCAAACTTTCACCAAAAACACAATAAAATTTTATTAAAAAAAAGAAAAAGAGATAGATTTGATACCAGTGTTACCACTCACCATCTCTGCAATTGGTCAAATCATTAAATTTTACTGAGCCTGTGTTTCTTCACACCAGTGTCTGTCAGCTTGTCATACTGAGGTAGCTTGTGTGTTGCTGTGATGCTGGAGGCTATGCCACCAGTATTTCAAATACCAGCAGGGTCAACCATGGTGGACAGGTTTCAGCAGAGCTTCCAGACTAAGACAGACTAGGAGGAAAGGCCTGGCAATATACTTCCAAAACTTAGCCAGTGAAAACCTTATGGATCACAACAGAATATTGTTTGACTCACTTGCTTTGGATACATCATCAGGAAGGGTCAGTTGTTGGAGGAGGGCTTCATGTTTGGTAAAGTAGAGGGCCAGTGAGGGTAAGGGAGACCCTTGGTGAGATGCATATGACAAGAGTCACAATGATGGACATAAATATGCTGGCAATCATGACGATGACACATGACCAGACAATGTTTTGTTCTGTTATACATAAGGTGGTTATGAGTTGGAGTCAACTCCATAGCAGCTATCTGTCTCTATTTTCTGTTTCTTCATCTGTAAAATGGGAATGATACACATCCCGCAGGGTTTTTGTTTGAGTTAATAAAGCATATGAAGGTGCTTTTACAGTATAAAACTCTACCTGGCAGGGTTTAGTTGGAGTAATAGGTACAAGTGTATGGCACAATGAATGTATCTCCCTTACTAACGTTCCTTAAGGTCAGAGGCTATGTCTCTTAGGGCCTGCCAAGTCAGGGGCTTCCTCCTCTGCTGTGTGAGGCTCACTTTTAATCACAATGCGGTGGAAGTTTAAAGAACCAAAAAAAGGAGAGTAGCTAAAGGGTTTCAAATGGCCCTTTATTGCCTATGCAAGACAACTCTAAGCCACATGCTGATATATCTGGACTCCTTCTAGCACGCAGATGAGGGTGGGATTCCTTCCAGTCCTGGCCCCCAGGCTAGTCTGGCTCACCTTGTACAGAATAGGGACCTAACACAGAGGACTGCACTACAGCAAGCATTGTGGAGCTGACTAGGCAAGTCCATGTACTCTGCCCCCTTTGAACATTCCCTAGGGCAAAAATTGGGAGTTGTAACCACATCTAATCATAACTCTCCTCATCTTGATTTGGAACACTGAGGGGCAAATTTCTCTATTGTCTGAAAGAACCCCTGAATGCCAGCCAGCACAAGTGGCTGTTTTGGTGCATTTTTCTTTTCCTTCAGTATGACTTATTTTCTGAGAAAGGAGCACACAGATCTTGATGTAACTTGCTTAAGAGTGATGAGTGCAGTATATCAATCCCATTTGCCCTTCAAGCAAAATTAATCATTATGTGATGGTCTCCTTTAAACCCATCTTGCTAAGAACATAGAAGAGAGCACAGAAACTGGTACATGACAGATATTCTGATAAGCATGTGTTGAATGAACAGGTGGATGGATGAATGAATGGAGAAAATGGTGAGCTAGATCCCAGTTCTCCTATCTCCCTGTCACCCTTTCTAATACAGCGCTCTGTTTCACACTAGATTAGCCTGGTGTCTGTCTTTTGAAAAGATATAACAAGCAGAAATTAAGGCTGTAGCTAAACTTGAATATGCCAGCACCAACAGCCACTAGTAAATCCCAAGCCAGCCTATAAAGCTGAAATCCTCTCTAGGAAGAGCCTCACAGCTGAGGAAGTAAGCAGCTGGCTGACCATCTGCTGCTTTTCTTCTCTGGGGAGTCTGAGCTGAAGGAACTTGAGGTTAATGAATTCTATCTGGCGCATGTGTCTTGTCCTTGCACAATCTGTGAGCCTGGGTCTTGTTCACTTTAGAAGACAAAACATGCACTTGAAATGCCGTAGGAATGCACATGCCTATACAATGATTAGTTTTCTTGCCCTAGTGATACAGCCTATTATGACTATTGGTAGGTAACTAAACTCCCTCTTAAATGCCTATGCATACTTTCATTTCTCCAAACTATTCAAGTATTTATTCCATAAACATTCACTAAGTGCCTAACATATGTCAGTTATTTTGCTAGGTAGTGGGGATTGAGACAAATTAGGAGAATGGTCTAAATGAAAAAAGGACAAAAGGACATTAACATTTATTGAGAACCAACATTGAGCCACTGTGCTAAATGCTAAAAGTCACAGGAAAGCAAGTCACAACATTTTAGTTTAATATCTGCCCTGCTTCTTCATTTCACACATTCATTCAGTTAAGAGACATCAAAGCTTAGGAGAGCTACTATGGCTTTCTGGTTACCAGAATTTCTTCTTGAATTGGTCTTTTATGAAGTTTATTGGAGCAGAGACTGCACCTGAGACCCCAGCCAGGCCTGGGCTTGGACTCAGGCTCCTGCTGCTACCCAGCCATCTTCAGGTTCTTGGCTGCAATGCTGAATGACTCCACTTGGTTAACAGAAGCCTTGGTGCCCTTGGCCTCAACAATATTGCTTTTGGAAGTAATTATGTAATGGCAAGATCATCCTGCCCTCTTAATTAAGAGCTTTTGTAGTTTGGTCCTTGTGCCAGGTCTTTCTGGTCACATATGCTAATTTATTCTCTGTTGTCAAATTTGTCACAAGTCCTCTTATATAATGTTATTACAGCAGAAGTGACACATTTCCCTAAAATTTCAGAAAAAAGTGGACATTACAATGAAAAAAGTACTTAGAGAACCACAATATGAAGAAAACATTCCACAGTGCTGATTTGTTCTCTACTGCCCACAAATTTACAGCAACAAGTTACTCATTTTTAAGATAGCTTTAGAGTTACCCATCTAGATTAAATTAAAAATAAAAAACACTTGTCATGGTCACTGAATAAAATCAATCTATTTCTCTTACAGTATATTAATTCAATTGTCAAAGAAGATAGTCTTATACTCTGATAGGTGTAAGAACAAAGAGTTTTATTGAGGACTAGCAACTCGAGTTGAGTGGCACGTAGTCGAAGTACGAAGTGTTCCATCATTCTGAAAAATGGCAGAGTTTTTATACACAGGGCTCAGCATGACCAATACCACAGACATTTCAAAAAACAATTCTTAATTTGGTTAATCTATTTTCTGACAAACATTTCTTGATAACAGTTTGAGTAAGCGATGTTCAAGAATATTTTTGTTACATACTTCCTAGTACATTGTTTGTACATATTTTCCCAGTAAAACCATTTCTCTTTCATCCCCTCCCTTGTTTTCTCAAAAGTGGTTCATGTTAACCCTTTATTGAGAGCCTGCTCCAAACGTCTCTGTTTGAGTTTTTGTTAACACATTCCCTCATTTTGATCACGCCTCCAATAGAGGACACAGGTCACCCACAATCAAGTGTCCTTTTATCTGCAAGGACTTCGTCTGCTTTCTTGAAGAGCTTTGGTCAGTAAAAATTATTTTCTTCTCCTTCCCAACTAATAGGCCTTGTCTTTGTGGTGAGTGGATCTTTAGTGGAGTTATGGCAGCAGGCAAGGCCAAATGGGAGGGAAAAATTCAGAATGAACTTAAGTTACGAAAGGTCAAAAGGAAACACCCAGGGAAACAAGGTGAGTCCTCTTCATTAGTCTAGATCCTGGTAAGAGTTTTAAGAACAGAACTCAAAAATAAAAGGAGGTACACACATACAAAAAAAAAAAAAAAAAAATTTTTTTTTTTTTTTTAATAAGGTGATAAAAAGTCAAACTGGGATGTAGGGTCAGTAATCTTCTAAGGATTCAGCTTCCTGGAAATACATTATTTTTGCATAGCTGGAGTTTCATTTTGGTTGCAGGCATTAGACAAACACTTCATACAACATTTGATTAACCCTACAATGATCAATAAAGAAATTAAAAGAATTGTCAGTTTGTAATATGGAACACAGCCAGGAACCAGTACCATTTGGCAACCAACTAAAGATATCTAGAAAAGGAGAGTCAGAGATAGGAGATATTGAATGTAGCCAAGTAGCTTTTTGGCAAATTTTCCTGATGTCTTGTTCTACTTCTCCAGTCATGTTTACCCAAACACAGCAGGAGGTATTAGCAATAGCACAAACCCCTCCTTGCCGGGCTAAAGGAAATCAAGAACTATTCTTCGTCTAGTACCACCTTAACAGGAAATTCTAAAGATCTTTATTGAGCAGCCATTCTGTCTGCAATGCTATCTGCAATCTGAGCCGGGGTAGCATTGGGTTCAAGACTATAATCTGATATAGAAATTGCTAATGGATCTGAATTTTCATGCCCAGATCAGAGACGGGGATGACAGACCCAACGTTCAGTCAAATTGCTGGTGCTAGCTACTGATTGGGCTAATTTAATAAATACATTCTCTTCCTATATGAAAGAGCACACCACTGAAAAAAGAAAGATAAAAGTTAAATGGACCTTCATGTTGGATAAATTACCAAGGAAAAAATGTCACAAGTATGACGTTAATAACATAAGAATAGCTACAGTTATAAAGCAAAGTCCAAAAAATTCAGCAAGACTCATGAAGTCTTGTTCCATGATCTTGGGATCAGCTGTCCTCCTCAGATGTCATTTGCTTCTGGCCACTAGGGCATTTTAAAGTGATTTTTAGTTCTCCAAAGGGTTGACAAGTCCACAGGGGTGTCTTTTAAATCTTTTTGATGAGTCAAAAGTTGTTCAGTTAAATCTAGGCAGTTATGCATAGGGTAATTATCAGTTTCAGGGAGAAGGGTGGCTGGATTTAAACAAGTCACAGAATGTAGTCTAACATTAGACATGGCTAGAAGGAGAACTTCATAAGAAGTTAGCAGACTGGCGGAAAGGTGTTGAGTCAAAATAGAATTAAGTATGGCAGTTGTTTTTTTTTTTTTTTTTTAGATACAGCATGGGGCACATAAACATCTAAAAAAATTCCCAGCACTGTATCTGTGGCTATAGCAGTTACAGCCCAGAGACAGGGAGGGTATCCTTTAGCTACAGGGTCAAGCTGCGGGCTATAATAGCCTATAGGTCTTTAATATCCTCCATGTTCCTAGGTCAATACGCCAAAAGCATTTCCAGACACTTCATTTAAAGAAAAATCTAGGTGACAGCTGGAAAACCTAGAGCAGGTGTTTCAGTTAAAGACCCTTTTAATTTATCCATAGCCTCCTAATCTTCTGGTGAAATTTGGGATAAACCTGGTTAAGAGGCCTTTAAATATTTATATAAGGGTTGGTCCAACAAAGAAAAATTAAGAATCCAAGTCCTGCAGTAGTTACAAATCCCTAAAAACCCTTGTAGCTCTTTCTTCATTCCAGGAATAAAATGGCCTCCTTTAGTTTAGGGTCGATAGAGATATCTTCCGCAGAGATTATGTGGTCCAAATAATTGACAGATGGTTGGAACACTTGTAGCTTATCTTTGGAAACTTTATGTCTACAGTAGCTGAATGCTTTAGCAAAGCTGCACTATCATCAATGCAAGCCTACTGGGAGGCTGAGCATACTCATAAATCATGAACATATTGCAGCAATTTGAATTTGTTTATAAACTGCAAAGTTTGCAAGGAGAATTTGTGGAAAATAAGTGGGAGATTCAGTAAGTCCCTCGGACATTACAGTTCAGGTAAATTGTTGATTTTCCCAGGTAAAAGCAAATACTGGCTTTCAGGATGCACAGGAATACTTAAAAAAAAAAAAAAAAAAGGCATTGCAAAGATCAACAACTTCAAAATGGGTGGCATTTTGAGGGTTACTGGAAAGCAGTAAATGAGGGTTTGGGACTACTGGAAACCTAGGAATAAAAATGTGGTTAATGGCATGCAAATCCTGAACAAACCTCCAGACCCTATTGTTTGGTTTCTTCACAGGAAGAACAGGGGTACTGCAAGGGCTGGAACAGGGGATAACCAAGCCTTTAGAAAGAAAATTTTGAATAATGGGAGCTAGTCCCTCCTTTGCTTCCTGTATAAGGGGATACTGAGGAATCTTATGTAAGATTTTACACGTTCCTATTTGAATCTTGATTGGTTCTACTGACAAAACTCAGCCCACATCAGTAGATGTGGCGGACCATAAAGTTTCAAGAACTAATGAAAGAAAATGAGAGGGAAGAGGGCTAGACGGAGTTGAATAGTCGTTATGCATGGCCGGTGCTTGCAAGCAATAAGCAACTTCTTCTTTTGAATCTGCTTGTCTTAGTCATCTAGAGCTGCTGTAACACAGATATCAAAAGTGGATGGCTTTAACAAACAGAAATTTATTTCCTCACAGTAAAGTAGGCTAAAAGTCCAAATTCAGGGTGTCACCTCCAGGGGACAGCTTTCTCTCTCTGTCAGCACTGGGGGAAGATTCCTTGTCCTCAAACTTCCCCTGGTGGAAGAGCTTCTTACACTCAGGGACCCTGTGTGCAAAGGATGCGCTCTGCTCCTGGTGCTGCTTTCTTGGTGGTATGAAGTCCCAGCTCTCTGCTTGCTTCCCTTTCCTTTTATCTCTTGAGAGTTACAAGGTGGTACAGGCCACACCCCAGGGAAACTCCCTCCACATTGGATCAGGGAGGTGACCTGAGTAAGGGTGGTGTTACAATCCCACTCTAATGCTCTTAACATAAAATTACAATCACAAAATGGAGGACAAGCACACAATACTGGGAATCATGGCCTAACAAAGTTGATACACACATTTTTGGGGGGATGTAATTCAATCCATAACACTGTTCTAATTCAAAGCCTGTGTTAGTAAATATTGGGACATCAGGCAAACTTAATAATATTTCCCCTTTTCAGTAAATTACTGATGATAATTCTACTTAGACAAAAGATCTCAGCCGGACAAATTGTCAGGGGTATTGAGACTAAGTCTTCGACAGGATCAAGCGATAATGGAAAGGGTTGAGAATGGATCAATGTTTGCTTTAGATTGATAACCCCTACTACATTTCAGGTTTTTGTACTCCAAAACAGTGGCTTTTGCAAAAAAAAGTGGGGTTAACAGCAGTTAGGGTGGCTCCAGTATAAATAAAAAATTTGCAAATATCAAAATTCCCAACAAAATTCTAGCGGATAGAGTTCAGCATCATATCAAAAAAATAATACACAATGACCTGCTGTGACTTATACCAGATATGCAAGTGTGGTTCAACATTAGAAAATCAATCAACATAATCCACCACATAAACAGAACAAAAGAATCACGTGATCATCTCAATGGATGCAGAAAAGGCATTCAATAAAGCCCAACACCCATTCTTGATAAAAACTCTCAATAAAATAGGAACAGAAGGGAAATTCCTCAACATAATAAAGAGCATCTACACAAAACCAACAATCAACGTCATTCTAAATGGAAAGAGGCTGAAAGCATTCTCCCTGAGAATGGGAACAAGACAAGTATGCCATTTATCGCCACTCCAACTGAACCTTGTGCTGGAAGTCCTAGCTAGAGCAATTAGGCAAGAAAAAGAAATAAAGGGAATCCAAATTGTTAAGGGAGAAGTAAAACTATCCCTATTTGAAGTTATGATCCTATATACGGAGAACCCCTAAAGATTCCCCAAGAAAACTATTGGAACTAACAGAAAGATTCAGCACAGTAGCAGGATACAGATCAACATATAAAAAGCAGCTGGATTCCTATACAGCAACAAGAGAAACACAAAAGATATCAGGAAAACAATACCATTTATTATAGCTCCCAAAAAGATAAAATACTTAGGAATAAATCTAATGATGGACATTGTCATGGATTAAATCGTGTCCCCCCAAAATGTGTGTATCAATTGGCTGGGCCATGATTCCCACTATTGTGTGATTGTCCACCATTTTGTCATCTGATGTGATTTTCCTATGTGTTGTAAATCCTGCCTCAATGATGTTAATGAGGGGGTAATTCGTGGCAGTTATGTTGAAGAAACAGGACTCAGTCTACAAGATTGGATTATGTCTTGAGCCAATTTCTTTTGTAATACAAAAGAGAGAAGAGAGCAGAGAGACAGGGGAACCTCATACCACCAAGAAAGCAGTGCCGAGAGCAGAGCGTGTCCTTTGGATCTGGAGTTTCTGTGCAGAGAAGCTCCTAGTCCAGGGGAAGACTGATGAGAAGGAACTTCCTCTGGAGCTGACAGAGAGAGAAAGCATTCCCCTGGGGCTGAAACCCTGAATTTGGACTTTTAGCCTATGTTACTGTGAGGAAATAAATTTCTTTTTGTTAAAGCCATCCACTTGTGGTATTTCTGTTATAGCAGCACTAGATAACTAAAAGACATAACATAAAACACTAGATAACATAAAAGACATATACAAAGAAAACTAAAAAATACTACCACAAGAAAACAAAAGAGACCTACATAAGTGGATAAACATACCATTTTCATGAATAGGAAGACTAAACCTTGTGAAAATGTCAATTCTACCCAAAACAATCTACAGATATAACACAATCCCTGTCCAAAAACCAAGAGCATTCTTTAACAGAATGGAAAAAATAATCATATAACTAACTTTATATGGAAAGAGGCCCCAGATAAGCAAAGTGATATTGAAAAAAAAAAAAAAGAACAAAGTAGGGGGCCTAACACTATCTGATCTCAGAGCTTACTGTAAAGCCATGGTAGTCAAATCAGCCTGGTACTGATACAACGATAGACGTGTAGAACAGTGGAACAGAATAGAGAACCCAGATGTAAATCCATACATCTATGGTCAGTTGATCTTGTCAAAGGAACAAAGCCCATTAAGTGACAAAAGAGCCTTTTTAACAAATGGGGCTGGCAAAACTGGATAGCTATCTGTAAAAAAAATGAATCAGGACTCATTCCTCACACCATACACAAAAACTAACTGAAAATGGATCAAAGACCTAAATTTAAAACCTAAAACAATAAAGATCATGGAAGAAAATATAGGGACAATGCTAGGGGCCCTAGTACATGGCATAAATTCAAAACAAACCATAACAATGGACAAACACCAGAAGATAAGCTAGATAACCGGGAGCTCCTAAAAATTAAACAATTATGCTCATCAAAAGACTTCACCAAAAGAGTAAAAAGAGGACCTATGGACTGGGAAAAAAATTTTGGCTATGACATACCAGACAAGGGTCTAATCTAAAAAATACTTCAACACTTCAACAACAAAAAGACAAAGAATCCAATTTAAAAACGGGCAAAGGATATGAACAGACACTTCACCAAAGAAGACATTCAGGCGACTAAGGGACACATGAGGAAATGCTTGCAATTAGCCATTGTTGTTGTTATTAGGTGCCCTTGAGTCAGTTATGACTGATAGCAACCCTATGTACAACAGAATGTAACAGGGCCCTGTCCTGTGCCATCCTCACCATTGTTGTTATGCTTGAGCCCATTGTTGCAGCCACTGTGTCAATCCCTCTCTTTGAGAGTCTTCCTCTTTTTTGCTGACCCTCTATGCTACCAAGCACGATACCCTTCTCCAGGGATTGGTCCCTCCTGATAACATATCCAAGATATGTGAGACAAAGTCTCCTCATCCTTGCTTCTAATAAGCATTCTGACCGTACTTCTTCCAAGACAGATTTGTTCGTACTTTTGGCAATCCACGGTATATTCAATATTCTTCGCCAACACCGTAATTCAAAGGCATTAATTTTTTTTCAGTCTTCCTTATTCATTGTCCAGCTTTCACATGCATATGAGATGACGGAAAACACCATGGCTTGTGTCAGGCACACCTTAGTCCTCAAAGTGACACTTTTGCTTTTTAACACTTTAAAAATTCTTTTGCAGCAGATTTGCCCAATATAATACATCATCTGATTTCTTGCCTGCTGCTTCCATGGACATTGGTTGCAGATCCAAGTAAAATGAAATTCTTGACAATTTGAATCCTATCTCCATTTATCATGATGTTGCTTATTGGTCCAGTTGTAAAGATTTTCATTTTCTTTATGTTGAAGTGTAATCCATACAGAAGGCTGTGGTCTTTGATCTTCGTTAGTAGGTAAGTGCTTCAAGTGATCCTCACTTTCAGCAAGAAAGTAAATGAGTCCTCCTCCAAATCTGATGCCCTGTTCTTCTTCATATAGTCCAGCTTCTTGGATTATTTGCTCAGCATACAGATTGAATAGGTATGGTGAAAGGATACAACCTTAATGAACATCTTTTCTGACTTTAAACCACACAATATCCCCTTGTTCTATTTGAACAACTGCCTCTTGGTCCACATGCAAGTTTCTCATGAGCACATTTAAGTGTTCTGGAATTCCCATTCTTTGCAATGTTATCCATAATTTGTTATGATCCACACAGTCGAATACCTTTGCATAGTTAAAAAAACACAGGTAAACTTCTTTCTGGTATTCTCTGCTTTCAGCCATGATCCATCCGACATCAGCAATGATATTTCTGGTTCCATGTCCTCTTCTGAATCAGGCTTGAATTTCTGGCAGTTCCCTGTTGATGTACATAATTTTCGCATTCTGTTGGATCACCTTCTTTGGAATGGGTACAAATGTATATCTCTTCCAGCTGTCTTCCAAATTTCTTGACATAGATGAGTGAGCATCTCCAGCACTGTATCTGTTTGTTGCAACATCTCAATTGGTATACCATCAATTCCTGGGCATTGTTTTTCACCAGTGCTTTCAGTGCAGCTTGGACCTCTTCCTTCGGTACCACCAGTTCTTGACCATATGCTTACCTCCTGAAATGGTTGAATGTTAACCAGTTCTTTTTAGTACAGTGACTCTGTGTATCCCTTTCATCTTCTTTTGATGCTTTCTGTGTCGTTTAGTATTTTCCCTGTAGAATTCTTCAATTTTCCAACTCAAGGCTTGAATTTTTCTTCAGTTCTTTCAGCTTGAGAAATGCCGAGTGTGTTCTTCACGTGTGGTTTCCTATTTCCAGGTCCTTGCACATTTCACTATAATAGTTTACTCTGTCTTCTCAAGCTATCCTTTGAAATCTTCTGTTCAGCTCTTTCACTTCATCATTTTTTTTTCCTTTTGCTTTAGCTACTTTATGCTCAAAAGCAACTTTCAGAGTCTCTTCTGGCATCCATTTTGGTCTTTTATTTCTTTCCTGTCTTTTTAATGATCTCTTGCTTTCCTCCTGTATCATGTCCTTGATGTCATTCCACAACTCATCTGGTCTTCAGTCATTAGTGTTCAATGCTTAAAATTTATTCTTAGGATGGTTTCTAAATTCAGATTCAATACACTCAAGGTCGTACTTTGGCTCTCACGGACTTCTAATTTTCTTCAACTTGAATTTGCATATCAGCAATTGATGGTCTGTTCCACAGTGGACCCCTGGCCTTGCTCTGACTGATGATACTGAGCTTTCCCATAGTCTCTTTTCACAGATGTAGTCCACTTGATTCCCGTGTATTCCATCTGGCGAGGTCCACGTGTTTAGTCCCCATTTATGTTTTTGAAAAAAAGGCATTTGTAATGAAGTAGTCATTGGTCTTGCAAAACTCTGTCATGAAATCTCTGGTGTCTTTTTTATCACCAAGGCCATATTTTCCAACTACCAATCCTTCTTCTTTGTTTCCAACTTTTGCATTCCAATCACCAGTAATTATCAATGCATCTTGATAGCATGTTCAATCAATTTCAGACTGCAGGAGTTGGTAAAAATCTTCAATTTCTTCATCATCGGCCTTAGTGGTTGGTGTATAACAGTTGTATTAACTGATCTTCCTCATAGGTGTATGGATCTTTTCCTATCACTGACAGTGTTGTACTTCAAGACAGATCTTGAAATGCTTTTTATGATGAAGAACACAATGCCATTTTTCTTCAATTTGTAATTTATGGCATAGTAGACCATGATTGTCTAATTCAAAATGGCCAATACCAGTGCATTTCAGCTCACTAATGCCTAGGATATCGAGGTTTATGCACTCCCTTTTATTTTTGACAATTTCCAATTTTCCTAGATTCATACTTTGTACATTAGCAGTTAGAGAAATGCAAATCAAAACTGCAGTGAGATACTATCTCACCTTGACATTACTGGCACTAAAAAAAAAGAAAATAACAAATATTGGTGAGGTTGTGGGGAGATTGGAACTCTTATGCACCACTAATGGGAACTTAAGATGGTATTGGTGACGCAGGGGTTAAGAGCTTGGCAGTGTACCAAAAGGTCAGCAGTTTAAATCCACTGGTTTCTCCTTGGAAACCCTATGGGGCAGTTCTACTCTGTCCTATATGGTCACTATGAGTCAAAATCAACTCAATGGCAACAGGTAATGGTAACTATGTAAAATGATATGGCAACTCCTTAAAAAGCTACAAATAGAAATATCATATGATCCAGGAATCCCATGCCTAGGAATATGTCCTAGAAAAATAAGGGCTGCCACATAAATAGGTATATGCACACACATGTTCACTGCAGCACTCTTCACAATAGCAAAAAGTCGGAAACAACCTAAGTGCCCATCAATAAAAAAAAATGAATAAACAAATTATGGTACATACACACAATCGAATACCACATAACAATAAAGAACAGTGATGAATCTGTGAAACATCTCACAACTGAATGAATCTGAAGGGCATTAAGCTGAGTGAAATAAATCAATCATGAAAGGACATATATTGTATGAGAACACTGTTAAAAAAGCTCATGAAAAGATTTACATACAGAAAGAAAACAATATTTAATGTGTATGATCGAGGGGAGGGTTAGGAAGGGAAAGTCACTAACTAGATTGTAGACAAGTTTTAACTTTTGTAAAGGGAAAGACAACACAACATATAGGGGAAGTCAGCACAACTTGACGAAGGCAAAGCCATAGAAGCTTCCTAGACACATCCAAACACCTTGAGGGACCGAGTAACTGGGGCTGAGGGCTCAAGACATGGTCTCACTGGACATCTAGGTCAATTGACATAACGTAGTTCATAGTTCATAAAGAAAATGTTCTACATCCTACTTTGGTGAATAGCATCTGGAGTCTTAAGAGCCTGTTAGTGGCCATCTAAAATACATCTATTGGTCCCACCCTCTCTGGTGCAAAGGAAAATGAAGAAATCCAAAGATACAAGGAAAATATTAGTTCAAAGGACTAACAGACCACATGAACCACACCCTCTACCAGCCTGAGTCCAGAAGAACTAGATGGTTCCCAGCTACCATCACTGACTGCTCTGAGAGGGATCATAATAGAGGATTCTAGACATAGCAGAATAAAAATGTAGAACAAAATTCAAATTCACTATAAAAATAAAACCAGACTTACTGGTCTGAGACTGGAGGAACCCCTGAGACTATGGCCTCCAGCCACCCTGCTAACTCAGGACTAAAGCCACTCTCAAAGTCCACCTTTCAGCCAGAAATTAGTGGGGCCTATAAAACAAACAATTGCTCACATGAGGGACACGCTTCATCGTTCAGTCAAGTATATGAGACCAAATGAGCAACACCTGCCCAAAAGCAAAGATTAGAAGGCAGGTAGAGACAGGAAAATTGTACAAATGAATGCAGGGAACCCAACGTGGAATGGAGGGAAGTGCTAACACATTGTGGGGAATGTCACAAAACGATTTGTGTATAAACTTTTGAATGAGAAACTAATTTGCATTGTAAACTTTCATCTAAAGCAACATAAAATTAAAAAAAAAATTGACAAGTTTCTCCAATAGTTTCAGCTGGCAGGTTAAGCGCTGAGTTAATCCAGATTTGAAAACAGTGTTAAAAGCTCCAGTTGTACCTGGAGCAGATAAGGTAAGACCACAGCATTCAGAAAACTTTTGAAGCAGTGTGGTTTGATAACCATAAACATTCTCATCCTTATTCTGTTTACAAGAATGGATTTTTGTCCAATCATTAAGGGAAAGGCCTTGCCACAGCCTCAAGGAATCCCTTACCCATTGTTCAAGCATTCTCAAGCAGCTCACTGGCTGTCTTATCTATGTTTAAACAAAACAGTTTGTAGCATGTTTCCATTCAGCATAGCTGAGCTTCTAACCACAGCTGAGCTTCTCCAGGCCCAATTATCATATAGGCTACTTGAAGCAAATCTGGAAGCCCAGATTTTAAACTCCTCAGCAAACTTGTAAGGGCCTTCAGGTAATTTTGGAAAATCCCTCACAATGCTACGTAACTCTGAGGAAGTCCAGAGAGTAAAGATAACATGGGGAGACTCCTCAGTGTCCATAGCAGGATCTTAAAGAGAGTTTCAGGTAAAGATTTCTTGGTTGGTTTCTCTGAGCAAAAAGGACGCTCAGACAGAGTGTTTTTGGAGGAACAGGAGGGTGGGGAGAGGTATAAAGGAGAGAGAACTGGCAAAGTGACAGATAGAGCAGGACCAGAGCTCTGACATAAAAAAAAAAAAAAAAAAAATTTGTTTGGTAAATTTGGAAACAGCATTCTGCAGGGAACCAATTTTTCTATCTTGATGTCTTATGTCTTTTGAAGATCTTTGTCTTAGTCATTTAGTGCTGGTGTAAGAGAAATAACACAAGAGGTTGTCTTTAACAAAGAAAAATTTAGTCTCTAACAGTCTAGTACACCAGAAGACCAAATTCAGGGCATCAGCTCCAGGGAAGGCTTTCTCTGTCAGCTCTAGAGGAAGGGCCTTTCATCAGCCTTTCCCCACTCTAGGAGCTTCTCTGCACAGGAACCCCAGGTCCAAAGGACATGCTCTGCTCCCAGCACTGCTTTCTTGGTGGGATGAGGCCCCCCATGTTGCTCTGCTCACTTCTCTCTTTTATATCTCAAAAGAGATTGGCCTAAGACACAAACTAATCTTGTAGATTGAGTCCTGCCTCATTAACATAACTGCCATTAATCCCACCTCATTAACATCATTGAGGTAGGGTTTACAACACATAGAAAAATCACATCAGATGACAAAATGGTGGACAATCATACAATACTAGGCATCATGGACTAGCGAAGTTGACACACATATTTTGGGGGGGGACACAATTCAATCTACAACATTCCACCATTTGGCCCCCCAAAACTCATGTCCTTGCCATGCTCATTCCATCATATCATAGCAAAAGTCTTGAATCAACTCCAAGTCCAAAATCCAAATATTTTTCTTCATCTCTGAAATCTAGAATACAAGTTATCTGCTCCCAAAGGTACAATGGCAGAACAGGCACAAGCTACACATTTCCGTTACAAATGGGAGAAATTCAAGGTAAGGATGGTATAAAGGGTGCCAAGCAAGTCAGCAGAACACATTACATTAGCTTTCAAGCCTTGAAAATAATCCTCTGTTCTCTGAGACCATTTAGGCAATGGCTCTGCCCTCCAGGCTCTTGGAGTTGGCCACACTCTCCAGATTCTGGGTGGAGGCCCCTTGGCTGTGGGCTTCAGCTCCACTTCCAGGCCCACTGGAACAGAAACTCTGCTCCCTCAGCTTTGGGTAGCCCCATTCTCCAAGTCCATCTGAGTGGCTACTCCACCCTTTGAGAACCCCAGAGATTGTGGCCATACCCTTTGAGATCGAGGGAGCTCTGCTCCCTGTGTTCCTTGTCTCTTCAGCTTCGGCTTTCTGGTTCCTTGGCCTCTTGGCCTCTCTGCCACATCTGCCCTGCTGGGGCAAGTGTTCCAAAGCTCTGTAGCTCCACCAATAAGTGCTCGGAGGCACCCCACTCTGCCAGAAAGCCTTCTGTGCAAAGGCACTCAGCTCTCTCACTCTGTGGGTTGCTCCAGTGCCGTCTTGCACTGGTCTCCTGGTTCTGCTGCTGCCAGCTTTCTGCTGCTGCTTCTCACCATCTGCAACATCTGCAATAGCTCTGTTCACATCCTTCTGAGTTGTGACCAGAATTGTCTTTGATGTCATAATTCCACCAATAGTCTCTTCAAGGCAATCTTAAAATTCTCCCAGCCTCTACCCATTCACTGTTTCAAAACTGCTTCTACATTGTAGGTACCTGCTAGAGCATCCCACTCCGAGTACCAAATTATGTCCTAGTCATTGTCTTAGTTATTTAGTGCTGCTATAACAGAAATATCATAAGTGGATGGCTTTAACAAAGAGAAGTTTATTCTCTCACAGTCCAGGAGGCGAGAAGTCCGAATTCAGGGCACTGGCTCCAGGGGAAGGCTTTCTCTCTCTGTCGGCTCTGAAGGAAGGTCCTTGTGATGCATCAGTCTTCCCTTGGCCTGGGAGCATCTCAGTGCAGGAACCTTAGGTCCAAAGGACGCACTCTGTTCCCAGTGCTGCTTTCTTGGTTGTATAGGGTCCCCAACTCTCGGCTTGATTCCCTTTCCTTTTATCTTTTGAGAGATAAAAGGTGGTGCAGGCCACACCCCTGGGAAACTCCTTTTACATTGGATCAGGGAGGTGACCTGAGTAGCAGTGGTGTTACAATCCCACCTTAATCCTCTTGATGTAAAATTACAATCACAGAATGGAGGACACCCACACAATACTGGAAATCATGGCCTAACCAGGTAGATAAACACATTTTTGGAGGGACATCATTCAATCCATGATAGTCATCTAGTGCTGCTAAAACAGAAATACCAAAAGTGGATGTCTTTAACAAAGACAAATTTATTTTCTAACAGCCATAGCACTTGACAACTATGCCACCAGGGTTTCCAAAGATACAGGCTGTTTGGAGATGCTAGGGAGAGTCTAATTTGCTCTTGGAACTGGCATTTCCCATTTTTCTTCTGAAAGATAGTAAAAATTTTCTTGCAAGAACAAAAACAAATCTCTCAAAAAAACTAGAAGAGCTACAACATAAAGGAATGGAGCTCGGATTCCAGAGGTTATTTACCTTGAAACGACTCCTGAGAGTCCATGGAGCTGGAGCACTCAAATGGCTTGGCTGGTGCTTGAGACTGAGTCCTCACCTCAGGGATGTTTGAAGGTAATGCACCTTCAAGATCCCACTTCTGACACCAAATATATCAAAGAAGGTAGTCTCTCATAGAAGTAAGAACAAACAGTTTTATTGAGGAATAGTAACTCGAGTTGGGCAGCAAATAGTGAAAGTACAAAGTGCTCCATCATTCTGAAAAATGGCAGAATTTTTATACACAGGGTTCAGCATGACCAATACCATAGACATTTACAAAACAAGAAACAATTCTTTCTTAATTTGGCTAATCTATTTTCTGACAAACTTTTTTTATATAATTTTTATTGTGCTTTAAGTGAAAGTTTACAAATCAAGTCAGTCTCTCAAACAAAAACCCATATACACCTTGCTACACACTCCCAATTACTCTCCCCCTGTTTTTTTAATGAGACAGTCCATTCTCCCCCTCCACTATCTTTTTTTCATGTCCATTCCACCAGCTTCTAACCCCCTCCACCCTTTCATCTCCCCTCCAGGCAGGAGATGCCAACATAGTCTCAAATGTCCACCTGATCCAAGAAGCTCACTCCTCACCAGCATCCCTCTCCAACCCATTGTCCAGTCCAAACCATGTCTTGAGAGTTGGCTTTGGGAATGGTTCCTGTCCTGGGCCAACAGAAGGTCTGGGGGCCATGACCACTGGGGTTCTTGTAGTCTCAGTCAGACCATTAAGCCTGGTCTTATGAGAATTGGTGGTCTGCGTCCCACTGCTCTCCTGTTTCCTCAGGGGTTCTCTGTTGTGTTACCTGTCACGGCAGTCATCTGTTGTAGCCAGGCACCATTTAGTTCTTCTGGTCTCAGGATGATGTAGTCTTGGTTCATGTGGCCCCTCCTGTCTCTTGGGCTCGTAATCACCTTGTGTCTTTGGTGTTCTTCATTCTCCTTTGATCCAGGTGGGTTGAGACCAATTTATGCATCTTAGATGGCTGCTTGCTAGCGTTTAAGGCCCCAGACACCACTCTTCAAAGTGGGATGCAGAATGTTTTCTTAATAGATTTTATTATGCCAATTGACTTAGATGTCCCCTGAAACCATGGTTCCCAGACCCCTACCCCTGCTACACTGGCCTTCGAAGCGTTCATTTTATTCAGGAAACTTCTTTGCTTTTGGTTTAGTCCAGTTGTGCTGACCTCCCCTGTATTGTGTGCTATTTTTCCCTTCACCTAAAGTAGTTTCTATCTACTATTTTTTTTATCTAATTAGTGAATGCCCTTCTCCCACCCTCCCTCTCTCCCCGCCTCATAACCACAAAAGAATGTGTTCTTCTCAGTTTAAACTATTTCTCAAGTTCTTATAATAGTGGTCTTATACAATATTTGTCCTTTTGCGACTGACTAATTTCACTCAGCATAATGCCTTCCAGGTTCCACCATGTTATAAAATGTTTCACAGATTCCTCACTGTTCTTTATCGATGCGTAGTATTCCATTGTGTGAATATACCATAATTTATCCATTCATCCATTGATGGACACCTTGGTTGCTTCCATCTTTTTGCTATTGTAAACAGTGCTGCAATAAACATGGGTGTGCATATATCTGTTCGTGTAAAGGCTCTTTTTTCTCTGGGATACATTCCAAGGAGTAGGATTGCTGGGTAGTATGGTAGTTCTATTTCCAGCTTTTTAAGGAAGCGCCAAATCAATTTTCAAAGTGGTTGTACCTTTTGACATTCCCACCAGCAGTGTGTAAGTGTTCCAATCTCTCCACAGCCTCTCCAACATTTATTATTTTGTGTTTTTTGGATTAATGCCAGCCTTGTTGGAATGAGATGAAATCTCATTGTAGTTTTGATCTACATTTCTCAATGGCTAATGATCATGAACATTTCCTCATATATCTGTTAGCTACCTGAATGTCTTCTTTAGTGAAGTGTCTATTTATATCTTTTGTCCATTTTTTAATAGAGTTATATGTCTTTTTGTAGTTGAGTTTTTGCAGTATCATGTAGATTTTAGAGATCAGGCACTCATCAGAAATGTCATAGCTAAAAACTTTTTCCCAGTCTATAGGTAGTCTAGTCTCTTTACTCTTTTGGTGAAGTCTTTGGATGAGCATAGGTGTCTGATTTTTAGGAGCCCCCAGTCATCTGGTTTTTCTTCTGCGTTCTTAATAATGTTTTGTGTATGGTTTATGCCATGTATTAGGGCTCCTAGTATTGTCCCTATTTTTTCTTCTGCGATCATTATTGTTTTAGATTTTATATTTAGGTCTTTGATCCATTTTGAGTTAGCTTTTGTGCGTGGAGTGAGGTATGGGTCTTGTTTCATTTTTTTTTGCAGATGGATAATCAGTTATGCCAGCACCATTTGTTAAAAGACTGTCTTTTCCCCATTTAGCTGTTTTGGGGCCTTTGTCAAATATCAGCTGCTCATATGTGGATGGATTTATGTCTGGATTCTCAATTCTGTTCCATTGGCCCATGTATCTGTTGTTGTACCCGTACCAGGCTGTTTTGACAACTGTGGCAGTATAATAGGTCCTAAAATCAGGTAAAGTAAGGCCTCCCACTTTGTTCTTCTTTTTCGGTAATACCTTATTTAACCAGGGCCTCTTTCCCTTACATATGAAGTTGGTGATTTGTTTCTCCATCTCATTAAAGAATGTCGTTGGGATTTGCATTAGAATTCCATTAAATGTTTAGATTGCTTTTGGTAGAATAGACATTTTTATAATGTTAAGTCTTCCTATCCACGAGCAAGGTATGTTCTTCCACCTATGTAAGTCTCTTTTGGTTTCTTGCAGAAGTGTACTGCAGTTTTCTTTGTATAAGTCTTTTACATCTCTGGTAGGATTTATTCCTAAGTATTTTATCTTCTTGGGGGCTACTATAAATGGCATTGATTTGGTGATTTCCTCTTCGATGTTCATTTTGTTAGTGTAGAGGAATCCAATTGATTTTTGTATGTTTATCTTATATTCTATACTCTGCTGAACTCTTCTATTAGTTTCAGTAGTTTTCTGGAGGATTCCTTAGGGTTTTCTGTGTATAAGATCATATCATCTGCAAATAGAGATACTTTGACTTCTTCCTTGCCAATCTTGATGCCCTTTATTTCTTTATCTAGCCTAATTGCTCTGGCTAGGACCTCCAACACAATGTTGAATAAGAGCAGTGATAAAGGGCATTCTTGTCTGGTTCCCAATCTCAACGGGAGTGCTTTCAGGCTCTCTCCATTTAGGGTGATGTTGGCTATTGGCTTTGTATAAATGCCCTTCATTATGTTGAGGAATTTTCCTTCTATTCCTATTTTGCTGAGAGTTTTTATCATGAATGGGTGTTGAACTTTGTCAAATGCCTTTTCTGCATCGATTGACAAAATCATGTGGTTCTTATCTTTTGTTTTAGTTATTTCTCGGATTACATTGATTCTTTTTCTGATGTTGAACCATCCCTGCATACCTGGTATGAATCCCACTTGTGCTGTTGAATTCTATTGGCTAGAATTTTGTTGAGGAATTTTGCATCTACATTCATGGGGGATATAGGTCTATCATTTTCTTTTCTTGTGGTGTCTTACCTGGTTTGGGTATCAGGGATATGGTGGATTCATAGAATGAGTTTGGTAGTATTTCGCCCTTTTCTATGCTCTGAAATACCTTTAGTAGTAGTGGTATTAACTCTTCTCTGAATGTTTGGTAGAACTCTGCAGTGAAGCCATCTAGACCAGGGCTTTTATTGTTGGGAGTTTTTTGATTACCTTTTCAATCTCTTCTTTTGTTATGGGTCTATTTATTTGTTCTACTTCTGTTTGTGTTAGTTTAGGCAGGTAGTGTGTTTCTAGGAATTCAACCATTTCTTCTAGGTTTTCAAATTTGAGCACAGTTTTTCACAGTAATCTGATATGATCCTTTTAATTTCAGTTTGGTCTGTTGTAATATCGCCCATCTCATTTCTTATTCGGTTATTTGCTTCCTCTCCTGTTTTTCTTTTGTCAGTTTGGCCAGTGGCTTATCAATTTTGTTAATTTTTTCAAAAAACCAGCTTTTGGTCTTGTTAATTCTTTCAATTGTTTTTCTGTTTTCTATTTCATTTAGTTCAGCTCTAATTTTTATTGTTTGTTTTCTTCTGGTGCCTGTGGGTTTCTTTTGTTACTCTCTTTCTATTTGTTAAAGTTGTAGGGATAATTCTTTGATTTTGGCCCTTTCTTCTTTTTATATGTGTGTATTTGTTGATATAAATTGGCCTCTGAGCACCGCTTTTGCTGTGTCCCAAAGGATCTGATAGGAAGTGTTTTCATTTTCATTGGATTCTATGAATTTCTTTAGTCCATCCTTAATGTCTGCTATAATCCAGTCTGTTTTGAGCAGGGTATTGTTCAGTTTCCAAGTGTTTGATTTCTTTTCCCGTTATTGATTTCTACTTTTATGGCTTTATGGTCAGAGAAGACGCTTTGTAATATTTCAATGTTTTGGATTCTGCTAAGGCTTGCTTTATGACCTAATACGTGGTCTATTCTAGAGAATGTTCCATGTGCACTAGAAAAGAAAGTATGCTCGGGTGCCCTTGGGTGGGGTGTTTTGTATATGCCTACGAGGTTAAGCTGGTTGATTGTGGCATTTAGAGCTTCCGTGTCTTTTTGAGCTTCGTTGTGGATGTCCTGTCCTTCACTGAAAGTGGTGTGTTGAAGTCTCCTACTATTATTGTGGAGCTGTCTATCTCACTTTTCAATGCCAATAGAGTTTTTTTTATGTATCTTGCAGCCCTGTCATTGAGTGCATAAATATTTAATATGGTTATGTCTTCTTGGTGTGTTGTCCCTTTAATCATTACATAGTGTCCGTCCTTATCCTTTCTGATAGATTTAACTTTAAAGTCTATTTTGTTAGAAATTAATATTGCCACTTCTTCTCTTTTTTGATTGTTGTTTGCTTGATATACTTTTTTCCATCCTTTGAGTTTTAGTTTGTTTGTATCTCTGAGTCTAAGGTGTGTCTCTTATAGGCAGCATTTAGATGGATCTTGTTTTTTAATCCATTCTGCCACTCTCTGTCTCTTTATTGGTGCCTTTAGTCCATTTACATCCAGGGTAATTATGGATAGTTATGAATTTAGTGCTATCATTTTGATTTTTTTTGTGTGTATGTTGACAGTTTCTTTTTCCAATTTAATTTTATGTGCTGAGTAGATTTTCTTTATATTTTGTCCTTTCCTCATATTTGTTGTTAATTTTTTTTCTGCTGAGTCTGTATTTTTCCCTTTATTTTATTTTGATGAGTAGGATAGTTTGTCTCTTTTGTGGTTACCTTACTATTTACCCCTATTTTTCTAAATTTAAAACTAACTTTTATTTCTTTGTATTGCCATAACTTCCTCTACATATGGCAGGTGTATGATTACGTTTCTTAGTCCCTCTTTATTATTTTAAAGCATCTTCTTTTACATAATAACATCACTGTTACCCTGTGTTGGGCTTTTTTTTTTTTTTTTTTATAATCTTGCTTTGTTTTTTTGGATTTCCCTGTCTGGGTTGGCTTCTGGTTGCTCTGCCCAGTGTTCTAGTCTTGTGTTCATACCTGATATTATTGATATTCTAACCAAAGAACTCCTTTTAGTATTTCTTGTAGTTTTGGTTTGGTTTTTATGAATTCCCTCAACTTGTGTTTATCTGGAAATGTCTTAATTTCACCTTCATACTTAAGAGACAGTTTGGCTGGATATATGATTCTTGGCAGGCAATTTTTTTCCCTTCAATTTTTTAAGTATGTCATCGCATTGCCTTCTTGCATGCATGGTTTCTGCCTTGTAGTCCGAGCTTATTCTTATTGGCCCTTCTTTGTAGGTGACTTTTTGTTTATCCCTCACTGCTCTTATATAATTGTCTCTTTATCTTTGGTTGTGGCAAGCTTGGTTATAATATGTCTTGGTGACTTTCTTTTCAGATCTAACTTATGTGGAGTTTGATGAGCATCTTGGATAGATATCTTCTCATCTTTCACAATGTCAGGGAAGTTTTCTGCCAACAAATCTTCAACAATTTTCTCTGTGTTTTCTGTTATCCCTCCCTGTTCTGGTACTCCAATCACTCGTAGGTTATTACTCTTGAGAGAGTCCCACATGATTCTTAAGGTTTCTTCATTTTTTTTAATTCTTTTATCTGATTTTTCTTCAAATATATTAGCGCCAAGTGATTCAGAAATTCTAGCTTCTACTTGTTCAGTTCTGCTCCTCTGAATTTCTATTGAGTTGTCTAATTCTGTAATTTTACCGTTAATCTTCTGAATTTCTGATTGCTGTCTGTCTATGGATTTTTCCAGCTTATTAAACTTCTCATTATGTTCCTGAATAATCTTTCTAATTTCTTCAATTGCTTTATCTGTGTGTTCCTTGGCTTGTTCTGCATATTGCCTCATTTCCTTCCTGATGTCTCAAAGGTTTCTGTGTATTAAACTTTTGTATTCTGCATCTGGTAACTCCAGGAATGCACTTTCATCTGGAAGATCCCTGGGTTCTTTGTTTTGAGAGCCTGTTGAGGTGATCATGGTCTGTTTCTTTATGTGATTTGATATTGACTGTTGTCTCCGAGCCATCTTTAAGTTATTGTATTAGTTTATGCTTACTTACTGTGTCGTAGCTGCTTGCTTTGTTTTGTTTTGGTATACCCCTGTGGGTTGCTTGAGTGAGCTAGCTTGATTATTTTCACCTTTGGAGCTCTGGTGTCCTGAGCTAGAGCTGTTATCAGGTATATCAGTCTAGGAGTCCATTCAGTTTTCTTGTATGAATTCAGCTCAGGTTTCCAGGTAGCTGATCATCAAGTGTGTGGTACAGGCTGTGTCCTACAGTCTTAGGGGGGCAGGGGTGATTGGTGTATATACCGGTATCCGACTGCAGCAGGGGGTCATGCTCTGAACAAGGCAGGGGGCTGAGAACTGACCCACAAGTGCCTCTGAGGAAAATGCATCCCTGTTCCCTACAGTGTGCTGGTGGGTGGGTTCTGCAGAGGGACCATGGGCACCCAAAGTTTTTGGTTGTAAGGACTGGGAGGTACCAGTTTTCTTTGGACCCCTGGTGTGGATGGCTGGGTGACCTGAGTGGAGCTACCAGTTCTTGGGTCCCTGATGTGTGTAGGTGAGGACCTTGTTTAATAGGCAAAGCAATGTCAAATGTCAAATACCCACCTCTCCACTGCACAGCTGAAAAGGTTGGAGTTTACCAACAAGGGCCTTTTCTCCGGAAATAGGCCCACACAGGTCCATGCAGAAGGGAAAGGTGCTCAAGGTCCATGGACGGTTTATGCCTGGGCAGGAGCTGCTTCTGTCCTGAGCTCCCCTGGTTAATGGAGCTAGCAAATTATCTTTTCCCCCCAAATGCAAATTTTTTCCTTCTCCAAGGCCGGCAGGATGGCTCTAGGTGCTCACCAGGTGCTCACAGAAGCGTCTGTCTATTCTACCACTGACATACATTTCTTGATCACAGTTTGGGTAAGCAATTTTCAAGAACATTTTTGTTACGTGCTTCCTGGAGCATTCTTTGTACATATTTTCCCAGAACAACCATTTTTCCTTTGTCCCCTCCCTTGTTTGCCCAAGAGTGGTTCATGCTAACCCTTTGTTGGGAGCCTGCTTTGAATGCCTCTATGTTTGAAATTTTGCTAGCACAAAAATTTAAATGTAAGCTAAAACCATAAAAATTTTAGAACTAAAAATGGTTCTGTATTCCTAAGGAAAGAAAGGCATTTCTAAGGATGACATCAAATGCAAAAATCATTAAGAAAATGATTAACAGAATTGAGTTCAGGAAAAAAAAAGGAAAACTTACATGGCTGAAAATCATCCAAGAAAGAACATAAATAAATTAGGAAATATATTTCGAACCTACAAACAAAGAGCACTTAATATGTAAAACACTTTCACAATTGCAAAATGGGCAAAATGCATGAAAAGATAATGCACAAAACACAATGTCCAGTAAACATATGAAAATATATTTGAATTCACTAATTGAAGACATAAATTGAAACAAATGGGATATAATTTTTCACTCTTAGAGTGGCAAAGATTGAATACATGGGTAATGCCCAATGTTGGCAAGTTAGGTGCACAAACTAGCAATCTCATACATTTTTAGTAAAAGTATAAATGGGATTTGTTTTCTAGATGGCTATTTTGAAATACATTAAAAAAAAAAAAAAAAGATTTGACTGAGCAATTCCACATATGGGCCTTATCCTAAGGAAATAATTGGAGAAGTCACAAAGGTGTATGCAGGAGGATGCTCATCATGGATTTGTTTATAATAAAGAAAAATTAGAAAACAACCTAGTATCTATAGCTCAAAAATAGTTAGATTGTTATATTCATATAATGGAATATTATGGTACCATTAAAAATGGTAATGCTTCTCTCTTCCTTGCAGGCTTTGAAGAAGTAAGCCGCCATCTTGTGAGAAGGACTACAGAGAGGACCACATGGCCAAGAACTGAGGGCAGCCTCTAGGAGCTGAAAGTAAGAAAATGGGGACCTTAGTCCTATAACTGAAAGAAGATGAATTCTGCCAATAATCTGAAGAAGGCTGGAAGCAGATCTTTCCCCAGTTGAGCCTCTGGTGAGACTGCAACCCTCACCAACCCCCGGACTGCAGGCTGGTGATGGAAGCTCTGCTAGAACTTCTGACCCACAGAAACTGAGATAATAAATGTGTGCTGTTTTAAGCTGATAAGTTTGTGGTAAGTTGTGATGCAAAGCTGTGCTAAGTAAAAAATAGACTATAAAACAGTTGTGTATGATATGTTCCTCTTTAAAAATATGCTTATGTTGGAATAAATATTCAGAGCAAAATGTCTTAGATAATATAAATTTTCTATTTCTATTTATAAATATAAATATGTGTATTCTTTATACTTTCTGCCTATCTCAAAATTTATTTTGTCAGTGAACATATGAACAATGAACAGATAGAAATATTCCCATCTTTAAAGAAAAAAAAAATCTATATTTTGGGGAGGAGAATTTGTGTCTCTCTGTTTCATGTCATGATGATGCAACAGGTTTAAGCCCTTAGAGATTTAGGAAACTAAAGAATTTATGTATAACATAAACACAGTTTGTGTTGGGGGAACAGTCTGCCTCTATGCTTCCCACCTGGGCTGCCTAAGTAAAAGCCTTGGGCCCAGAAAATTCCCTGTTAAGGAGTCTGGGAATTGGGTCACTCTCTCTCTCTCTCCCAGTTCCTTCTCCTTATCAGAGCTTTCCCTGTGTTCTGGGCACACAGTAACTTTCTCCTGCACATGTGCAGGCACCACATGGCACCTCGCCAACCCCACTTCTGTATCTGTTCCCAGCATGGAGGGAACAATATCTCTCTAGTCCATGGTGTGAGAAGGGTGTACATAGGACATCTGCCCTGCACCGGCCACATGTGGGGGGATCCTGTTGGCTATGGGAGACTGGTGCCCACTTGTGAAGCCGATCTCACTCTGCCTCTTCTCTATGTGAGTAAAGTGTTAGTCCATGTGGAGTGCGAGTGTGTCTTTTGCTGGCAAGCTCGAACCGTCGTATGACAGTTTGGTGCAGCAAGCAGAATCACCCCAAAGACACATGTATTATGGTAGATATTCAAGGGCTCATTGGTTTAGTCACTCTGGGTTGATGCCAGCTCTCCTGGGAGTGAGAAAATGGCAATAGTACTGGCTTCCCTTTTTTTTTTTTTCCTCCCTTTGGTCAGTTGAGGAGGAATGGGATGAACTTATGTGGTGATTCAAGTGGAGCCTGCTCTCAATGTGGGGTCCCCCACTTTCTATCACAGTATTGTAGTGGTTTGCATATAGACTCAGTATTGCTGAAAATGCATTTTTTTTTTTTTTTTTAGTAGAAGAGCTTTACAGCTGCTCTTGATTTGGATTGTTGAAGGTATCAGAACTGAGTTTCCCGAACTGCTAATATAGCTGCTATGGCAGTTTGGGTAAAAGCCATAGACACCTGGCCTTATGCCCCTGTTATTATATCTGATGTTAATGATACTGTTCTGTCTCGGATGGCTCTGGGGGCTTTCAGGTACCAGGGCGCGCCAGAGGCAGAGAAACAGTTCCACTACAAAGTCCCACCTGGGAATGAAAATAGCCAAGGTGGTGTCGGCCATTTCTACTGGTAGAGGCCTAGAAGGACAAAAATCTGGCAGTGGGAATGAACCCATACCCTGAAGGCCAAAAACGAAGGAGCGAGACCAATCCACAAAGCAGTGTGACTCTGGCTACTGAAATGGAATAGACCAGGCAGAAATCAATAATATCCTTACAGCAGATTTCTGCCAACATTAACGGGCTGAAGAAGATCCCTCTAATGTGAGAACAAAAGATCTGATCCAAGCTGTAAAGGAATAAGACATAGAAGGTTCACAGGATTGGGAGGATTTAGACTCCCATATAACAGCTTTCTGAGTCCAGGGAAAGAGAATGCACAGGTCACTAAGGCTTCCCCACGCCCCAACCAGGACAACGCAGAAAACAATTCTAATTGTGAGTACTAAAACTGGGGATTCAAAGGCTAAGGGAGCAATCCCCTAGCCAGTGCTCAAAGCCCTCCAACAATGGGTACTGGAGATGTTTGGAAGGGTTCCAACAACTGAGTAACTTTATACAGGTCCCTAGTGCTGAGAATATCCTGTAACAGCCAGCGCAAGGTAAGAGTTAAGACCTCAGGAAAAAAAAAAAAGCAAAAAGCCCTTCAAGACTGCTTTCGTTAAGTGGTCTCAAAGAGACCTTTGACGCCTTCTCTAGAATGCTCTAATAAACATCCCTGCCAAGGTAACTGAGTAGTAACATAGTCACAGCTGCAATGGTAAGGAGAAATAGAGGACTGCCTCCATGTTACCAGGCAACCAGCTGAACCCACGCTGCCTGCACTTGAAATGGTGGAGGCGTAATTTCACAAATGACACAGGGCTTTGCCAACTTCTGCCCATACCTTCCAACTTTCAGAAATAAATAGGATTAAAGATTAAGCCTAGGTTCCTCTGTCATGGGGACAAAAGGCTCTATGCTAAAATTAAATTTCGATGAGGGAATGGAAAGTGTTGTATTTCTTAGGTTTTTAGCTACCACTGCACAGGTGATTATGATCTTTGTAACATCTGGCATCAAGATGAGAAAAACTTTTGGGTCTGAGGTCACCATCACCGAAACACTTGCCCAAGCCTCACTATGGATAAGTCTCTTCAGGGCCAACCAGCCAGGGCGCCCTCAGCAGGTAAATCATATCAGGGCCTCTCATCCTATGTAGAGGCACCCACTGGATCTTAAATGAACTATGCATGACCTACATCACCACTAAACTGTAGGGGTGACTGAGCACTTCAATGGACAATAAGGGACAGTTTTAAATGACTAATGGGAGGGGACAAAATAACCCCAGCCTGACCTATACACCTCAGGCAAGCAGTCTGAGGTCTCAATGCGGCCATTCCTGAAAGGACATTTCTCAGCTGTGTCATATATTTGATCAGACTGTCTATTCTATAAAATGTGCTTCTTCTGTATACAGCCATTCCTGACAAAAGATCAAGATAAAATAGGGCACAACTGGAAAACATGTTATAAAGTTTTGATTATTAAACAGGACACGCTGTTAACAGAAAAATAAACCTGAATCTTAACATTTGGGGAAGCATGAGGAGTGGTGGATAGTAATGACCTTTGTTTTTTCAAAAATGTTCCTAAAAGCTTTCCTCCTCCTCCTAGAACAAAAAAAAACTTCCAGTGTTGCCTTTCCGCATTGTTGCGAAGCCTACTGAGCCAGTGAAACAACAAGCAATGCCTTGGCTCCTGCACTGTCCACACGGCATCTCCAGACTTCATCTACAGTCATGAGACGGATACCCTGATGTCATGGAAAACAGAACTATTTGAAACTGACCGCCTCAGGCAGTCTCCCCAGAAATAGGGGCTAAATTGGATTATTTGGACTAAAATACCCAGGGCAGGAGGCCCCATACTGGAGGGCCACATTATGAGCTTTGATAACTTGACTAATTGACTACTGTAATGTTGTAAACTTTGTTTCCAAAAATCTACATATGTCCACTATAATTGTATTTATGTCTGTATCCTGACTATGACACTGTACATGAAACAGGACATTGCTATGCATGCCAGGCAATACTGAGCTTGGAGGGGGTGGAGGAGGACCAGGTAGTTGCCTGACCATAAATTCTAATCTCAGTACGCCCAATTGTTCTTTTTTTTTTTTCCACTGGAACACACTTCCTGGGGGTTGTTTGTGGTTCAGACTGGAGGCATCTCTCCTCTGTGGGACCCCTTGATAGAGGTGAATGATGGCATCATAAATGTGTTCAGGATATGACATTTCTTCCAGTTAGAAACTTGCAATCAAAAGATCTGGGCCCCCTCAGAGGTCACTGCCTCAAGACTAGGACAGACAGTTTGGGTGGCTCTACCCGGGCAACCCTCACCTCAAGTCATAGGGTAAAAACATCTCTGCTCACAGGAAGTAAGAGGAGGAGGGGAAATTGTTAATGCAGTCTCTTTCTCTTCCCAGATTACCTCACAATGATGGACAGGCCCTTCACTCATGGGCCCCAATGGTGCAGGCTTTTGCTAGAGCTACTAATCTTTGGCTCTGTCAACATTTGAACCAAGATGTTGAGTCATCTCTTCACATCATTTCAGCTGATTTGTCGATAAGGTGGAGCACATCGACCAACCGGACCTATAACCTGACGTACTGAGGAAATCATGCAGTAGATGAATATAGTTGACTACACCACTCGCAAGCAACATCTCTGGAATTATAATGGATGCCTGTGGGACTGCCCCAACCTTAGCTGAGAACAGTAGTATTGAGCATGAGTTTGATGATACTTTGGACACGGGCAACTTGCAGAATATGATCAGGTGGTCAAATGTACATTGACTGATTACAAATTAACCGAGTCTAGCAACTGTAATATCTTATTCAGTTGTGCTGTTAAGAAAAAGATCCCTTTATATTACTTGTACTGGAATGTGTACTGTTCACATAATGTGCCAAGTTCCGAGAAATGTGCTGTTTTCTACATAAGTGAATCATAATAATTACATAAATAATGTCATTAACGTCCATAAGATTGGACAGATGCAGCCCTTTGATCTAGTCAGTTGGCTTGCATTAAACCATGACTGGGATGGCTAGTTGTGATCTCTCCTCCAAGTAGGACAGATTACCCTGCTGGGGACATCCCTACTAGTAACCCTCGGTAAGTACTGCCTAAATGTTAAGCAAATGGTACACAGATATAATATCCATCAGAGCTGTACACCAATCCATGGACCTAGCACCTGGCCTATCCCACTTTTATCTGTTCCTGATGGAGAAGGAACGGGTATGGAGGACATCTGCCCTGCGCCGGCCACACATGGGAGCGATCCTGCTGACCACGGGAGACAGTGCCCACTAGAGAAGCTGATCTTACTCTGTCTCTTCTCTATGCGAGTAAATAAAGCCTTAGTCCATGCAAAGTGGAGCCTGAGTTTCTTTTGTCAGCGACCTTGAACCGTGGTATGACATAGATGTATTCCCATCTTCAAGAAAATAATTCTGTATTTTGGAAAGGAGAGTTTGTCTGTGTCAGTTTCATGTCATGATGGTGCATCAATTTTAACCTCTTAGAGATTTAGTCAAGAATTTACACATAACACAGACATAGTAATTTCACATAGTAATTATTTTCCACTGGAAAACGCTATCGTTACTGGGTTAAAATGCCAAGAAGGTTGTTAGTTGAATGTGGTAAGGGTAAAATTGGTTGGGTTTTTGCACATAACACTCAAAAATTTTGGTGGAACACTTCATCTGAGTTACAGCAGAGAAATGATGTATATCTATGTATTTCAGAATCATTGTCAAACTAAGCACAGGTAGTCCTGTACTTACGACAGCGTTCCATTCCAATGATTCCGTCCTAAGTCAGTACTGACATAAGTGTAACACCTCATTTTTTTTTAGTTTTCATTATTATTGCCTTTTATTAACAGTATCTTTAAAAATATGATCTTTGTCTTTGGGGGTTGAATCTATCTCATAAAAACTTACAGAGATATTTTAATACATACATTGTTGTCGCTGCTGTCTTTAGGTGCCATCGAGTTGGTTCCGACTCATAGCGACCCTGTGCACAACAGAATGAAACACTGCCCAGTCCTGTGCCATCCTTACAATCGTTGTTATGCTGGAGCCCATTGTTGCAGCCACTGTGTCAATACACCTCATTGAGGGTCTTCCTCTTTTCTGCTGACCCTGTACCTTGCCAAGTATGATGTCCTTCTCCAGGGACTGATCCCTCCTGACAACATGTCCAAAGTATGTAAGATGCAGTCTCGCCATCCTTGCTTCTAAGGAGCACCCTGGTTGTACTTCTTCTAAGACAGATTCGTTCATTCTTTTGGCAGTCCATGGTATATTCAATATTCTTCGCCAACACCACAATTCAAAGGTGTCAATTCTTCTTCGGTCTTCCTTATCCATTGGCCAGCTTTCACATGCATATGATGCGATTGAAAATACCGTAGCTTGGCTCTGGTCTGTCAGTTTGTCATACTGTGGGGGCTTGTGTGTTGCTGTGATGCTGGAAGCTATGCCACCAGTATTCAGATACCAGCAGGGTCACCCATGGAGGACAGGTTTCAGCTGAGCTTCCAGACTAAGACAGACTAGGAAGAAGGACCCGGCAGTCTACTTCTGAAAAGCATTACCCAGTGAAAACCTTAAGAACAGCAGTGGAACATTGTCTGATACAGTGCTGGAAGATGAGCCTCCCAGGTTGAAAGGCACTCAAAAGATGACTGGGGAAGATCTGCCTCCTCAAAGTAGAGTCGACCTTAATGACATGGATGGAGTAAAGCTTTCGGGACCTTCATTTGCTGATGTGGCACGACACAAAATGAGAAGAAACAGCTGCAAACATCCTTTAATAATCGGAATCTGGAATGTACAAAGTATGAATCTAGGAAAATTGGAAATCATCAAAAATGAAATGGAACGCATAAACACTGATATCCTAGGCATCAGTGAGCTGAAATGGACTGGTATTGGCCATTCTGAATTGGACAATCATATAGTCTACTATGCTGGGAAGGACAACTTGAAGAGGAATGGTGTTGCATTCATCGTCAAAAGAACATTTCAAGATCTACCCTGAAGTACAACGCTGTCAGTGACAGGATAATATCCATACGCCTACAAGGAAGACCAGTTAATACAACTATTATTAATTTACGTGCCAACCACTAGGGCCCATGATGAAGGAATAGAAGATTTTTATCAGCTACTGCAGTCTGAAATTGATCGAACATGCAATCAAGCTGCATTGGTAATTACTGGTGATTGGAATGAGAAAGTTGGAAACAAAGAAGGATCAGTAGGTGAAAATACATACATTAAAAAATACAAAAATCACAAAATCTACTCCAATGAAGAAGAGTTGGATGACGTTAGTATTTTGTCAGTTGCAGTAGTAACTCCACTTGTGGAGGGTTCTGGATTATCCCTGGGCATGGCGATGGCGTTTCTAGTCAGAAAATGAGTGAGGGTTGTCTGTACAGTTCTTTTCTTTTTTTCTTTATATACTTTGTGGTAACATCTCACTGCTTCCTGAATCTGCTTATCTATTGTAGCAAAGCAATCAGTGTTTGGGACCATGTTTTCAAGCAACCAAAGTCCCTGATTTAGCGTAGAAACCCAAATCTCTACAGCAGTGTTTTGAACAGTAAATCATAAAACTGAACATCTGAGAGCAAACATCTGAGATGATAACATCAGCAAATTATGTGCTGCAACACTGTATGTAGTTCGTGTTACTAAGGATAAGATGTACACAACAAAAAGCGAAAAACAAACAAAAAATGGAGGTGCAGTTCCTAAGGGTCTGCCTGTATCTAAAAATATGATCATAATAACTAGAATACATCCTTTCAGTGACTGAAATACAGTATTTATATCCAGTTGTAAGTTGTGAAAATGAAGTAACGGGATTCCTTGAAACATGCATCCAGGCAATTGGGTTTGCTAAAGAAAACCTCACACACACGTATCTCTACCGTTGGTTGCACTCTCTATCCACCCTAGTAATCTTCCCACCTCCCTCACCCCTTTTCTAGTAGGGAGGTTTAAACACTCTCTTCAACTCCCTATCCCACTACTTTCCCTCTTACTCCTGGCAGATAATCCGATTAGCCTAGCTTGAGTCACCTGCCCATCCTTTGGCTAGGGAAGTGGAAGGCATCTTAATAATGACACCAACACTACACACACGGTGGAGAAGTAACTCGCCTCAAAGCAAGGGAGGCAACAGATGTTAGTGGTCAAAGGATGCAAATTACTAGGCATGGCATATACGACCCTTCATGACTGGGCCACTGCTTACCTCTTCAGTCAAGGGCAGCAAGGGGGCCTAGCTACGACTGCACTTCCCAGGTAGGTGAAGTCATGTTACTAAGCTCAAGGCTATAAAATGTAGGCAGAAGTTGTTGGGTGGGGCTTCTGAAAAGGGCCCTTCTAAAATAAGGACGTGAGGGTTGGAGCTCCAACAATCATTTTGGCCCATCAGGCAAATTTGTAGTGGAAGCCAAGTTGTAAGACTGAGTCATTCTTGAGAATAAGTTTGAGTGTCTGGGATACTTACCCACATGTTTCTTTTATGGGACCCACCCACCACTGCCGTCGAGTCGATTTGGGAGGGAGGGGAAAAAAACTTCAAGGGTTTAGGATATTGAGTTGACTTCTGGTATTTCCTGTAATTCCGTGTATTCTGATCCTTAGTGGATTTCTTTGGAATATCTCAGAGTTAGAACAAGTTGGAGGCTATGATGCCAGTAACAGCTGCGCTATCAGGACAAGAAGGGAGAAAAAGCGGGAAATACGCACCAGCTCCTTGTCCTCAGAGGAAATATTGGTCAAATCCCTAAATCCTGCCATCCCTCCTCCCATGGACTCTTACTTCCAGAATGTGTATCCCGAGAATGCACGGAGAGTTAGCCTCAGACTTTAGTTCCCCGCAGCCCAGCATAACCACAGGCGCCCACACTCCCGCTAACTCCGTCCAGTCCTCCCGGACCCCCCAGTCGCCCTCTGCCAGCCGCCGGGCGCCGGATTTGAAACCACCCAGGTTTGGCCGGGCGCGTCACACGGCACCACCTCGGGCCGCCATTGGCCTGAGCGGGTCACGTGCGGTGGCCCACCGCTCCGATTGGCCCCGGCTGAGCAGGCGGCGGCGGGTGCGGCGGCGGCCTCGGGGCGGCCCCAGCAGGCCGGTCTGCTGAGACCGCGGTGCGGTTGGTGGGTGCTGCGGGAGTGCTGGGGCCACGGTGAGTGAGGGCGCGGGCCGCCTTCGGACGGGCGGCCAGTTATGTGGCCTGACGGGGCCTGAGGGGCGTTCGGGCAGGCCACGCCACGCCGCGCGTGTAAGAGCTGGGCCGGGCCGTGAGTGGGGGGCGGGACGGCTGGGACAGTCTTGCTGGGACCGGGCGGCCCGGCTTGGTTTGGCCGCGGGTGGTCGGGAGGGGACGGGAGGACGACCGCTGCCTACCCCTCTCGGGACGGGCCTCGGAGACAGTGGTGCAGGGACCCCTCAGCGATCCGGGTCCGGGTCGGAGGGCCTCTGGGAACGTGCAGTGACCCCGCCTCTCTTTTCCCGAGGTGACAGTCCCAGGTCGTGAAGGCCCCCGACCCTGAGGCAGGATTCGGAGGTGCGTCTGCCCCGGCCCGCAGAGGAGGTTGTCGCTGACTCCCCTCGTGGGCCTCAGTTTCTCTGTCTGTAAGCTGGTGCGTGGCTGAGGGGGTGCGCGGGCCGGGCAGGGGCACCTGCGGCAGGAGACCGGGCCCAGGTTCCTCAGGCGCGCCCGGTGCTGGCGCGCCCTCCGCCGCCCTCCGCCGACTGCCTGGTCCGGTGCCAGGGCCTCCCCGCGGATAGCCGCTCTGCATGCGGCTGTTTTGTTTAGCTCTACCCACAGGCGGCATCCACCACAGATCAGCAGGGACAGCTCCTCCTCAGGCAGGCTTCCCGGTGAAGTGAGGACAAAGGGAGGAGTGCGAAAGGCAGCGCTGATCGGGTGGCAGCTCAGTCTGCTCTGTGCTGTGCCTTTGCTGCTTCCTCTGGAAGACTAGGAGGGAGATGTGACATAATTGTTTTTATCAGAAAACCAAGGGGTGAGCGTTAGTGACAAAATACTTGGGTTTAGAGGTCACGTTCAACTGCCTACAAGAGCAGGGTAGAGAGTAAGGGAACTGAGGAGAGCCCAGCTGATTATTTCCAGCCAGGCGTGCAAGCTCAAAGTACACTTTTCATGAGAAGTTGAATATCTGAATTTTTATGTGAAATCTCTTTATTTTTTAATGTTGGCGATTTATTTTTTAATTAAACGCTGAGGGAGCCAAAGAAAAGACATTTACAAAAAAAAAAAAAATTTTACAGGCAGCATCTAAATTGCCAACTTGTGATCTCTGCTTTAGACCTAATTCTGCCACAAATTAGTGGTGTGATCTCCACCAACCTCTCTAGGACATGCATTCTCAATATGAATTATGTCATCCAAGGGAGCGGAAATTGGTTCTGGGGCACAAAAAGGTCTTAGATGTTACGTTGTTTTGTCACCCTCCAAAGGGCCACAGTACATAAATATGTAGACAGTATTATCTGTGGCAGTAAATTTAATGGGGGGGAGGGTGGAGATTAGGAAAGAGAATGTCTAAAAGGCTTCTTGTGAGTGGGGGGAGGTAGGAAATTAAAAAAAAAAGGTGGAGAAACACTGCTTTAGGAAATAGATTAGCATATTTTCCAGTGATAGTTGTATATGTTGAAGGATTAAAAGCATAAATTAATATTCATGGAATCTGGGAGCTGGAAGGGACTTGAGAGTTCATCTTTTGTTAGCACACAGACACACACACACACACACACAGTGGATTCTGTACTGAACCTGTTCCATTAATGGATGGGTTTATTCTTATTTTGAGGTCAGATTTCTTTTATCTACCCTGCATATAAACCACAGCAGATTTTTAGTCTCAAGTGGACTTCCACTGGATATCTGTACACATCTGGGCAGCCATCATGTGTCATTAGGAAAAGGTATGAGTAATTTTTTAAGTTTCTTTTAATTATCTGAGTAATAATAAAATAATAAGTAATAATGGAAAACATAGAAACATTTCAAGAAAAGGAACCAAAAACCAAAACCCATTGCCACAGAGTTGATTCCAACTCATAGTGACCCTATGGGACAAAGTAGAACTACCCTAGAGGGTTTCCAAGGCTGTAATCTTTACAGACAGACTGCCATGCCTTTCTCCTGTGGAGCAGCTGGTGGGTTTGAACCGCTACCCTTTCAATTAGCAGCCAAGTGCTTAACCACTTTGCCACCAGGACTCCTTCAAAAAAAAGTCTAGCATAATCCCATTATCACCATTTTAGTTAATCTCTTTCAATTCCTTTTTCTCTGTGTCTTTACATACTGTGTGTACAGCTTTGTATTTGACTTCATTTCAGTTACAGAAATATTTTATCACTTTAAATTAATTTTTAGTATTGTAATATGTTGTTGAAATAATGTACTGCAGTTAATTTCAGCCCATATCTTTTCCAACTTCTCCCACCCGATGTCTCCTGCAGGCTTAGTTCTTCCTAAAAAAAAAAAAATCTAGATGCTGACAATTCAGACCTAGGTAATTTTAATATTCACTAACATCATTACTATCATTTCTTCTGTTTCTGGCATTTTATATCAGTGGCCTGCCTGAAAAAGTTTAATTTCACCCTGTGCGTTGAGCAATATTGTTGGGCTGCTGTCTATTCTGAGTTAGTTTTCTCAGCTCCCATAGAGACTGATCTCCACATGTTCCTCCATTCTACAAGCTCATTTTGCAAAGGTCCTAGCATGCCTCCAACTTAGCCTGCCTTAGTTTTATCAGTAAAAGGCCATACAAAATCAGCTTACTGTAGTTCAGTATTCTCTTTCCTCTGGGAAAAAGTTCTTTGAAAATAAAGATGACAAGCAAGGGCCACAGGGGAGGTTTTCTTCTCTCTGTGATTAGTTGTGTGTGTTTCCAGGTGCACATGGGAAAAGTGTTCTCATTTAGATTATTTTCCTTTCGCCCATCTGATATAAGTGATTAGGTATTTCAAAACAGGGAAAACAGAGTTCTACTAATTATTTGTGGATTTTTAGAGTGTGAGTCCCCTTAGTGATTTACACTGCTATGAAGAGATTCTAGAATAATTGTACTTTTAACTTGTACCTTCCAGATTCTGTCTTCTGATTATTACTTGGATCAGTGGTAGAACTCGTTGATAGAAAAATGAAACTTCAGAATCCCTCAAATTAGTGAAAAGTATACAGTCGTCCTTGGTTGCCATGGTGGATTGGTTCCAGGACCCCCCCCAGATACCAAAATCCTCAGATGTTCAAGTCCCTTACATAAAATGGTGTAGTATCTGTATGTAACCTCCGAACATCCTCCTGTATACTTTAAATCATCTCTAGATTACCTATAATACCTAATACAATGTAAATACTATGTAAATAGTTGTTATACAGTACTGTATTGTTTAGGAAATAGTGACAAGATGGGAGGCGAACAATACTAAAACGAGTGCTGGAGAGAGACTGAGGACGTGTGAAATGGTGGGAGGCTACAGCAGGGTATGCCTACACATCATTTCATTCTCACGGATTCAGCTTAGTACTCCGCGTGCTGCAAACTCAGATTTTGCTTTTTGGAACTTTTTTTTCCCAAACATCTTCCATCTCAGTTTGGTTGAATCTGCAGATGCGGGACCCCCACAGATACGGAGGGCCGACTGTATAAAATTGAACTATTTTTCTTTTTATTAAGTTTGGACTTTAAGATTTTTATACTTTAAAATTTCTGGTGGCACTGTGGTTAAAGCGCTCAGCTGCTAACCGAAAGATGAGTAGTTGGAACCCACCAGCTGCTCCACAGGCGAAAGATGTGGCAGTCTGCTTCCGTAAAGATTTATAGCCTTGGAAACCCTATGAGGTCGCTATAAGTCAGAACTGACTCAACGGCAGTGGGTGGGTAAGTGTTTATCACAACATAGAATGGAAGTAATATCCTTTTTTTAACTTTTAAAACTTTTGGAGGTAATTTGTTACATAAATGGTGAAATTGGTTCAGCAGAGTGAATTCTGTTGTGCTAGGCATTTGGGGAAGAGATCTTAACCTGTATTAATCATTTACTATGTGCCAAACATTGAACCCCTTCAGCCTGTTAACAGCATCTACCCTTCATTTCCAAGCCTAACCCTTGGGTCATACTGAACAAATCTGACCCTTTTTCCACAGAAAAGCTCTTCACATATTTGGATTCATCCATCATGATTCCTCCTTCCAGACTTTGTTCTGGGTGGAACACCTGCATTCTTTCATCCTTTCTACATACATCTCACCATTTATTTAAGTCTTCTTTAATTTTTCACAGTAGTGTTTTATAGTTTTCAGTAAACAAATCTTTCACATCTTTTGTCAGATTTACCCCTAAATAATCGTATTTTTGATGCTATTATAAGTGTTTTTATTTAAATTTCTGATTATTCATTTCTATGATATGAAAATACAACTGATTTTTGTATACTGATCATGTATACTACAACCTTGCTAAACTGACTTATTAGTTCTAGTAGATTTTTTGCAGCTTATATCAGAAGTTCGAAATAGATGAACATGTTATCTGCAGGTAAATACAACTTTACCTCTTCCTTTCCAATATGGAAGACTTCTTTTTACCTATTGGACTATTGCACTGGCTAGAACTTCATACTATATTAAGTAGAAGTGGTGAACAGGACCGTACTTGTCTCAATGGAAATAAAAAAATACATTGAAGCAAAGGAAAACACAACATATCAAAATTTGTGGAACATAGCTAAAGCAGCACTAAGAGGGAAGTTTATAGAACTAAATGCATATATTAGGAAAGACTAAAAGCCTCAACTTAATCTAAGCTCCTATTTGAAAAAAACTAGAAAAAGAAGAGCAAAATAAATACAAAGGAAGCAGAAGGGAGGAAGTAAAAAAGTTGAGATCCGAAACCAGTGAAATTGATAATATAGAAACAGTAATGAAAATCAGTGAAATTAATAGGTAGACCAATAAATTGACAAACCTGTAGCAAGACTGACTAAAAAAAAGACGTAAATGATCAATATCAGGAATGAAACAGGATATCACTACAGACATCAAAAAGATATTAAAAGAATACTATGATCAATTCTATACACATAAATTTGACAACTTAGATGAAATGGGCCAGTTCTTTGAAAAACACAAACTATACAACTCACCCAATATGAAGTAGATAATTTGAATGGTCCTATAAAAAATTTTTTATTTTTATAACTTAAGTAAATGGAATTAATACTTTTAAAACTTCCCCAAAAGAAATCATCAGACCCAGATGATTTCACTAGAGAATTATACCAAACATTTAATGAAAAATTAACATCTCTTCTACATAATCTCCTCCAAAAAAGTAGGAGGGATCATTTTCCAAGTCATTGTATATGGCCAGGATTACCCTGATACCAAAACCAGGCAAAAACAGTACCAAAAAAGAAGACGACAGGCCAAAATCCCTCGTGAATGTAGATATAAAAATCCTTTATAAAATATTACTAAACAGCATTCAGAAATATATTAAAATAATTATATACCATTAACAAGTGGTATTTATTCCAGGGGTACAAGACTAGTTCAATATTCAAAGATTAATCAATATAATCTACCATGTTAACAGCCTAAAGAAGAAAAATCACATGATCGTATCATTTGATGCAGAAAGAGCATTTGATGAAACTCAATATCATTCATTATAAAATCCTCTCATAAAAATAAGAATAGAGGAAAACTGCCTCAACTTGATAAAGAGCACCTACAAAAAACTTACAGATAATATATATATTTGAAATTTTACTGTGTTTTAAGGCGATTAAAAAATTTACACTCAAATTGTTTTGTGACCTTGGTTGCAATCCCTGCAATGTGTCAGCACTCTCCCTCTTTCACTTTCCACCCCGGGTTCTCTGTGTCCATTCCTCCAGTTTTCCAGTCCCTTCCTGCCTTCTCTTTTTGCCCGTTTGGTCTTACATACTTGAACTAAGAAGCACGTTCTTCACATGTGTTATTGTTTGTTTTATAGGCCTGCCTGATCTTTGGTTGGAGCCCTGGTGGTACAGTGGTTAAGAGCTTAGCTGCTAACCGAAAGATTGGCAAGTCTGAATCTACTAGCCACTCCTTGGAAACCCTATGGGGCTGTTCTACTCTGACCTATAGGGTTGCTATGAGTTGGAATCCACTCGATGGCAACAGGTTTGGTTTAATCTTTGGCTAAAAGGTGAAGTTGGAAAGTGGCTTCCGTTCTGAGTTAGCAGGGTGTCTGGGGACACAGTCTTAGGGGTTCCTCCAGTCTCTGTCAGACCAGTAAGTCTGGCCTTTTTCTGTGAATTTGAATTTCGTCCTATATTTTTTCTACCATTCTGTCTGGAACCCTCTATTGTGATCCTTCTCAGAGTGGTCAGTGGTGGTAGTTGGGCACCATCTAGTTCTTCTGTGCTCAGGCTGGTGGAGGCTGTGGTTCATGTGGTTCATTAGTCCTTTGGACTAATATTTTCCTTGTGTCTTAGATTTTCTTCATTCTTCTTTGCACCGAACGTGATGGGACCAATAGATGTATTTTAGATGGCCACTTGCAAGCTTTTAAGACCCACATGCTACTCACCAAAGTAGGATGTAGAACATTTTCTTTATGAATTATGTTATGCCAATTGACCTAGATGTTCCTGGAGACTATGTCCCCAGCCCTCAGCCCCAGTCACTCCGTACCTCAAGGTGTTTGGATGTGTCTGGGAAGCTTGAATGGCCTTGCTTTGGTCAAGTTGTGCTGACTTCCCCTCTGTGGTGTGCTGTCTTTCCCTTCACAAAAGTTAACACTTATCTACCATTCAGCTAGTGATTTCTCCTCCCTATCCCTCCCCTCCTTAGTAACCATCAAAGATCATTTTTTTCTGTGTGTAAACCTTTTCATGAGTTTTTGTAATAGTGGTCTTATATAATATCCTTCTGTGATTTACTTATTTCACTCAGCATAATGCCATCCAGATTCATCTGTGTTGTGAGGTGTTCCACAGATTCATCAGTGTTCTTTATTGTTGTGTAGTATTCCATTAATAGTATGTGCTACAGTTTGTTTATCTATCTGTTAATAGGCACTTAGGTTGTTTCCATCTTTTTGCTATTGTGAACAGTGCTGCAGTGAACGTGGTGTGCATGTCTGTTGGTGTGACAACTCTTATTTCTCTAGGATATATTCCTAGGAGTGGGATTGCTGGATCATTTGGTATTTCTCTTTCTTGCTTTTTAAGAAGTTGCCATATTGTTTTCAACAGTGATTGTACCGTTTTGTATTCCCACTAGCAGTGGTTAAGAGTTCCAGTATCCCTGCAACCTCTCCAACCTTTGTTATTTTCTGTGTTTTTGATTACTATTGGTAATATTGGGTGAGATGGTATCTCATTATAATTTTGATTAGCATTTCTCTAATGGCTAATGATTGTGAGCGTTTCCTCATTTGTTTCTTAGCTGCCTGAATGTCTTCTTTTGTGAAGTGTTTGTTCATATCCTTTGCCCATTTTTTAATTGGATAATTTGCCTTTTTGTTATTGAGGTGTCAGCTAATATTTTTAACCGTGAAAGACAGAATGCTTTTGCCCCAAGAGCAGGAACACAGCAAGGATGGCTGCTCTCACCACTCTTATTGGATATGTGTGCTGCTAGAAGTTCTGCCAGTTCAGTAAGCCCAGAGAAGAAAATAAAAGGCATACAGATTGGAAAGAAAAAATAAAACTGCTTCTTTTTTCAGATGACATGATTATCGATGTAGAAAATCCCAAGAAATCTACAAAATCTGCAAAATCCTCCTAGAACTAATAAGTGAATTCAACAATGTCACAGAATAGCAGATAAACATACAAAAATCAATTATATCTCTGTGTTTTAGCAATGAACACATGGACACCAAAATTAAAAACAAAATACCAATTTGGACAGTACTTCTAACTTAATAATATTAAGTCTTTTGATCTATGTACATGGGATGCCTTTCCATTTATTTAGATCTTAATTTTTCAGTGATGCTTTGTAGTTTTTAGTGGACAAATTTTAACTTCTTTTGATCAACTTATTCCTAAGTATGTATTTTTTTATGCTATTGTAAATAGAGTTTTTTTTTTAACTCTCCATTTAGATAGCTCATTGCTATTGTATAGAAGTACAGTTGTATTTGTATATTGATCTTATATCTTGCCACCTTGCTGAACTTGTTTATTAGCCCTAATAATTTTTTAGTGGATCCTATAGGACCTTCTATATACAAGATCACATCATTTGCAAATATAAATAGTTTTACTTCTTCCTTTCCAATTTGGATGCCTCGTATTTCATTTTCTTATCTAATGGCCATACTAGAACCTCCAGAACAATGTTGAATAGAAGTGGAGAGAGTAGATATTCTTACCTTGTTCCTGATTTCAGGGGCAAACCCTTCAGTCTTTTATTATTATATATGATGTTAGATGTGGGTTTTCCATGGATGTCCTTTGTTAGGTTGACGAAGTTCTCTTTTGGTCTTAGTTTGTTGAGTGTTTTTATCTGAATGGATATTAAACCCAAAAACCTAATGCCATTGAGTCGATTCTAACTCATATCGACCCTACAGGACAAATACTTTTTATGTGTCTTTTGAGATGATCATGTGATTTTTGCCTTTTGTTCTATCGATAAGATGTATTAAATTAATTGATTTTTGAATGTTAAACCAGCCTTGTTTCCCTGGGTAAACCTCATTTGGCCATGGTGCATATGTTGCTGGATTCAAGTTGCTAATATTTGAGGATTTTTACATCTATGTAAGAGAGAATGGTCTGTAATTTTTCTTTTGATGGCTTTTTCTCATCTTGTTTACAGTGTAATACTGTACTCGTAGAATGAATTGTGCTGTGTTCTCCTCTGTTTTTTGGAAGAGATTGTGAAGAATTGATGTTAATTCTTCTTTAAATGTTTGAAAAGCTTCCCACATAGAAAAGCCAGGTCCAGATGGATTCACTTTGGCTTGCATACATGGGAAATTTTGTAATCAGTGAATTTAATTTTTGTCTTCGTTATAGGTCTATCCAGATTTTCTGTTTATTCTTAAGGCATTTTTGGTAGTTTGTGTCTTTCTAGGCATTTATTTTTTTCACATTACCTAATTTATTGGCATATTTTTGTTCAAACTATTCCCTTACTTTTTTTTTTTTTTTCTGTAAGATTGGTTATGATGTACCCTCTTGCATTCCTGGTTTAGTTTTGGTCAGTCTAGCTAAAAGTTTGTCAATTTCGTTGATCTTTTACAGAACCAACTTTTGATTTAGTTGATTTTCTCTGTTGTTTTTCTACCCTTTATTTCATTTATATCTGCTTTAATCTTTTTTATTTCCTGCCTTCTATTTGCTTTGGGTTTAATTTGCTCTTCTTTTTCCAGTTACCCAAGGTGGAAAGTTAGATTACTGATTTGAACTCATTTCTTTTTAAATATATGCGTTTAACCTCCCTTTAAGCACTGCTGTAGCTGCATCCCATAAAATTCCCTCTAAGCACTGTTATAGCGGCAGCCCATAAATTGTGGATATGTTGTATTCATTCTTCTCAAAGTATTTTATATTTTCCACCGTATTTTTTTCTTTGGCCCATTGGTTATTTATGAATGTGTTGTTCAGCTTTTATTTGTGACTTCCAATTTTTCCTCTGTTGATTTCTAATTTAATTCCATTCAATCATTTTGGATTTATCGAGGCTTGCTTCATGTGCTAGCTTATGGTCTGTCCTGGAGAATGTTTCGTGTGCACTTGAGAAGAATGTGTGCTCTGCTATTGTTGGGTCTGCAGTACTCTATAGATGTCGATTAGGACTAGTTAATTTATAGTGTTTTTCAAGTCTTCTAATTCCTTGTTGGTCTTCTGCCTAGTTTTTCTATCCATAATTGAAAATGAGGTATTGTACTGAAGTCACCAACAATTATTGAATTGTCTTTCTCCCTTCAATTTTCTGTTTTTTACTCATTTATTTTGGGGTCTGTTGTTAGGTGCATATGTTTATAAGTGTTATGTCTTCCTGATGAATTGCCTCTCTTAACATTATAGAATGTCCTTTTTTGTCTCTGGTAATAACTTTGGTCTTAAAGTACTTTGTATGATATTAGTGTAGACACTTGCTCTCTTTTGGTTGCTATTTGCTTGGTATATTTTTTCCATCCTTTGCTTTTTAACCTGTTATGCCTTTGTGTCTAACGTGTGCCTCTGTAGACAGCATACTGATGGGTCATGTTTTTTTTGGTCCATTCAGCCACTCTCTGCCTCATGACTGATGTATTTAACCCATTTACATTCAGGGTGATAATCAGTAGGTAAGAATTTACTGCTGCCATTTTGTTATACTTTTGTGTGTGTGTGTGTGTGTGTGGTGTTTACAGTTTCTTTGCACTTCTTTACTATCAGTGCTGAGTTCTTTTCATATATGAATTTTCTTTTCCTTTCATTTATTGTTGTTTTTATGTTTACTGAGTCTTTTTGTTTTTCTTCTTATTTCTGTGATTAATTTTCTTTGTGGTTACCATGAAGTTTTCATTTATCATCCTATATTTAAAACATCCTGTTATATCTTGAAATTGCCTTGATTTCCTCTCCATATGGAAGCTCTCTAACTACATCATTTATCTATTCTTTTGTTTTGAAGGTGTCGTTGTTTACAGCTTAATATCTCTAGTTCCCTGTAATCAATTTTTTACGTTTATTTTGCTTTTGTGAAGTCTTTATCTGGCTTGGTATCTGGTTGATGCTGCCACATGTCTTTATCTCAGGTTATTGTCTGATGTTGTGGGTTTTCTGTCCAAAGAGCTCCTTTTAATATTTCTCGTAGATCTGATCTGGTGGTAACAAATTCCCTTAATTTCTGCTTATCTGGAAATGTCCTAATTTTGCCCTCATTTTGAAAGGCACTTTGCTGGATGTATGATTCTTGGTTGGCTCTTCTTTTTTTTAGGACTTTGTGTATGTCATCCCATTGCCTTCTTACCTGTGTGGTTTCTGATGAGAAATCAGCACTTAGTTTTATTAAAACCCCTTTGTAAGTGATATGCCACTTTTCATGAGCTGTTCTCAAAATTTTTTCTTCGTCTTAGGTTCTGGAAAGTTTGATCATGATATGTCTTGGTAAATTTCCTTTGGGGTCTATCCTGTATGGGGTCTGCCGAGCTTCTTGGATGAAAATCTTCTTGTCTTTCATGATATTTGGGATATTTTCTGTCAATATATATTCAAAAATTCTCTCTGTACTCGTTTTTTCTCTTCCCCTTCTGGAATTCCTAATATGCATGTATTACTACTCTTGATGATGTCCCACATAACCCTTAGGCTTTCTTCATTTTTCTTCAGTCTTTTTTTGATTATTCCTCAAACAAATTAGTATCAAGGGTTTTGTCCTCTATTTTGCTGATTCTTCTGTTGATTCAGTTTTACTTCTGTGGCCTTCTGTTGAGTTATTTCTGATATTTTATTGTTAAACTCTTGAATTTCTAGTAACTCTTCTTGTATGATTTCTATTTCTCTATTTAGTTTGTCATTTTGTTCCTGTATTGTTTTCTTGAGTTCTTCTAGGTTTTTTCCTGTGTTTTCTTTGATCTCTGAGGAGCCTAAATATTAGCCTTTTGAATTCTTTGTCAGGTAGCTCTATTATCAGTTCTTCCTCAGAAAGTTTTTCTGACCCTTTATTTTGCTTGTTTGCCCGAGCCATCTTAATCCTGTTTGTTCCTGTGATTTACAATTGACTGCTATCTTAGAGACACTAAGGTTCTATTTTGTTTATATATTTATTGATTGTACATTTATTTGTCTTTTTGTTTTGTTTGGCTTTTGATATATCTGGAGCTTAGCGTTTTCCCTTTCTCTTTGTATTGTCTACCTTCATTTGTATTGTTTTAATTGACGTTGCTTTGTAGTGGTGGTCTCTGTATGACTGTGATGCTGCCGGTTTGTTTGGGAGTCATTTTCTCTCACTGCTGGGTATGATGGGCCGCATGCATATGGGAATCCTCTGTCACTGAGCACTATGTCTTCCCTTGTAGGACTGTGTGGAGGTGTGCAAGCAGGACCCTTCCCTGTTGTTGGGCTCCAGGTGTTGGGTGGTCAGAGTCCATCCACAGATCTTGTAGGGCCATGTGGTCCTTCCATGTTGGCGTGTGCTGTTAGTGCGGCCTCTGGAGAGCAGGATGGGTCATCTTCACAGACCCAGAGATGCAGTACACCTCTAATGGGTGAGACAGGCCCTCTGCTTGGCTATGGATTGGTGTCCTAGTGATGGAGGGAGGGCCAAGAGTCTCTGCATATGTTCTGACAGCCTGAAGGAGTAGGTAGAGTGTGTAGGGGCATGTGGGTGTCAGGTCACCAGAGATGCCTGGGCTGGGCAGGGTGAGCACTGAGTGGGGAGAGCCACGTATGTGTCTTGCTGTACAGGCCAGGTGGGGCACGCAGTGGGCTCACGAGAGGTGAGAGGAGCAGTGGACATGTCTAGGGCTTCTCTCTGCGTGGGCCAGGCTGGGTGGTGGTAGCAGTGGGTGTGTCTCTGAGCTTCTTGCTGTGCAGGCTGGTGGGGGTAGCCAGGGGCATGTCTCAGGGCTCCTTGCCCCACAGGCCGGGCAGGGGAACATGGATGCGTCAAGTGTTGGGCGAGTCACTGAGGGGACCTCACTGCATGGGCAGTGGAGGCAGGGAGTGCTGCTTGAACTGGAGGGGGAGGGGGATTGGCATGGGGCTAGCCAGGGGACAACTTCTAATTATTACTCTGCTGTTTTATTTTTAAATGAATGTCTTCCACCCAAGTGGACGTGCACCACCACTGATAGGAATTCCCAGAGTAGAACTGCCCTATAGAATTTCCGAGGAGTGGCTGGTAGATTCGAACTGCTGACCTTTTGGTTAGTAGCCAAATGCTTAAACCACTGTGCCAAATCTAGTTCAGATTAATACTCAACTCCTGATAGTTACAAAAACTTCTCTCCAATGTATCTCCATTCTTTTCCCTTCCTTTGTACTAGTAATGTTTTACTATAGGACCACTATGATTCGGAATTAACTCTACAACAAGAAGCTTGGTTTGGTTTTATACTAGTTACATCTTTATATGTTATAAGCTCGTCAACTCATTTTTATAATTGCTGCTTTATGCAGGCTCTTTGAAAACACACCAAGAAAAAAGTTACCAACAAAGACACAGTTATGTACTTTTTCATAATACCTACAGAGTCCCTGGGTGGCACATATGGTTAAGTGCTAGGCTATTAACTGAAAGGTTGGTGGTCTGCATCCGGAGGTGCCTTGGAAGAAAGGCTTGGTAGTCTGCTTCTGAAAGATCGCAGCCATGAAAACCCTATGTGCAGTTCTATTCTGAAACACGTGGCGTTGCCATGAGTCAGAACTGACTCAATGGCAACTGGTTTTTTTTGGTGAAAATATACACGGCAAAATTTGCTCCATTCCACACTTTCTAGACATAATGATCAGTGACATTGGTTACATTCTTCACATTGTATCAACATTCTCAATATTTCTGTTCTAGCTTTTTCACTTCTTTTTTTTCAAACTCCTTGCCCCTCAACCTTCTCATCTATACTTTAAAATAGCTGTTGACCCTTTGGTCTTACATAGATAATTTTTTTTTTTAATGCAGTATTGAAGGGTGACAATCTTTACTCTTTGGACTAAACTGTTACTTAGTTTAAAGGTGACTTCAGGGGATAGCTTCAATTCAAAGTTTGAGGAGCAACTCAGGGCCCAAGTCTCAGAGAGACTTCTCCAGATTCAATAGGTCCAATAAGTCTGGATTCTTTAAGAATTTGAAGTTCTATTTAACATTTTTCTCCTTTTAATTAGGATTCATCTGTTGTGTCCCTGATAAGAACATTCATTAGTGGTAGCCAGGGCACTATCTAGTTCTTCTGGTCTTATGGTGGAGGAGGCAGTGGTTTGTGGAGACAGTCCTGTAGTCCAGTTCCTTCTCTTATTCTTGGGTTTCCTTCTTTCTCTTTAGTACTAGATGAATAAAGACCAACGGTTGTATCTTAGATGATTGGTCATAAGCTTTTAAGACCCTGGACTTTACTCACCATACTGGGAGCTAGAACATAAACTTTAAGAACTATATTATGCCAATTGACTGGATTGTCCCATAGAACTGGCTCATTTTTAAATGTAGTTACCTTTACTGTTGCTCTTTATTTCTTTGTGTGGATTTGAGTTACCGTCTGCATCTAGTGTCCTTTCATTTCAACTCTTCGTGTTCATATTCTGGGCTACAGTGTTCTTTGCTCAGTTTCAGTTGTCTTTTATTTTCATCTGCTTTCTGTCTTCCAAAAACTTATTGAAATATCTAGTCCGTTGATAACCCCCTGCTGCTCCTTGCTCTTGTTAAAACAAAAATCATACTAAGCCAATAATAGAAAATGATTGAAGCTTATTGTATATACAGTTTGCAAATTGGGGTAACCTTTCAACTAGAGAGTCAGAAATGTTCCCAAGATGAGAAAACCTCCAAAGACTTTTATACCCCATCTTATTGGCATTACCGTGGGAAAAGGGCTGAGATGGAGCTGATAAATAATTTGTAGTCATAAATTATTTCATACAGCAGTGTCTTGAAGAGCAATTAAAATAATTCTTGATTTACCCTAAACCATAGCTCTAGTCTGACTTTTGGCATCTCTGTTTCCCGCAACTGACCGAATTCTTCAAAAAAGCACAATGCCCAAGGCAAAATGATCTTTCTAGTTTATCTAGACCATTGTTTGACTCAAAAGCGACTTTTAGAAACCAGTTTCTTCAAGGCTCAAGATTCAAAAGGACATCTAAGGACAAATGGCTTGAGTGGGTCACCCCAATTCTGTGGACCCCAGAAATCTGGATTCCGGGAAAATTAAAATGGTTTCTCACTCTTAAAGATTTACTCCCTTTTTTAATTTCTGTAATGTTTTTCCACCAGGGCCTCAGGAGGAAGGGGGCCTAATGTATAAGCTCAGTTCACTGCTTAAACCAGAAGTTTTATGTACCTTTCTATGGAAGGGCTGATCTAAGCCTTGTGAATTCCAAGGGTCACACACCTATCTGTGTTTGAAGTAAGTCCATGCTTGTTGCCCAAGCACTTTTTAAAAATTATTTTTTGTTGTTGTTGAAATATACACAGCAGAACATACACCAATCAAGAATTTCTACATGTCAATTCAGTGACATTGATTACATCCTTCAAGTTGTGCAGCTATTCTCACCCTCCTTTTCTGAATTGTTTCTCCTCCACTGACACAAACTCACTGCCCCCTAAGCTTCCTATCTAACCTTTCAAGTTGCTGTTATCAATTTGATCCCATGTAGATAGTACTTTCAAAAAGCACAATGGTCAAGACATACATTCTTTACTAATTAAGCTGAAGTATTGTTTGGTTTAATAAAGACTTCAAGTTTTTTCACTGGGTTTTTTTCTAGAGATATTTTTAATTTAAGGTTTAAAGATTATCCAGGACAATAGTTTTGGGGAGTTCATACAGCCTCAGTGTCACCCAAGAACTTTTGAAATATGTTTCAAAAAATAACTAATTTCTTCAATGATAAATAGTTCAGGAACTGAGGAGGTAGGAAATGTTATCTTTTCTAGTATATAAATAAGTAGGAATAGTAAATTTAATGACAAGCTCTAGCCAGTATTTTAAGTTTTTCGTTTTAAACCAGATGAGATTATTAAAAAAATTTTTTTAAATATATTCCACAAAATGTGTATTTAGTGATTAACATAATTGTATATCCATATTCCTCCATGTGTCTGTCAGTTTCTTGTACTGTAGGGGCTTAGGTGTTGCTGTGATGCTGGAAGCTATGCCACCAGTATTCAAGTACCAGCAAGGTCACCTGTGGAGGATAGGTTTCAGCCGAGCTTCCAGACTAAGACAGACTAGGAAGGAGGACCCGGCAGGCTACTTCTGAAAAGCATTAGCCAGTGAAAACCTTATGAATAGCAGTGGAACATATTTTGATATAGTGCCAGAAGATGAGCCCCCCAGGTTGGAAGGCACTCAAAAGATAACTGGGGAAGAGCTGCCTCCTCAAAGTGGAGTTGACCTTAATGACGTGGATGGAGTAAAGCTTTCAGGACCTTCATTTGCTGATGTGGCATGACTCAAAATGAGAAGAAACAGCTGCAAACATCCATTGTAAAATACAGGGTCAGCAGAAAAGAGGAAGACCCTCATCGAGATGGATTGGCACAGTGACTGCAACAGTGGGCTCAAGCATAATAACGATTCTAAGAATGGTGCAGAACCAGGCGGTGTTTCGTTCTGTGCTACATCGGGTCGCTACGGGTCGGAACTGACTCGATAGCATCTAACAGCAACAACAACATATCCATATTACTCATGCAATTAAAAGAAATATCAGATAATGAACATCCGTTGTTTAGGAATCCAGATTATAGTGTCTAAAACTGTGTCATTTTTGGTACTTGACCAAGAAGTAGCTGATCTTGTGGGGGACTGTAGCAGGAGTCTTTGTTCTTGCTGATACCACCTACATAACAATGCTCTGATTCCAAATATGTTAGGTTTAAAACAGAATTTTGATAGGATCGTTAGTACCCAGATGTTACCCAGGAATATGAGACTCCTTCTAGATCTGGTTGGTGATGTGAGGCTTCTTAATGTATTCATGATTTTGTTAAGATTGGCTCAGAAACTAAAAAGAAGGTTTTTAATGTTTGAAAACTAAACAGAGCCTAGGAAACACAATCATAATGACCTATATGAATACCTACTGTTCGTTAAATGCAAATTGTTTATCTAATGCACTGGTTCTCAAACTATCATTATCCCCTGGAATAGATGGAAATGCAGATTCTCAGCCCTGCTTGGAAGCTCTGGGGGTGGCCCCTCGCTTTCCGTTTTGTTTTTTAGAAAGTGCCCCCCGGTTGATTCTGATGGGGTGTTGAATTAGGAATTTTTGACTTCTTGATGAGTTTACGCGTTTTGTGGTGTCTTTGATTTGAGGTTGGATAAAACTTTTTGAAATAGCCAGATGTAGCTATTTGTGGGAAAAGGATAGGGAATATGGAAACCTTGGTTGTAAAATTCAGCTTCACCTATTACTAATATTTTGCCCCACTTTCTCTATCATAATATGTTTTCTAAAGAATCTTAATCAAACAACATATTTCTTTAATGATGAAGTAGTGGGGATCCTCTTGTAGCGTTGTTTTTTTTCCCCAGTTCTGTGCTTAGTCTCTTGAGAGACTTAGAGCCTTCCCTAAGGTGTATTTAAGTGAGATCACTGAAGCCAGTGAAGCTTAATGGCTTACCTCCAGATGACATGTTTTCGTTTTTGTTTTTATTCTGTTATTGTCATTGAGAATATACACAGCAAAACATACACCAATTTAACAGTTTCTACCCGTACAGTTCAGTGACACTGATTACACTCTTCGAGTTGTGCAGCCATTCTCACCCTCCTTCTCTTAGTTGCTCCTCCACCATGAACATAAATTCACTGCCCCCTAAGGCTCCCATCTAATCTTTCGAGTTGCTGTTTTCAGTTTGGAAACCCAGTGTTAAAGAGTTTGGCTGCTAACCAAAAGGTCAGCAGTTCGAATCCACCAGGTGCTCCTTGGAAACCCTATGGGGCAGCCCTATTCTGTCCTATAGGGTCACTATGAGTTGGAACTGACTCGATGGCAGTGAGTTTGGTTTTTGTTTTTTGATTATCAATTTGCTTTGAGTGTAATGCTCAAGGCAGACATCTTTTACTAAAAAACTTTTACTAGTTAAGCTAAAATATTGTTTGGTTTTTAAGAAGACTTCAAGGGATAATTTTGGTTTAATATTTTAAGGATTGTCTCAGGGACGTAGTTTCAGGGTTTCATCCAGCCTTCATGACCCCAAAAAGCCTGGACTCTATGAGAATTTGCAATTCTGTTCTGTATTTTCCCTCTTTTGATCAGGATTCTTATATGGAATCTTTAATCCAAATGTTCAGTAATGGTACCTGGGCACCATCCAGTTCTTCTGGTCTCGTGGCACAGGAAGCAGTTATTCATGGAGGCAGTTAGCCACGCATTTCATTTCCTCCTCCTTTTCCTGACTCTCCCTCTTCTGTTGCTCCAGGTGAATAGAGACCTATTGTTGTGCTTTGGATTGCCTCTTGCAAACTTGTAAGACTCTAGGAATTATGTAACGAATTATGAAATAGAACACAGGTGCCGAACACCAGACAGCATGTGTGTGTGTATGTATAGAGAGAGAGAGATTTAAGTGAAAGTTTACAAATCAAGTTTGTCTCTCATACAAAAACTTACGTACACCTTGATATCTACTCCTAGCTGCTCTCCCCTTAATGAGACAGCATACTCTTCCTCTCCACCCTGTATTCCCCATGTCCGTTCAAGCAGCTGCCATCCCCCACTGCCTTCCCATCTCGCCTCCACACAGGAACTGCCCACATAGTCTCACAGCATGTATGTTTTTAGGGATGGTTCTTAGTTCTTTCCCTGAGGACTAACTTTGTTAAGTTGGAGAGGTCTGGAAAAAAATTATTTTTAAAATGTTGCCTGGCTGCCTCCAGGGTAATTTGAGGAGAAAAGGGATTTTACATAGTCCTTTTTTTATTTTTTTTCCTCGAGGTTGCATATTCAGTGATGAGGACATTTCAGTTTAAGAGAAATCTGGTTTTCTTTTGTTTTACTAAGTGAGGAGCCATATGGAGTGCTTTAATTCTTTAAGGACAGTATGTTGCTAGAATATTAGGAGGCCATGTTTTATAGCATATGAGCCACATAACCCACTGCCATCAAGTTGATTCTGACTCATAGCAACCCATAGGACCCAGTAGAACTGCCCCATAGGGTTTCCAAGGCTGTACATCTTTATGGAAGCAGACTGTCACATCTTTCTCCCATGGAGTGGCTAGTGGCTTTGAACTACTGACATTTCGGTTAGCAGCCAAGTGCTTTAACCACTGCACCACCAGAGCTCCTTGCTAAGCAACATAGGTAACTCTATATACATTTATGTATATATGTTTCTCTGGTTTTACTTCTAGAGAACTCAGCCTTAGACATTCGCTACTGAGAGTGGTTCTAGAGGAATGATATTGTAAGGATATGTTTTCTGAATTGGTTTTCAAGTCTGGATAGTCTTAAAGGTGCTGATGACTCTGCCTCCAGTAGTAAAAATGGCACTGCTGATTGATGGCGTGAGGTAGCAATAGAAATATGCGGTATATCACCACCAATGAATCAAATATTTATAACAGACAAGGCATCGGCGATTGCATATTTGATACTTCTCTACAATTTTGTGAGAATGAGAAGTATAAGGAAGCTGACTGGTTGCTCCTACTTTTGCTAGATAAAGTGGTGAAATAAAAAGATGAATTTAGGGATGCAGAATCACAGCTCAAGCACCACATAAAATACCTGAAACTTGCCACTTGTTCCCTTAAAGACAGCCTTATTTCTTTGCCAGAAACCAAACGGAGAGTCTTATCATAAGATTGGCTGAATTACAATGCCAGTTGAATTCCCAACCTCAAATGGTGTCTGAAGTTAAAGTGAGAGCATTGATTGAGAAGAAATGGGATCCTGAAACTTGAGATGGGGCCATATGGGCATATAATCAGAAAACTGGGACTTTGAGCCCCTAAATTCTGTTGAATCATTTCTGCCAATGGAACCAGACCTTTTACTCCCATCTGAAGAGATTACTCCATCTTTGTCAGCATAGCCACTCTCCCCCTAGTGAAACCATTATCTCTTCCACCCTGATCTGATGAGATTAAGCCAGCTGTGCCTGAAGAGTCTTTACATGATATATCACCTGGAGTGGTGCCTGGGGGTATTGCCTGAGGCAGAGGCCTTACAAGGCATTACTGAATGTTCCTATGACCCCGCACCACCTGTTTTTTCTTTAGAACTATAAGTAGACTTAAGTCCCAGCAAACCCCAAGAGGGGAAACACAAAGTGTGACCCAGGAGGAGGTATGCTATGCTCCAAAAGAACTGGTTGAATTTTCTAATATATGCAAACAGAAACCTAGGGAATATGTGTGGGAATGGCTATTAAGGATGTGGAATAATGGTGCAAGGAACATAAAGTTGGATCAGTCTGAGTTTATTCATATGGGCCTACTAAGTACAGATTCTTCATTCAGTGTTTCAGCTCAAGAGGTTAGAAAAGGATCTAATAGTTTATTTGGTTGGTTCATTGAAGTATGGATTAAGCAGTGGCCTACACTAAATCAGGTTGGAATGCCAGATCTACCTTGGTATACTGTAGAAGAAGGTATCCAAAGGCTTAGGGAAATTGGCATGCTAGAGTGAATTTATCACGTTGGACCCACAGACCCACCCATGGAGTGCCCAGATGACATACCTTTTACAACAGTGAGGAACAAATTTGTGAAGGGAGACTGCTGTGATTGCTATTTTATAGAAATCAGATATGACAGTGAGAATTGCCCTAACTGAATTAAGACACCTAACTACAATGGGGCTGATTGGATCCCGGGGTCGTAGGGGCCAAGTGGCAGCACTTAATCGCCAAAGACATGGTGGGTGTGGTTACCATAACGGACAGCAGAATCAAAGCAGTATTCAGAATAGTCTGACTCATATGGACTTAGGGCATTGGCTACTTAGTTATGGTGTCCCCAAGAGTGAAATAGATGGAAATCTACTAAATATTTACTTGATCTGTACAAACAGAATAATTCTAGATCAAGTGAATGGAAGTCTAACTCAGACTGCCAGAAGAGAAAGTCACGGTCTCTCAATCAATTCCCAGACTTGAGCCGGTTTACAGACCCACAACCCCTTGAATGAAGGAGAGGCCAGGTCCCCTGAAGGAAGAACCCCCCCCCCCAAATTTATACTGTTAATCTTTCTCCTAGCCTCCCCCAAAGGGATGTATGACCTTCCATGAGAGTGACTGTTCATTGGGGAACAGGAAATAATCAGACGTTTTGGGAATTACTGGACACTGGCTCTGAACTGACACTAATTCCAGGAGACCCAAAACGTCCCTATGGCTCATCAGTCAGAGTAGAGTTTTGTGTGGAAATTGCGTTATTAATAGAGTCTTAGCTCAAGTTTGTCTCACAGTGGGTCCAGTAGGTCCCCAAACCTCTCCTGTGGTGACTTCCTCAGTTCCAGAATACATAATTGGAATAGATATATTCAGCAACTGGCAGAACCCTCATTGGATCCTGGCATGTGAAATAAGGGCTATTACGTAGGAAGAGCCAGATGGAAGCCATTATAATTTCCACTACCTAGGAAAATAGTAAACCAAAAGCAGTATTCAATTCCTGGAGGGATTGCAGAGATTACTGCCACCATCAAGAACTTCAGGAATACAGGGGTGGTGATTCCCAGCACATCTCCATTCAACTCACCTATTTTGCCTGTGCAGAAAACAGATGGATCTTGGAGAATGACAGTGGATTATCGAAAACTTAACCAGGTGGTGACTCCAATTGCAGCTGCTGTTCCAGATTTGGTTTCATTGCTTGTGCAAATTAATACATCTGGTACCTGATGTGCAGCTATTGATGTGGCCACTGCCTTTTTCTCCATACATGTTTCAAAGGACCACCAGAAGCAGTTTCCCTTCAGCTGGTAAGGCCAGCAGTATACCTTGACTGTCCTATCTCAGGGGTATATCAACTCTCCAGCCCTGTGTCATAATTAGTCCACAGGGACCTTGATCACCTTTCCCTTTCAGAAGATATCAGATTGGCCCATTACATTGATGACATTATGCTGATTTGATCTAGTGAGGAAGAAGGAGCAATGACTCTAGACTTATTGGTAAGACATTTGTGTGATAGAGGTTGGGGAATTAACCTGACAAAAACTCAGATGCCCTCCACCTCAGTGAAATTTCTAGGAGTCCAGTGGCGTAGAGCATGCCGAGATATTCCTTCTAAAGTGAAGGATAAGTTGTTGTATCTGGCCCGTCCTACAACTAAAAAGGAGGCACAATGCCTGTTGGTCCTCTTTGGATTTTGGAGGCAACATAGCTCTCATTTGGATGTGCTAACTCTAGCCTATCTACCAAGTGACTCAAAAAGCTACTAGTTTTGAGTGGAGCCCAGACCAAGAGTAGGCACTGTAACAGGTTCAGGCTGGTGTGCAAGCCTCTCTGCCACTTGGGCCATATGAGCTTGGTGATCCCATGGTGCCTGAAGAGGCCGTGGCAGATAAAGATGTTATTTGGAGTCTTTGGCAGGCTCTTCTTGGTGAATCACAGCACAGATCCTTAGGATTTTGGAGCAAAGCCCTGCCATCCTCTACAGATAACTACTCTTCTTTTGAAAAACAGCTTTTGGCTTGTTACTAGGCATTGGTAGAGACTGAAAGCCTAACCATGGGCCACCAAGTCACTATGTGGCCTGAGCTGCCCGTCTTGAACTGGGTGTTGTCTGACCCACAGAGTCATAAAGTCAGACATGCACAGCAGCACTCCATCATGAAATGGAAGTGGTATATACCAGATCGGGTTCAGATTAGGATTTGAAGGCACCGGTAAGTTGCATGAGGAAGTGACCCAAATGATACATTACATGCTGTCTTCCAGTCTGCACCTATGTCCTCACAGAGAGTTATGATCCGTTGACTGAGGAAGAGAAAACTCGTGCCTGACTTACAGATGGTTCTGCGCGATACTCAGGCACCACTCGAAAGTGGACAGTGGCAGCACTGCAGTCCCTTTCTGGGACCTCCCTGGAGTACAGTGATGAAGGAAAATCCTCCCCATGGGCAGAACTTCAAGCATCATACGTGGTTGGTCACGTTGCTTGGAAGGAAAAATAGCCAAATGTGCTATTATGTACTAATTCATAGGCTGCGGTCAGTGGTTTTGCTGGATGGTCAGGGACATGGAAGGAACACGATTGGAAAACCGGTGACAAGGTATAGTGAAGAGGATTTTAACAAGTGGGTAGAATGATGCATTCTGTGGAAACCAGTCATCCTCTTTCCCCAGTTACTCCTGTCATTATCCAGTGGGCAGTGGTGTGACCATCATGGCAGGCATGGAGTTTATGCTTGGGCTTAGCAACATGAATGTCCACTCACCAGGGATGACTTGGCTGCAGCCACTGCTGAATGCCCAATCTGCCAGCAGCAGAGACCAGCCCTGAGTACTGGACACGATCAGCTGGCCACCCAGTGGCAGGTTGCTTACATTGGACTACTTCCATCATGGAAAGGGCAGTTCTGTTATTACTATAATGACACTTACGCTGGATACAGATTAGTCTTCCCTGCACACAGTGCCTCTGCCAAAACTACTGTCCATGGACTCACAGAATGCTTTATCCACTGTCACGGTATCCCACACAGCATCGCCTCAGATCAAGGGACTAACATCATAGTAAATGAAGCATGGTAATGGCCCCATGCTCATGGAATTCACTGTTCTTTCCATGTTCCCCATCCTGGCTTGAAAGAACGATGGAATGGCCTTCTGAAGACACAATTACAAAGCCAGCTAGGTGGCAACACTTTGCAGGGTTGGGGCAATGTTCTCCAGGAGGCTGTATATGCTCTAAACCAGCTTCCAGTATGTGGTGCCGTTTCTCCCATAGCCAAGATTCACGGTTTCTGGAATCAAGGGGTGGAAATGGGAGTGGCACCACTCACTGTTAACTCAGTGACCCATTTGCCAAGTTTTTGCTTCCTGGTCCTGCAACCCTATGCTCTGCAGGTCTAGAGGTCTTAGTTCCAAAGGGAGGAATGCTCTCACCTGAAGACACATCACTGATTCCATTGAACTAGAAGTTATAAGAATGTCATCTTGTCACTTTGGGCTCCTTAGGCCTCTGGATCAACAGGCAAAGAAGGGAGTTACTGTATTGGCTGGTATGATTGATTCTGAATTCCAGAGGAAATCCACTTGATATTACATAATGAAGGCAAAGAAGAGTATGTCTGGAATGCAGGAAACCCCTTAGGGTGTCTCTTAGTGCTACCATGGCGTGTAATTAAAGTCAGTGGAAAACTACAGCAACCCAGTTCCAACATGACTACTAATGGCCCAGACCTTTCAGGAATGAATGTTTGGGTCCCAAACCAGGCAAAGAACCACTAGCTGAAGTGCTTGGTGAGGATAAAGGGAATACAGAGTGGGTGGAAGAAGGTAGTCCTAAATACCAGTTATGACCACAGGACCAGTTGCAGAAATGAGTACTATAATTGTTACGAGTATTTCTTCCTTTATGTGTATCAAATATTTTTGTTTTCTTCACTTATAAAATATAAGATGTAAATGGGGCTATTGCATTTATGTTTTACATATGTTAATTGTATCATGTTAAGCACAAGTTTGACTTTGTAATTGTGTTCATTTAGAGATTGTGTATGGTTGAAGGAGATGTGTGCAGGTGCCAAGTTAACAGGAGTGGACTGTGATGGTTAGGGTTTTGTGTCACTTTGAGCCATGATTCTCAGTATTTTGGCAGTTACATAATGATGTAGTTCAGCAGTTATGTAATGATGTAGTCATCCTCCATGATGTGATCTGATGTGATCAGCCAATCAGTTGTAAGGTGAGTTTCTTTAGAGGTGTGGCCTGCATTTAATATATATATGGACATTCTGGCAAAGCTAGTTCTGTTCGGGATCCTGCGTCCATCTCGTCATCATCTTACCTCTGGTTCTGGGACTTGAGCCAGCTGCCTGCCGTATTGCTTGCCAATCTTGGGATTCATCAGCTTCCAGCTGGTGAGCCAGTATCCTGCCACTTTACCTGCCGATCTTGGATTTGTTAGCTTCTGAAGCCTGCGAGCCAGTGTCCTGCCATCAGATCTGCTGATCTTGAGTTTGTCAGCCCCTGCAGCTATGTGAATTAGGACAAGCCTCCAGCCTGATGCCTGACCCACAGACTTGGGACTTGCCAGCTGCTACAACCATGTGAGCCATTTCCTTGAGATAAATGTATATATGTATATGTGTGTGCGTGTATATCTGCATATATATGCATGTATATTTATATGTGTATGTATATATACATACTCTTCACTGGTTTTGCTTTTCTAGAAAACCCAGCCTAAGACATCCTGACCAAATGAAGAGAAAGATGTGTATGTCGTGAACTGGCATAGATTGCTGCAATTTGTTGGCTTGCTCTGGACTGGACTTTGCTTATGGGTGCAGATGCTGAAAGTTTCAACTGAAACAGAAGATCTTCAGATCAAGGAACATGCTTGTCTCCTCACAGTTCTGCTTTGATACAAAAAAACCAAACCAAACCCAGTGCTGTCGAGTCGATTCCGACTCATAGCGACCCTATAGGACAGAGTAGAACTGCCCCATAGGGTTTCCAAGGAGCACCTGGCGGATTTGAACTGCCGACCTTTTGGTCAGCAGCCGTAGCACTTAACCACTGTGCCACCGGGGTTTCCACTGCTTTGATAGGGACAGGCAATTTAAACATTGACTATCTCTAATGGGAAAATAAAGGCATGAAGTACATGGTTTCATGGATGTGCTTACACCATGTGACGGGAACAAGGGAGGATCTCCAGTGAACAGATTCCTTTTTTCCTGATAGGTCTGGGGTGAGAGGGTGGGGGAAGATGCTGATAGGATTACATGATTCAGCTGTGGGTGTTGATTGTTAACAGGGTTAATTGTGGTTGCACAAACAGTAATTGTAGAAGCTATAATTGTGAAAGAGTGGACTAAGGGCGAGGTACTGCTGGACTTGAGTAAAGTGATTAAACCTAAAGTCCCTTAAAGGTTTTGCTATGCTGATGATTCTTCCCCTTGAGAAGTTAGAGGAGGTTAGATGCCTCCGCCATGTCATTTTTATGTGGTTGTAAGCTTAAATTCTCAACCTCAAATTCTTCTACCATAATTAATCATGTTTACAGTATTTCTCTGAGCATCAGCAGAGGGCCTCCTGCATGACCTGGAGTGTAAATTAATAATGCAAATTGTTACACTCCTCATCAGACTTAATAACGCAGACTTTCTGAGGTTGGGGCCAAGGAACTTCCACTTTCCACAAGCATAAAGGTGATTCTGGTGCTTTTCAAAGTTGCTAGTTTGGAGAGAGTTGGGGAAGGATTACACGACTTCTGACCTCCCAGGTGCTACATAATGCAAATCCCAAAAATTCTCTCCAAAAAAATGCGTGTAGATTTTGGCAGAGCACCATGTGGAATACAGTAGGAAAAGTGGTGACCTAAGAACTCCTCAGCCTGCCTCTGAACCCAGTCTCTTGTGTGAAATGACTTTTTTTTTAATAATTTTTATTGTGCTTTAAGTGAAAGTTTACAAATCAAGTCAGTTCCTCACACAAAAAACCATATGCACCTTGCTACACACTCCCAATTACTCTCCCCCAATGAAAAAAAAAATATATATATATATATTTTTTAATGAGACAGCCTGTTCTCTCCCTCCACTCTCTGTTTTCATGTCCATTTCACCAGCTTCTAACCCTCTCCACCCTCTCATCTCCCCTACAGGCAGGAGATGCCAACATAGTCTCAAGTGTCCACCTGATCCAAGAAGCTCACTCCTCACCAGCATCCCTCTCCAACCCATTGTCCAGTCCAATCCATGTCTGAAGAGTTGACTTTGGGAATGTTTTCTGTCCTGGGCTAACAGAAGGTCTGGGGGCCATGACCACTGGGGTCCTTCCGGTCTCAGTCAGACCATTAAGTCTGGTCTTATGGGAATTTGGGGTCTGCATCCCACTGGTCTCCTGCTCCCTCAGGGGTTCTCTGTTGTGTTCCCTGTCAGGGCAGTCATCGGTTGTAGAGGGGCACCATCTAGTTCTTCTGGTCTCAGGATGATGTAGTCACTGGTTCATGTAGCCCTTTCTGTCTCTTGGGCTCCTAATCACCTTGTGTCCTTGGTGTTCATTCTCCTTTGATCCTGGTGGGCTGAGACCAATTGATGCATCTTAGATGGCTGCTTGCTAGTGTTTAATACCCCAGATACCACTCTTCAAAGTGGGATGTAGAATGTTTTCTTAATAGATTTTATTATACCAATTGACTTAGATGTCCCCTGAAACCATGGTCCCTAGACCCTTGCCCCTGCTATGCTGGCCTTCGAAGCATTCAGTTTATTCAGGAAACTTCTTTGCTTTTGGTTTAGTCCAGTTGTGTTGACCTACCCTGTACTGTGTGCTGTCTTTCCCTTCACCTAAAGTAGTTTCTATCTACTATCTAATTAGTGAATGCCCTTCTCCCACCCTCCCTCTTTCCCCCCATCATGACCACAAAAGAATGTTTTCTTCTCAGTTTAAACTATTTCTCAAGTTCGTAAACAGTGGTCTTATACAATATTTGTTCTTTTGCGACTGACTAATTTCACTCAGCATAATGCCTTCCAGGTTCCTCCATGTTATGAAATGTTTCACAAATTCCTGACCGTTCTTTATGGATTCGTAGTATTCCATTGTGTGAATATACCATAATTTATTTCTCCATTCATCCGTTGATGGGCACCTTGGTTGCTTCCATGTTTTTGCTATCATAAACAGTGCTGCAGTAAACATGGGTGTGCATATATCTGTTCGTGTAAAGGCTTTTATTTCTCTAGGATATATTCCAAGAAGTGGGATTCCTGGATCGTATGGTAGTTGTAACTTTTTAAGGAAGTGCCAAATCGATTTCCAAAGTGGTTGTACCATTTTACATTCCCACCAGCAGTGTAGAAGTGTTCCAGTCTCTCCACAGCCTCTCCAACATTTACTATTTTGTGTTTTTTGGATTAATGCCAGCTTCGTTGGAGTGAGATGAAATCTCATTGTACTTTTGATCTGCATTTCTCTAATGGCTAATCATCGTGAACATTTCCTCATATACCTGTTAGCTCCCTGAATGTCTTCTTTAGTGAAGTGTCTATTCATATCTTTTGCCCATTTTTTAATTGGGTTATTTGTCTTTTTGTAGTTGGGTTTTTGCAGTATCATGTAGATTTTAGAGATCAGGCGCTGATCAGAAATGTCATAGCTAAAACTTTTTTCCCAGTCTGTAGGTAGTCTTTTTACTCTTTCGGTGAAGTCTTTGGATGAGCGTAAGTGTTTGATTTTTAGGAGCTCCCAGTTATCTAGTTTTTCTTCTACCTTCTTTATAATGTTTTCTATATTGTTTATGCCATGTATTAGGACCCCTAAGGTTGTACCTATTTTTCTTCCATGGTCTTTATCATTTTAGATTCCCTATTTAGGTCTTTGATCCATTCTGAGTTAGTTTTTTGTGCATGGAGTGAGGTATGGGTCTTGTTTCATTTTTTTGCAATGTATATCCAGTTATGCCAGCACCATTTGTTAAAAAGACTGTCTTTTCCCCATTTAACTGTTTTGGGGCCTTGGACAAATATCAGCTGCTCATATGTGGCTGGATTTATGTCTGGATTCTCAATTCTGTTCCATTGGTCTCTGTATCTGTTGCTGTACTAGTACCAGGCTGTTTTGACTACTGTGTGGCAGTATAATAGGTTCTAAAATCAGGTAAAGTAAGGCCTCCCAGTTTGTTCTTCTTTTTCAGTAATGCCTTATTTACCCAGGGCCTCTTTCCCTTCCATATGAAATTGGTGATTTGTTTCTCCATGTCATTAAAGAATGTCTTTGGGATTTGGATCAGAATTGCATTAAATGTATAGATCACTTTTGGTAGAATAGACATTTTTATAATGAGAAGTATTCCTATCCATGAGCAAGGTACATTCTTCCACTTATGTAAGTCTCTTTTGGTTTCTTGCAGAAGTGTACTGTAGTTTTCTTTGTATAAGTCTTTTACGTCTCTGGTAAGATTTATTCCTAAGTATTTTATCTTCTTGGGGGCTACTGTAAATGGCATTGATGTGGTGATTTTCTCTTCGATGTTCTTTTTGTTGGTGTAGAAGAATCCAGCTGATTCTTGTATGTTTATCTTGTATCCCGATACTCTGCTGGACTCTTCTATTAGTTTCAGTAGTTTTCTGGAGGATTTCTGAGGGTTTTCTGTGTATAAGATCATATCTTCTGCAAATAGAGATACTTTGACTTCTTCCTTGCCAATCTGGATGCCCTTTATTTCTTTATCTAGCCTAATTGCTCTGGCTAGGACTTCCAGCACAATGTTGAATAAGAGTGGTGATAAAGGGCATCCTTGTCTGGTTCCCGATCTCAGTGGGAATGCTTTCAGGCTCTCTCCATTTAGGGTGATGTTGGCTGTTGGCTTTGTATAAATGCCCTTTATTATGTTGAGGAATTTTTCTTCTATTCCTGTTTTACAGAGAGTTTTTATCATGAATGAGTGTTGAACTTTTTCAAATGCCTTTTCTGCATCGATTGATAAAATCATGTGATTCTTATCTTTTGTTTTAGTTATTTGTTGGATTACATTGATCCTTTTTCTGATGTTGAACCATCCCTGCATACCTGGTATGAGTCCTGCTTGGTCATGGTGAATTATTTGTTTGATGTGTTATTGAATTCTATTGGCTAGAATTTTGTGGAGGATTTTTGCATCTACATTCATGAGGGATCAAAAAAACCCAAAACTTGATATATATTTTTTTCCATCCTTTCAGTTTTAGTTTGTTTGTGTCTCTAAGTCTAAGGTGTGTCTATTGTAGGCAGCATGTAGACGGATCTTGTTTTTTAATCCATTCTGCCACTCTCTGTCTCTTTATTGGTGCCTTTAGTCCATTTACATTCAGGGTAATTATGGATAGGTATGAATTCAGTGCTATCATTTTGATGTCTTTTTTTTGTGTGTCGACAGCTTCTTTTTCCCACTTGATTTTATGTGCTGAGTAGATTTTCTTTATATATTGTCCTTTCCTCATATTTGTTGTTGTTGATTTTGTTTCTGCTAAGTCTGTATTTTTCCCTCATAGTGAAATGACTTTTTATGAGAAGAACATTCTTTTTGTTGAACTCTTGCTTCACGACTACTTTCTTAACGGTATGAGTAAATCACTCATCACTGCACTTAATTTCTTAGTGCTAGGTACTAATTAATGATATTATGTCTAATCCTAAACAAATGAGACATTTTTGGGGACGTTTGGGACTCAAATCAAGCTATAAGATAAAAAAAAAAAAGGGGGGGGAGCAAAATATCTGTCCTTGGCTACAGGAATGGGTTTTTGGTTGGCAACAGGAAATGAAATTAAATAATATGTGTTTGTGCAGTGGAATGACAGGACTACTTTTCAAGGCCTTTTTTCTCCTGACTCTACAACCAGGCACATAGAAGTAAATTCAGTTGTGCATAGAGGTAATCTGTTTGCATAAGTCTTCTTGAGAAGCCAGTAATGACTAACTACTAGTGGAATTGTTCTACAGGCAGCGGATGGAATCCTTTACAAGTTCGTATAAAAAGGAAAATGAAGTGACTACAGATAGAAGGAAAGAAAGAAAAAGATATTACAGCTAATGGTTTACAATTAAATAACAAACATTGAATACCTCTGTTATGGATTGACTTGTCTTCCTCAAAAATGTGTGTCAACTAGGCTAGCTATGATTCCCAGTATTGTGTGATTGTCCACCATTTTGTTATCTGATGTGATTTTCCTATGTGTTGTAAACCCTACCTCTATGATGTTAGTGAGGCAGGATTAGTAGCAGTTATGTTAATGAAGCAGGACTCATCTACAAGATTTGGTTTTGTCTTAAATCCATCTCTTGAGAGATAAAAGAGAGAAGTGAGCAGAGAGACAGGAGGACCTCATACCACTAAGAAACAAGAGCCAGGAGAATAGCATCTCCTTTGGACCCAGGGTCCCTGCACTGAGAAACTCCTAGACCAGGGAGGGTTGATGCCAAGACCTTGTCCCAGAGCCAAGAGAGAGAAAAAACCTTTTCCCTGGAGCTGGCACTCTGAATTTGGACTTGTAGCCTCCTAGACTGTGAGAGAATAAATTTCTTTTTTTAAAAGCCATTAAAAAAAAAAAAAAATTAGCTTGTGATATTTCTGTTATATGGCAGCGCTAGATAACTAAGACAGTGTATTTTCAGGCATTTTGCTGGAAACACACACACACATGCACAACCTCTACCCTCACAAAAACCTAGGACAGCAGAAATTGAAGCTCAAAAAAGTTCATATTGCTGGCAATGAAAAGTCAAGATGTAAACACAGAACTTCTGTCTATAGTTTAACCTAGCTGAACTGTAATGTTCAATCGGTAATTATATATATTCATCGTTTTATGCAAAGTAGATGCACCATAAGCACTGTTTCAGAATTCTCCTAGATTAGAGCTATTCACAGAGGGCCAGGGGGAATTTCTGGTTCCAGCCAAGATGTAATAGAAACTACATTTATCCTCCTACCTTAAACGGATGGAAAGTCATACAAAACATATGAAAAATAGTTTTTAGACATTGGAAAGCAGGCAGCACAGGGCCATGATTTTTAAAAGGAGAAAAATAAACATGGTGAGCCTTATGATTGTACCAGCTGCCTCCCTACAGTCTCTAGGCTGCAGCATGGGAAGGAGGAACCCCAAAAGAGCCTGTCTCACAGAGATAAGCGGAAGAATTCTAAGGCAGCTAGAATTTGCCAGGTAGAGTATTGGAGAGAAGAGAGCAACATGGAGTGAGAACTCCAGAGAGGGCCCCTCAAGTCTTTGCTGGCGTAGAGTGTTTTGCTAAGTACTGATCTGCGCAAGTATGAGAGCAAACTACCCAAGACCAAGGACAGAAACATGGGTAAGGAACAATTCACAGGACTCTCAGAGGACTGAAATAGTTCATGTTCCCACCAGCCAGCACAGGAAGACTTCTTCATACACAGAGCACCAGACAGAATCTTCTGAAAGGTGTTGCCTTAGCAGTGGGGCTAAATTAGCCTTAAAAAAGCTGCCCTGGGCCCTCCCCTAACAGAACTTTAAAAGCAGGCCTGAAAAGGATCCAATTGATTCAATAATTTAACTAGTCCAATAACACAAGAAAAAGAACTTCAGAACTGTTGAATAAATAATGGGGATTTCCTTGAGGAAATCCTTGATAGAATGAAGGGAGTAAGTAAGCTAAAGTAAGATAAAAGAATCACTGATGTTTGGGCAAAGAGGAAAGCTGTTTAATTTTTAAAGCAGTGAAATTGAGATAACTAGACTTAAATGAAGGCAAGTGATTAGCAACCTCAAGAACAATGAAAAATAAAATCTGCACTGTGTACTCTTAAACAACTAGTTGTCATTGAGTTGACTCTGACTCACGGCGGCCCCATATACGTCATGGTAGAACTGTGCTGCGTAGGGTTTTCAGTGGCCGAGTTTTTGGAAGTAAATCTCCAGGCCTTTCTTCCAATGTGCCTCTAGGTGGACACAAACCTCCAACCTTTGGGTTAGCAGCCAAGCACATTAACCATTTGTACCACATTCACCACATTTTAGGACGATATAAATACAGTTAGAACTGATTTCTGTTATAACTTTCAGACCCTGAAATGTCTTAAAAGATTCTTTATTTCTCAAACTAATATTTTACTATATGTCTCAGATCTTTGAAAACTGGTAATTTAACTATAAGCATATACAGTAACTCTCAGGTAATTAGACCATTAAAGAAAACTCCATTCTTACACTGTTTTCCCTACATCAAAGAATTAAAGTGTGCATTAATGTTGATTGGTAAAAACATAGCATTTAAGCTTTACAAATGAAGATTTTTTTTTTTTCTATTTTTAAATATTAGTTTTCTAGTCATGTTAGGAAACATGACATTCTTTGAAGGTGGACCATCTTTAATTCAACAGATCCATAGATTAACTGTTACATTTTAGCAGTATTATTGCCAACCTGCAACAAAGGGACATCACTTATCATCCCAAAGTAAACCAAAAAAACCAAACCCACTGCCATCAAATCAATTCCTACTCATAGCAGTCCTATAGGACAGAGTAGAACTGCCCTGTAGGGTTTCGAAGACTGTAAATCTTTATGGAAGCAGACTGTCACATCTTTCTCCTGTGGAGTGGCTGGTAGCTTCAAACTGCTGACCTTTCGGTTAGCAGCTGAGTGCTTTAACCACTGTGCCGCTAGGGCTCCTCCATCACCCGGAAGTAGGAGACATTGAACTGAGATTTACATCTTGAATTGGAGAAGGCCATTCTTATTATAGCATTAAAAAAAAAAAAAAAATGAGCCAGAAAAATCTTACAGGTTCTGGACAACATGAAAAGGTAAGACTGCTAGGCAAAACACACAACAAAATTAAGATATGGTAAACTGATAAAATAGATTTGCACCATACACAATGAAGAACTGATAGTATAGAAAGACATCTTGCAAATCAGTACGAAGGCAAATGTCCAACTGAAGCAGGCAGTTTATTAATAAGAAACTCAGAAGAGGATGTGGAACCAAGGATACCATTGCTGATGTCAGATGGACCCTGGCTGAAAGCAGAGAAGACCAGAAAGATGTTTACCTGTGTTTTATTGGCTATGCAAAGGCATTTGACTGTGTGGATCATAACAAGTTATAAGTAACATTGCGAAGAATGGAAATTCCAGAACACTTGTGTTCATGAGAACCCTGTACATAGATCAAGAGGCAGTGGTTCAAACAGAACAAGGGGATACTGCGTGGTTTAAAGTCAGCAAAAGTGTGCATCAGGGTTTTATCATTTCACCATACTTTTCAATCTATATGCTGAGCAAATAATCTGAGAAGCTGGAGTGTATGAAGAAGAACGTGACATCAGGATTGCAGAAGACTCATTAACAACCTGTATTATACAGGTGACACAACGTTCCTTGCTGAAAGTGAAGAGCACTTGAAGCACTTACTGATGAAGCTCAAGGACTACAGCCTTCACTATGAATTACACCTCAAAGAAAGCAAAAATCTTCACTACTGGACCAATAAGCAACATCATGATAGATAGAGAAAAGATTGAAGTTGTCAAGGATTTCGTTGTACTTGGATCCACAATCAACACCATGGAAGCAGCAGTAAAGAAATCAAACGACACGTTGCATTGGGCAAATTTGCAGCAAAGACAAGATGTCACCTTAAAAACTAAGGTGTGCCTGACCCAAGCCATGGTGTTTTCAGTCACCTCATATGCATGCGAAAGCTGGATGATGAATAAGGAAGACCGAAGAAGAATTGATGCCTTTGAATTATGGTGTTGGCGAAGAATATTAAATATACTGTGGACTGCCAGAAGAATGAACAAATCTGTCTTGGAAGAAGTACAACCAGAATGCTCTTTAGAAACAAAGATGGCAAGACTGCGTCTCACATACTTTGGACATGTTATCAGGAGGGTCAGTGGTAAAGTGGAGGGTCAACGAAAAAGAGGAAGACCCTCAACGAGATGGATTGACACAGTGGCTGCAACAGTGGGCTCAGACATAACAATTGTAAGGATGGCACAGGACCAGGCAGAGTTTCATTCTCTTGTACACAGGGTTGCTATGAGTTGGAACCAACTCGATGGCACCTAACAACAACAAAGTGACCTCTGAAAAATTACTTACTTTGCCTCACTAAATAAAGAAATGTAAAGTAAAAGAATAATGATATAATTGTTTTTACCTGTCGTGTAGACAAAACTTAAAAAGATTTAAAATGCCCAAGTATTAATGAAAATGAGAGAAAAGACACACTTTTTAATAAATTGTGTAAATTGGTATAATCTTTCTGTGAGGCAAAGTAGATTGGCGTTAAGAGCATAGACTTTGAAATCTAACAAACTGAATTAAAGGGCCAGCTCTACCACTTAGAGAATGTGTGATCTTGGAAAAGTTTTCCTTATCTGAAAAAAATGGAGATAATATTAGTTTGTACTTCGTTGAGTGATTTTTAGAATGAATTTTGTAAAATAAAGCACTTAATGTAAATCATGGTACACTGTGCACAATAAATTTTAGCTGCTGAAGGAGACATTAATCCACCTATTGAAAGGACCCAAGAGGAACTAATCAAGGTGGATGAAAAAGACGTGCTCCCAATGCACATCCTTGTGCAATTTCAGAACTCCAAAGACAGAGATCCTAAAGCTTATCTACAAGTCTCAGATTGGCATCAGACTTCTCATCAGCAATACTGCTTGCCAGAACACATAACAATACCTTCAAAACTCTGACATGACATGACTATCAACCAAAAATTCTATAAGTAGCTACATTATCAATGGAGATAAAATAAAGATATTTTCAGAATGAAAGGACTTAGAAAGTTTACCTTCTGCTCACTCTTTATGAAAAAATTACTTGGGGATAAATCAGCAAAGCCAAACCAGAATCCAAGAAACAATGGCCTTAACTCAGTGGTGTAATTAAAAGAAATCCCAAGCTGACAACTACAAGCAGTAGTCCTAGGAAGCTTTGGTGCAAATTAAAATAAGAACCCAAAGGTCTGTGAAAAAAATACATTCAAAAAGGGATAGGCAGAGCCGGAGCAAGAAGGTGGTGTAAGGAGCTGCATGCTCCCATCCCCCGACCACAAAATTAGGGAGAAACCGGCAGAAATTCGTGGAACCAATGGTCTCAGAACTCTGGAAATCACTCAAAGGGTTGCAGCATCTAAGAGAATGCTCAGTCAAGAAAAGGATGACATATAAACAATAGAAAACATTGGTTCTCCATCCATCGGTGTCTTACCACCTCCCCAGCCCAGAGTGGCCACCTTGGGGTAACTGCAGCAGCCAGTACTCCCAGGTGGAAAGCCTGGTGTTGAAGTGACGACAGCCAATTCTCCCAGGCAGGGATCCAACTGTAGGCACACTGGCAGCTGGTGCTCCCAGGCAGGGAGTCTGGTATTAAAGCTTTGACAGCTGGCACTCCCTGAGAGGGAGCTTGGTGTTAAGGCAGATAAGTACAGCCATTAACAATTAAAAATTAAAAAAGAACAACAAGAAGAAAAGAAAACCTTGGGGAAAGGGAAGAATCTGATTTCCAGAATTATCACACTGTGATAGTCAAATGTCCTGGTTTCAACAAAAAAATCACAAATGCAAATGAAAAGCATATAGTATCCTAGACAGGGGAGGTGACTACTGTTCTAGTTTTTGATTATCGTATCACATCTGGAGGATGGACTCAATTCTGGGCCCGAGGATGTTGGTAGCCATATTGTATAAGCAGAAAAGGGCCTCCAGGCTAGTGAAGACATCTAGAAACCATTACATATGAAGAATGATAAACGAAACTGATGATGTATAGTCTGGGAAGATAGAATTTGGGAGTAAGAGAAGTGATCACCAGCTTTAAGATATATGGAAGAAAAGGTTTATTGTTCTGTGTTGTCTCAAAAGGCAGAAATAGGGCCAATGTAGAAATTAGAGTCACAGCATTATAAAGAGCTTTGTAACTACCAAAGCTATATAATAATGTCACTGTTACTGCTAGGGCAAAGGCGACTAACCATCATCAGGATGTCATAGAGAGGATGCTTGCATTTGATTAGGATTTTACTAAACGACTTCTGAGGTTCCTTACAACTTTGAATTTTTGAAGTGCTCCCTAGAAATATTTAAGGTAGTCTACAATTATACTGAACTCTTTATGACACAGCAAACACATTTTTAATAGCTCTGTTTTCAGTGGGCTTTAGGTGTTGGGGATACGGAGGTAAGACATGAAATAGACTCAGGGAACTCAGTCTAGTAGGGTTCGTTTCAGCTCAGCAGACATGCAGTCAATGCCACCCATGCACGAGGCTCTCTCTTTGTCTAGAGATATAATGATGAGTCCTCTTCTCATTGACCCCACGGTGTACTAGGGGAGGCAGTCAGACAGGTTTCATTATATTACATCTGGAGAATGCAGAGTGGGATTAGGGAAAACCACATAGAAAGTATGACTGGTCCTAACTTGTCACCAATATGCACTGTCACTTAAATGGCGGATCATCTCGGGCAAGTCAAGAACCTTCTCTGGAACACAGTTGATAACTCCTTATCTACAGAACAACTAGGGCTAGAAGCCTGAGTGTTCCAGAATTGCATGATCTTTTTTTTTTCTTCTGTCATCAAAATATATCTTATGAAAATAGCCCAAATTTATGAAAAACAGTATGTGGTAAAAATGTTTCTCCTAAGACTAATCTTAATGGAAATGCTTTCAAATTAAGTTTTTGCTAATGAGTTTCTTGGAACAACTTGTTCCATTAGCCCTTTTACTTTATGTCTTTATGTAAAATTCATATTTGAAATATTTTAATGAAAAATTTTGCATTAATTACCATGGTACCAGTTTTGTGACATTAATATTGCAGAAAGCAGTCATCCTTTTTCTTTCATTTTAGATTACTCCTATGATTTTCTTTATTTCTTTTGCAAGGACACAACTTCATTGAATAGGACTTTAGAATTTAAATCGTATACCTCTTGAGCTTTATGTATAGGGAGCCCTGGTGGCTCAGTGGTTAAGTGTTCAGCTGCCGACCAAAAGGTCGGCAGGTTGAATCTACCAGCCACTCCTCGGAAACCCTGTGGGGCAGTTCTGCTCTGTGCTATAGGGTTGCTATGAGTCGGAATCAGCTCGACAGCAATGGGTTTTTTGTTTTGAGTATATAAAATTTGAATCTGACGGTAAAATTTTAGTGAGCTTGAAATTTTAGAAGGATCAAGATTTGTGAATTGATTTTTTTCTCATAAAAAATAAATGCCTCGAGGGAATTTATTAACTAGGGCTGAATTTAATTACCATTGATAGTTTATTGGTGTAAAAAAATTGAACAGGTTTTTAGAGCCTTTAAAAAAATTCATAGCCATTTAATAAGCTATTAAAATTGGAGTGTATTGACTCCGCTAATCACTGAAGTCCAAATAATAAACATGATTTTACAAAGGAAAATATTGAAATTATTACTTAGAAAAACCTTAATATTGTGTAAGGATCAACTCCATAATATTTTCTGGTTATGTGCTTGCATTTTGTGAAAATAATTTTATAGTTTACGAAATTCTAGAACTGATTTTTCTGTATTCTTGTCAATATTTGAATTGAGGTATAGTCTGTGACTATTGGTTGCACATGTGTTTTCCATTTGTTGAGATGGTCTTTATTATAATTTCTGTAATTTGCAACTGTATGGTAGTAGAAAGGACACTGAACTTGAAGCCAAAAGTTGGGAATTTAACTGCCAACTATGCCACTTACTGCGTAACTATAGGCAAGTACTTTAATCTTACTGAAATAGCTTCACATCTTTAAATTAGGGAATAATAATAACTACTTCAGAGTTCCGGGCTGGCATAGTTAAGCCTGTGACCGCTAATCAATTGGCGGTTCTAATCCACCCAGAGGTACCTCGGAAGACAGGCCTGGTGATCAACTTTAAAGTCACAGCCCTCAAAAACCCTGTGGATATGGAGCTCAGCTCTACTCTGAAGCACATGGGACTCTGATAACGTGGATGAATCTGGAGGACGTTGTACTGAGTGAAATAAGTCAATCATGAAAAGACAAATACACACAGAAAGCAAAGTTCTTTGATGGTCACCAGGGATGGGAGGGAGAGGAAGGGAGAATCACTTTCGAGATGGTAGACACCTGTTACTTTTGGTGATGGGAAAGGCAAGACCAAATACGGGTGGTTACATTAGCTAACTGGACGACACAGGCCTAGCACGTTGTGGATTATTAATAAAGAATACTCAAAAGGCAGACTTTCAAAAAATAATTTTTTTTCCCAACAGAATATCATGGCTACAGGAGTCTTACCACAAAATGAACTACCATATTCCACATTAGTGAATAGCAGTGGGTATGCTGCAAGCAAGAAAGGTAATATTTCTTTAATATACTTTTTGTTCTCTTTGTGCACACTAGAGTTTAATAAAAGTAACTGTATGAGAATAAACCTGAAAGAAAGGCTCAATTCTTCATATTGGAATCCTTTGTTGCAGGTATTATTTACAGCCTTTTGTTTACTTCTGCCTTACCATTTGGGCGTGTTAGAATTCCTTTTCAAAATCCTGAATAATGAATGAACTTGGTGTTTTAAGAAGGAATGTTGAAAACGATGTTTGCCTTCCTGTGTTATTATCTTAGACTAAAATTATGCATTTGTTCCAGTAATCAAACGCCGACGCATGAATCAACTTTTCTCTTTTCTTTCTTTATTTACAAGTGTCACCCATAAAGCACATTCAGAAGCACTCTAGTCCTACTCCTACTATTTTTTTTTTCTCTCCTCTGTCACCTTCCCACACTGTTTTGATTTTTTATATGGTACCTCAGGCAGAGAGAGTGCTCTGACTTGGATTCTTATTGCCACACTTGCCTCCTCACTCTTTCACACTGTTGCTAAGTTCTGCAGCTGGCAGCTCCTTGGTTTCCCAGCTCTTTGCCAGTATTGATCTTGCTGCTACCACCAGCAGTTAGCCAAGAGAGATTTTGAGCTATTTCTTTAAGCAGTGCCCCCTTGGAGTATTTTCTAACTACATTCTGAGTTTTACCCGTGTATGGGGAACTTTGAAGGATTTTTTTCCGTATGTATTAATGATACAAGGAAGGAGTAAAGGTCTGAGTATATTAAAACTCAGTTCTTGCTGGTCACAATGGTTCTCAAAATCGTGTTCTGTTGGACCACTCCACTAGGGGGCACTCTCTATCATCAAGTAAAGAAGTGTTTCCCACTTCTGACCTTGTCTACCTTCCAGATCCTTACAGATCCTCCTTCATCTGTATTTGCTATGTCTGACTCTAGAGGGTCTGATAATACTGCTAACTGCATTTATGAACAGTTCTATGTTCCAGTTAATTTCCCTGGGTTTAGAAATGCTATCTAAAACAAACAGTAATGGTTTCTACTTGCTGCTACCCTTGCAGAACTGTTTTCCCCTATATAACTCTATAGGAAAGCCTATGGGGTAGTTTTACTCTGTCCTATAGGGTCACTATGAGTCGGAATCGACTCGTCGGCAGTGGCCTTGGCTTTATGTAACTCTGCAGTTAACAAGTCTAGGAGTCAGATGAACCTTTTCCCCATCCTTCCTTCTGTTAGAATGTTACCTTTTAGTTGCTGTTTCTCAGTAGGAGTTTTCTTAGTGCTGAGGGGTTGGCGAGGGGGCTTTGTATTAAACAATTAATACACATATTGTCTTGTGACATTGATTGCCAGCGGCATAACGTGTCTAACACTTTCGCCTTCTTGACTGTGGATTCCCCATTAACAGCTTTCCTGTTCCCTCCTGCCTTCTCGTTCTTGCCCCTGGGCTGGTGTGGCCATTTAGGCTTGTTTTGTTTTACGGGCTTGTCTAATGTTTGGCTGAAGGGTGAACCTCAGGAGTGACTTCAGTACTGAGTTAAAAGGATGTCCAGGGGCCATACTCTTGGGATTTCTCTAGTCTATGTGAGACCAGTAAGTCTGGTCGTTTTTGTGAGTTAGAATTCTATTCTACGTTTTTCTCCAGCTCTGTCTGGGACCCTCCGTTGTGACCCCTGACAGAGCAGTTGGTGGTGGTAGCTAGGCACCATCTAGTTGTGCTGGATTCAGTCTGGTGGAGGCTGTGGTAGCTGTGGTCCATTAGTCCTTTGGACTAATCTTTCCCTTATGTCTTTGGTTTTCTTCATTCTCCCTTGCTCCAGATGGAATGTGACCAGTGGAGTATCTTAGATGGCTGCTCAGAAACTTTTAAGACCCCAGATGCTACTCACCAAAGTAGGATACGGAACATTTTCTTTATAAACTGTGTTATACCAGTTGAGCTAGATGTCTCCCAAGACCATGATCCCCAGCCCTCAGCCCAGTAATTCTGTTCCTCAGGGAGTCTAGATGTGTCTATGAAGCTTCCATGACCTTGCTTTGGTCAAGTTGTGCTGACTTCCCCAGTACCTGTTGTCTAGTTAGTATTTTTCCCTCCCCGTCTTTCCCCTCCATCATAAGCAAAGATTATTTCTTTCTGTATATAAACCTTTTCATGAGTTGTTATAATAGTGGTCTTGTATAGTATTTGTCCTTTCATGATTGACTTATTTCACTCAGCATAACGTCCTCCAGATTCATCGATGTTTCTCAGATTCATCATTTTTCTTTATTGTTGTATAGTATTCCTTTATGTGTATGTACCATAGTTTATTTATCCATTCATCTGTTGATGGGCACTTGGGTTGTTTTCATCTTTTATGCTGTTGCGAATAATGCTGCAGTGAACGTGGGTGTGCATATGTCTATTTGTGTAATGGCTCTTATTTCTCTAGGATATATTCCTAAGAGTGGGATTTCTGGTTTGTATGGTATTTCTGTTTCTAGCTTTTTAAGGAAGCACCTTATCATTTTCCAAAATGGTTATACCATTTTGCATTCCTACCAACAGTGCATAAGAGTTCCAAACTCCCTGCAGCCTCTCCGATATTTGTTATTTTCTATCTTTTTGATTCATGCCAGAAATGTCAGGGTGACATGGAATCTCATTGTAGTTTCCATTAGCATTTCTCTAATGGCTAGTGATTGGGAGCATTGCCTCATGTCTGTTAGCTGCCCGAATGTCTTCGTTGGTGAAGTGTCTGTACATATCCTTTGCCCATTTTTTAATTGTATTATTTGTCTTTTTGTTGTAGAGGTATTTGACTTTCCTGTAGATTTTAGAGATTAGACCTTTGTCAGATTTGTCATAGCCTAAAATTTTTTCCTAGTCCGTAGATTCTCTTTTTACTGTTGTGGTGAAGCCTTTTGATGAACATAAGTATTTAATTTTTAGAAGATCCCAGTTATCTAGCTTATCTTCTGGTGTTTGTGTATTGTTAGTTATGGTTTGTACCCTATTTATGCCATGTATTAGGGCCCCTAGCATTGACCCTACTTTTTCTTCTATGATCTTTATAGTTTTATATTTAGATCTTTGATCCATTTTCATTTAGTTTTTGTGTATGGTGTGAGGTGTGGGTCCTGTTTCAGTTTTTTACAGAAAGACATCCACTTTTGCCACCATCATTTGTTAAAAGGACTCTCTCTTCCCCCATTTAATGGACTTCAGGCCTTTGTCAAAGATCGGGTGACCAGAGGTTGATGGATTTACATGTGGGTTCTTGATTCTGTTTCACTGGTCAGCGTCTCTCTCATTGTACCAATACCAGGACGTTTTGATTACTATAGCTGTATAGTAGGTTCTGAGGTCAGGTAGTGTGAATACTCCAATTTATTCTTCTTCAGTGGTGCTTTACTTATCTGGGGCCTCTTTCCTATCCATATAAAGTTAATAATTAGTTTTTCCACCTCTTTAAAGAATGCTTTTGGTATTTGGATCAGGATTACATTGTATTCGTAAATTGCTTGGGTAGAATTGACATTTTCACAATGTTGAGTCTACATATCCACGAGCATGGTATGCTTTTCCATTTATGTAGGTCTTTATTGGTTTCTTGCAGTAGTGTTTTGTAGTTTTCTTTGTACAGGTCTTTTATGTCCCTGGTTAGATTTATTCCTAAGTATCTTAATTTTTTTAGGGGCTATTTTAAATGATATCGTTTTCTCAATTTCTTTTTCATAGTTCTCTTCAATGGTGTATAGGAATCCAAGTGATTTTTGTATGTTTGTCTTGTCTTCTGCTACTCTACTGATTCTTTCTATTAGTTGTAGTAGTTTCTGTGGAGTCTTTTGGGCTTTCTATGTCTAGTATCATATCATCCACAAATGGGATGTTTTACTTCTTTCTTACCAATTTGGATGCCCTTTATTTCTTTTTCCTGCCTTATTGCTCTAGCCAGAACTTCCAGCACAATGTTAAATAGGAGTGGTGATAAAAGCATCCTTGTCTTGTTCCTGTTCTCAGGGGGAATGTTTTCAGCCTGTCTCCATTAAGAATGATGTTGGCTGTTGGTTTTGTATAGATGCCCTTTATTATATTGAGGAATTTCCCTTCTATGTCTATTTTATTGAGAGTTCTTATCAGGAATTGGTGTTGGACTTTATCAAATGGGTTTTCTGCATCGATTGAGATGATTATGTGATTGTTTTATTCATGTGGTGGATTACATTGATTGATTTTCTAATGTTGAACCATCCTTGCATACCTGGTATGAATCCCACTTGGTCAGGGTGTATTTTTTTTTTTATGATGCCGAACTCTACTGGCTATTTTTTTTTAATTGAACTTTAGATGAAGGTTTACAGAACGCACTAGTTCCTCACCAGTTAGTGCACACATTGTTGTATGACATTGGTTAACAACCCCATGACGTGTCAGCACTCTCACTTCTGAAACCCGTGTTCCCTATTACCAGCTTTCCTGTTCCCTCCTACCTTCCAGTCCCTGCCCCAGGGCTGGCATGCCCCTATAGTCTTGTTTTGTTCCATGGGCCCGTTCAGCCTTTGGCTGAAGGGCGAACCTCAGGAGTGGCCTCATTACTGACCTGAAAGGTTGTCTGGGGCCATACTCAGGATTTCTCCAGTCTCTGTCAGGCCAGCAAGCCTGGTCTTTCTTATTGGCTAAAATTTTGTTGAGAATTTTTGCCTCTGTGTTTATCAGAGATATTGGTCTTTAATTTTCTTTCTTTTTTTTTTTTGTCATGTCTTTGCCTGGTTTTGGTATGAGGATTATGCTGGCTTCATAGAATGAATTTGGAAGTATCTCTTCCTTTTTTGTGTTCTGAAATAGTTTGAGTAGTGCTACTGCAAAGTCTTCTCTGAATGTTTGGTGAAATTCTCCAGTGAAGCCATCTGGGCCAAGATTTTTTTTTTGGTGGGAGTTTTTTTATGATGTTACATTTACATGTTGACCCTGTTGTAAATATTTTAGTTTATTATCTAGATTGGTATCTGGCTGATGCTGTCCTATGTCCTAGATTTAGGTTTATTCTCTAACTGAAGGACTCCCTTTAATAATTCTTGTATGTTTGGTTTGGTTTTTACGTATTCTCTTAATATCTGTTTATCTGGAAATATCCTAATTTTGCCATCATATTTGAGCGAGAGTTTTGCAGGATATATTATTCTTGGTTGGCAGTTTTTTTTTTTCTTTCAAGGTTTTATATATGTCATCCCATTGCCTTCTTGTCTGCATGGTTTCTGCCGAGTAATCAGAGTTTAGTCTTACTGTTTCCCCTTTGTATGTGACTTTTCATGTTTCTCAAGCCACTCTCAGGATTCTTTCTTTGTCTTTGGTTTTAACGAGTATGATTATGGTATGTCTTGGTGATTTTGTTTGGGGGGGGTCTGTGGTTAAGTGCTACGGCTGCTAACCAAAAGGTTTGCAGTTCGAATTCACCAGATGCCCCTTGGAAACTCTATGGTGCAGTTCTACTGTGTCCTATAGGGTCACTATGAGTGGGAATCGACTCGACGGCAATGAGCTTGGTTTTGGGTTTTATCCTATATGGGGTTCTTTGAGCTTCTTGCACGGTCAGCTTTTCATCTTTCATGAGATTAGGAAAGTTTTCTGTCAGCAAATCTTCAATGATCCTGTCTGTTTTTTCTGTTTTCTCCCTCTGCTCTGGAACTCCAATCACATGCAAATTTTTGCTTTTGATTGTATCCCACATTGTTATCAGGTTTTCTTCATTTTTCTTCATTCTTTTCTCTGATTTTCCCTCAAACAAAATGGTATCCATGGATTTGTCTTTAATTTCACTGATCCCATCTTTCATGGTTTCAGATTCGCTCCTAAAACCTTCTATTGCACTGTCCCTTTCTGAAATCTTGTTATTTATCTTTTGGATTTGTAGTTGCTGTTTTTGTGTGATTTCTAGTTGTTTATTTATTTTCACATTTTGTTCCTGTGTTATTTCCCTGAATTATTCCATTTCTTTGTCTGTGTTTTTCCTGACTTTGTATTTTCTATGATTTTGTCTATTTTTTCCTTATTCTTGTGTGCGTTTTCCTTCATCTCTTTTCTAATCTCTTTGAGAGCCCTGAATATTAGAGTTTTGAGTTCCCTATCAGGTAGTTCCAGTGCTTTTTCTTCTACTGAAAGGCCATGTGGTGTTTTATTCTGGTCACTTTCTGGAGCCATACTGTCTTTTTTTTTTTTTTTTAAATATGTTTTGATATTGTTTGCTGTCTTCGGGACATTCAGGAATTATTTTCTTTGTTTATTGATTGTAGATTTGTGTCTTTCATCCTGATCTTTTTTTTATTTGGTTATGTCTGGGTAGGCTGACTGGGCATATTTTGTTGCTTGCTTGTCTGTGGGCACAATACTTCTTACCACCTTGTCCAGGTGGGCAGAACTAGTCTCTCAGCTGTGGTACAACAGGACAGGTATAGTGGTGGGGGAAGGGCAGGAATGGGTCATTTGTGGCATGAACTGGGGCTGACGGGGCGGTGCTGGGGGGCAACGCAGGGTGGGGTCTGGTGGTCCTCACCAGTGCTGCTCAGTGGCTCAGTGCTTGGTGTATGGTCAAGATAAAAGAAACAGAAAAAAAGAACAAAGCAAACTAAAAATATATGGTACTGAGGGAGCCAGCTGGTGGTAGTAGCACTGACTGGGGAGGCCATGTGCTAGTGGCTTTCTAGCCAAGTGGTGTGGTAAGGCCCTTCAAGAAGGAACAGGGACAGTTCACAGGGCTAGGTGGGCAGGAGACAGGAAAGGAAAGAGGGAGAGAGAGAAAAGAAACAAAAAACAAATAAGCAAACAAACAAAAATATGGTACTGAGCAAGCCAGCTGGTGGGGGCAGCGTGGACCTGTAGAGGCCATGTGCAGTAGCCTTCTAGCCAAGCAGTGTAGCATGGGGTGTCACGAAGGGGTGGGGATGGCACATGGGGCTAGGCAGATGGGAGAAAGGAAAGGAAGGAAGGGATAGAGAAGAAACCAAACCCTCCCCACCAAAAAATGTGGTGTTGAAGGAGCCAGCCAGTGAGGGCGACACAGATCTGGGGAGGCTATGTGCCAGTGGCTCTCTTGCCAAGTGGTGCAACACTGCCCATTGAGAAGGGGCAGGTGCAGCTCACGGTGCTAGATGGGCATGAGAAAGGGAAGGGAGGGAGAGAGAGAGAAGAAACAAACAAAAAAATGGTACTGAGGGAGCCTCCGGTGGGAGCAGCGCAGACCTGGGGAGGCCATGTGTCGGTGGCGCTCTAGCCAAGCAGTGTGGCACAGCCCATCAAGAAGGGGAGATGACGGCACATGGTGTTAACTGGGCAAAAGAAAGGAAAGGAAGAAAGGGAGAGAGAAGAAGCAAAAAAAAAAAAAATGGCGCTGAAGAGCTGGATGGGGTGGATCCCAGTGGCAGTGAGCTGTTGTCCCTCCAGGGGAGTGACCACGGCCTGTTGTAAAGTGGTAGAGGCTGTGTGGAGGGAAGAAAGGTACGATGTGGGAAAGTGTGTATCCCTGGTTACCAGGTGCTCTGTCTTCTGTTGGGAGCTCCATGAAATTGCCTTCTCGTACTCCCTGACTGTGTTCCTTGGTGGCTATAGTCCAAAATGGTAAATCTGTGCAGTGTTAGCCAGTAGGGAAACTCCACTCCATAGCTCTCCTCGTTCTCGCTTCTCTGTCAGTTTCTTATTCAGTTTGGTGCTTGATCGAGTTCCTTATCTCTCCATTTGACACTTAGGGTTCCAGAATTGACATTTGTTATCTGTTTTACTTAGTTTTTTGGGTCTTTGCTGCAGAGGGACAGCATGGTGCTTCTGTCTATAGTGCCATGTTGCTGAGAGGATCTCTATTGGCTTTTGCAGTGGGACAACTCATCATGATTCAGGACAGCCCTGGACACTGAAGATATTTGACATCCACTAAATCCAGTAGTGTAGCCAAGTTATGGTGACAACCAAAAAACCTCTTCAGGTTTCCAAAGCCCCCTAGAAGGTTCTAACACCTCTATGGTGATCCACTAGGTAAGCCGATTTTTTTTTTAATTGTCCTTTAGGTGAAAGTTTATAGAATAAATTAGTTTCTCATTAAACAATTAATACTCACATTGTTTTGTGACATTGGTTGCCAGCCCTGCGATGTGTCAGCACTCTCTCCTTCACCCCAGATTCCCTGTTTCCATTCGTCCAAGTTTTCCTGTCCCTTCTACTCCTCTCGTCTTTGCTTTTGGGCTGGTGTGCCCATTTAGTCTCATATACATGATTGAACTACAAAGCACATTCCTAATGTGTTTTATTGTTTGCTCTATAGACCTATCTGATCTTAGCCTGAAGAATGAGCCTTGGGAGTAACTTCAGTACTGAGTTAAAGGGGTGTCTGGGGCCTACTCTTGAGGTCTCTCCAGTCTGTCAGACCAGCAAGTCTGGGTTTTGTTTTTGTATTTTTGTGAATTTGAATTTTGTTCTATGTTTTTCTCCAGCTCTGCCCAGGACCCTCTATTGTGATCCCTGTCAGAGCAGTCGGTGGTGGTAGCCAGGCACCATCTAGTTGTGCTGACCTCAGTCTGGTGGAAGTTGTGGTAGTTGTGGTCCATTAGACCTTTGGACTAAGCTTTCCCTTATGTCTTGTTTTCTTCATTCTTCTTTGCTGCAGCTGGAATGGGACAAGTAGATCTATCTTAGATGGCTGCTCTCAGGCTTTTTAAGACCCCAGACGCTACTCACCACAGTCAGATATAGAACATTTTCTTTATAAACTATATTATATCAATTGAGCTAGATATCCCCTGAGGCCATAATCCCTAGCCCTCAGCCTAGTAACTGAGTCTCCCAAGGAGTTTGGATGTGTCTGTGAAGCTTCTATAACTTTGCCTTGGTCAAATAATGCTGACTTTCCCAGCATTGTATACTGTCTGTCTTACTAGGTAAGCTGATTTTTACCTTTCCAAAAATGTTTTTTTTTTAATGAAAAATTTCCTAATTGTATAAGTATAGCTGACTTTTAATTGGAAAAATAAAATCCACTTTATATCTAACTTTCTTAAATGCCTCTCATCTATAAAGGTAGTCAGATATACTTTATTAGGTTAACATTGCAGTGGGAAGTATTTCTCAAAATACTGTTGGCTAATGAATCAGGGAAAAATTTAATTTGGCACATAAAGTATTTGTTTTTAAAGGAAAGTAGAAAGTTCATGAAAAACAGCTTTGGAATGGGACATATATCTACATTTAAATATTGGTTCCACCACTTGTATAAAATTTTTTTTATTATGGAAATTTTCAAACGTTTAAAAAAATATACAGAATAAAATAAAGATTCCTCCCACGTATGTACCATCCCCCAGCTTTAACAACTGTCAGCTCACTTCCCCTGCTTCACTGTTGCTTTATAGCAAAGTGGAGGCATCGTGTCATTTCATCCATTAAATAACCACATTATCATTACCATAACTATAAAATTAACAATATTTGCTTAATATCAAATATCTAGAAGTGTTCGATTTTATAATTGTGTCTAGGGTAAAAAAGTCTGGTTTTTTCAACAAATAAACTATAAGGAAAAACCTATAGATTAAAAAACATTTAAAATACTTACGAACCAATTATAATACGATGGGTATTTCCTCTGAATTGATAGATGCATCTAGAGTCTACTCAGATTGTTTTTTGGCAAGAAGCCCATGATGTCTGCATTGTATCTCTTTTCGTGATGTTACTTTTTTTATTTGAAATAATTTCAAACTTACAGAAATGTTCCAAGGAAAGCACAATAAACCTTCCATATATTATTCATTCAAAGACCCCTGTTCAAGTTTTGCTAACTGCCCCAAAAGAAGCCTGAGTTGTGATTTTTTTTCATCCTTTCAGCGACCTTAGTCAGTCCTTTTTTGACCTTTAAGACCATAATATCTTTGTCAATTACTTTGTAGAACATTCCTTAAGTTGGTTTTGTGTGCCGTTTTCTCATGATTAGATTGAGATTTGGCATTTTTTATCAGAAACGTCACGGAAATGACTGTGCTTTTCTTAATGGATCCCATCGTGTGGTACAAAATGGTATTTTGCTCTATCACTGGTAACGTTGTTTCAATCATGTCAGTAAAATAGTGTCTTCCAAGGTTTATTCATTGCAAAAAAAAAAAGCTCCTGTCTTCACGCTTGGTAATATTTTATGGAGAGAAGCTTTGAGAGTAAATACCCTGTTTCACATCTAAATTTCACCCAGCAGTTTTAGCATCCATGATGTTTCTTGCCTGAATTATTACTGTGATAGATACTAGATACCCTGGTGGCATAATGGTTAAGAGCTACAGCTGCTAACCAAAAGGTTCGCAGTTCAAATCCACCAGGTGCTCCTTGGAAACCCTATGGGGCAGTTCTGCTCTGTCCAATAGAGTTACTATGAGTTGAATTGACTCAGCGGCAATGGGTTTGGTTTGGTTTTGGTTTATGGTAGATACTAGAGCCCTGGTAGCGCAGTGATAAGCACTCAGCTGCTAACCGAAGGGTTGGCAGTTCTAACATACCAGCCGCACTGTGGGAGAAAGATGTGGCACTCTGATTCCATAAAGATTTACAGCCTTGGAAGCCCTGCAGAGCAGTTCTACTCTGTCCTATAGGGTCACTGTGAGTCAGAATCGACTCAATGGCAGTGGGTTTGGTTTGGGTTGGGTATGATAGATACCTAAATGGAGATTTTCTAAATGCATCATTCCTTCTACATTTATTAGTTGGCATTAAGGAAGAGCTTTCTCTTCTTTCCATTTATTTGTTCAATTATTTATGTCAGTGTTTTATTTAAAGGGATATAGGCTTTTACTTTCATTTATTTTGATGCTTTAACCATTCATTATGAGTGGGTTTGCTGTTGACAAATTCTGAGTTTTTCTTTGTCTGAGTATGTCTTATTTCCCCTCATTCTTACAGGATATTTTTGACAGATACCGAATGTCCTTTTCTCTCAAAAAGCCTGAAAACTGTTTTGCCACTTCCTTCTGGCCTTCGTTGTTCCTGATGACAAATCTACTGTAATTCAGGTTAATGTTTCTCTATGAATAATGTCTTGTTTCTCTTTGGTTGCTTTAAATATTTTTTTCTTTAGTTTCCAGAAGTTTAACTGTGATGTATCTTGCCATGGATTCCTTTGGATGTATCCTATTTGAGGTATCCTCAGCTTCTTGAATCTGTAGGTTATGTCTTTCCCCAAATTTGGAAGGGTTTCAGACATAATTTCTTTGAATATGCCTACTCCTCACTTATTGACTGTCTCATTATCCAACATTTCATATTTATGACAAGAGTAAAGAGTCTACTCTCCACGGTGTTGCACCTTAATGACGTACGCCTGACAGTAACGAACATCAAGGTGCAAGGCAAGAGTAACGTTGGCCTGTGATGGTTAAGGTTATGTGTCGACTTGGCTGGGCCATGATTCTCAGTGGTTTGGCAGTTATGTAATGATGTAATTTAGCAGCTATGTCATAACATAGTCATCCTCCATTTTTGTGATCTGTTGTGGTCATCCTCCATGTTCACATAATGCCGATTTTCATGTAATGACTTGGTCTTTGGAACCTAACCATGTTGATAAGTGAGGAGTGGGTGTACTTTTTCAATCCCACTCTCTTTTTCTTCTCCCTTTCTGTGACTCAGTGATGTGTTAGTTCTTTTGTTTATGTACTACAGGTCCCTGACAATCTGATTGTTTTTATTAATCTATTTTTTGTCTGTTGTTCAAATTGTGTAATTTCTATTGATTTTTCTCAAGGTCACTGATTCTACCCTCTTCGCTTCCCACTTACTATGGAGCCCACCCAGAGAGGTTTTTTTTTTCCTATAATTCCCATTTGATTCTTTTTATCTCATTATTGATAGTCTCTGTTTTATGAGACATTGTCATCATACTTTACTATCTTTACTTCTTGAAGCATGATTTCTTTAGTTCTTTGAACACATTTTTAATGGCTGCTTTGAAGTCTTTGGTAAATCTGACTTCTGGACCCTCTCACAGGAAGTTTCTATTTGCCTGCTTTTAGTTCCTGGATAGGAGTTACACTTTCCTATTTCTTTGCATATCTCATACTTTTTGTTGAAAACTGGACAGTGTAGGTAAAAATAAACTCTAGATGCTAATTCTGTTCCCCCTGTCTGGGCTTGTTTTTATTATTGTTTGCTTGTCTGTCTGTTTGGTGGCTCGAGCTTGACTAAACCATTGTAGTGAAATCTGTTTCCTCCATAGTGTGAAGTCTCTGATGTTGCTCCTCAGGGAGCACAGCTTTGTACATGCATACTGTCACCCGTCACCCGTAGCAGGGTTCTCTTTCTGTGTCACTTTCAGTAATTTTTCTGTTAAGCCTTTTGTCTCAATGGTTATCACACCTAGTTGTTAGTTTGCACTAATTGCCTGCTGATTTCTCTATTGTTTTTGACACAGCCCTGGGACGTAAACGGCATCACAGTCTGATCCAATTAAATTTGAGCAGTGGTAGTTTTTGAGGCCAGACTTTGAGGTTTGTTCTTACTCCAGGAGGAGTCTCCTTTGTTGTCTTTTTCCTTGGTTCTCTCTCGTAAGTTAGCTGATCCATGTTTTGGCTTATTGCTCTCGTGAAACTACCTGTTAATTACTTAGCATCAAAACCTTCATTATTTTTGAGAGCATCCTTAGGCTTGAACTCCCCCCACACTCTGTTTCAAATAAAGACATTTCCTTTGGAAGAGCTTCAGCGTTCTCTGTTTTTAAGGCCTGCCTCTCTCCCAGGGCAAAATCTCCTAGCCCACAGCTCTGGAGCTTTGGGTAGGAACAGCAGCCTGCTTTTCTGAGGGACACCCCTGCTTTGTGAGCTGAGCAGGGATGATAGCCTTTGGTCTTCTTGGCTTCCCTCTCCTAGCATGGAACCTCCAACCTGTGAACAAGCTTGGGTGAGGATGATCAGGACACCTGTATTTTCAGCTTGCCATGCTGAAGTAAAGCCTCTGCTCTATGAGTGGGTCTGGGTAGAGGAAGGAAGTCCCAACTTCTTAGTTGCACTCACCTGGAATTTAACCTGTGCACCATGTAGCTGGGAAGATGAAAAATTCTGGTGCTTACCCCTTCCAGGAAGATATCATAGCCCTTGCCCAAAAGGTGAGGGGAGAGGGTTATGTTCTTAGCTGCATCTGCCTGGAGTGGAGTTTCTACCATGCTGAGATAGGGGTGTGGGAAAAGAAGTTAGAAGGTCATGATTCAGGTACCACAGACTCTCACTGTCCTCACCAAGATTTAGTATATGTGGTGTAAAGAATTAACTTTATCTAAAGTAATGTGGTCTTACCCTTGTTTCCTGCATAGATAACTAAACCCTTGAAAATTCCTGAGTAATTGGGGTACCTTTGTTATCTAAACCACACCTGAGGATATGTGCTAATGAGTGAGGGCTGGCTAGACCAGAGAGAGTACCTAGTAACCTACATAAACTAACCTCAGGAGGCATGATTTATCATACACATGCAGTGAGGCCTCAATCGTGACTACGTAATGATTGAGACCAGTGAAGGCTCTGAACACAAAGGATCCAAGAGTTTCCTTGTTGGCTAAGGGAGGGTGATACCCCCTCTTCTGGGCATAGAAGCTGCACATTAGGAAACCTCTTAGACCTCACCCAAGCATCTCTTCCTTATGATGATCCTCATTTGTATCCTTTTGTTATAATAAATCTATAATTGCAGGTATAGCACTTTCTGTGAGTTCTATGAGTCGTTCCAGCAGATTATCAAACCCAAAGGAGTAGGGGAGCTAGCAGATAAAAGTGAGGAAGCCTATAGGAGGCCCCTGAGCTTCAGCTGGCAACTTGAAGTTAGTGGGGAAACCCTGAATCTATGGCCAGCATGTCAGAAGGTTGGGGTGTTGTGTGAACTCCCCGAACTTGCAGCTAGCATCTGCCTATTTGTCAATCTGAAGGATGGTATCCTTTTAACTTGCGAGATCTGCCCTAGCTCCAGGTGGCTAGAGTCAGAGAGAGAAAATGCCTTGTGAGTGGCTGAGGTTAGAGACGATGGAGAAGTGGGAAAGTGCAGATCAGATTTATGCTGATTCTTATTCATGAAGTAGATATTGTTCAGTAAATGTTTCTTCATTTGCTTTATGCCCTCAGGACATTTTCCAGAAATTTTAAATGTCATTTTCTTGTTTTGTGTTGTATTGTTAAATAATTTTTACCAGTTACACTTGATTCATTGCAAAGTCTGTCTGTGGAGCTCCTCTTGCTTCCACCTGGAAACCAAAAACCAACCAACCCCAATGCCACTGAGTCGATTCTGACTCATAGAAGAAGCCCCCTTTTTAACTTCTTGATCCTCAGTTTTCTCACCTGAAAAATGGGAATAGCAGACTTACTTATAGTATGAAATGAACTGAAAAAAATATATACATGTCAAGCACTTAAATAGCTCTTGGTGCATGATAGGTACTCAAAACTTATTTTTTTGCTATCTCTTCCCTTAAAACTAAAAGTTAAAAAAAACATAAAGCTATTTATTAAATAAACAGATAAAATTCTGTATATGATCAAGGGGAAAATATAAGGGAGTTACATAAAGAAATGAAGAAACTCATTGCTGTTGAGTAGATTCCGACTCATAGCAACCTTTTGGAACAGAGTAGAACTGCCCCTTAGGGCTTCCGAGGAGCAGCTGGTGGATTCAAACTGCCCACCTTTTGGTTAGCAGCCAACCTCTTAACTACTCCACCACCAGAGATCAGAAAGAAATGAAGAGAGGGAGATAAGTACATGAAGAGAGAAGACACAGAGGTTGAGCAAGTACAAGCAAGCATAAGAGTGCAAGAAGGCCTCAGAATAAGAGTTTAGGAATATACATTTTATAGAATATTATTATCAAATTGTGTTTTAAGATATTATCACTGCAAATTTAAGAGTGTAATTTTATAACTATAGCAGTAAATGGAGAATGTCATTTTTTTATATTTGCATTCTGGCCACATGCCATTAAGTTGAGCCAGATCTTGCCCATGGGCCACTAGTTTTCTTGTCTGTCATTCATATTGCAACTTGGTCAAACTTAGTCTTTTTGTTTGCCTTCAGATCATTGATAACTAACAGATGATATTGGATATGTGATCTGTGAGATTAAGGTATAACATTTTAAGAGGAAAATTAATTCTTTCAAAAATATTTTTGAGTTCTACATCCTGCTTTGGAAAACCTGGTGGCATAGTGGTTAAGAGCTAAGGCTGCTAATCAAAGGTTGGCAGTTCAAATCCACGAGGTGCTCCTTGGGGCAATTCTACTCTGTCCTATAGGGTCGCTATGAATCAGCATCAACTTGACAGCGATGGGTTTTTGACATCCTACTTTGCTGAGTAGTGTCTGGGTCTTAAAAGCTTGTGAACAGCCATCTAAGATACATCTATTGGACTTATCCTGTTTGGAGCAAAGGAGAATGAAGAAAACCAAAGACACAGGAAAATATTTGTCCAAAAGATGGGCCACGTGAATCACATCCTCCACCAGCCTGAGCCCAGAAGACCTGGATGGTGCCTGGCTACCACCACCAGATGCTCTGACAAGGATCACAACAGAGTGCCCCGGAGACAGCGAGAGAAAAATGTAGAACAAAATTCAAATTCATAAAAAAAGGTCAGACTTACTGGTCTGACAGAGACTTGAGAAGAGCCCAAGACTATGGCCCCTGAATGCCCTGATAACTCAGAATTGAAGCCACTTTCAAAGTCCAACTTCCAGCCAAAGATTAGAAAAGCCTATAAAACAAGCAGTAACACATGTGAGGAATGTGCATCTTAGTTCAATCAAGTATATGAAACCAAATGGGCAATACCTGCCCAAAAACAAAGACAAGAAAGCAGGAAGGGACAGGAAAATGAGACAAATGGACATGAGAACCTGGGGTGTAAAGGGAAAGGGGGAGAGTGCTGAGACATTGTAGGAATTGAACTAATGTCCAAAAACAATTTGTGCGAGGCGGAGCCAAGATGGCAGAATAGACAGATGCTTCCGGCGAGCCTTCTTTACAACAAAGACCCGAAAAAACAAGTGAAACTAGTATATTTGTGACAAGCTGGGAGCCCTGAGCATCAAAGGTAAGCTTAGACAATGAACTGAGGGTCAGGGTAAGGAAGAGACCATTCAGAAGTGGAGAGGAGTTACTGGACCTGAATCGTGGGGAGCCCTCAGGCACCATTCCTGGAATGGCGTGGCAGGGGCAGGCTGGTACTAGCATTCGGCCGCAGTTTTCTCAGGAAGAATCAGTGAACTGCACAGCCTACTCACACCTCTGGAACCTGAGGAGAATGGTGCTCTCAGCAAAAGCTAAGCACTTGCATATATTTAACTGCACCCCCCCCCGCCCCCAAGCCGGCCTCAGTGGCTGAATCTCTGGGCCTGAGATAGACCCTGGTGAGCACCTAAAGCCATCCTCCTGGCCTTGGGGAAGGAAAAAATTTGTAACTGGGGGGAAAAGATAATTTGCTAGCTCCATTAACCAGGGGAGCTCAGGACAGAAGCGGCTCCTGACCAGGCATAAACCATCCGTGGACCTTGAGTACCTTTCCCTTCTGCATGGGCCTGTGTGGGCCTATTTTGGGAGAATAGACCCTAGTTGGCAAACTCCAACCATTTCAGCTGTGCGGTATAGAGATGGGTGTTTGACATTTGACATTGCTTTGCCTATTAAACAAGGTCCTCACCTACCCACATCAGGGACCTAAGGACTGGTAGCTCCACTCAGGTCACCCAGCCACCCATGACAGGGGTCCAAAGATAACTGGTACCTCCCAGTCCTTACAACCAAAAACTTTGGGTGCCCATGGTCCCTCTGCAGAACCCACCCACCAGCACGCTGTAGGGAACAGAGACACGTTTTCTTCAGAGGCACTTGTGGGTCAGTTCTCAGCCCCCTGCCTTGTTCAGAGCATGACCCCCTGCTACAATCAGATACCAGTATATATGCCAATCACCCCTGCCCCTCTAAGGCTGTAGGACAGAGCCTGTACCACACACTTGATGATCAGCTACCTGGAAACCTGAGCTGAATTCATACAAGAAAACTGAATGGACTCCTAGACTGATGTACCTGATAACAGCTCTAGCCAGCTGGGGACAGGACACCAGAGCTCCAAAGGCGAAAATAATCAAGCTAGCTCACTCAAGCAACCCATAGGGGTATACCAAAACAAAACAAAGCAAGCAGCTGTGACACAGTAAGCAAGCATAAACTAATACAATAACTTATAGATGGCTCAGAGACAACAGTCAATATCAAATCACATAAGAAATAGACCCTGATCACCTCAACAGGCTCTCAAAACAAGGAATCCAGGGATCTTCTAGATGAAAGTGCATTCCTGGAGTTACCAGATGCAGAATACAAAAGTTTAATATACAGAACCCTTCAAGACATCAGGAAGGAAATGAGGCAATACACAGAACAAGCCAAGGAACACACAGATAAAGCAATTGAAGAAATTAGAAAGATTATTTAGGAACATAATGAAAAGTTTAATAACCTGGAAAAATCCATAGACAGCAATCAGAAATTCAGAAGATTAACAATAAAATTACAGAATTAGACAACTCAACAGAAAGTCAGAGGAGCAGAATTGAGCAAGTAGAAGCTAGAATTTCTGAACTCGAAGATAAATCACTTGGCAAAATATATTTGAAGAAAAATCAGATAAAAGAATTAAAAAAAATGAAGAAACCTTAAGAATCATGTGGGACTCTATCAAGAGAAATAACCTACAAGTGATTGGAGTACCAGAACAGGGAGGGATAACAGAAAATGCAGAGAAGATTGTTGAAGATTTGTTGGCAGAAAACTTCCCTGATGTTGTGAAAGATGAGAAGATATCTATCCAAGATGCTCATCAAACTCCATATAAGGTAGATGTTAAAATAAAGTCACCAAGACATATTGTAATCAAACTTGCTAAAACCAAAGATAAAGAGAGAATTAAAGAGCAGTGAGGGATAAACGAAAAGTCACCTAGGAAGGAGAGCCAATAAGAATAAGCTCGGACTACTCAGCAGAAACCATGCAGGCAAGAAGGCAATGGGATGACATATTTAAAAAATTGAAGGAAAAAAAAATTGCCTGCCAAGAATCATATATCCATCAAAACTGTCTCTTAAATATGAAGGTAAAATTAAGACATTTCCAGATAAACACAAGTTGAGGGAATTTATAAAAACCAAACGAAAACTTCAAGAAATACTAAAGGGAGTTCTTTGGTTAGAAAATCAATAATATAGGGTATCAACCCAAGACTAGAACACTGGGCAGAGCAACCAGAAGTCAACCCAGACAGGGAAATCCAAAAAAACAAAGCAAGAGTATAAAAAAAAAAAGCCCAACACAGGGTAACAGCGATGTTATTATGTAAAAGAAGACACTTTAAAATAATAAAGAGGGACTAAGAAATGTAAGCATATACCTTCCATATGGAGAGGAAGATACTATGATACAAAGAAATAAAAGTTAGTTTTAAATTTAGACATATAGGGGTAAATAATAAGGTAACCACAAAGGAGACAAACTATCCTACTCATCAAAATAAAATACAAGGGAAAAATACGGACTCAGCAGAAACAAAATTAACAACAAATATGAGGAAAGGACAATATATAAAGAAAATCTACTCAGCACATAAAATCAAGTGGGGAAAAAAAAACTGTCAGTGCACAAAAAAAGATATCAAAATGATAGCACTAAATTCATACCTATCCATAATTACCCTGAATGTGAATGGACTAAATGCACCAATAAAGAGATGGAGAGTGGCAGAATAGATTAAAAAACAAGATTCATCTATTTGCTACCTGCAAGAGACATACCTTAGACTTAGAGACACAAACAAAGTAAAACTCAAAGGATGGAAGAAAATATATCAAGCAAACAACAATCAAAAAAGAAGATTGGCAACATTAATTTCTGACAAAATAGACTTTAAAGTTAAATCCATCAGAAAGGATAAGGAAGGACTCTATATAGTGATTAAAGAGACAATATACCAAGAAGATATAACAATATTAAATATTTTTGTACCCAGTGACAGGGCTGCAAGATACATAAAACAAACTCTATCAGCATTGAAAGGTGAGATAGACAGCTCCACAATAATAGTAGGAGACTTCAACACACCACTTTCAATGAAGGAGCGGACATCCAGAAAGAAGCTTGATAAAGACACGGAAGATCTAAATGCCACAATCAACCAACTTGACCTTGTAGACATATACAGAACACTCCACCCAACAGCAGCCAACTATACTTTCTTTTCTAGTGCACATGGAACATTGTCTAGAATAGACCATATATTAGATCATAAAGCAAGCCTTCGCAGAATACAAAACACTGAAATATTACAAAGTATCTTCTCTGACCTTAAGGCCATAAAAGTGGAAATCAATAACAGGAAAAGCAGGAAAAAGAAATCAAACACTTGGAAACTGAACAATACCCTGCTCAAAAAAGACTGGAATATAGAAGACGTTAAGGATAGAATAAAGAAATTCAGAGAATCCAATGAGAATGAAAACACTTCCTATCAGAACCTTTGGGACACAGCAAAAGCAGTGCTCAGAGGCCAATTTATATCAATAAATGTACACATCCAAAAAGAAGAAAGGGCCAAAATCAAAGAATTATCCCTACAACTTGAACATATAGAAAGAGAGCAGCAAAAGAAACCCACAGGCACTGGAAGAAAACAAATAATAAAAATTAGAGCTGATCTAAATGAAATAGAAAACAGAAAAACAATTGAAAGAATTAACAAGACCAAAGCTGGTTTTTTAAAAAAATCAACAAAATTGATAAACCACTGGCCAAACTGACAAAAGAAAAAAAGGAGGGGAAGCAAATAATCTGAATAAGAAATGAGACGGGCGATATTACAACAGACCAAAATGAAATTAAAAGAATTCTATCTTATTACTATGAAAAACTATACTCAAACAAATTTGAAAAGCTAAAAGAAATGGATGAATTCCTAGAAACCTACTACCTATATAAACTAACACAAACAGAGGTAGAGCAACTAAATAGACCCATAACAAAAGAAGAGATTGAAAAGGTAATCAAAAAACTCCCAACAAAAAAAAAGCCCTTTTCCGGATGGCTTCACTGAAGAGCTCTACCAAACTTTCAGAGAAGAGTTAACACCACTACTACTAAAAGTATTTCAGAGCATAGAAAAGGACGGAATACTACCAAACTCATTCTATGAAGCCACCATATCCCTGATACCAAAAGCAGGTAAAGACACCGCAAGAAAAGAAAATTATAGACCTATATCCCTCATGAATGTAGATGCAAAAATTCTCAACAAAATTGTAGCCAATAGAATTCAAAAACATATCAAAAAAATAATTCACCATGACCAAGTGGGATTCATACCAGGTACGCAGGGAAGGTTCAACGTTAGAAAAACAATTAATGTAATCCATCACATAAATAAAACAAAAGACAAGAATCACATGATTTTATCAATTGATGCAGAAAAAGCTTTTGACAAAGTTCAACAGTCGTTCATGATCAAAACTCTAGGCAAGATAAGAATAGAAGGAAAAATCCTCAACATAATAAAGGGCATTTATACAAAGCCAACAGCCAACATCACCCTAAATGGAGAGAGCCTGAAAACTTTCCCATTGAGATCGGGAACCAGGGAAGGATGCCCTTTATCACCACTCTTATTCAACATTGTGCTGGAAGTCCTAGCCAGAGCAATTAGGCTAGATAAAGAAATAAAGGGCATCCAGATTGGCAAGGAAGAAGTCAAAGTATCTCTATTTGCAGATGACACGATCTTATACACAGAAAACCCTAAGGAACCCTCCAGAAAACTACTGAAACTAATAGAAGAGTTCAGTAGAGTATCGGGATACAAGATAAACATACAAAAATCAGTTAGATTCTTCTACACCAACAAAAAGAACATCAAGGAGGAAATCACCAAATCAATGCCATTCACAGTAGCCCCCAAGAAGATAAAATACTTCGGAATAAATCTTACCAGAGATGTAAAAACTTATACAAAGAAAACTGCAGTACACTTCTGCAAGAAACCAAAAGAGACTTACATAAGTGGAAGAACATACCTTGCTCGTGGATAGGAAGACTTAACATTATAAAAATATGTATTCTACCAAAGGCGATCTATACATTTAATACAATTCCAATCCAAATCCCAACGACATTCTTTAATGAGATGGAGAAGCAAATCACCAACTTCGTATGGAAAGGAAAGAGGGCTTGGATAAATAAGGCATTACTGAAAAAGAAGAACAAAGTGGGAGGCCTTACTTTACCTGATTTTAGAAAGTGTTATACTGCCACAGTAGTCAAAACAGCCTGGTACTGGTACAACAACAGATACATGGACCAATGGAACAGAATTGAGAATCCAGATGTAAACCCATCCACCTATGGTCAATTGGTCTTCAATAAAGGCCCCAAATCCATCGAATGGAGAAAAGGCAGTCTTTTTAACAAATGGTGTTGGCATAACTGGATGTTCATCTGCAAAAAAATGAAACAAGACCCATGCCTCACTGCGTGCACAAAAACTAACTCAAAATGGATCAAAGAGCTAAATATAAAATCTAAAACGATAAAGATCATGGAAGAAAAAATAGAGACGATGTTAGGAACCTGAATACATGGCATAAACAATATACAAAACATTATAAAGAATGTAGAAGAAAAACTAGATAACTGGGAGCTCCTAAAAATCAAACACCTATGCTCATCCAAAGACTTCACCGAAAGAGTAAAAAGACTGCCTATAGACGGGGAAAAAGTTTTTAGCTATGACATTTCTGATCAGCACCTGATCTCTAAAATCTACATAATACTGTAAAAAACTCAACTGCAAAAAGACAAATAACCCAATTAAAAAATGGGCAAAAGATATGAATTGATACTGCACCAAAGAAGACATTCAGGTAGCTAACAGATACATGAGGAAATGCTCACGATCATTAGCCATTAGAGAAATGCAAATCAAAACTACAATGAGATTTCATCTCACTTCAACAAGGCTGGCATTAATCCAAAAAAACACAAAACAATAAATATTGGAGAGGCTGTGGAGAGATTGGAACACTTACACACTGCTGGTGGGAATGTAAAATGGTACAACCACTTTGGAAATCAATTTGGTGCTTCCTTACAAAGTTAGAAATAGAACTACCATACTATCCAGCAATCCCAGTCCTTGGAATGTATCCTAGAGAAATAAGAGCCTTTACATGAAGAGATATATGCACAGCCATGTTCAGTGCAGCAGTGTTTACAATAGCAAAAAGATGGAACCAACCAAGGTGCCCATCAACGGATGAATGAATAAATAAATTATGGTATATTCACATAATGGAATACTACACATCGATAAAGAACAGTGAGGAATCTGTGAAACATTTCATAACCTGGAGGAATCTGGAAAGCATTATGCTAAGTGAAATTAGTTGCAAAAGGACAAATATTGTATAAGACCACTATTATAAGAACTGGAGAAATAGTTTAAAGAGTGAAGAAAATATTCTTTGATGGTTACGAGAGAGGGGAGGGAGGGAGGAATGGAGAGGGGTTTTCACTAATTAAATAGTAGATAAGTTTTATTTTAGGTGAAGAGATAGACAGGCGAGATCAGCACAACAGGGCTAAACCAAAAGCAAAGTAGTTTCCTGAATAAATTGAATGCTTTGAAGCCAAGCATAGCAGGGACGGGGGTTTGGGGACCATGGATTCAGGGGACATCTAAGTCAATTGGCAAAATAAAATCTATTAAGAAAATATTCTGCATCTCACTTTGAAGAGTGGTGTCTGGGGTCTTAAACGCTATCAAGCGGCCATCTAAGATGCATCAATTGGTCTCAACCCACCTGAATCAAAGGGGAATGAAGAACACCGAAGACACAAAGTAATTATGAGCCCAAGAGACAGAAAATGTCACATAAACCAGAGACTACATCAGCCTGAGACTAGAAGAGCTAGATGGTGCCCGGCTACAACCAATGACTGCCCTGACAGGGAACACAAGAGAGAACCCCTGAAGAAGCAGGAAAGCAGTGGGATGCAGACCACCAATTCTTGTAAAAAGACCAGACTTAATGGTCTGACTGAGACTAGAAGGACCCAGGTGGTCATGGCCCCCAAACCTTCTGTTGGCCCAGGACAGGAACCATTCCCAAAGCCAACACTTCAGACAGGGATTGGACTGGACAGTGGGTTGGAGAGGGATGCTGGTGAGGAGCGAGCTTCTTGGATCAGGTGGACACTTGAGACTATGTTGGCATCTCCTGCCTGGAGGGGAGATGAGAGGATGGAGGGGGTTGGAAGCTGGTGAAATGGACACGAAAAGAGTGAGTGGAGGGAGGGAGCAGGCTGTCTCATTGAGGGGAGAGTAATTGGGAGTGTGTAGCAAGGTATATATAAGTTTTTGTGTGAGAGACTGACTTGATTTTTAAAACTTCTCTTAAGCCAAAACAAATATTTAAATGATAGTCTCTGAATCTAAACCTAAGTGCAGACCGCCATGTAATGTTTGCTGCTGGCACCCAAAAACTACTTGTAATTAGCAAACTAGGTAGTTAGACAAGATAAGGGGCTACATTTCAAAGCCCTGTGTGCTTGACCAGCTATAAATGACTGATAATCTTCCTGAGTTGTTTTTCAAGGCCTCACCAGGTGCTGAGCACGTGCAGTAAAGAACAACGTGGACTATGAATGACCTTCCATGTGAGACAAACATGAGCATGTACCCCTCCCTGGGGCTCAAACCAAGATCCAGAGGCATCACGCATGCACAATAAGTCCTGTATGACCTCCCGGCAGCCTTTGTTACAGACTCCATCTTGGTTCCAGCAACCTCTGCGAGGAAGTCCATCTTGAATTCTAACGGCACATGCATTTGATTTTCATAATCCCACCCCTTCTGCTAGGAATCTCCACCCATCTAATGAATAAAGATAATGCGTTTGTTCAGCCTAAACACTTTTATAAGCCCTAGGGAATCCTTTGTTCAGTGAGAGACTGGAGGCTAGCGTAGGTGGAAACCCCTCATCTACTACTCTCCCTCGCAAGCCTTTTACTCTGTCCCTAATAAGCCTTTGTTTGTGTGGAATCTCTGAGCGTCTCCTGGTCATTCTTGGTCAGAAGAAGGTAATCTAAGCAGGGCCTAGTCCCGAGCTGGGAAGCCTTGCCCTGTAACAATTAGGTTCCAATTTGTCTTTCTCACCTTGTCTTCTCCTTCCTGTCATATAGCCCCCCTAACAGTCAAATGGAACTACTGTTCCTTTGTTACCATGAGAGTTCTTACAGGCCTTGCCTAAAGTGTTCCTTAGATCACTCCTCCAGGCAGGAAGGTTATATACTTCTTGGACTGGCCACATTTAAAAAAAGAATAAAAAGTTTTTTTCATTGCTGTATACTATATAACATGCACATGGAAGAGGAATTTGGGCACCAAATAGGCCTTCCATGTCTCTGTCTTATTTGGCAAAAATGCATATCGTTGGGGGAGGACATTTAAAAAGGAGCATACTTAGCTTAACTATTAGAACAAAAGGAACTATACCCATGGCAGTAGGTTGCTTCCAGCCAGCCTGCATGTGGCTGAAATACCGTTTGTACATAGGCTGACATTAACAGGGGAGGAGGTGGACAATGCATGCAGTGGGTGGTTTTTATACTTTCTGGGGTTTTTTATGTCCGTTATCCTCAAGTTGCTACCTCCTCCTCATCCAGTTCCTTTAAAAATGCCACACTTAGTGAATTTTTTCCCTATGCCCCTGCCAAGACATTATTCAAGCTTTTTTCCTATAGTCAGCAGCAAAAGGCAGAGAACAGTGTTTTTGTTTTTTGAGAACTGTGACTTGCTGTAAGCATCCAAATCAAGGCATAACCAAGAAGTAGGTTTTTCATATTCTGAAAATAAAAACAGAAATTAAATGTCTTCTGGCTAATATATCAGCCCTACAAATATCTTTATTTGTACTATGCAAGTGTTTCTTTAATCTTTCAAGAAAAAATAGTTTTTGGTTATGAATAATTCAGTGATCTTTTAATAAATATTATAAGTCATCTAGCACACCCCACTTTATTACAATTAACTTTTTTGTCTACCCTGTTCCAGGGAAGAGATTTTTCCCCAGAGTATCCAGAATTTAAGCCTTTTAATATGTGTGTAAAAGGTAGTGTTTGTGTCGTAAAGACATTTTTCTAAATTTATTATAACGTTTTGGGGGTAATTCTTTGAGCAGTTGTATTTTTTTATGTGCATTTGAAAAACAAAATACAGTAGTCTCGATTTAGAAATAATCAATTTAAAATACAAATTATTCTTGCCTGTATTTGAACAATTTGTCCAAAATGCAGTCCATTGATACAGTTTTGCCTCTACAGATCTAAATGGGAATCAGTAGTTCCTTTGTTTGTCACCATGGAAACAAGTCAGCCTACCCTGAATAGCTGTTAGATCATACAGCATGATGCACACATCGCAGTGTAACTTCATCTGTGAGCAGGCTGTGGGTTGAGATCTACTTTGCCCCTAGCTCCTTCCTCCTTGGAGCCCCAAGCAGCCATGCAGGACCCGCCTAGGAGGCTCTCAGCCGTAAACTTCCTCAGCACCTTTTTCCAGGGCCGAAGGCACTCCTCTTCAGACCCCCTCCTGTGGCTGCAGCAGCGGCGGCGCAGCTCCACCATCAGGATGCTCTCCCCATCCTCCCTTCAGGTGATGGTGGCCGTGGCCTCCATCAGCTGCGCAGAGGGAAAAAGTAATGCTTTTTTTCTTCTTATGTGTTGCCACACCATTGTATTTAAATTTAAGGAAAGTGAACAGGTTGTATTGTATTTATACCTTTGTAAACTGTGGCAATTAAATTTGTGTTGTATTTGTTACAGCTTTTCTGCTAAGAATTTTAGTGGATATATAATAGGAGACAAAATAATCTAATGTTTTGAGTTTTTTATTAAAAATGTAGGTTGAAAAATAACTGCTTTTACAGTTACAATTACAGTTTCTTTCTCTTCTTTACCAGTACAATATATGAATATTATTGTATGTAAATGCTTTTTTATATTAGGATATAGTGTACTTATCATGAAAAGGAAACAGTTTTATTCTTGACAAGGTGAAGGGGACCTAGAATTTGTTCGTTGTCTAAATCCAGAGATAAAATGGAAACTGTTTCCTGTGTTACTGTTCCATTTAGAGAGAGGCATTTTGAATCTTCTCTTTCTTGTATGTTCTAGGAAATTCAGGACGCCCAACACCAAAGTACACAAAAGTAGGGGAGCGTTTGCGACATGTCATTCCTGGACACATGGCCTGTTCCATGGCATGTGGTGGTAGAGCCTGCAAGTATGAAAACCCAGCCCGCTGGAGCGATCAGGAGCAAGCCATTAAGGGGGTCTACTCATCCTGGTAATTGAGCCTGCCAGTCCTCTGTAGGGAACACCTAATGCTAAGTAGGATAAGGAGTGAAAGCATCTGTAATACCGGGGAATGTGGAAGAAAGACTATGGGATTTTGAAGTCAGAGTATCTTGCCTTCCACCCTGGTTTTGCCACTTTAGGAGTTGTGTGATCTTGGGCTACTCACACAAGCATTCTAAACCTTTATTTCCTTGTCTTTAAAATGGAAATAAACCAACCTCCTGAGTTTGGGGGTTTTTTGCATCTGAAAATTAAGTGAAATGATGTACGTAAAGTGTCTTAAGGAAATTAGTGATTAAATAGCTCTTAAATTTCAGAAATTGTTAGAAAAAATAGCAATGTTCAGCTATAAATTTGAAATTATGAGGTAGATAAGTAGTTTTTCACTTTTCTATGGTAAGCTTTTAGCCTCGTTTTTATCTTGTTACTGTATTCTGTATAAAAGGGAAGCATTTTTACACTAAGATACTTCAAGTCTACCTTAATAGAAATAGTACATTATCAGTTCAGTAGACAATAAGAGATGCTTACACTGTTTGTGGTTTGTAGGTAGAGTTAACATGAGTATTTTGAATCATACTGTTTTTATTTTTAACAGTAAACTACAAAGTATACTTTTTTTGATGTGGTGACATCTCCGAAAAATTCTGATAAATTACATTTGAGGTACCCTTGGAGGAATTCACTGTTTAAAGAACTCTAGTAGTTCTTTAATCGTTTTATACACCAAGAGTCCATTTAGGTATTTGTTGACCAACTTATCTACCTTGCAGTCTGCACTTTGACATGTTGAATCTGCTGGATACATCTGTAGTGATCTCTTATGGTTGGGGCCCACTGTCATTGTCCTCAGAGTGTATGGTAGCCAATCACCGACTTTCCTAAAGAGTGACGTAAAGAAGTGAACATTATTCCTGAGGTGTAGTCAGACAGGTGAATTTCTAATAATGCAGCTTAAGGTCGCAGGAATATTTTTGGTTTGTTGTTGACTAAGCCTTTTAATCTCTTTCACCTCTGCTGCTTTTAAGTTGCATCCCCTGATCTTACACTAAGCACTGCTCAGATTTGGGGTTCCCAAACACCGATCCCTGTTAAATTCCAGGCATTGTTTCAGGGGGAGGATCTTTTTGGATCCTGCTCTGTTAATGTAACGTTTCAGTAGTTCTTCCCAGATTCCTGTGATCCACCCTCCTGACAGACTTCTTTATGTATCTTCCACCAATGAAAAATCTGTAAAGAACAGAGTGAAGCCCGAGTCCTAATGAGTGTGACAGCCATTTATTGAACTTCCTGGTTCATTCATTTATTCAGTAAACATCCACTCAGCTACAGGCAGGGCACTGTGCTAAATGCTTTCAAGTGATTCCCTCTAATCTCTACAAAACTCTTGTGAAGCAGGTGCTACTACTGCTGTTTTACTGATGAAGGGATTGAGGTTCAGAGTAATTTGGCACATAGCTAGGAAGTAGAAAAGACAGCATTTGAAGTGAGGCCCAATTAATTCCAAAGCCTGTATTTTTTGCTGAATTACGATAACTCAGCGTTTGTTCATTACCGCGTGCTAGGATTTGTACTAAAGACTTTACTTCCACATTACATTTAATTCTTATACCAAATCTGTGAGGCAGGCATCATTATCCTCATTTAACACTGTTGGTAATTGAGGTTCAGATAGTTCAGTAACTAAAAATGTTTCCGAGTCAGCCCTCTTCATCTAGTTGCTAACCTTTGGATAACTGATCCTACATTGTTACTTTTGCCTCCCGCTGAGGTTTCTCCCTTGTGTCTACTTTAATAATCTCTTGAGAGTCCTTGAAAACACGTTGCTAAAGTCCACAAATACTTTATGTCCTGATGTTTTTTGCATAGTTTTTAAGAAGCTAAGGTTTCTTAGAGATGTGATCATGATATAAAACTGCAGCCAGATTTGTATAAGAAGATTCCTGTAGAGTTGTTGAAATCATACAAAAAGTAGAAACTTGATATCTTGCCCACTGTAGTCCTTAGAGCTGGAACATTCTAGGTGTTGTGTATCTCATCAGCTCTTTTCCCACACCTGCAGGGTCACTGATAACATACTGGCCATGGCTCGCCCATCCACGGAGCTCATGGAAAAGTACCACATCATCGAGCAGTTCCGAAGGTAAATGCTCTCACTGTTCACACATTGTAGTAAAGGAACTGATGTGTTTTTTCTTTTGTTGCTTTTGACTTCAAATGAAAACGTATCTTTAATAATAGGCAGTGAAGAGCTTATTTCAAATGAGAAATTAATGTTTTGAGAGTAATTAATTTTAACACTAGCTCGCAATGTGACTAATTTTTTGTTTTGTTTTGTTTTCATTTTCTTTAAGCTGTGGCATAAAAACAATAATTAACCTTCAGCGTCCTGGTGAGCATGCTAGCTGTGGGAACCCCCTGGAACAAGAAAGTGGTTTCACTTACCGTCCTGAAGCTTTCATGGAGGCTGGCAGTAAGTTCCTTCCCACCGATCCTCTGCACGAATTATCAAGGACAGTACTTAGAGACTCTTTTCTGCTCTGCTTTTAGGTTAAAAAAAGTGATGGAAATAAAAGCTTATTGTATAGTAGTAGGACTCGTAAAAAATAAAATGAGCTGAATTTGACTGTAAATAATGCTACCCTTTTTTGGTATTGTTGAAAGTACAGGATTAATTTTTTCCTGTGAGAGGGATACGGGATGAGACACTGTACTAATAATAATGGTTAACACGTTTAATGAACGCCCGTAGTATGTCAGATGCTGTTATCTCATGTAAACCTTAAAGCAATTTTGTAACACAGTTGTTGTTTCTGTTATACAAGTTCAACTGACTTGCCCAAAATGACACAGCTTAAAATTGGCAGTCAGGATTGGATTTGGGATTATATTATACTTTGACTGCTACAAAGTTCTGCCACTCTAGGGACATTCAGTGTGATTCTTTATATGACAACCCCAGAGGCTTCTCCATTCACAGGAGCTTTGGAGTGGAATCCATTGAACATGTGACATTCAAAGCCAGGTTGGAAATGATAAATGTGCAGTTTTGGAACTTAAAAGAAGTTTGTGTCTAGCTCTTTTTTTTTTTACTCTAGGTGAAAAATCTAGCCATTCATCAGTCATTTAGATGTTTCCATCCTAAGATTTTTCTTCTTTTTTCCCTCCACAGATGAGTAATTTTAGTGTGGATCATTAACTTCGTTAATTTGTAGTACTACTTTGCCATAATTCTTTCTGGCTGAGTTTTAGCAAGAAACGTCTTAAGTAATATAGAATGTGCTTTGTAAGAATTATTAACAATAAGCTTACTTGAAATGTAAAAGGCCTATCTTTTTAGCCTGTATATCCACTGAGATAACGTGCCTTACAGTTTTATACTTTTTGTGAATTCTCTTCAAATGTCTTTGCAAGTATTTTTCCTGAATGGTGATTTCTTTTTTCTTTTCTTTTTTTCAATCCCCAGTATATTTCTACAATTTCGGATGGAAGGATTATGGTGTGGCATCTCTTACTACAATCTTGGATATGGTGAAGGTGATGACATTTGCCTTACAGGAAGGAAGAGTAGCTATTCATTGTCATGCAGGGCTTGGTCGAACAGGTAAATGTAGGAGTAAGTTTATTGTCTTGTAGGTTTATTCAAACATATAAGGGAGAATGTTTCCTAGTTCCAGAGGATAAGTATTTTGCAGAATCCTACCAATGCTTTAGGGTCAAATGGAAGAAGTAAGTAAAATACATTTGAAATGTCTTAAGTAGTTTGTTAAAATGATCATATGTTCATTCGAGTACTCTTGAATGACTTAGACCTGAAAACTCACATTGAGTAACATCTAAAGTGAGATAAATGAGCATGCTGATTTTCTTCTTTAAAGGAAAAAAAAATCCAACACTTCATTTTAATATATAATGTACTTAAAAATGTAATTTACCTTAATTGAAATATTAATGAAAATAACAAGCGTTATTTCTCTTATTATGTTCATTTTATATCTTCTGTCTCTTAAAATCTTTAACAATAATGTGAGTTGAAAACACTGAAGTCTGAGAGAAGTTAAGTAATTTGCTACATTTAGCGAGTGGCAGGGCCAAGATTTAAACCCATGAGTGTCTGACTCCGAAGCTCATGTGCTTTCTACTTTTGGAGGTGTAAGGATTTTGTTTGTGGAGGAGAGTCTATCTGTGCCTAGAATTCTATGTAAAAATCAGTGATTTTACTTAAAAATGCAGCAGAATCTCATCACAGTGCTGGTACTGGGGCAAAGATAAAGATCTTAGGGTTGACATCTTCCTTGTCATCTGATCCAGCCGAGCGCCTGATGCCCATCGACGGTGCAGCTGCCATGCGATCACCGCCTGCTCAGGAGGGCCTCCAACGACAGGGATTTAGTTCTGACTGAGGTTGTTAGCTCTCGGGGCTGAGCCAAAGCCTGGCTGTTCTTGGGGTTTACATAGGATACTTTTACTCTCCCTTTCACATGATAGCTCTGCAAATATTTTATACTTAAAGTAATAGTGAGAAAAATATATTGTACCCTATGGAATTGACTCCATGGCAACAAACACTGTACTGGGAGAACATGCAGTTTTCAGAGCTTTGCATTTTTCATAACGTGACGAGATACTCATAAACTTGGTGAATCATATAGATGCTGCAAGAATTTACCTTTTGATTTCGTATTATTATATTTGAATTAATTATTATCTTTGAATTATTTTTTTTAACTTGATATTAATTAAGAAGAAAACACATATTGTTACATATGTTTACATTGTTAAGGCTGGCATCTTCAAGTTCTTATGGATAAATAGAGTTATATCATGGTCTGGACAGAAACACAAATTAGTGTAGGCACAGTCTGGAAGAGGAAGGGTCAGGAAGAAAAGTAGCAGATTATGAATATAAATAATCCCAAAAGAAAAAAATGTTCAAATATCAGGGAGAGTGCCAGGCTGGAACGTGCCAACAATTGATGACAAAGATGGGCGCGGAGGAGGGGGATTGCAAGCGCAAAGTGTGTAGGCTGATTGGGTGGAAAATGTCAACAGCTGTTCAGAGTGAAAATAAAGAAGAATAGCCTTCCACACTGGAGTTAGGCTTAATGAGTATGGATGGTCCAGATAATCAGTTCATTCAGTTGTCCCTTCCTCTACTTCACACTCACTTGCTACTACCTGAGAGATGACTAAGGCAGTCCTTGCTCTCTAAAAGTTCTGGGTCAGAGGGACAGGATGCCACATAGACAGTAGATAGATAAACTCTTACACAGTAATAAACATCCGTACAAAAAGTTACAAAGTTATGATGACAAATCGTCCTTAAAACGTTCCTGTATTTATATGGTTTAACACATATTCAAGTTTTAAATCATCAAAGAATGATAAATAAAAACAGAGCTTTTCTCACCCTAATCTTCTCTTCTTCACTGTTTAGGTGTTTTAATAGCATGTTACTTAGTTTTTGCAACAAGAATGACTGCTGACCAAGCAATTATATTTGTTCGGGCAAAGCGACCCAATTCCATACAAACTAGAGGACAACTACTATGTGTAAGAGAATTTACACAGTTTTTGATTCCTCTTCGCAATATATTTTCTTGCTGTGATCCCAAAGCACATGCCGTCACCTTAGCTCAATATCTGACTCGCCAGCGTCACCTGCTTCATGGTTATGAAGCACGACTTTTGAAACATGTGCCAAAAATTATTCACCTCGTCTGCAAATTGCTGCTGGACTTAGCTGAGAACAGGCCGGTGGTGAAGGAGAAAATGTTAGAAGTACCAGACCTCTCTGCTGAAATCGAAAAGACAGTTTCTGAGATGGTTACAGTGCAACTGGATAAAGAGTTCATGAGGCATGACAGCGATGCATCAGACCCTTGCAGCCCCATGGCAGCAGCGGCAGCTTTTGAGAATCAGGATGACATTCTTTCCAGTGAGCAAGTACTTGATCCCCTTTGGAAGAGGAGGAATGTTGAATGCCTGCAACCACTGACTCGTTTGAAAAGGCAGCTCAGCTACAGTGACTCAGATTTAAAGCGGGCTGAGTTACTTTTGGAGCAAGGTGTGACACCATGGACGGTGCCTGCCCAAGTCTTGCTTTGCCATAACTTCAAGCAACAGAAAACCATAAGCCATTGTTATGTTCCACAGTCTCCACAGCTAGATTTAAATAAAGAAACTTTGGTACAGAATACATTTTCTTTCTGGAATCAGGCTAAGTTTGGGGGCTTGGAAGGACTCAAAGATGATGAATTACCACTTTTTCCGAGGAGGGATATTCCAAAGGAAATACAGCGGAGTAGAACCTTTTCTTCAGGTGTCTCAAGTTTATACAACCCTGGAGAACCAGTTACACCCAACTTTGCAAATACCCATAAGGAACAAAACCATTCTCACCAGCAAGTGAACAACTGTCAGCGTGAAACTCCTGGCAGTTGGGGCCAGGAGTCCATCCTGGTGGGTAGTGGAACTTGCTGCCCCTCTGTAAACTGTGACTCTACTCCTAAAGTGAAATTTTGCGTTGGACATGAAAACAGAGACAGCAAAAATCTGGCTGAAGTAGCTCCGCAGGTTGCTTTGCAAACTGAATTGAGTATTGAAGCAAGGAGAATACTGGCAGCCAAAGCCCTGGCCAATTTAAATGAGTTTGTAGAAAAGGAAGAAGTGAAAAGGAAGGTAGAAATGTGGCAGGTATTTGTATTTCATTTCATTGTGTGTGTGTGTGTGTGTGTGTATGACAGAGAGAGAGCAAAAATATTTTCTCCCAGATTTATTTGTTACGGAAATTTAAAGACGTATTTGTATAATACTTAACTTTAAAAAAAAAAATTATTGCGGTAACATTTATATAACATAAAATTAACCAATTTTAAGTATACTATTCAGTGACATTAAGTACATTTACAATGTTGTATAAACATCACACTCTCTATTTCCAGATCTTTTTCATCATCTCAGTCTATGCTTATTTAATAGTGACTCCCCATTTCCCTCTCCCGTCAACCTCTAGTTATCTCTACTTTAGTTCTGCTTTCTGTATCTATGAATTTGCCTATTTTAGATACCTCATATAAATGGAATCATACAGTATTTGTCCTTTTGTGCCTGGCTTATTTCATTTAGCATAATGTCTTCAAGATTCATCCATGTTGTAGTATATATCAGAACTTCATTCCTTTTTATGGCTGCATAATATTCCATTGCATGTATATACCACATTTTGTTTATCCATTCATCTGTTGAAAGACACTTGAGTTGTTTCTACCTTTTGCTGTTGTGAATAATTCTGCAGTTGACATTGGTGTACAAATATATGTTTAAGTCCCTGTTTCAGTCTTTTTGAATATGTACCTAAGAGTGGAACTGCTGAGTCATGTGGTAATTCTATGTTTAGCTTTTTGAGGAACCACCAAACTGTTCCCATAATAGCTGAACCATTTTACATTCCCACTAACAATGGACAAGGGTTCCAGTTTCTCTACATCCTCGCTGATATTTATTATTTTCTGAGGGTTTTTTGATAATAGACTTTTTGTTGGGTGTGAGGTTGTATCTCTTTGTGGTTTTGATTTGCATTTCCCTAATGACTGATGGTGGCACAATGGTTAAGCACTCAGCTATTAACTGAAAGGTTGACAGTTCAAACTCACTCAGAGGCTCTATGGAAGAAAGACTAGGCTGTTTGCCTAAAGATTACAGCCAAGAAAACCATATGGGGCAGTTCTGCTGTCACGAGAGGTCACTATGAGTCAGAATTGACTTGGAGGCACTCAACAACAAGAACAACTGATGACCTTGAACATCTTTTCATGTGCTAATTAGCCAGTTTTATACCTTTGGAGAAAAGACTATTCAAGTCCTTTGCCCATTTTTTAATTGCATGCCTTGGTTTTTTGTTGTTAAGTTGTAAGAGTTATGTATGCATTATATTCTAGATATTACTTCCTTATCAGATATATGATTTGAAAATATTTTCTCCCATTTTTTGAGTTTTCTTTTCACTCTCTTGATAGTGTCCTTTGATACACAAAAGTTTTTAGTTTTGATGAAATCCAGTTTATCTGTTTTTTCTTTTGTTGCTTATGCTTTTAACCAAGATATCATTGGTAATTCCAAAGTCATAAAGATTTTTACCTGTTTTCTTCTAAGAGTTTTATAGTTTTTCTATTTCAACTTTTGATTCATTTTGAGTTTTTTTTTTTTTTTTTTAATGTGGCATAAGGTAAGTGTCCAACTTCATTCTTTTGAATGTGGATACCCATTTTTGCTAGCACAATTTATTGACAAGACTGTCCTTTCCCCATTGAATAGTTTTGACACCCTTATCAAAAATCAATTGACCATATATGTAAGGCTTATTTCTGAGCTCTCCATGCCAGTCAGTTGGTCTGTACATCCACTGGTTATGCCAGTACCACATTGTTTTGATTACTGTAGCTTTGTAGTACATTTTGAAATAGGAAAGTGTCAATCTTCCAACTTTGTTCTTTTTTAATATTCTTTTGGCTGTTTGCGGCCTGTTGCAATTCCGTATAAATTTTAGAATTGCTTTCTATTCATGCAAAAATGCCATTGGGATTTTGATAGGAATTGTATTGAATCTATGTAGCATTTTGGGTTGTATAGACATCCTAATTGTATTAAGTCTTCCAAGCTATGAATACGAGATGTCTTTCCATTTATTTAGGTCTTCTTTAATTTCTTTCAGCAATGTTTTGTAGTTTCATTATACAAGTCTTTCACTTCCTTGGTTAAATTTGTTCCCAAGTATTTATTCTTTTTGATGCTATGGAATTGTTTTCTTAATTTCCTTTTTTGATTTGCTCATTGTTTGTGTATAAAAATATAACTGATTTTTGTGTGTTGAGTTTGTATCCTGCAACTTAGCTGAATTCGTTTATTAGCTCTGTGTGTGTGTGTGTGTGTGTGTGTGTGTGTATTCTTTAGGGTTTTCTGCATATAAGATTTTGTCATGTGCAAACAGAGATAATATTACTTCTTTCTCTCTAATTTGTATGTCTTTTATTATTATTATTATTATTATTTGCATAATTGCTTGGCTAGAACTAGATTTTCTAGTGCTATGTTGAATAGAAGTAGCATAAGCAGGCATCCTTGTCTTGTTGCTGATCTCAGGAGAAAAGCTTTCAGTCTTTCACCATTGAGTATGATCTTTGCTGTTTTTTCATATACAGTCTTCATCATTTTGAGGAAGTTTCCTTCTATTCCTAGTTTATTGTATGTTTTTATCATGAAAGAGAGTTGGATTTTATCAAATATTTTTTTGCATCAATTGAGATGATCATGTGGTTTGTTTTATTCATTTATTTATTTATTTTCCTTTATTAATGTGGTGTATACACGGGTGATTTTATTATGTTAAAACACCTTTGCATTCCAGGGATGAATTCCATTTGGTCATGATGTATAATCCTTTTAATACGCCACTGAATTCCATTTGCTAACATTTTGTTGAGAATTTTTTAATCTATATTCATAAGGAATATTGGCCTGTAGATTTCTTTTCTTGTGATCTTTGCCTGACTGTAGTATTGAGGTAATGCCGGCCTCATAGAATGAGTTTGGAAGTATTATCTCCTCTTTTATTTTCTGGAAGAATTTGAGAAGGCGTGGTATTAATGCCTCTTTAAACGTTTGATACTATTCACCAGTGAAGCCCTCTTATCCTGGATTTTTCTTTGTTGGGAAGTTTTTGATTACTGATTCAATCTCCTTAATTGTTATGGGTCTATTCAAATTTTCTATTTCTTCTTGATTCAGTTTTGGTAGTTCCTGTATTTGTAGGAATTTGTCCATTTCATTTGGGTTGTCCAATTTCTTGGTGTATAGTTGTTCGTAGTATTCTCTTATAATCCTTTTTATTTCTGTAAGGTTGGTAATAATGTCCCCTCTTTCATTTCTGATTTTAGTAATTTAAATATTCTCTCTCTCTCTTTAGTCAGTCCACCTAACAGTTTGTCAATTTGTCTGTCTTTTCAAAGAACAAACTTCTGGTTTCACTGATTGTATTGTTTTTCCTATCTCTATTTAAGGTATCTTCACTCTGGTCTTTATTATTCTTTCTACTAGCTTTAGGTTTATTTAGCTCATTTTCTTCTAGTTCCTTAAGCTATAATAGTAGGTTATTGATTTGAGATATTTCTTCTTTTTTTTTTAAATACTTTATTGTGTTAAAGATGAAAGTTTATAGAGCAAATTAGTTTCTCATACAGCAAATTGTACACAAAGGGTTCCATGACATTGGTTGTAATTCCCATGCTGTGCCAGCACTCTCCCCCTTTCTACCCTGGATTCCTTGTTTCCTTTCACCTAGTTTTCCTACTCCTTCCTGCCTTCTTTTTTTACTTTTGGGCAAATGTTGCCATTTTGGTCTCATATAATTATTTGTTTTATGGAGTACATTCTTTTTGGGTGTTATTGTTTATTTTATGTTGCTGTTGTTGTTAGGTGCCATTGAGTCAGTTCCTACTCATAGCGATCCTGTGTAGAACAGAGCAAAACACTCCCCTGACCTTCACCATCCTCACAATTGTTGATATGCTTGAGCCCATTGTTGCAGCCACTGTGTCAACCCATGTCATTGAGGGTCTTCCCCTTTTTTCACTGACCCTCTACTTTACCAAGCATGATGCCCTTCTCCAGGGACTGGTCCCTCCTGATAACATGTCCAGTGTACGTGAGACAAAGTCTCGCCACTCTTGCTTCTGAGGATCATTCTGGCTGTACTTCTTCTAAGACTGATTTCTTCATTCTTCTGGCACTCCATGGTAATTCCGTATTCTTCAGCAACATCATAATTCAAAGGCGTCAATTTTTCTTTTTTTTTTTTTTCTTACTCATTGTCCAGCTTTCCCGTGCATATGTTGTTGTTGTTAGGTGCCATCGAGTTGGTTCCTACTCACAGCAACCCTATGTACAACAGAATGAAACACTGCCCAGTCCTGTGCCATCCTCACCATCATTGATGTGCTTGAGCCCCTTGTTGCAGCCATTGTGTCAAACCATCTTGTTGAGGGTCTCTCTTTACTGGCCCTCCACTTTACCAAGCATGATGTCCTTCTCCAGGGACCAGTCCCTTCTGATAACATGTCCAAAGTATGCGACACATAGTCCCATCATCCTTGCTTCTAAGGAGCATTCTGGTTGTACTTCTTCCAAGACAGATTTGTTCGTTCTTCCGGAGGTGATGGTATATTCAGTATTCTTCGCCAGCACCACAATTCAAAGGCGTCAATTTATTGGTTTTCCTTATTCATTGTCCAGCTTTCACGTGTACATGAGGCAATTGAAAACACCATGGCTTGGATCAGGCGCACCCTAGTCTTCAAGATGATACCTTTGCTTTTCAACACCTTAAAGAGGTCTCTTGCAGCAGATTTGCCCAGTGCAGTATGTCTTTTGATTTCTTGATTGCTGCTTCCATGAGTGGTGATTGTGGATCCAAGTAAAATGCAATCCTTGACAACTTCAATTTTTCCATGTTTATCACGATGTTGCTTATTGGCACAGTTGTGAGAATTTTTGTTTTATTTATGTTGAGGTGTAATCCATACTGAAGGTTGTGGCCTTTGATCTTCATTAGTAAGTGCTTCAAGTCCTCTTCACTTTCAGCAAGCTAGGTTGTGTCATCTGCATAATGCAGGTTGTTAATGAGTCTTCCACTAATTCTAATGCCCTGTTCTTCTTCATATAGTTCAGATTCTCAGATTATTTGCTCAGCATACAGATTGAATAGGTATGGTGAAAGGATACAACCCTGACACACACCTTTCCGGACTCTAAACCACACAGTATCCCCTTGTTTTGTTTGAACACCTGCCTCTTGATCTGTGTAAAGGTTCCTCATGAGCATAAGTAAGTGTTCCGGAATTCCTATTCTTCACAATATTATCCATAATTTGTCATGATCCACACAGTCAAATGCTTTTGCATAGTCAATAAAACATAGGCAAACATCTTTCTGGTATTCTCTGCTTCCATCCAGGATCCATCTGTCATCAGCAATGGTATCCCTGGTTCCACATCCTTTTCTGAATCCAGCTTGAATTTCTGGCACTTCCCTGTTGATATACTGCTGCAGCACTTTTGAATGATCTTCAGAAAAATTTTACTTGTGTGATAATAATATTGTTTCATAATTTCGGCATTTGGTTGGGTCACCTTTCTTGGGAATAGGTATAAATATGGATCTCTTCCAGTCGACTGGCCAGGTAGCTGTCTTCCAAATTTCTTGGCATAGATGAGTGAGCATTTCCAGTTCTGCATCCATTTGTTGAAACATCTCAGTTGGTATTCCGTCAGTTCCCGGAGGCTTGTTTTTTGCCAATGCCTTCTGTGCACCTTGGACTTCTTCCTTTGGTACCATCAGTTCCTGATCATATGCTACCTCCTGAAATGATTGAATGTTGACCAATTCTTTTTGGTATAGTGACCCTGCGTATTCCTTCGATATTGCAACTCAATGTTTAAATTTTCTCTTCAGTTCTTTCAGCTTGAATAAGGCCAAGCATGTTCTCCCCTTTTGGTTTTCTATCTCCAGGTCTTTGCACACATCATTGTAATACTTTACTTTGTCTTCTCGAGCTGCCCTTTGAAATTTTCTGTTCAGCTCTTTTACTTCATCATTTCTTCCTTTCGCTTTAGCTACTTGATGTTCAAGAGTAAGTTTCAGAGTCTCTCCTGACACCCGTTTTGGTCTTTTCTGTCTTTTTAATGACCTCTTGTTTTCTTTGTGTATGATGTTCTTGATGTCCTTCCACAACTTGTCTGGTCTTTTTTTGGTTATTAGTGTTCAATGTGTCTAATCTGTTCCTGAGATGGCCTCTAAATTCAGGTGGGATATATTCAAGGTTGTAGTTTGGTTTTTGTGGACTTGTTCTAATTTTTTTCAGTTTCAACTTGAACTTCCATATGAAAAATTGCTGATCTTTTCCACAGTCAGCCCGTGGCGTTGTTCTGACTGATGATATTGAGCTTTTCCATCATCTCTTTCTACAGATGTAGTCAATTTGAATCCTGTGTATTCCATCTGGCAAGGTACACGTGTGTAGTTGCTGTTCATGTTAGTTAAAAAAGATATTTACAATGAAGAAGTCACTGGTCTTACAAAATTCTGTCATGTGGTTTCTACTATTGTTTCTATCACCAAGGCCATATTTCCAACTACCAATCAATATGAGGAAACCCTGGTGGCATCGTGGTTAAGTGCTACAGCTGCTAACCAAAGGATCGGCACTTCGAATCCACGAGGCACTCCTTGGAAACTCTATGGGCAGTTCCACTCTGTCTTATAGGGTCACTAAGAATCGGAATCAACTCGACAGCAACGGGTTTTTAATCAGTATGAGGAGATTGAAAATATCATGGCTTGGGTCAGGCGTACCTTAGTCCCCAAAATGACATCTTTACTTTTTAACACTTTAAAGAAGTCTTTTGCAGAAGATTTGCCCAATGCAATATGTCGTTTGATTTCTTGACTGCAGCTTCCGTGGGTGTTGATTGTGGATCCCAGTAAAATGAAATCCTCTACAGCTTCAGTCTTTTCTCTGTTTATCATAATGTTGCTTATTGGTCCAGTTGTGAGAATTTTTGTTTCCTTTATGTTGAGAATCCATACTGAATCCATACTGAAGGCTGTGGTCTTCGATCTTCATTAGTAAGTGCTTCAAGTCCTTTTCCCTTTCAGCAAGCAAAATTGTGTCATCTGTATATCTCAGGTTGTTAATGAGTTTTCCTCTAATCCTGATGCCGCATCCTTCTTTATGTAGTCCAGCTTCTTGGATTATTTACTCAGCGTATGGATTTTATAGCCCTGTCTATTGCTTGGCTACGGCTCCTAACCAAAAGTCGGTAGTTCAAATCTACCAGCCTGTCCTTGTAAACACTACAGGGCAGTTCTACTCTGTTCTATAGGATCCCTATGCGTCAGAATCAACTCTGTGGCAGTGGGTTAATACAGGGTTAATTGCTTGGCTGAAAAGTGATTTCTGGGAATGGCTGCAGTTCCAAATGAGAGGGCTGCCTTAGGGCCATAGTCTCAGGGTTTCCTCCAGTTTATATCAGGCCAGTAAGTCTAGTCTTTTTTTCTGAATTTGATTTTTTGTTCTACATGTTTCTTGCACTCTGTCCAGGACCCTCTATTGTGATCCTGGTAATAGCAGTTGGTGGCGGTAGCTGGTCACCATCAAGTTCTTCTGGTCTTGGGGTTGTGTAGGCTGTGTTGCATGTGGTCCATTAGCCCTTTGGACTGATTGCTCCCTTGAGTCTTTGGTTTTCTTCACTCTTTTTTACTCTGAACAGGAAGAGACCACTAGCTGTATCTTAGATGGCCACTCATAAGCTTTTAAAAGCCAGATGCTACCCACCAAAGTAGGATGTAGAACATTGTTTTTATGGACTATGTTATGCCAGTTGATATAGATGTCCCCTGAGTCTATGATCCTTAGCCTTCAAGCCTTGTATCTTCATCTAGGGAGGTGTTTTGTTGTGCATAAGAAGTTTCTATGACTGTGTCCCTTGTGTGTTCTGTTGTCTATATTTGTATACATGCAACATATATAAATATGTAGAGATATTCACAACCTAACCTATATCTGCAGGTGAATGTGCTCTCTTACGCCCTCACACGGCTCTTTAACATACCTATGTATCTTTTCATAAATTATTGTTTGTTAATACTGTTGTTGCAGAATTGTCTATGTTATTGTAATTGCCATAATTGTCTTTTGTTCTTGTGTTCCTTTCAGTGTCTTCCTTTGCCTTTGTCAGGTTGTGCTAATTTACCCCATATGGTATATTTCCTTTCCCTTTATCAGTATTACCACATGTCTTCTATTTCTTTAGTAACTTATCCTCCCTTTCCATTCCTTTCCTGGTAACCATCAAATAATTTTTTTTCTGTGTGTAAACCTTTTCTTGTCTTTTTAATAATAGTGGTCTCATACAATGTTTGTCCTTTTGTGATTGCCTTATTTCACTCAGCATAACGCCCTCCAGATTCATTCATGTTGTGAGATGTTTCGTGGATTTGTCATGAATCTTTATTGTTACATATTATTTCATTGTGTGTATATACCACAGTTTGTTTATTCATTCATCCGTTGATGGGCACTTAGGTTTTTCCATCTTTTTGCTGTTGTGAATAATGCCACAATGAACATAGGTGTGCATATGTCTATTCGTGTCATGGCTCTTATTTCTCTAGGGTATATACCTGCAAGTGGGATTGCCAGATCATATGGTATTTCTAGTTTTTTAAGGTAATGCCATTTCATTTTCCATAGTGGTTGTACCATTTTACATTCCCACCAGCAATGTATAAGGGTTCCAGTCTCTCCACAACCTCACCAGCCTTTGTTGTTTTCTGTTCTTTTGATTAGTGCCATTGATGTCAGGGTGAGATGGTATCTCATTGTAGTTTTAATTTACCTCTCTCTTTTTTTAATGGCTAAAGATTGTGAGCATTTCTTCGTGTGTTTATTACCCACCTGAATATCTTCTTTGGTGAAGTGTCTGTCTGTTCATGTCCTTCAACTGGATTGTCTTTTTGTTGTTGAGGTGTTGAAGTTTTCTATATATTATAGAGATTAATCCCTTGTCAGATATATCATAGCCAAAAATTTTTCCCAGTCTTTAAGTCCTCATTTTACTCTTGGAGAAGTCTTTTGGTGAGCATAAGTGTTTAATTTTTAGAAAGACCTATTCATGTAGTTTGTCTTTAGCTGTTTATGCATTTTTAGTTATGGTTGGTATGCTATTTATGCCACATATTAGGGCCTCTAGGGTTGTACCTGTTTTTTCTTCCATGATTTTTATAGTTGTAGATTTTATATTTAGGTATTTGATCCATTTTGAGATCGTTTTTTTGTATGGCATAAGGTATGGTTCCTGTTTCATTTTTTTACAGACAGAAGTCCAGTTTGCCAGCACCATTCCTTTATGAGACTGTCTCTTCCCCTTTTAATGGACTTTGGCCGTTTATCGAAGATCAGCTGTCCATAGGTGGAGAGACTTATTTCTAGGTTCTCAATTCGTTCCATTGGTCTATGTATCTGTCATTGTAGCAGTACCAGGCTGTTTTGACTACTATGACTGTATAGGAGGTTCTGAGATTGGGTAGTATGAGGCCTCCTACGTTGTTCTTCAATAATGCTTTACATATCTGTGGATTCTTTCCTTTCCATATGAAGTTTGTGGTTAATTTTTCCATCTCATTAAAGAATGCAGTTGGAATTTGGATTGGGATTGCATTATATGTACAGATTGCCTTGGGTTGTATTGACATTTTCACAATGTTGAATCTTCCTATCTGTGAGCGTGTTATGTTTTTCCATTAATATAGGTCTTTTTTTGGTTTCTTATAATAGTGTTTTGTAGTTTTCTTTGTATAAGTCTTTTACATCCTTGGTTAGATTTATTCCTAAGTATTTTTGGGGGGGGAGGGGTAAAACCCTCTGCCATCAAGTCAATTCTGACTCATAACGACCCTATAGGACAGAGTAGAACTGCTCCATAGGGTTTCCAAGAACCACCTGGTAGGTTCGAACTGCCAACCTGTTGGTTAACAGCCATAGTTCTTAGCCACTACACCACCAGGGTTTCCATTGGGGGATGTGGCTATTGTAAGTGGTATTGTTTTCCTGATTTCGTTTCTAAAGTTCTCTTTGTTGATGTAGAAGAATTCGACTGATTTTTGTTTGTTGATCTTGTATCATGCTACTCTGCTGAATCCTTCTGTTAGTTCTAGTAACTCTTTTTGCAGAGTCTTTGGGGTTTTCTGTGTACAGGATCATATCTGTGAATAGGGTTGGTTTTACTTCTTTCTTGCCAATCTGAATGCCTTTTATTTCTTTTTCTTGCCTAATTGCTCTAGCTAGGACTTCCAGTACAATGTTGAATAGGAGTGGTGATAAAAGACGTCCTTCCCATTTTCAAGGAAACTGTTTCAGTCTCCCTCCATTGAGAATTATGTTGGCTGTTGGTTTTGTGTAAACGCCCTTTACTATATTAAGGAATTTCTCTTCTATTCCTATTTTGCTGAGAATTTTTATCAGGAATGGGTGTTGGACTTCGTCGAATGACTTTTCTACATCAATTGAGATGATCCTGTGGTTCTTTTCTTTTGTTTTATTTATGTAGTGAATTACATTGATTGATTTTATAATGTTAGAACCATCCTTGCATACTTGGTATGAATCCCACTTGGACATGATGTATTATTTTTTTAGAGTGTTGTTTTATTGTATTGCCTAGAAAATTTGTTGAGAATTTTTGCATCTGTATTCATGAGGGATATGGCTGTAATTCTCTTTTTAGGCAGTGTCTTTGCCTGGCTTTGGGATCTTCTGTTTTAATGTAGGTGATCATAGGTATAAATTTTCCTCTTAGTACTGCTTTCACTGCATTCCATAACTTTTGGTAAGTTGTGTTTTCATTTCATTCGTCTCAAGGTATTTTCTGACTTCTCTTTTGATTTGTTTTTTCACTCATTGGTTGTTTTATAGTGTGTTGTTTAATTTCCACGTATTTGTGAATTTTCTTTTTCTCATATTACTAAATTCTGATTTTATTCCATTGTGTTTAGAAAGGATGCTTACAATGATTTAAATCTTTTTTTTTTTTAATTATTAAGACATATTTTGTGATCTAACATGGTCTATCCTGGAGAATGTTCCTCAAGTATTTGAGAAGAATGTATCATCTTCTGTTGTTCAGTGGAGTGTTCTGTATATGTCTATTACGTCTTAATGATTTATAGTGTTGTTCAGGCCCTCTGTTTCCTTACTCATCTTCTATCTGGTTCTATCCATTATTGAAAGTGGGGTATTGAATATCTAACTATTATTGTAGAACCATCTATTTCTAACTTCAGTTGTGTCAGTGTTTGTTTCATGTATCTTAGGACTCTCTTGTTAAAAAGGTGCATATAATTTATAATCATTATATCTTCTTGATGAATGAAACCTTTTATCAAAATATAATGTTCTTTGTCTCTCATAATGGATGTTGACTTAAAGTCTGATTTACCTGATAATAACATAGCCAACCCTGCTCTCTTTTGATTACTATTTATGTGGATTATCTTTTTCTATCCTTTTACTTTCAATCTCTTTTTGTCTTTGTATCTAAAGAGAGTCTTTTGTTGACAGCATATAGATGGACCACATTTTGTTTTGTTTTTTTAAATTCTGCTGTATCACTCTCTGTCTTTTAATATGACAATTGAATGCATTTAAGGTCCCTGGGTGGCACAAAAGTTTTACACTTGGCTACTAAGTAAAAGTTTGGCAGTTTGGACCCACCCAGTAGTGCCACAGAAGAAAGGCCTGGCAATATGCTTCCATAAATATTACAGCAAGGAAGGACCTATGGAGCTTAGTTCTACTCTGTCATGGGGTCACCATGAGTCACAGTTGACTTGATGGCAACAGGCTTGTTTATTTGTTTGTTTAACATTTAAAGTAATTACTTCAGATGAGCCAAGATGGCTGCTTAGTCAGACACACCTTGCCATCCCTCTACAGCAAAGACCCGAGAAACCAAGTGGAACACATACAGATGACAGTCCTGGAACCCTGAGCATCAAATAAAAGGATAAAGAATTAGATCAAACACCGATCGTAAGGAGAAACTGATCGAGAACAGTGAATGAGGAGAGATACAGAGTAGAAGTACCCTGCCAGCTGACCTAGCACAGCACGGGCATCTTGAGACAAAGCCAACAGTGATCCCAGGTGAGGAGCGCAGAAAGGCATCTTCGCAGAATTTTTAGCAGGAGTCAGAGGAACTGTGTTGACATACGTGGAGTGAAGTGGGGTGAGCAGGACTTGAACTGGACCTAGGGAGGAAGGGTGCAGGAGGGAGAGCAAGAGCTCCAGGGATCCCCTCTTCCACAGCGCAAGAAAGGAGCCAGGACTCAGAGACCAAGTGACTCACTAGTGGCAGTCCCTGACCATTGAGGTGGGTGGTACACACACAGTAATAGATCTACAGAGTGTTAGCAGAAGATCCCCCATACACCTGGACCATGGGAAGCCTCTCCTCGCACTTGATCAGGGCCAGGTCCCAATTGCTAACTGCAGCCAACAGGAAGCACCCAGGTACCCTCACTCTGTGACCTGAGGAGCACACTCCCCTTCCCCCACCCTCCTAGTGATTAGAAGCATGAACCCCCCAGCCCTGCATCCCCAATCGCCAGGGACACAGTCTGAGACCCCCCTTACTCCCCCCCACTCAGTCTCATCCACCTTCCGCCCCCGCCCACCTGCCAAGTGGCAGCAACAACAGTACTTCCAGCCACCCACCCCCACCCTCAACCCTGCCCCTCTGAGCAACATGTGACCACTCTAGCAACCTAGCCTGCTTGGCCTTGCCCCTTGCCCCACCCTTCCGAGCAGCAAAGGACCACCCCGGCAACCCCACCTGCTCCTTGGCTGCCAGCCTGTCCCAGCGAGTGGCACAGGATCACTCAGGCAGCCTTACTCACCCAAGGCAGGTAGGGGAAAGCGTGCTTCCACACACCTACTCACCTACCACACCTGTTGCCCTGTCCCCACAGCAAGTGCCATCACCTGCTCCCACGCCACTGGACTTACAAGCAGACGGCAACCAATGCCTGCCCAGCCTGTCCACAGCCACTCTACACAACTAGTGAACACAAACTTAAGCCCACACTGCCAGCTGCTGCCCCACTCACCTGGAGCCAGGTAGTGAGCCCTCCAGTGCTACCAGACTAACAACCAGTGTAGCATGCCCTCCCCGCCCACCCAGGTATACCAAAATAAAGCAAAAAATAGGGAGCAGCAAACAAACATACAGTCAGTCAATAAATATAATAACACCTTAATGTCTCAGAGACAACAGACAATATTAAATCACATAAAGAAGCAGGACAAGATGCCTCAAGCAAGTGACCAAAATAAAGGGTCAGGAAACCTTCCTAAGGAAGAAATGGTAATAGCAATAACTGATAAGGAATTCAAAAGACTTATATATAGGATCCTCCAAGAGATCAAAAAAGAGATCAAGGAAAACACATACAAAATCAAGGAAAACACAAGCAAAATTCTCAAAGAATTCAGGAAATCAATACAATGACAAAATAGACATTGGAAACCACACAAAAACAACAACTAGAAATCCAGAAGAGTAACAATAAAATTTCAGAAATCAACAACTCAGTGGAAGGACATAGGAGTAGAATCGAATCAATGGAAGACAGAATCAGCAAAATAGAGAACAAATCTCTTGACATCAATTTGTTTGAGGAACAATCAAAAAAAAAGAAACCTAAGAGTTACGTGGGACACCATCAAGAGGAATAATTTACGCATGATCAAAATTCCAGAACGGGGAGACAAAATAAAGCACAGAATTTTTGAAGATTTGCTGGCAGAAACTTCCCTAATATGAAAGATGAGAAGCTGTCCATCCAAGAAGCTCAGCGAACCCCATACAAGATAAATTCCCAAAGATAGTCACCAAGACGTGATCATTATCAAACTTTCCAGAACCAAAGACAAAGAATCCTGACAGTAAGTCAGGAAAAACAAACTGTCACCTACAAAAGGGAACCAATAAGACTAAGCTCCAATTTTTTGGGCAAAGCAAGAAATCAATGGGATGACATATATAAAACCCTGAAAGGAAAAATTTTGCAACCAAGAATTATATATCTAATAAAATTTTATCTCAAGTACAATGGCAAAACTAGGACATTCCTAAATAAACAGAAATTAACAGAATTTGTAAAAACCAGACCAACCTTACAAGAAATACTAAAGGGAGTCCTTTGGACACAGAACCAGCAACATCAGACCAAACTTACAAGAAATGTTAAAGGCAGTCCTTCAGACAGAGAACCAACAACATCAGACAAAAACCTGAGATTAAAACACATGACAGCATCACCCAGATACCAACACAGATAAAAAAAATTCTAAAAAATAAAGTAAAGCTACAAGCTGAAAATGGAATGTCAATCATTAAATGACAACTTCAGAATAAAAAGGTACAATAAATGGTGTAGTTACAGAACTTCCATATGGAAGGGAAGTCAAAGCAATATCCACATATAACAGACTGTTTTAAATTTAGGAAGAGAGTGGCAGAATGGATTTTTTTAAAAAAAGACATAACCCGTCAATATGTTGTCTGCAAGAGACACACCTTAGACACAAAGATAAAAAATAAGGTAAAAATCAAAGGATGGAAAAAATATATATCAAGCAAACAGTAACTGAAAAAGAACAGGAGTGGCAATATTAATCTCCAATAAAATAGACTTTAAGGCAAAGTCCAGTGTAGAGAAAAGGGCACTACATAATGAATTAATGGATCAATCCCCTAAGAGGACATAACCGCAGTAAGTATTCATGCACTCAACAACAGAGCTCCAAAATACATAAAACAAACTCTAAGAGTATTGAAAAGTAATAGTAGGAGACAGAACAACTAGAAAAAAACTCAACAGAGATACAGAAGACCTAAACAACTCAATCAACCAACTTGACCTCATAGGTGTATATGGAACACTCCACCCAAGAGCAGCACCGTACACATTCTCCACCAGCACACATGGCTCATTCTCCAGAACAGACCATGTTTTAGGCCACAATGCAAGCCTCAAGAAATTAAAAAATATTGGAATAATACAAAGCATGTTCTCTGATCACAGTGCTGGAAAATTAGAAATCACTAACAAGAAGCACAAGGGAAAGAGTCTAATATATGGAAATTGAATAGCACCTTGCTTAAAAACCACAGGGTAATTGAAGAAATTAAATTAAAAAAATTCCTAGAAGCAATCAAAAACTAAAATACAACATACCAAAACCTTTGGAACACAGCAGAAGCAGTGCTCAGAGTTCAGTTTGTGGTAATAAACACACACATCAAAAAAGAAGAAAGGGCCAAAATCAGTATCTCTTAACCCTACAACTTGAACAAGTAGAAAAAGAGCACCAAAGGAAGCCCACAACCATCAGAAAAAAGGAAATAATAAAGATGATAGCAGAAATAAATGAAACAGAAAAGTAGTTAAAAGAATCAACAAGGCTAAAAATTGGTTCTTTGAAAGGATCAATAAAATCAACAAACCACTGGCCAAACTGAGAGAAGAAAAGAAGGAAAAGATTCAAATAACCCAAATAAGAAATGAGTTGCATGATGTTACAACAGAACCAACTGAAATAAAAAGAATCATAACAGAATATTATGAAAAATTATACTCCAACAAGTTTGAAAACCTAGAAAAAATGGACAAATTTCTGGAAATACAAACTGAGGCGGGAAAAACTGAGCAGACCAATAACAAAAGAAGGAAATGAAGAGGTAATTTTAAAAAAGCCTTGACCTGGACAGCTTTACTGGAGAGTTCTACCAAACATTCAGAGAAGAGTTGACACTAATATTATTACTCAAACTATTCCAGAGCATATGAAAGGAAGGAATGCTTCTGAATTCATTCTATGAAGCCAGCATAACTCCAGGCAAAGACACCACTAAAAAAGAAAATTATAGACCAATGTCTGTCATGAATATAGACACAAAAATTCTCAACAAAATTCTAGGCAATAGAATTCAACAACATATCATAAAAATAATACATTATGGCCAAGTGGGATTCATACCAGGAATGCAATGATGGTTCAACATTAGAAAATCATTCAACGTAATCCACTACATAAATAAAACGAAGGAAAAGAATCAGATGATCATCTCAATCGAAACAGAAAAAGCACTTGATAAACCCTAACACCCATTCCTGATAAAAGCTCTCAGCAAAATACGAATAGAAGGGAAATTCTGCAACATAATTAAGGGCATATACAAAACCAACAGCCAACATTATTCTCAGTGGAGAGAAACTGAAAGTATTCCCTTTGAGAATGGGAACCAGCAAGGATGCCCTTATCACTACTCTTATTCAGTGTTGTACTGGGAGTCTTAGCTAGAGCAATGAAGCAAGAAAGGGAAATAGAGGGTATCCATTTTGGCAAAGATGAAGTAAAACTATCCCTATTCACAGATATGATCCTATACATAGAAAATCCCAGAGATTCCACAGGAAAACTACTGAAACTAATAGAAAAAAAGAAAAGAAAAATCAGCAAAGTGGCAGAGTACAAGATCAACATAAAAAAATCAGTTGGATTCATCTACATTAACAAAGAGAACTCCGAGAGGGAAATTAGGAAAGCAATACCATTTACAGTAGTCCCCCAAAAGATAAAATACTTAGGACTAAGTCTAATGAGGGATATAAAAGACTTATAAAAGGTAACTGCAAAATACTACTGCAGGAAATCTAAAGAGACCTACAGAAATGGAAAAACATACCATGCACCTGGATAGGAAGACTTAGCATTGTGAAAATGTCAATACTACTGAAAGCAATCTACAAATACAATTCAGTCTCAACTGAAATTCCAACAGCATTCTGTAGTGAGATGGAAAAACTTTTCATTGAAAGGAAAGACGCACCAGATAAGTTACTATTGAAGAAGAAGAACAAAGTAGGAGGCGTCACACTCCCCTATCTCAGAACCTACTATACAACCACAGTAATCAAGACAGACTAGTACAGGCATATCTCATTTCATTGTGCTTCACTTTATTGTGATGCCCAGATATTGCATTTCTTACAAATTGAAGGTTTGTGGCAACCGTGTGTCGAGCAAGTCTTTCAGCACCATTTTTCCAATAGCGTGTGCTCGCTTCATATCTCTCTCACATTTTGATGATTCTCACAACATTTCAAACTTTTCATTATTATTATATCTGTTACGGTGATCTGTGATCAGTTATCTTTGATGTTACTATTCTAATTGTTTTGGGGTGCCACAACTGTGCCCATCTAAGACAACAAACGTAATAAATGTGTGTGTTCTGACTGCTCCACAAGACTTGCTGTACCTCTGTCTCTCTCCCTCTCCTCAGGGCTCCTTATTCTCTGAAACACAACAATATTGAAATTAGGCCACTTAATAACCTTACAGTGGCCTCTAAGTGTTCAAGTGAAAGGAAGACTCACACATCTCTCACTTTAAATCAAAACCTAGAAGTGATTAAGCTTAGTGAGAAAGGCATGTCAAAAGCCGAGAAAGGCTGAAAGCTAGGCCTCTTGCACCAAACAGCCAAGTTGTGAAGGCAAAGGAAAAGTTTCTGAAGGAAATTAAATATGCTGCTCTAATGAATACACAAATGACAAGAAAGCAAAACAGCCCTATGCTGATACGGAGAAAGTTTTAGTGGTCTGGACAGAAGATCAAACCAGCCACAACATTCCCTTAAGTCAAAGCCTAATCCAGAGCAAGGCCCTAACTCTCTTCAATTCCGTGAAGACCGAGAGAGGCGAGGAAGCTGCAGAAGAAAAGTCTGCAGCCAGCAGAGGTTGGTTCCTGAGGTTTAAGGGAGGAAGCCATCTCTAGAACATAAAAGTGCAAGGGGAAACAGCAAGTAGTGACGCAGAAGCTGCAGCGAGTTATCCGGGAGACTGAGCTGGTTGGTGAACGCGGCCGCACTGAACCACAGGTTTTCAGTGTAGATGAAACAGCTTTATATTGGAGGAGATGCCATCTGGGACTTCCAGAGCTGGAGAGGAGAAGTCAGTGCCTGGATCCAAAGCTTCAAGGACAGGCTGGCCCTCTTGTCAGGGGCTAGTGCAGCTGGTGACTTTAAGTTAAAACCAGTGCTCAGTTACCATTTTGAAAATCCTAGGGCCCTTAAGACTTATGCCAGATCTACTCTGCCTGTGCTGTATAAATGGAACAACAAAGTCTGGAGGACAGCACATCTCTTTACAACATGGTTTACTGAATATTTTAAGCCCACTGTTGAGACTTACTGCTCAGAAAAAAAGATTCCTTTCAAAATATTTCTGCTCATTGACAACATACCTGGTCACCAAAGAGCTCTGATGGAGATGTACAAGGAGATTAATGTTGTTTTCAACATTAACTCAAATTGGATCAAAGATCTAAATGTAAAACCTAAAACTATACAGATCGTGGAGGAAAAAATACGGTCAACACTAGGGGCCCTAATATATGGTAGAAACAGAATACCAAACGTATGTAAAAATACACAAATAGTGGAAGATAAACTAGATAACTGGGACCTCTTAAAAATCAAACACTTATGCTCATCAAAAGACTTCTCCAAAAGTATAAAAATAGAACCTACGGACTGGGAGAAAATTGTTGGCTACTACATATCTGACAAAGATCTAATCTATAAAATCTATAAAAAACTCCAGTACCTCAACAAAAAAAGACAATCCATTTTAAAAATGGGCAAAGGACATGAACACACTCTTCTCCAAAAGAAACATTCAGGCAGCTAACAAACAAATGAAGAGATGCTCGTGATTATTACTCATTAGAGAAATGCAAATCAAAACTACAATGAGATACCAGCTCACCCCAGCAAGAATGGTGCTGATCCAACAATCAGAAAACAGCAAATGCTGGCAAGGTTGTGGGGAGCCTGAAACTCTTATACATTGCTGGTGGGAATGTAAAATGGTACAACCTCTGTGGAAAATAGTATGGCCCTTCCTTAAAAAGCTAGAAATAGGAATGCCATATGATCCTTCAACCCTACCCCTAGGTATGCATCCTACAGAAATAAGAGCTGTGACAAAAATAGACATATGCACACCTAATGTTCAGTGCAGCATTATTCACAATAACAAAAAGATGGAAACAACCTAAATGCTTATCAATGGATGAATAGATTTTCAAAAACTGTGGTACATACACACAAAATTGATTTAAAAAAAATTTTTAATGTTGCATTTACTATGCAACAATAAAGACTAATGAGTCCACAGAACATCTCACAACATGGATGAACATGCAGGACATTATGCTGAGTGAAATAAGTCAAGCACAAAAGGACAAGTATTGTATGAGACCACTATTATAAAAAGTTAAAATAGGTTTGCATGCAGAAAGTAATGTTATTTAATGGTTACCAGAAAAGGAAGAGGGAGGGAGGGAAAACCACCAACTGGACAATAAACACATGTTAACTTTTGGTGAAGGTGAAAGTCAGTACAACGTGACCAAGGCAAAGAAAGACACTGAGAGATTCACAAGAATAAAAGCCAGCTACACTAAATACTACAACATCTACAACCCTGTAACAACAGTAATAACAAACAATAATTTATAAGTGGATACATGGTAGATATGTAAGCTGAATAGGTATGGCAGCACACCCATGTGCATATATAGACTAAGTTATGGATGTTTCTACATACATATTTGTATATGTTGCATGTATATTTATATATACAATAGGGAGCACAGTTAGGGAAACCTCTTAGATGTAACCAAACACTTCAGGGCATTCAGTTACTGGGCTTGAGGACTGGGGACCATAGTCTTGGGGGACATCTTGGTCAGTTGGCATAACACAGCACATAAAGTCAATGTTCTACATCCTACTTTGGTGATCTGGGGTCTTAAAAGCTTGCGCGTGGCCATCTATGATACAACTATTTGTCTTTTCCATCTGGAGCAAAGGAGAGTAAAGAAAACCAAAGATTAAATGAAGCCAATAGTTGAAAGGATTAACAGCCCACAAGAGCCACAGCCTCCACTACCCTGACACCAGAAGAACTAGATGGTTCCTGGCTGCCACCACTGACTGCTCTGACCAGGATCACAATAGAGGGTCCCGGAAAGAACAGGAGAAATGTAGAACAAAATCCAAATTCATAAAAAAGACCAGACTTATTGATCTGATAGAGACTGGAGGAACCCCCGAGACTATGGCCCTTAGTCACTGTGATGGTGACAATTGTGTGTCAGCTTGGCTGGGCCATGATTCTCAGTGGTTTGGCAGTTGTGATGCAGTTTGGCAGCTACCCAACGATGTAATCACTTCCATAATGAAATCTGATAGAATGTAATTACATCCATGATGAGATCTATAAGCAGCCAGTCTGTTGAAGGGAGTTTCCTTGGGGATGGCCTGCGTCCATCCAATATATGTAGACTTCCCGGCAAAGCTTGCTGGTTTGCTCGATCTGGATTCTTATCTGACCTCCAGTTATTGGGACTTGAGCTACAAGCTTACCTGCCGATCTTGGGATCCTTCAGCTCCACCACCTGTGAGCCAGCGGCCTACCATCTTACCTGCCAATCTTGAGATTCATCGGCTTCCACACCTGTGAGCCAGAGGCCTGCTGTCTGACCTGCTGATCTTAGGTTCACCAACTGGACCAATAAGCAACATCATGATAAATGGAGAAAAGATTGAAGTTGTCAAGGATTTCATTTTACTTGGCTCCACAATCAGCATGGATCAAAAGATGCACTGCATTGGGCAAATCTGCAAAAAAACCTCTTTTTTAAGGTGTTGAAAAGCAAAGATGCATACCTTGAAGACTAAGGTATGTATGACCCAAGCCATGCTGTTTTAAATTGCCTTATATGCATGCAAAAGCTGGACAATGAATAAGGAAGACCAAAGAAGAATTGATGCCTTTGAATTGTGGTATTGGCAAAGAATACTGAAGATACCATGGTCTGCCGGAAGAAAGAATTAATCTGTCTTGGAAGAAGTACAACCAGAATGCTCTTTAGAAGCAAAGATGGTGAAACTATGTCTCACTTACTTTGGATGTGTTCTAAGGAGGGATTAGTCCCTGGAGAAGGACATCATGGTTGGTAAAGTAGAGGGTCAGAGGAAAAGAGGAAGACCCTCAATGAGATGGATTGACACAGTGGCTGCAACAGTGGGCTTAAGCATAACAATGATTGTGAGGATGGCACAGGACCAGGCAGTGTTCCGCTCTGTTGTACATAGTATCGCGTAGAGTTGGAACTGACTGGACAGCACCTACCAACAACAACAAGGAAGGATTTACTTCCACCATTTAGCTATTTGTTTTCTGTATGTTTTATGTATTTTTTATTCTTTGATTTGTCCATTAGTGCCTTTTATGTATTAAGTTGAATTTTAAGAAAATAACTAAAACATGTACAGAAAAGGTTACCTTTAGGAGTATAATTAACATCTCAAACTTACGACAACCTCGGTTAAATAATAACAACTCAGTTAAAATGGTATAAAAACACTCTGCCCCATGCCTCTCCATCCCTCCCCCTTTATGTTGTTATCGTCATTATTATGTCTTTATACATTGTATGCCCATGTGCGCAGATTTATAATTATTTTATGCATTTGCCTTTTAAATCCTATAGGAAGTAAAGAGAAGTTACAAAGCAAAATTACAATAATACCAGCTTTTATGTTTACCTATGTAGTTACCTTTACCAGAGTTTTTTATTTCTTCTTAATGGCTTCAAGTTACTATCTAGTAACTTTTACCCAGAAGGATTTCCTTTAGCATTTCTTGTGAGGTGATCTTCTGGCTCTGAACTCCATCTGTCTAGCTTTTGTTTATCTAGAAATGTCTTAATTTTTCCTTCATTCTTGAAGGATAGTTTTGCAGATATAGAATTCTTGGTTGACAGTTTTTTCCATTCAGAACTTTAAATATGTCATCCCACTTCCCTCTGGCCTTCATAGTTTGTGATGAGGAACTAGTTAATAATCTTGAAGATCACTTGTACATGAGGAGTCACTTCTCTTTTGCTGCTTTCAAAATTCTCTTTGTTCTTAGGTTTTGACAATTGACCTATAATGTCTTGATGTGGGTTGCTTTGAGTTTTTTCTACTTGGAGTTCATTGAGCTTTTGAATGAGTAAATTGATGTCTTTCATCAGATTGTAGCTTTTGGCCATTATTTCATCAATTATTTTTTCTGCCCATTTCTCCCTTCTCCTTCTGGGACTCCCATGATGTCATGATGTCTGTGTTAGTATACTTGACAGTGTCCCATAGATCCTTCAAGCTCTGTTCAGTTTTTTTTTTTTTTTTTCCTTTCTCCTCAAACTGAATAATTTTTAGTTGTCTTATTTTTAAAATTCACCCATCCTTTCCTGCCTGGTCTATTCTGCTATTGTACTTTTGAGGACCAAAATTTCTGCTTAGTTGCTTTTTATAATTTCTGTCTCTGTATTAACATTCTTTGTTTTTTCATACATCATTTTACTGATTTCCATTAGTTCTTTTCCATGGTTTCATTTGGCTCATTGGGCATATTTAAGACATTTGCTTTAACATCTTTTACTAGTAATTCCAATGTCTGGGCTTCCTCAGAGATGGTTTCTTTCCAATTCTTTTTTTTTTTCCTGAGAATGGGGTATACTTTCCCTTTACTTTGTATGTTTTGTAATTTTTGTTGAGAACTGGATATTCTGAATATTACAGTGTGGTAGCTCTGAGAATGTGATTCTTGCACTCTTTAGGGGTTAGCATTGTTACTTGAGGAAAGATGCAGTCATCTGTTCAGTGACATTTCCAAACTATTTTTGCAAAGTAAATTTTTCAATTGTGTGGGGTCACACAATTAGAGTTTCTGTTCTGTTAACTTCTGCAGTCAGCCAGTGACCTGACAAAAAGGCAGTGGCGGGGGGTGGTACGGGGAGAAAAGGTGTATTAGCCCTTTAAGTTGCTGCTGCTGAGAAGGCCAAACCTCAGCCAGTGCTGCACCTGTCCTTTAGTGCACCCCCAGATCAACCAAAATGTAAAATCCCAAATCCTTGGAGGACAAGGTCTGCACTGTCCACCCTGGGAACATGGGCCACTGTCTCCACTGCCACAGCAGGACTGACATGAGGTCTTTGGCATCCATTCTCAGCTTTTACTTAGAATGCAAAATTTAAATTTTAACCATTTGTGTTGTATTTTCAGTGTGCATCATGTTGTACTTTTACGGAAAAGATGCTCTTAAATCACCTGTATTCTTTTTGCCCTGAATGAGCACCTGGTCTCAAGAAAAAGACAGGCCTATGAACTTAACCCTTTGCCCTCGAGTCGATTTCGACTCATGGAGACCCTATAGGTCAAAGTAGAGCTGCCCCATAGGGTTTCCAAGGAATGGCTGGTAGATTTAGACTGCTGACCTTTTGGTTAGCAGCTGAGCCCTTAACTACTGTGCCACTTACTTATCAGAAATAGGGAAAATGCCCTAATAAGGGTCTGACTTTGGAAGTCCTAACTCAGTGAAATTTTGACTTGTTAGCCTATGATCTGCATTAGACCAATAATATAAACAAGGCTTATAACATTTCTAAGAAGGCTAGTATTGTTTCAAATGCTGGGCTTGGAAATGAAGTCTGTAGCCCCACAGAAGCACACTAACTTATAACTGTATGATGAGAGGAGAAAATTTTTGATAAGAGTGTAATTCATCAGAATTGCGTTCTTTTGCTTAACAGATAGCTAATCGTATTGTTTTCTTTCGAAACGAATTATTTTCTTTATTTACTCCTCATGTCTTTCCAAACTGATGAACTCTTCCATTTATTTAGTGAGCATTTTCTGAGCACTTCCTGTGTGTCGAGAGTTCAGTAGTATTAGTCTGTATCTGCTCTAGGTGCAAACTCTTGCACCGCCATTCGGGGATCAGCAGCACACTGCATGCCCCCTCAGGTCGTATGCTCTGTGTGAGTTTTACATGGACTAAATATTTCAGCGTTTGCTTTGGACTAGACTATTTCAACATGTAATATACTGAAAAGAAATTTCCTAGAGGTGATCACAGGCCTCTCATTTGCATTGTTTTGCCTTGCCTTTTTTTTTTTTTTTTTTCTTTTCCCTCTAGGTTTTATTTTAAGACCTTTCGGTAATAAAAATAAGTTGAATTCCAGAAAACAGTAAAATGTACATTATTTGAATAGTATTATGCCTTCTGTACCTGCATTGAGGCCCTTTCACGTATATTATTTCATGTGATTCTCACGATAAGCCTGTGAGGCAGATGTTATTATCTGCAGATTCTTTTTTTTTTTGTTGGTGAAAATGTGTACAGCAGAGGATACACCATTTCAACAAAGTCTACGTGTATAATTCAGTGACATTGTTTGCATTCTTCAAGTTGTACAACTGTTCTCACTGTTCTTTTCCACATTATTCCACCACCATTAATATAAACTCGCTGCCCCTAAGCTTCCCATCTAACTCTTCGAGATGCTATTGTCAGTTTGTTGCCACACAGATAAATCTTTGAAAAAACACGATGCTAGGGCAGGCATACTTTACTAATTAAGCTAAACTATTGTTTGGTTCAAAGCAGATGTCCAGGGAAAGTCTTGGTTTGAGGTTTAAAGAGTATGCAGCTTTCTTTTTTAATCTTTACAGTCACCTTATGTAGTAAGTAGTACAGACAAGGAAAGTAAAGTTCACAAAGGTTAGGTGTCATTGCCCGAGGTCACATGGTTCCTCTGTGGCAGAGCCAGGGTACGAAACTTCATGTCTGTTTAATACTTCCCATTATCCCATGATGCTTTTCCTACCTTCACTGGAAAAAAAAGATTTCAGAAAACATAATGCAAAGTCATTGTACTATGAGGGCCTTTGAAAGGTGTCATTTTTTCATAGCTGGTCTTCTTGTTAGTTACATAAAATTGAGTAAAAAGGTACACTACTATATTCATGATCTATGGGATATGCAGGACTACAAACTACTAAAAGTATTGGCTGATTTATGAGGTGAAAAGAGAAATCCAGTCCTGGAGGATCATTGTGATAGCAGAAGAGCACAGACTTTTGAGTAAGGCAGAACTGGCTGTGAAGACCTCTTTTGCCGTTTACTAGCTCAGGGTTCCTAGGCAAGTTATTTAATTTTCACTGAGCCTCAATACTTCTCTCTGTAAGGGGAGCAGTTGTTATGCTCCTTATTTTCACAAAAAAATATTTTATTTGCTGAACATAAATCTGAACCCTGTCAGAGATTAATTGAAATTCTTATCTCACTTCCACTTTGCTCTCTGTGAGATTAAATTTTTAAAATCACACTCTTAAATTGCCTCCAAGCATTTGGAGTACTGACAAGACTTCCTAGTTTATTTTCACCCTGTCAAATTTCAGGGTGCAGGGGCTTGTTATTTATTAAATTCTACACAGGATTCTAAAAAGAAATTTGAAAGAAATATATATACCACATTTACCAACTTTCAAGCAAAGCATTTTGTACAGTTAGAGATTTCAGTCAAGTTTTTCCTTAGATCCGAAACTTACAAATGTTCTCTTATTTACACTTTGTCGTCTACCATTCTACTTCATGCAATAAATATTTCTGTTTTGTTCTCCAGGAGCCTAAAAATGTAGAATTGTTTTACCTGAATGGTTTCTATGTTTTCTGAACAAAGCAGAGAACTTACATTAAGCAGCTTCTCTGTCCTAGGAGCTTTAACAGACCTTGTGAGGCAGGCGGAGGAACTCAAGGAAGGGAAACTGAGGCTAAGGGAAATCAGTATCTGTACTCAAATGCACCACTTGGCAGTGCTGAGCTAGGATGGGACCCCAAGTCCATGTCTCCAGAGCCTGAGCCTTTCTGTTCTAACAGACTAAAGATCGGCCATTCTTTTTTCCTTTCTTTTGTTATTGTCTTTACTTTTTAGAAAGAACTAAATTCCCGAGATGGAGCTTGGGAAAAAATATGTGGCGAACGGGATCCCTTCATCCTATGCAGTTTAATGTGGTCTTGGGTAGAACAACTGAAGGAGCCTGTAATCACCAAAGAGGACGTGGACATGCTGGTTGACAGGCACGCAGATGCCGCCGAAGCGTTGTTTTTATTAGAGAAGGTAAAGTAGTTGTTGTACTAGTTAATGAATTTAACTGAGGCCCTTGATGTAAGTTGCACACACTGAAAAAGATCCATTATAAAAAGGGGATTCATACAGGACCCCATATCCAATTAAGTCTAATAGTTTTCCCAAGAAAAATGAAGAAATGCATACTCAGTATAGACACTTAGAAAATACGGAAAAGGGGGAAATATCTATAATCCTGTCACCTAGGAGAACCATTTTAAACATTTTTACATCTTTCAACCTTATTATTGCATATTTTAACCGATAGTAAAAATCACTTTAAAATGCAATTTTATACTTCATTTTTGCTTAAAATTATAAGATATTTTTCCATGTATAGTATGAGCTTTTCATGAATATTAACTTTAATGGGTGTGTAATGCCTCCAGTATGGGGATATGCCATAATTAACTATTTTTTCACTTTCCATATCTGTTTCTACTCATTTACTATGAGCATATAAATATGGAAAGCTATGAGATAGGTTAGAATATGCACTTTTTTGTATTTTTTAAAAAGGGTTATGTGTGTATATGTACACATGTATACATATGTGTATACAATTTGTATATTTATAAAATATCTCTAGAAGGAAAAATAAGAAACTGGTAATGGTGGTTGCCTTGAGGGAAGGATACCAAATTTTTGTGTTTTTATGTGGTAATATTTTCAGTTAAAAATTGGCTTTTTATTTGAGAAAAGTGTTACCCGATAATTAGCCTTGAGCTACTTATTGTGCTGCGCTTCAGTGTCAGCATGGCCTCATTGTCTCCAATGCTTACTGAAAATCTCAGCCCCTCCAACACACACACACAGTGACGCAATACACGTCTTTAAGCAGAAAACTTTTCCTGTATCTTGAGTCCTTTTCTTAGCCCATGTTCTTAGCAATTAAATTACAGAGATAAAACGGGCAAGTGACTAGGGAGGAAATTAACCTTTGTTGTGTGACTGTGGGCAAAGCCCTTGCTAGCGGGTGTTATCCTAATTTACTGAAAGGGAAGGCGAGAGCCTTGCCCAGGTGCACAGCATGTGTCAGAGCTAGGTTCAAACCCAGTTGCTCTGGCACAAAGCTGGTGCACTTCCGTTCCCATCATGCTATCCACTTTAACAGAATTCACTCTACATCTCCTCCCCATCCCCCATGCAGGGGGCATATACTTTTGTAGGTGTCATTGTAATGATAATTTGTGCACTCAGGTTTTTCTGTATTTCAGATTATGCCCTTAAAGTAGATTTCCGGAGATGAAATTACTGGGTCAAAGGGTGTGAATTTTTTTCCTGAGGCCTTTGCTATGTACTGCTCAAGGTGATGGAATTTCTCCTTTGTTTCTCTAAGGTGAACCAGCCCCCTTGGAGTCAAGTCAGTGTACTCATTCTTAACGGTTTTCTCCCCTTGACATAGAGGCTGCTTTCTTAGGTGCCTGCATGCTCCTGGAGGGCTGGGGTTGTTTCTCTTCTTCTTCCCCACCTCCCTCCATAGCACCTGGAATGGGGCTGGCGCAGTTCTGTTTGCTCAGTGCCCACTGACGTGTCCATGTGTCACCATGACACGTCAGCCTCTAATGGCCTAACTGAATGATTACACCCAGAAGCAACAGAATGAAAAAATCTATTCCATTCACGACAAGAAAAATATTTGGTTGCAAAATGGCATTGATCTTCAGATTCATTTGTATTTCTGCTTAATTACTAACCAGCTTTGATATGGATTATCTCCTGCAAGCTTTTCAAATTATATTAACACATAACAATAGACTTTTTGTAGAGCTCTTGGTAGATATTTTAGTATTTGAGATTATGAGTACTAGGTCTGAAACCGGTTTCTGGGTCTGCAGTTACTTTAAGTTTATTCCCTGAGGCATTTTTCAAACAACTCATTTGATTTTGATTTCTGCAAAAACAGGGACAGCACCAGACGATTCTTTGCATTTTACATTGCATAGTGAGTCTTCAGACGGTTCCTGTGGATGTGGAGGAAGCATTCCTGGCCCATGCCATTAAAGCTTTCACTAAGGTGAGTAGTGCTCCACCTTTCCCCTTCTAGATTCCAGAGGCCATCAGCCTCCTGTAAAGTAAAGCTGTTAGTTATGGTGGCAGAGTGGCTAAGCCCTCAGCCGCTAACCAAAAAATTGGTGGTTAGAACTCAGCCAGTGGCTCCATGGGAGAAAGAAAAATTACAGGGTAAAAAATCCTGTGGGGCAGTTCTACTCTGTCACATGAAGGTTGCTCTGAGTCAAAATTGATAACGTGTTTCTGTAATGGAATGTACTGACATTTATTGAAAGTAGTTGCAGAGTTTGGGGCAAAACATATCACTGTTTCCCAACAGTGATATTAGGAAAAACTGAAGTGTAGGTTTGTTGAAGGAGAATATTGGAACAAAGAGCTTTTATTTAGAAGAAGGAAACAATTGGGTGTTGAGAAAGTATTTTTAAATCATGTGCCTGTTGGGAGCCAGAGAATCTTTTCTTGTTGAGCCAGTTCTACCTTGAGTTTAAACAAGAAGCTATCTATTGAGAATTTAACATTCAGCATTGACTATTTGATCCTGTGTCCTGGTTGGCAAATCCTAAGCAAAGAATAAAATATATTTCCTTTTCATGAATATCCTTTTGGCTTGCAGGAATCTGCTCTGGCTAAAGAGAGAAGCCAGGTTCATGTCAAAAGAAAAAGTTCCCCTCATCCCCTCAGCTAATTTGTTTGGTAACTCTCATATGTGAAATGAAAACATCTTTGTTAATAACAGGAAAGAACCCATCTTTTGAATAACAGCGTCTATGGCAAGTATTAATGATAATAGCAATTATTATTCATACTCATTTACAAGTTCTGAAGTTTTATTATTTTTCCAATATCCTTTACTCTCCACCCCTTCCAAAGTGATGTCCCTATTTCAGATTCTTGTTTCTTTCCTGGATTTATTTTATTGCACTATTAAAAATGAAACAGTTTCGGAGGCAGGGCCAAGATGGCGGAATAGACAGATGCTTCCTACAATCCCTTATACAACAAAGACCTGAAAAAACAAGTGAAACAATCATGCTTATGACAAGCTAGGAGCCCTGAGCATCAAAGGCAAAGTTAGAAAATGGACTGAATGGCAAGGGAAGGAAGAAGAGATTCAGAAGCGGAGAGGAGTTACCAGACCTGAATCGCCAGGATACCTCATGCACCATTGACGGGAGCAGCTGCAGTGGGTCGGTGGTAGAGTTTGGCTGCAGTTGCCTCAGGGAGAAGCAGCCAGCCACACAGCCTACTCACACCTCCAGAACTAGAGAAGAACGGTGCTGTCTGCAAAAGCTAAGTACTTGCGTATATTTTACCACGCCCCCAGCCCCCAAGCCAGCTTCGGTGGCTGTTGATTTCCCTGGGCCTGGCCATGTTGAGCACCTGGAGCCATCCTCCCAGCCTTGGAGTAGGAATAGATTCATAATTGGGGGAAAAGATAATCTGCCAGCTCCACTAATGGGTGGGGAGCTCAGGACAGAAGAGGCTCCTATCCAGGCATAAACAGTCCGTGGACTTTGAATACCTTTCCCCCCCTGCATGGACCTGTGTGGGCCTGATTCAGGAGAACAGGCTCTTACTGGCAGACTGCAACCATTTCAGCTGTGAGGTGAAGAGGTGGGTGTTTGATATTTGACACCACTTTGCCTATTAAACAGGGTTCTCACCTACCCACATAAGAGGCATAAGGACTGGTGGCCCCACTCAGGTCACCCAGCCACTCATAACAGGGGTCCAAGGATAATTGGCACCTCCCAGTCCTTACAAACAAAAGCACTGGGTGCCCATGGTCCACCTGCAGAACCCACCCACCTGCACACTCTTGGGAACAGGGACACGCTTTCCTCACAGACATTCAAAGGGAGGTTCTCAGCCCCCTGCCTTTTTCAGAGCATGACCCCCTACTGCAACATAATAAAGGGAATTTATACAAAGCCAACAGCCAACATCATCCTAAATGGAGACAGTCTGAAAGCATTTCCCTTGAGATTGGGAACCAGACAAGCATGCCCTTTATCACCACTCTTATTCAACATTGTGCTGGAAGTCCTAGCCAGGGCAATTAGGCAAGATAAAGAAATAAAGGGCATCCAGATTAGTAAGGAAGAAGTAAAAGTATCTCTACTTGCAGATCACATGATCTTATACACAGAAAACCCTAAAGAATCCTCAAGAAAACTGCTGAAACTAATAGAAGAGTTCAGCACAGGATCAGGATACAAAATAAACATATAAAAATCAGTTGGATTCCTCTACACCAAAAAAAAAAGAACATCGAGGAGGAAATCACCAAATGAATACCATTTACAGTAGCCCCCAAGAAGATAAAATACCTAGGAATAAATCTTACCAGAGATCTAAAAGATGTGTACAAAGAAAACTGCAAGACATTGCTGCAAGAAACCAAAAGAGACCTATGTAAATGGAAAAACATAAGTTGCTCATGGATAGGAAGACTTAACATTGTAAAAATGTCCGTTCTACCAAAAGCGATCTATAGATACAATTCAATTCCGATTCAAACTGCAACGACATTTTTAAATGAGATGGAGAAACAAATCACCAACTTCATATGGAAGGGAAAGAGGCCCCGGATAAGTAAAGCATTGCTGAAAAAGAAGAACAAAGTAGGAAGCCTCACTCTACCTGATTTTAGAAACTATTATACTGCCACAGTAGTCAAAACGGCCTGGTACTGGTACAACAGATACATAGGCCAATGGAACAGAATTGAGAATCCAGACATAATCCATCCACCTATGAGCAGATGATATTTGACAAAGGCCCAAAGTCAGTTAAATGAGGAAAAGATGGTCTAATAAATAGTGCTGGCATAACTGTATATCCATCTGCAAAAAGTTGAAACAAGACCCATACCTTACTCCATGCACAAAAACAAACTTAAAATGGATCAAAGACCTAAATATAAAATCTAAAATGATAAAGATCATGGAAGAAAAATAGGGACAATGCTAGGAGCCCTAATACATGGCATAAACAGCATATACAACATTACTAACAATGCAGAAGAAAAACTAGATAACTGGGAGCTCCTAAAAATCAAACACCTATGCTCATCCAAAGACTTCACCAAAGGAGTAAAAGGATTACCTACAGACTGGGAAAAAGTTTTTAGCTATGACATTTCCGATCAGCACCTGATCTCTAAAATCTACATGATACTGCAAAAACTCAACTGCATAAAGACAAATAACCTAATTTAAAAAGTTGGCAAAGGATATGAACAGGAACTTACTTCACTAAAGAAGACATTCAGGTAGCTAACAGATATATGAAGAAATGCTCACAATCTTTAGGCATTAGTGAAATGCAAATCAAAACTACAATGAGATTCCATCTCATTCCAACAAGGCTGGCATTAGTCCAAAAAACACAAAATAATAGATGTTGGAGAGGTTGTGGAGAGACTGGAACACTTATACACTGCTGATGGGAATATAAAATGGTACAACCATTTTGGAAATTGATTTGGCACTTCCTTAAAAACTAGAAATAGAATTACCATACAATCCAGCAATCCCACTCCTTGGAATATATCCTAGAGAAATAAGAGCCTTTACACGAACAGATATATGCACACCCATGTTCATTGCAGCACTGTTTACAATAGCAAAAAGATGAAAGCAACCAAGGTGCCCATTGGTGGATGAATGGATAAATAAATTATGATGTATTCACACAGTGGAATACTAGGCATCGATAAAAAACAATGATGAATCTGTGAAACATTTCGTAACATGGAGGAATCTGGAAGGCATTATGCTGAGTGAAATTAGTCAGTTGCAAAAGGACAAATATTGTATAAGACCACTATTATAAGAACTGGAGAAATAGTTTAAACAGAGAAGAAAATACTCTTCGATGGTTACTAGAGGAGAGAGGGAGGGTGAGGGGTTTTCATTAATTAGATAGTAGAAAAGAATTATTTTAGGTGAAGGGAAAGACAGGACAATACAAGCAAGGCCAGCACAACCGGACTAAACTAAAAGTAAAGAAGTTTCCTCAATAAACTGAATGCTTCAAAGGCCAGTGTAGCAGGGCAGGGGTTTGGGGACCATGGTTTCAGGGGACAGCTAAGTCAACTGGCGTAATAAAATCTATTAAGAAAACATTCTGCATCCCACTTTGGCGAGTGGCTTCTGGGATCTTAAACGCTAGCAATCGGCCATCTAAGATGTATGAATTGGTCTCAACCCACCTGGAGCAAAGGAGAACGAAGAACGCTAAGGACACAAGGTAATTATGAACCCAAGAGACAGAAAGGACCACATAAACCAGCAACTACATCAGCCTGAGACCAGAAGAACTAGATGGTGCCTGGCTACAACCAATGACTCCCCTGACAGAGAACACAGCAGAGACCCCTGAGGGAGCAAGCGAACAGTGGGATGCAGACCCAAAATTCTCATGAAACGACCAGACTTAATGATCTGACTGACACTAGAAGGACCCTGGAGATCATGGTTCCCAGACTTTCTGTTAGCCCAAGACTGGAACCATTCCCAAAGCCAACTCTTCAGACAGGGATCGGACTGGACTATAGGATAGAAAGAGAAACCGTGGTGGTATAGTGGTTAAGAGCTATGGCTGCTAACCAAAACGTCGGCGGTTCGAATCCACCAGGCACTCCTTGGAAATTCTGTGGGCCAGTTCTACCCTGTCCCATAGGGTTGCTATGAGTCGGAATCGACTCAACAGCAACGAGTTTGGTTTTTTTTTTTTTTGATTTATGGGATAGAAAATGATACTGGTGAAGAGTAAGCTTCTTGGATCAAGTAGACGCATAAGACTATGTTAGCATTTCCTGTCTGGAGGGGAGATGAGAGGGCAGAGGGGGTCAGAAGCTGGCCGAATGGCCACGAAAATATAGAGTGGAGGAAAGGAGTGTGCTGTCTCATTAAGGGGAGAGCAATTAGGCATATAGAGCAAGGTGTACATAAATTTTTGTATGAGAGATTGACTCAGTTTGTAAACTTTCACTTAAAGCACAATAAAAATTAAAAGAAAAAAATGAAACAGAGTTTCTGTAAATTAAAAGAAGAGTTTTATTCAGATTCAAAGATTTGCAAATCAGGAAATGCCAAAATGAAAGTTCAAAATTGTGTTCTGAAGAGGGAGCAAAAGCAAACATCTTTTATACATGATTTTGCAGAACTTTGTAGAGTTGGGAAGAGTATGACGTACATTGATTGGTTGACAGCCAACATGCTCTCTTAAGACTCATTGACCAAGAATTTCTATTGGCTGGGGTGCTCAGCCTTAGCCACAATTTCTCACTTTCTGGAGCTGGTTCCTTCCCTTTCTTGCAGCATTCTGAGTGGGCCACCTCAGAATGTTGCAGAACAAATTATCTTGGTCAAGAGTGTGGTCATGGGTCATATACTCTAAAAAGCAGAATCAGGAGCCTAGGACAAAATGGAGGCTGACACAGGACATTTTAGTTATGTCAAGCGCCTTGGTTTTAGATTGCTGTTTCACAGCACGAGCCATTCTCCGTTCTTTAGTTTCCAAAGTGACCTGCCTGAAACACGAGTTATATAATCCAAAAAAATTTGTATTTACATTTTCATAGACTGAGAGGCTGTATTTTAGTGTTTAAGAAAATAAACAATTGAAACTTACTAATATTAAAAATGAGCTTTTACAAATAGGATAGACAGTAGTTAAGATTAAATTTCTGAGTTAACTGGGGGGGGAAAAAAACCTTAATATTGGTTTCACTGAAAATGGTAGGAATTCTTGATAACCTCTGTTGCCCTTAGTGAATGATTAGATATACCAGTTGTTTTAAATCTGCCTGTAGGAATGTTAGGAGATATTTCTGTGTTGATCTCTCACATTTCTGCATAGTCTTGTGAGCAGAGGCATTGATAGCTTTTTTCCAGACTAGCTGTTCAAGGATGTTTGTGTAATGTCTGTCTCCAGGGCAGAGAACAGATGTGTTTGCTATTCAATGTAATAAAGATAATGTTTCCCTTTGGGGCAAAGATCAGGCAGATTTGCTTGCGGCCCCCTTTTAAAAGATTGAGGTTCCTCAGCTGTGATGCAAGTCACCCCCATTGGACTTGTAGGGCAAGGGGGGATGTGAGGTGGACATGAAGCTCGTGCTGCCTGCTGCACCATGAGTAATGAAGTCATTTGTCTCTGACCCAGGAATCTCGTGTCTTCTGCCAGCACCCATGAAACTGTGGTAGGCTAACTTGTTAGCTTAGAAGTAGGGTAAATCTCAGATCCTTCAAAGTTCTTGACAAAGGCATAACAGCCTTCTCTTTATCAAGATTTATTGGAGAAGAAAAGATTCTAGGAGAGAAGCACTAACCAAGCGATCCTGATTGTTTCTCAATGGGTCACATATTACTTGGGGAATGGGGTTGGGGAGAGGTGTGGTAATTGCTCTGGTTCTCTTTTCCACCATCACTTCTAATCCCAGAGTATGGTGAGCTTTGGGGAAGAATCCAAATATGTGTACATGGTACATTCCTACCAAGGAGAATGGAAGCTAACTTTTGTTGAGTTTTTTGTATATACCAAGCATACATCAGACTTTCATACCTGATTTCAAAAATCCTAAGGGGAGCAGGTGGGTATTATTATCTCTGTTTTACAGAGGAGGAAATTAAGGCCCAGAGAGGTTAGTTGGCATGAGGCTACACAGCTGTCAAGTGGTAAGCCCAAGCTTCCCACTTGGTCGCTGTGACTCTGCTGCCCAGAGTGGCCTTAAGGGTCTCTTCTGAGTGCAGAACTTAAACTTGATGTGCATTGTTTTAATGAGGGAGACTTTTCTCTTCTATCATGAGTAATTAGTCGCTGAATTAAAAACTTACTTCACACTCAGTCGTCGCTTGCGCTCATGACTAGGTGTGTGTGATTATGCTAAATATACAGACACTAGATTTGAGTTTTCATTCGTAAGTTTGGTATTGACATGGTTGGCTGTTTTACTATAGTCTTTTGTATATTTATAAAAAATATAATTTTATTTATTAGTCTTAGTTTTTTTTCTCCACTCATCTCTTTTTTCCCAAAATAGAGACTGGGTAAAATTCTTGTTACAATGTCCTGAAAATAGATTTTCTTTGTCATCAGGTTAATTTCGATTCTGAAAATGGACCAGTAGTTTACAACACCCTAAAGAAAATATTTAAACACGCGCTGGAAGAAAAAAGAAAAATGACAAAAGATGGCCCTAAGCCCGATGTTTAGTCAAGCTGCCTTTCCTCACATGATGCGTACTTCAGACCTGAAGACGCAGATAACGCTTCTGTTCCTTTGTAACTGAGCTGACGTTTGTAGAGCTACATTTTCTCATAGCGCTTTACTAACAATATTATTGGTTTATGTCGCAAATGATCTTTTCTGTTTGGAGCTGTTATTTATTTTAAAATATCCTTGAGCTACATTTCTGTGTTGGAAAATTGCCATAAAGTTGGTGCCCCTTTCTTTTATTTATTTAACTGAAATAATATTGTTGTATTAACATTTTAAGTATGTGGTGTTTACATCTTTATTCTTTTTGACATTTTGGAAAAAGTTGTAACTCTTCTTTCCAAAACAATTATTTTGTTGACAGACCTCTTCCTAGAGTTGTTACCAAATAGATCATTTTAATTGTAAAATCTCACTGTGTATCCATTCCACTTTGAAACACTGTCTAAAGAAGTCACCAAGTGTCTTAAAAATGTTTTATATTTGTTACTAATAAGATTTGTTTATACAGCATTTTTAGAGGAATTTTTAAAAATTTTGAAAGTTTTGGTTGTTTTATAAATCTGGCAAAAGTTTTCAAAGTGTATTGTTTTTCAAGGTGATTGAATTTTATGTTAAGAATTGAATGTGAAATGGTTGGGTTTTTCTTTTTTCCTTGTAGAAAGTAGATCTGCTCTCTTTGTCAGTATCCCAGACAACCTTTCTAGCCTTTGCCATCACAAGAAGGCAAGAACAGTTCTCAAGACATTAGCCTTATTTCCAGTCCACTGAGTTGCTGCTTAGCCAAATCGCCATCTTGACACCGGAAGTAGGGCCAGAGACAGACAGTGTGGGCAGCTGCTAAGAAGCAAGACTCACCTTTTTACTCCCAATGATTGCACAGAAAGCAGAGCTGTGGCTGAGGACAGCCTCAAAGGGGAGGCTCGGGTCGGCCTGCCCTGCTCTGTTTGGGGTGCCGCAACCACTCCTGAAGCTAGCTGCAGAAAGACATGCCTGGGCCACTGTTCATGCTGAGCATACATTTGCCTGAGCAGCCCAGCCCTGGCCCCATACCTTCCAAATCTGAGATTTCATAGGCCCACTTACTCAGGGCTCTAACTTTGGCTGAATTTTTGCTATGAGAATTAAGATTTTTAAATTGAATTTGACCCATGGAGGTTATATTCATCCTACTGGCTTTAGATAACAAGGGGTGGCCACCTAAACTAGGTCCTTCCAGACCAAACTATCAATCAACAACCAAAGCTATAACTTATTTAAATGAATGGGGGTATCATAGCTCAAGCCACATCAAAAATATTTTAGTCATTATCCATCTTATTAATTCTGATGGCAAATGCTAAATACAGTTCTCTGACACTCTGCTTGAATTTTCTGATGAAATCTAATCCAATGAATTTTAATGAGCTGGATTGGCCATTCCTGAAATCTCTCATTTTCAAGTGCCTGATCTGGGAAAGAAGGAGAGAAAATAATTACATTTTACCCAATGGTATATTATAAAGATACATTTTTTACCCAAAGAAAAAAATGCTAGTCCTAATCTCACTAAGCTCTGTGTGACAGGTGACATCCATAGCCCGTTTGACAAACTGGTTATTTGCTTATGCATCTGAAACATTCATTCCAAATTAAAGAAGAAACACTGTAAAGACACGATGTGATTATAGAAGTGCACATCTAAAAATCTAACTTAACCAGCCATGAAATAGAGATAAGACTGGGAAAATAGAAGATTTATTATATAAGGCCATATATATATATATATCGTATTTGAATAAAAGTGAAAAGAACAACCCACAACCCTTGTCTTCTACGTCTTTAACTTGGTGATCATGAGCATAATGCATATCTTGATGATAAAGATGAAATTCTACTATTAAATTATCCTGATAGGCAGATTGAGCTTTAGGCTAAATAGTCAGCTAGTCAGTTCAGAGTGTCTAAGGATGGCGGGACCAGGATAGGAGAGTTCCTAGGCAGATGGTTGAGGAAATTCTCCAGGCTGACAAGATTCTTACCTTCCTATATTTGAATGGGTGAGAAGTTAAATAAGTTCTTTGTGGCCCCAAAATATGGAAATCTTACCTCTTAAAAAACATTATAGTGTTGCTAAATTCACCTCAGCCACAGTGGGGGAAGAGTAAGAGCACATACACATTAAGAACTTGCTACCAATCCTGGTCAAAAGGGGGGAAATGCAAAGCAGAATTTCAAAATCTCATGGGCTCCAGACTTTCTCTAGTCAACTGATTTTTGAAAAGGGTGCTAAGTCCATTCAGTAGGGAAAAAAGAGTATTTTTAATAAATGATATTGGGAAAATTGGATTTCCACATGCAGAAAAATGAAACAGGATCCATGCCTCACACCATACACACAAACAAATTCAAAATGCACTAAACACCTAAACATAAAAACTAAAACCATAAAACTCATAGAAGAAAATGCAGGGGCAATGCTGTCAGGCCTGACTTTTAACAGTGAAATATATAATGACAAAAGCATAAACAGCAAAAGATACATAAATGGGACCTCATAAAAATTAAAACCTTTTAGTCATCAAAAGACTACCAAAGTGAAAAGACAAGCTACCAACTGGGAGAATATCTTTGGAAACCACATATCTGATAAGAATATTAAATATATATATATATATATATATATAAAACTTCGACAACTTAAAAACAAAAAGGCAGTGCAATCATAAAATGGGCAAAGGGCTTAAATAAACATTTCACCAAAGAGGACATTCAAATGGCCACCAAACACATGAAAAAATGTTCAACATCATTAGCCATCAGAGAGATGCAAATGAAAACAACGAGATACCATTTCACTCCCACCAGGATGGCTAAGATTAAAAGAAAAAAAAAAATGTTGGCAAGGATATGAGAAAATTGGAACCCTTATCCATTGCTGGTGGGAATGCAAAATGGTACAGCCATTATGGAAAACTGTGGTGGTTCCTCAAAAAGCTAAAATTCCAGCAATTCCACTCCTAGGCATATACCCGAAAGACTTGAAAACAGAGACTCAAACAGAGACTTGTATACCAATGTTCACTGCAGCACTACTCACAATAACCAAAAGATGAAAACAACCTAAATGTCCAGCAAATGAATGAATAAACAAAATGTGGTACATGTATACAATGGAATGCTACTCAGCCTGTAGAAGAAATGAAGTCTTGATACATGCCACAATATGGATGGAGCTTGAAGGCATGCTCCTTTTGTCAATCACAAAAGGACAAATATTGTATGATTTCACTTATATAAAAAGCCAAGAACAGGCAAATGTATAGAGACCATAGTTTATTAGTGGTTACCAGAGGTGGGAGTAGTTGCTTATGGAGTACTGAGTTTTGGTTTATGGTGATGGGATAATTGCATTGATGATGCGTAGGGTTGCACGGCTGGTTATTGTAATTGCTGTCAATAAAGTTGTACACCTGTAAAAAGTCAAATTGGCAAAAGTTGTGTGATAAATGTATTCATGACAATGACCAAAAAAAAAACGCTGCTGAGGCTGCTTATGTATAACCAAACACCTCATGGAATTTTGTTCCTTGGTTTGGCGTAGTGTCGTGGTTTCATGGGTTATCCCAGATAATTAGCCTAGTAATATGTCTAGTGCTTTTGTTTTGCCACCTAGTTCATTGCTTGGTGCCTGGGGTCTTAAAAACTTACAAGTGGCCATTCAAGCTACAACAGTTGGTCTTTATTTGCCTGGAGCAACAGAGGAAGAAGGAGAATCAGGAATGGGAGGAGGATATGGAATGCGTGGCTAATTGTTTCCATAAGCAACTGACTCCTTTGCCATGAGACCAGAACTGGAGGGTGCTGGCTACGATTACTGAACATTTGGATCAAAGATTCTGTAGAATAATCCTGATCAGACGGGGGAAAATGCAGAACAGAATTTTAAATTCTCATGGACTCCAGACTTTCTGGATCCATGGTGGCTAGATGAACCCCTGAAACTATTGCCACATATCTGTGAGTTTATCGTACGGTGGTGGCTTGCTTGTTGCTCTGATACTGGAAACTTTGCAACCAGTGTTTCAAATACCAGCAGGATCACCCTTGGTGGACAGGTTTCAGCTGAGCTTCCAGACTAAGGCAGACTAGGAAGAAGGACATGGCTGTCTACTTCTGAAAAAATTGTCTAGGGAAAAACTTATGAATAGCAGTGAAGCATTGTCTGATATAGTGCCAAAAGATGAGCCCCTCAGGTTGGAAGGCTCTCAAAATACGACTAGGGAAGAGCTGCCTCCTCAAAGTAGAGTTGACCTTGATGACGTGGATGGAGTCAAGTTTTTGGGACCTTCATTTGCTGATGTGGCATGACTCAAAATGGGAAGAAACAGCTGCAAATATCCATTAATAATAGGAATGTTAAATGTACAAAATATGAATCTAGAAAATTGAAAGTCAACAAAAATGAGATGTAACACACAAAGATTGATATCCTAGGCATTAGTGAGCTGAAATGGACTGGTATTGGCCATTTTGAATCAGATAATTATATGGTCTACTATTCTGGGAATGACAAATTGAAGAGGAATGGCATTGCGTTCATCACCAAAAAGAACCTTCCAAGATCTATCTGGAAACACAACACTGTCAGTGATGGGATAATATCCATACATCTACAAGGAAGACCACTTAATATGACTAATTCAAATTTATGCACAAACCACTAAGGCCAAAGATGAAGAAATTGAAGATTTTTACCAACTTCTGCAGCCTGAAATTGATCAAATATGCAATCAAGATTCATTGATAATTACTGGTGATTAGATTGTGAACGTTGGAAACAAAGAAGGAAAACACAGCCTTGGTGATAGAACCGACGATGGAGATTGCATGATAGAATGTTGCAAGACCTACGACTTCTTCATTGCAGATACCTTTTTTCAACAAATAAATTGTGACTGTACACCTGGACCTCGCCAGATGAAATACCCAGGAATCCAATGAACTGTGTCTGTGGAAAGAGACAATGAAAGACCTTAATATCATCAGTCAGAACGAGGCCAGAGGCTGACTGTGGAACAGAGCAGCAATTGCTCGTATGCAAGTTCAAGTTGTTCGATAATTTTCGCAGTCAGTTGGATCACCTTTCTTGGGAATAGGCATAAATATGGATCTCTTCCAGTCGATTGGCCAGGTAACTATCTTCCAAATTTCTTTAAGTGGACGAATGAGCACTTCCAGCACTGCATCTGTTTGTTGAAACATCTCAGTTGATATTCCGTCAATTCCTGGAGCCTTGTGTTTCGCCAGTGCCTTCAGTGCAGCTTGGACTTCTTCAGTACCATTGGATCTTGATCATATGCTACCTCTTGAAATGGTTGAATGTCAACTAGTTCTTTTTGGTATAATGACTGTATATTCCTTCCATATTATTTTGATGCTTCCTGCGTCGTTTAATATTTTCCCCATAGAATCCTTCACTATTGCAACTCGAGGCTTGAATTTTTTCTTCAGTTCTTTCAGTTTGAGAAACACCAAACACTTTCTCCCTGTTCGTTTTCTATCTCCAGGTCTTTGCACATGTCATTATAATACTTCACTTTGTCTTCTTGAGCCACCCTTTGAAATCTTTTGCTCACTTCTCTTACTTCATCATTTCTTCCTTGTCCTTTAGCTGCTTGATATTTGTGAGCAAGTTTCAGAGTCACCTCTGACATCCATCTTGGTCTTTTCTTTCTTTCCTGTCTTTTCGATGACTCTTGCTTTCTTCATGTATGATGTCCTTGATATCATTCCACAACTCGTCTGGTCTTCAGTCACTAGTGTTCAATGTGTCAAATCTATTCCTCAGATGGTCTCTAAATTCAGGTGGGATATACTCAAGGTCATACTTTAGTTCTCATGGACTTGCTCTGATTTTCTTTGGTTTCAGCTTGAACTTGCATATGAGCAATGGATGGTCTGTTCCACAGTTGGCCTCTGGCCTTGCTCAGACTGATGATACCGAGCTTTTCCATCATCTCTTTCCACAGATATAGTCGATTTGATTCCTGTGTATTCCATCTGGCGAGGTCCATGTGTATAGTCGCTGTTTATGTTGGTGAAAAAGGTATTTGCAATGAAGAAGTCATTGGCCTTGCAAAAGTCTATCACCTGGCACTGTTTCTATCACCAAGGCCATGTTTTCCAACTACTGCTCCTTCTTCTTTGTTTCCAGCTTTCTCATTCCAATATCATTAATACCACATGCAAGCAAAATTTTGCTGAAGATCATTCAAAAGCAGCTGCAGCAGTATATCGACAGGGACCTGCCAGAAATTCAGGCTGGATTCAGAAGAGGACGTGGAACCTGGGATATCATTGCTGATGCCAGATGGCTCCTGACTGAAAGCAGAGAATAACAGAAAGATGTTTCCCTGTGTTTTATTGACTATGGAAGGGCATTCGACTGTGTGGATCTTAACAAATTATGGATAACATTGCAAAGAATGGGAATTCCAGAATACTTAATTGTGCTCATGAGGAACCTGTACATAGATCAATTGGCAGTTGTTCGGACAGAATAAGGGAATACTGATTGGTTTAAAGTCAGGAAAGGTGTGCATCAGGGTTGTATCCTTTCACCATACCTATTCAATCTGTATGCTGAGCAAATAATACAAGAAGCTGGACTATATGAAGAAGAACAGGGCATCAGGATTGGAGGAAGACTCATTAAGAACCTGTATGGTGCAGATGACACAACTTTGCTGAAAGCGAAGAGGATTGAAGCACTTACTGATGAAGATCAAAGACCACAGCCTTCAGTATGGATTACACCTCAACATAATGAAAGCAAAAATCCTCACAACTGGACCAATAAGGAACATCATGATAAATGGAGAAAAGATTGAAGTGTCAAGGATTTCATTTTACTTGGATCCACAATCAACGCCTATTGAAGCAGCAGTCAAGAAATCAAAAGACACATCACATTGGGTAAATCTGCTGCAAAGGACCTCTTTAAAGTGTTGAAGAGCAAAGATGTCACCTTGAAGACTAAGGTGCGCCTGACCCAAGCCGTGCTATTTTCAATCACATCATATGCATTTGAAAGCTGTGCAATGAATAAGGAAGACCGAAGAAGAATTGACGCCTTTGAAGTAGGTGTTGGTGAAGAATATTGAATATACCATGGACTGCAAAGAGAACAAACAAATCTGTGTTGGAAGAAGTACAGCCAGAATGCTCCTTAGAAGCAAGTATGATGAGACTGTGTCCTACATACTTTGGGCATGTTGTCAGGCTGATCAGTCCCTGGAAAAGGACATCATGCTTGGTAAAGTACAGGGTCAGCGGAAAAGAGGAAGATCCTCAACAAGACGGACTGACACAGTGGCTGCAACGGTGGACTCAAGTGTAACAACAATTGTGAGTATGGCACAGGACCAGGCAGTGTTTCATTCTGTGGTGCATAGGGTCACTATGAGTCGGAACCGACTCAATATCACCTAAGAAAAACAAGTTCAAGTTGAAGCTGAAGAAAATTAGAACAAGTCCATGAGAGCCAAAGTTTGACCTTGAGTATATCCCACCTGAATTTAGAGACCACCTCAAGAATATATTTGACACATTGAACACTTATGTCCAAGACTAGATGAATAGTGTAATGACATCAGAGACATCATACATGAAGAAAGCAAGACATAATTAAACAGGCAAGAAAGAAAGAAAAGACGAAAATAGATATCAGAAGAGACTCTGAAACTTGCTCTTGAATGTCGAGTAGCAAAAGCAAAAGGAAGAAATGACGAAGTTTGTAAAAATCTTTAATTTCTTCATCTTTGGCCTTAGTGATTGATGTGTAAATTTGAATAATAGTTGTATTAACTGGTCTCCCTTGTCAGCATATGAATATTATCCTATATCTACAGTGTTGTATTTCAGGATAGATCTTGAAATGTTCTTTTTTACGATAAATGTGATGCCATTCCTCTTCAGTTTGTCATTCCTGGCATAGTAGCCTTATGATAGTCTGATTCAAAATTACCAGTACTAGTCCATTTTAGCTCACTAATGCCTAGGATGTTGATTTTTATGCTTTCCATTTCATTTTTGACGATTTCTGATTTTCCTAGATTCATACTTTGTACATCCTACATTCCAAGTATTAATGGATATTTGCAGCTGTTTGTTCTCATTTTGAGTCGTGCCACATCAGCAAATGAAAGTCCGGAAAGCTTGACTCCATCCACTTCGTTAAGGTCGACTCTACTTTGAGGAAGCAGCTCTTCCCCAGTCATACTTTGAGTGCCTTCCAATCTCAGGGGCTCATCTTTCAGCACTATATCAGACCATGTTCCACTGCTATTCATGAGGTTTTCATCAGCTAGTTTTTTCAGAAGGAGACCACTAGGCCCTTTTTCTTAGTCTGGAAGCTCAGCTGAAGCCTGTCCACTGTGGGCGACTCTGTTGGTATTTGAATACTGGTGGCATAGCTTCCAGCATCACAGCCACACGAAAGCCCCCATGGTACGACAAACTGACATACAAGTGGGGATGTGCTCTTTTAAGATCTGTTTATATGGGATCAAATTGACAGCAACTGGAAAGATTAGGTAGGAAACGGGAGGCAGTGAGTTTATGTTAATGAGGGAAAAGCAACTTGGAAAAGGGGGGTGAGAATGGTTGCACAACTCAAAGAATGTAATTAGTATTACTGAATTGTACATGTAGAAATTGTTGAATTGGTGTGTGTTCTGCTGTGTATATTCTCAACAACAACAAAAATAAAGTACTTTTAAAAAGTGACAGTGGCCTTTTTGTTTGTTTTGTTCCTAATTAATATATTTTCAGTGCAGGTAAATCAAGAATGACATTCCCTTTGGTGCTTTTACTTTTATGAATGTGCCCCAAGATTAGTGCCACATTAGTGTAGGAAGCCCTTTTTTGATACTTGGTGGCTGAAAATTGTTTACTGATAAAGTGGCAGGAGAAAAATTCAACAAAATCCTGTTCTGTAATGGTACATTCATTTTTAATTATGCTTTTAGACACACACTGATCTCTGGTTAGCCAAATCTTTACAGTAAAACTGATTTATAAGTAATCCGATGTGATGAACATTCAGTCTAAAACATTGAGTTTGTTAGTCTCTTGCAGAGGTAGAAATAATTCCCAATAAGATTTTAATGTAAAATTCTTTGCACTGAAAAAAGTTGCATACATCCACTAGGATTTCTATGGTAAGAGATAACTGTTATGCCCTGGCCTTATGGCTTTCTTCATTAAAATGAAAAGATGTTTTACCCTTCTGATTGCCTGTTTTGGGGGAAAGTCATTTGAGGTATAGATTTCTGCTTACCTGACAGATTGCTGTCTGTGCAAATACCCTCTGGTTTTGATTTAGTGAATTGTTTTATCATTGTCTTAGGCTGGGTTCTTTAGAGAAGCAAAACCAGTAAAGCGTATAAATATATAGAGAGAGAGATTTATGTCAAAGAAATGGTTCAAGCAGTGGTAGAGGCTGGAACATCCCAAGTCCGAGGGTCAGGCTTCTCCTAATTCATGTAGTAGCCACAGGGGCTGGCAAACCCAAGATCGACAGGTCAGAGAGCAGGGCTCTTCTTCACAGGCGTGAAGATCTATGAATTGCAAAGATCGGCAGGCAAGACCAAAGGTAAGCTGCTAGGTCAAGTCCCAAGAACCAGAGATCAGATGAATAGGAGCCAGCTGTAGGATCCAGAATGAGCAAAAGCCCACAAGCCTTACCAGAATAGTCACTTATTTTCAATGCAGACCACACACCCAAGGATACTCCCTTTAAACTAATTGACTACTCACAGCAGATCCCTTCATGGAGATGATCACATAATATCAAATCTCAAAATCTCATTATGGAAGTGATCACACCATCATATGACTATAAAATCACTGAAGACCATGACCCAGCCAACTTAACACACAACCTTAACCATTACAATCATTTTCTTTCTCCTCAAAATAAAAATAAAAACACAAACTACTCAGACATTGAATAGGTCGATCTGCATGGATTTGCCATTCTTGTAGGTCAAAATGATCAAATACAAATTCACAAAAAAAACCAAACTTACTGGTCTGGCAGAGACGAGGAACCCTGAGACTATGGTCCCCAGACACCCTACCAACTCAGAACTGAACAAACTCACAAAAGTCCACCTTTCAACCAAAGTTAGGCCTGTGAAACAAACGATAACACATATGAGGAACGTGCTTCTTAGCTCAAGAATAGGAGACCAAAAGGGCAACACCTTCCCAAAAACAAAGATGAGAAGCTAGGAAGGGACAGGAAACCTGGATGAATGGACACAGGAAACCCAGGGGGAAAAGGAAAAGGGGTAGAATTGGGGGTTGCAACCAATGTCAAAAAACAATTTGTGTATAAATTTTTGAATGAGAAACTAATTTACACTGTAAACTTTCACCTAAAACACAATAATTTTTTTTTTTTTTAATGGTTGAATATTGACCATTCCATATGGTTCAACTTACATGTTCCTGGGGCTGGTGGGTGACATTATCTGAATTATTTTTGTAAGGTCTAGGTTGGATGGTTAATTATTTTGTAAAAATATCCCATACACTCTACTATTCCAAGAGAAGTGGAAGAGACCAGTATGAAACTCACAATATATTCTTCCACCAGCAGATTTGTGTCTAGTCTGTGCCTGGCCCTCTGCTAATGCAGGGGCACAAAGGAATCATGTGTTTAGTCAGTCGTCCCTGCCATGCAGGAGTCCACAGTCTACCGTACACCCATACCTGCTACATCTCTTGTACATTTCATCTTTCTAGCCCCTGTGTCATCACCTGAGTTCTGCATCATCTTCCCCCTAGATTCCTCCTTGATGGAAGATTAATTTTCAACACTTTTTCAACCAGTTAATTCCAAACGTTCTTCAAAACTCGGCTGTGATTACTCATGAGCCGAACAGAATATGTGCTAATTAACTGTTTGTTCAATGCAATTAAGTTCAACTACCTGACTACCCCCAACCCAAGGAGATGGGAAGAAATAAATTTCCTGTTCCTTCTCAGTGCTTCCATGTACCTCGTGTATATTTCCTAATAGTTTTATTAACATATTACTTAGTTTTTGTCTTTTTAAATTGTACATGAATTGAATAATGCAATAGGTGTTCTCCTGTAGCTTGCTTTTTTTTGGTTCAATGTGCTGTTCACATTTATCTACATTGATAAAGTGAAGGTGTAGTTCATTTGTTTTCACTGCTATCTAGCATTCCACTGTATGGATATACCACAGTTTATCCATTTGGGCTGTTTACATTTGTGCATGTCTCTGGGTGCACACATGTAAGACTGTCTCCAGGCTTTGCAGCTAAAAGTGAAATTCCTGAACTTTAGGGCATGCACATGTTCAGTTTCCTATGTAATGACAAATTATTTCTCAAAATGGTTGTACCAGTTTACACTTCCAGCAGGAGTAAATGAGAGTTCTCATTGCTCTATATCCTTGCTAACACTTAGTATTGTCTGACTTCTTGATTTTTGGCTGATCTGGTTGGTGGGAGATAGGATCTCAAAGTGATATTTTATTACATGTATACCACCATTTGTGTTTCTCCTTTTCTCAAGTGTTTATTTGTTGTGTGTCTAGTTCTCATAGAGCTTAAACACATGATGTTATATTTGTTGATTTTCTTTCTCTTTTCATCCATGGACCTACAAGACCTAGTGCCATGCCTGGCAAATAGAAGGTACTTAACAAGTGTGGGTAATAGAATAGAGGGATAAAGGAAAGGTGGGAAAGCTCCAATGTCACTTTCCCAGGTTACAAACCCAAATGCAGACTTCCAGTTCTGGCCAAGATAGAGTAGCCTCCTTCCTCTCAAGTCTTCTTTTTCTTGACTAAATGACCCTGAACAAAACACAAAATGACAAACATAGGAAGACCCTGAAAGTTGGACAGAAGAAGACAGACAGCTGAGGGGCCTGCGAACTTGAGGAGTGACACGGAAAAGCAATGAATTCCCTGAGTTTTTGCTTGTTTGTTTGTTTCCTTCCATATATTCCAGACAGGGCACTGCAGAAGCCTCCAACCCAGAACTGCCAACAGGCACAGACAAAAAAGCTCCAAGAAAAGCCTGTTTCCCAGCCAAAGGACCAGGAAAATGGGGAAGCCTCACAGAACACTTTGTTTGGCAATACCTACTCCAGCCAAACACCAATGGGGAAACCACCCACTTCTGCAGTTTGATCTGGAAGCTGATAATTCCACCTACTCTTCTCCCCTCCCTTCCTGCCCCCAATCCCTTTGGAAGCTGGTAGAAGTACCAGGAAGTGTTGCTGGGCAAGTGGGGACCTGATCTTCCATCCTTCACCTGGCAGAAGCAGGCTATGGAGCTCTGATTGCCCTGCTGGAGGAGGGGGAGAGACAGAATGGTCCATCAGTGTCTTAAACTCCCATATCCAGCACCAACAAGACTAAATGAAGTGGTACATAATAGGGCTAATTAGCACTCTGTTCCTTCCACCCCGGGTCCTTTCTCTTCTCCCCTATCACTGGTGTCAGTGGGGCTCAGGGTGGAGCTGACCCTCCATACCCATTCAGAATCTGTGAGACTGACTAGATAATGCAAGGGGAAGCTAGTCAAGATTCCACTTCCCTTTGCCTTGGTGTCAGCAGAGACCAGTGGAGAGCTAAGCTTCCACTCTCACAGAACATCAGTGCAGAACAAGGTGTGGGAGGCAGGGTTAGTTAGCATTCTGCTTTCCCACCCTTCTCTCTCCTGGTGTTAGCAGGGCCAGCAGATCTGAGCTTCACACACACACACACACACACACACACTCTATGGCAACAAATTGGTGTAAGTCAGTCTGACGCTTTCCCCGTCCCTGGTATCAGTGTGAAGTTGAGCATATATACCCACTCAGTCCTCTTGCTAGACCTCAACAGAGATTAGGGGAAAAAAAAAAAAAAAAAGTTAAATAGATCCAGAGTCTCCTAGTCCACAAAACGTGGAGCATGTGACAAAAAAAAGTACTTATACCATGAAACAGGAAAATTACAACTTGAATGAGAAAAGAGCCACCTCAGATGCCAGCACTAAGGTGAATCAGAGGTTGGAATTGTCTGACAAGAATTTTAAAGCAGCCATCATTTTTAAAGACAATTATAATTATCTTGAAACAAATGAAAAAGTAAGAAATCTCAGCAAAGGAATAGAAGTTATAAAAAGAACCAATGGAACTGGAAAATACAGTAACAAAAATAAAAACTTGGTGAATGGGATAAATAGTGGAGTGCAGATGACCAAGGATAGAATCTTGAGGACAGATCAGTAGAATTTACCCAGTCTGGCCAACAGAAAATAAATAAACAGATTCTCAGGGACCTGTGGGACATTAACGAAAGAATGGACTTTTGTATCATTGGAGTTCCAGAGAAGAAGAGAGTGTGGGAATGAAAAGACATTCAAATAAATAATGACTAAAATGTCCCCAAATTTGATGAAAGACATAACTTACAGAATCAGGAATCTGAGCAATTCCTAAATAGGATAAACCCAAAGAAATCTGTGCCAAGACACATCATAATTAAATTTCTGAAAGCTAAAGATAAAAAAATCTTAAAAACCACTAGACAGAAACTGCATTACTAATAGGGAACACCAATTTGAATGACAGTAGATTTGTCATCTGAGGTAGAAGAAACAGTTTTCAAGTGTTGGAGAAATCTCAACTGTAAATTATATATCCAGCAAAAATATTCTTCAGGAAATACACACATTCTCAGACAAAGAAAAACCAAGAGAATTTGCCAAGAGCAAACATGCCCATAAAGAATGGCTAAAGGAAGTTCTCCAAACAAGCAAAAATCAAACCAGTTGCCATCAAGTCAATTCCAACTCATGGTGACCCCATGTGTGTCAAAGTAGAACTCTCCATAGGGTTTTCAATGGCTGTGATCTTTCAAAAGTAGATCACCAAGCCTTTCTTCCAAGGTGCCTCTGGGTGGGTTCAAACTGCTAACCTTTCAGTTAGTAGCTGTGCACTTAACCATTTTGCCCACTAGGGACTCCTCTCTAAACAGAAAGCAAATGATAACACAATAAGGCTTCGAAACTAGGACATTTCCAGATGAACAGAAGTTTAGGGAATTTGCAAAAACCAAGCCAAAATTACAAGAAATACTAAAGGGAGTCCTCTGGTTAGAAAATCAATAATATCAGATAACAACCCAAGACTAGAACACTGGACAGAGCAACCAGTTATCAACCCAGATAGGGAAATCACAAAAGTAAATCAAAACTAAAACTCTCAAAACAGGGAAACAGAAACGTCATTATGTAAAAGATCTCAATATTAAAACAAAAAAGAGGGACTTAAAAATGTAGTCGCAGATATTTCATATGAAGAGGAAGTCAAGGCAATATAAAGAAATAAAAGTTAGCTTTAAACTTAGAAAAAGGGGTAAATATTAAGGTAACCACAAAGGAAGTTAACAATCCTACACATCAAAACAAAAAACAACAACAAGGAAAAGAGGAACAGAAAATATATAAAGAAAAGTGACTCAGCACACAAAATTAAGTGGAACAAAGAAACTGTCAACAACACACACACACAAAAAGGCATAGAAATGACAGCACTAAACTCATACCTATCAATAATGATGCTGAATGTAAGTGGACTAAATGCACCAATAAAGAGACAGAGAGTGGCAGAATGGATTAAAAAAAAAAAAAAAGCACGACCCATCTGTATGCCACCTATAAGAGACACACCTTAGACTTAGAGACACAAACAAAGTAACACTCAAAGGATGGAAAAAAAATTATATATCAAGCAAATAACAATCAAAAAAGAGCAGGAGTGGCAATATTAATTTCTGATAAAATAGGCATTAAAGTTAAATGCACCAAAAAGCATAAGGACGGACACTATATAATGATTAAAGAGTCAATACACCAGGAGGATATAGCCACAGTAAATATTTATGCACCCAATGACAGGGCTCCAAAATACACAAAACAAACTCTAACAGCATTGAAAAGAGAGATAGCTCCACAATAATAGTAGGAGACATCAACACACCACTTTCAGTGAAAGACAACATCCAGAAAGAAGCTCAAGAAAGACACGGAAGATTTAAATGCCACAATCAACCAACTTGACCTCATAGACATATACCGAACACTCCACCCAACAGCAGCAAAGTATACTTTCTTTTCCAACACACATGGAACATTCTCCAGAATAGACCAAATTTTAGACCACAAAGCAAGCCTTAACAGAATCCAAAACATCAAAATATTACAAAGCATCTTTTCTAACCATAAAGCCATAAAGTAGAAATCTATTACAGAAAAAGCAAAGAAAAAAAAAATCAAGCGCATTGAAACTGAACAACACCTTGCTCAAGAACTATTGGGTTATAGAAGAAATTAAGGGTGGAATAAAATTCATAGAATCAAATTGGAATGAAAACACATCCTACCAGAACCTTTGAGACACAGTAAAACCAGTGCTCAGAGGTCAATTTATAGCAGTAAACGCACACATCCGAAAAGAAGAAAAGGCCAAAATCAAAGCATTAGCCCCACAACTCGAACAAATAGAGAGCATCAGAAGAAGCCCTCGGACACAAGAAGAAAACAAATAATAAAAATTGGAGCTGAATTAAATGAGATACAGAATAGAAAAACAATAGAAATAGTTAACAAGACCAAAAAGCTGGATTTTTAAAAAGGTCAACAAAAAGAAGAAACCATAAACCATTGGCCAAACTGACAAAACAAAAACAAGAGAGGGAGCAAATAACACGAATAAGAAATTAGATTGGCAATATCACAACAGACCCAACTAAAATTAGAAGAATCATAACAGAATACTATGAAAAATTGTACTCAAACAAATTTTAAAACCCAGGGGAAATGGACAAAGTTCTAGGAGCACACTACCTACCTAAACTAACACAAACAGACATACGACAACTAAATAAACCCATAACAAAAGAAGAGATTGAAAAGGTAATTTTAAAACTCCGAACAACAACAACAACAACAAAAAACCCTGGCCCTGATGGCTTCACTGGAGAATTCTACCAAACTCTCAGAGAAAAATTAACACCACTACTACTAAACGTATTTCAGAGCATAGAAAAGGATGGAATACTCCCAAACTCATTCTATGAAGCCAGCACAACCCTGATACCAAAACCAAGTAAACACACCCCAAAAAAAGAAATTTGCAGACCAATGTCCCCTATGAACTTAGACACAAAAATCCTCAACAAAATTCTAGCAAATAGAATTCAACAACATATCAAAAATAAATAAATAAATAACTTACCATGACCATGTGGGATTCATACCAGGTATGCAGGAATGGTTCAACATTAGAAAAGCAATCAATGTAATCCATCACATAAATAAAAGACAAGAATTGCATGATGCTATCAACTAATGCAGAAAAAGCATTTGACAAAGTCCAACACCCATTCATAAAAAAACTGTCAGCAAAATAGGAATAGGAGGGAAATTTCTCAACATAACAAAGGGTATTTATATAAAGCCAACAACCAACATCCTCCTAAATGGAGAGAGCCTGAAAGCATTCCCCTTGAGAACGGGAACCAGACAAGGATGCCCTTTATCACTACTCTTATTCAACATTGTGCTGGAGGTCCTAGCCAGAGCAATTAGGCTAGACAAACAAATAAAGGGCATCCAAATTGGTAAGGAAGAACAGAAAGTATCTTTATTTGCAGATGATATGTCCTTATACACAGAAAACCCTAAAGAACCCACAAGAAAACTACTGGAACTAATAGAAGATTTCAGCATAGTATCTGGATAAAAGATAAACATACAAAAATCAGTTGAATGCCTCTATAACAACAAAGAGAACGTCAAAGAGGAAATCACCAAATCAATACCGTTTACAATAGCCCCCAAGAAAATAAAATACTAAAGAATAAATCTAACCAGAGACATAAAAGACCTATAAAAGAAAACTACAAGACACTATTGCGAGAAACCAAAAGAGACCTACATAAGTAGAAAAACATACCTCGCTCATAGATAGGAAGACTCAACATTGTGAAAATGCCTATGGCTACCCAAAGTGATCTATACATACAATGCAAACTCAATCCAAATTCCAATGGTGTTTTTTAATGAGATGGAGAAGAATATCATCAACTTCATAGGAAAGGGAAGAGGCCTAGGAAAAGTAAAGCATTACTGAAGCGGAAAAACAAAGTGGGGGGCCTCACACAATCTGATTTTGGAACCTATTCATCTGCCATAGTAGTCAAAACAGCCTGGTACTAGTACAACAGAGACATAGACCAATGGAACAGAATTGAGAATCCAGACATAAATGCATCTACTTATGAGCAGCTGATATTTGACAAAGGCCCGAAGTCCATTAATTGAGGAAAAAACAGTCTCTTTAGCAAATAGTGCTGGCATAACTGGATATACATCTACAAAAAAAATGAAACAAGATCCATACCTCACACCATGTACAAAAACTACCTCAAAATGGATAAAGACCTAAATATAAAAGTTAAATGATAAAGATCATGGAATAAAAAATTGGGACAATGTTGGGAACCATAATACATTGTATAAACACTATACAAACCATAACCAACAATGCACAAACACCAGAAGAGAAACTAGATAACTGCGAGCTCCTAACACTTATGATGAAACAATTATGCTCATTGAAAGACTTCACCAAAAGAATAAAAAGACAGTCTACAGACTCAGAAAAAAAATTTGGCTATGACAAATGTGATCAGTGTCTAATCTCTAAAATCTATGAGATACTGCAAAGCCTTAACAACAAAAAGACAAATAACCCAATTAAAAAATGGGCAAAGGACATGAACAGGCATTTCACTAAAGAAAATATTCGGAAGGCTAACAGATAAATGAGGAAATGCTCACCATCATTAGCTACTAGAGAAATGTAAATCAAAACTACAACGAAATACCATCTCACCCCAATAGGCTAGAATTAATCCAAAAAACACAAAATAATAAATGCTGGAGAGGTCGTTGAGGTACTGGAACACTTATATACTGCTGGTGGGAATATAAAATGGTACAACCACTTTGGAAATCGATTTGGTGCTTCCTTAAAAAGCTAGAAATAGAACTACCATATGATCCAGCAATCTTACCACTTGGAATATATTCTAGAGAAATAAAAACCCTCACACAAATAGATATATGTACACCCATGTTCGTTGCAGCACTGTACACAATAGCACAAAGAAGGAAACAACCTAGGTGCCCATTCAATTAACAGACAAATGGATAAACAAATTGTGGTATATTCACACAATGGAATACTATGCAACATAAACAACTACAATGAATCCATGAAACATCTCATAACATGGATGAATTTGGAAGGCATTATGCTGAGTGAAATTGGTCAGTTGCAAAAGGACAAATATTGTATAAGACCACTGTTATAAGAACTCAAGAAAAGGTTTAAACACAGAAGAAAACATTCTTTGATAGTTACCAGGGTGGAGAGGGAGGGAGAGAGGTATTCACTAACCAGATAGTAGACAAGAATCATTTTAGGTGAAGGGAAGGACAACACACAATACAGGGGAAGTCAGCACAACTGGACTAAACCAAAAACTAAGAAGTTTCCTGAATACAACCAGACACTTCAAGGGAAACAGTAGCAGGGGCAGGGGTCTAGGGACCAGGTCAATTGACATAACAAAGTTTGTTAAGAAAATGTTCTGCATCCCACTTTGGTGAGTAGCATCTAGGGTCTAAAAGCCAGCGAGCAGCCATCTAAGATGCATCAATTTGTTCCAACCCACCTGGAGCAAAGAGAATGAAGAACACCAAAGACACAAGGAAAGCATGTGCCTGAGAGACAGAAAGGGCCACATAAACCAGAGACTCCATCAGCCTGAGACAGGAAGAACTAGATGGTACCCAGCTACCACCAATGACTGCCCTGACAGGGAACATAACAGAGAGTCCCTAATGGAGCTGGAGAAAAGTGGGGTGCAAATCTCAAATTCTAGTAAAAAGACCAGACTTAATGGTCTGACTGAGGCTGGAGGGACCCCAGAGGACATGGCCCCCAGACTCTCTGTTAGCCCAGAACTAAAACCATCCCTGAAATCAACTCTTCAGACAAAGATTAGACTGGAATATAAAACATAAAATGATACTGGTGAGGAGTGTGCTTCTTAGCTCAAGTAGACACATGAGACTAAGTGTGCAGCTCCTGTCCGGAGGCAAGATGAGAAGGCAGAGGGGGACAGGAGCTGGTTGAACACACACGGGAAATACAGGGTAGAGAGGAGGGGTGCGCTGCCACATTGCAGGTAGAGCAACTAGGGTCACATAACAACGTGTATATAAGTTTTTGTATGAGAAACTGACTTGAATTGTAAACTTTCACTTAAAGCACAATTTTTTTTAAACCAGCAAAAAACAATTCTTCAGCAAAAACTATCCATTCCATTAATGGAGAAAGTAAATATATCAGCAAAAATAGGCTAATAAAATTGAGCACCTAAGTCCACTTTAAAAGAATGCAAACTTGTATTTTTATACTTACCAAAAAAAAAGAAGAAGAAGGCTTGGAACTTCAGAATGGAAAAAAAAAAAAAAAAAAAGAACATTGGGATGGATAAAAATACGAATAAATGTAATGGACTATTCTTCTCATTTGATCATATTTGATGCTTGAAGCAAAAATTATGACACCATAGATAAGTGGGGACTTTGGTGAAGGGTAAGACAGTGCACAATACTGGAGAAGTCAGCACAACCTGTACAAGGCAAGGTCATGGTAGCTCCGTAGACACATCCAAACTCCCTGAGGGACTAAACTGCTGGGGTGAGGGCTGCGGGGACCATGGTCTCAGGGAATATCTAGCTGAATTGGCATAACATAGTTTATAAAGAAAATGTTCTACATTCTACTTTGGTGAGTAGCATCTGGGGTCTTAAAAGCCTGTGAGCAGCCATCTAGGATACTCCACTGGTCCCACCCTTTCCGAAGCAAGGAAGAATGAAGAAAACTAGAGACACAAGGGAAAGATTAGTCCAATGGACTACACCTACCATGGTCTTCACTAGAATGAGCCCAGTACAACTAGATGGTGTCCAGCTACTACCACTGGCTGCTCTGACGGAGATCACGATAAACTGTCCCAGATAGAGCTGAAGAAAAATGCAGAACAAAATTCTGACTCAAAAAGAAAGACTAGACTTCTGGAGAAACCCTGGGAGTATGGCCTGCAGACACCCTTTCAGCTCAGTAAAGAAGTCACTTCTGAGGTTCACCCTTCAGCCAAAGAGTGAACAGGCCCATAAAACAAAATGAGACTAACGGGGCACACCAACCCTGGGGCAAGGACTAGAAGGCAGGAGGGGACAAGAAACCTGGTAATAGGGAACAGAAGGTTGAGTAGGGAGAGTGTTGACATGTCGTGGGATTGTTAACCAATGTCATAGAACAATATGTGTATTGTTTAATGAGAAACTAGTTTGTTCTGTAAACCTTCATCTAAAGTACAATAAAAAAAGGGAAAAAAAATTACGACACTATCTTATATAACATATAGAAGAAACACCTAAGCAAACTACATTTAAAAATTAGGGAAAGTATAGGGATATAATAGAAGTAATGTTTCTACATTTCACTCAAAATTGTAAAGCATCAATATCAGTAGACTGTTATAAGTTACATATGTATTTATGCACTAAGAAAACTATACAAAGTGATATACTCAAAAACACTATAAATAAATCAAGATGGAGTGTGTGTGTGTGTGTGTGATTTAGGTGAAAGTTTACAAAGCAAATTAATTTCTCATTAAACAGTTGTTTTGTGACATTGGCATTGGTTGCCAACCCTGTGAAGTGTCAGCACTCTCCACTTCTCCACCTACATTCCCTGTTCCCATTTGTACGATTTTTCCTTACCTTTCCAGTCTTCTCGTCGTTGCTTTTGGTCTCGTGTGCCCGTTAGTCTCATACACATGATTGAACTGTGAAACACGTTTTTGGCCCTGTAAAACCAAAAAACCCAAACCCGTTGCCGTCAGGTGATTCTGACTCATAGAGGCCCTATAGACCAGTCTAATCTTTGGCTGAAGTGTGAGTGATTTCAGTACTGAGTTAAGAGGATATCCAGGGCCCGTACTCTCAGGGTTTCTCCAACCTCTGTCAGACCAGCAAGCCTGGTGTGCCTGCATGCGTGCGTGCGTGCGTGCGTGCGTGTGACTGGGCACCATCTTGTTGTTCTGGGCTCAGTCTGGTGGAGGTTGTGCTAGTTGTGGTCCATTAGTCCTTGGACTAATCTTTTCCTTGTGTCTTTGGTCTTCTTTATTCCCCTTTGCTCCAGCCAGGATGGGACCAATAAATACATCTTAGGTGGCTGCTTGCAGGCTTTTAAGACCCCAGTCCCTACTCATCATGGTCGGATGTAGAACATTTTCTTTATGGAATATGTTACGCTAGTTGAGCTAGATGTCCCTTCGAGGCCATGGTCCCCAGGCTTCAGCCCAGTAGCTTGGTCTCTCAGGGCATTTGGATGTGTCTGTGAAGCTTCTATGACTTTGCCCTGGTCAAGTTGTACTGACTTCCCCAGTACCATCTACTGTCATACCCTTCATCCAAATTACCACTTATCTACTATCTACTATCTCATAGGTGTTTTTCCCTCCCCACCCTTCCCATCCCTCATAACCATCAAAGACTGTTTCTTTTTGCGTGGAAACATTTTCACGTGTTTTTATAATAGTGGTCCCATATGGTATTTGTCCTTTTGTGATTGACTGATTTCACTCAGCATAATATCCTCCAGATTTATCCATGTTTTTAGATGTTTTACAGATTCACCATTGTTCTTTATTATTTTGTATATTCAAGGTGAAAATTTTTAAATGTTCAAATAACTCACAGAAAAGCAAAAAAAGAGAAACAGAGGAATGAGAAACATAAAATAAACAAAATGCAATTAATTCAATGGCTGAATTAAGCTCCATTGTTGTTAGTTGCCCATATAGTCGATTCCAACTCATGGTGACCAAAAGTGTACTGAGTTGAATGGCTCCAGAAGGTTTTCAAGGCTGTGACCTTTCAGAAAGAGATCACCAATCCTGTCTTCCAAGCCACCTCTCGGTGGGTTCGAACTGCCAACCTTTGGGCTAGTAGAGGAACAAGTAATTGTTCACAGCACCCTGGGACTTCAACTTGAGCTCTAACATATCAATGATGACTTTAAGTGCAAGTGATCTAAATACACCAATTAAAAGATGGATTGGCACAGTGGATTAAAAAAACTTGATCCAACAATATGGTGTCTACAAGAAACTCACTAAAATATGATGTCATAGGTAGGTTAAAAGTAAAAGGGTAAGAAAAGATATATCATGCAAACATTTTTAAAAAATGGGAATGATTATATTATTATCAGATAAAGTAGACTTCAGAGCAAAGAAAATTACTAGAGACAAAGAGAGACATTACACAATGATGAAATTGTCAACCACCAGGGACACATAGCAACCCTAATTGTACACACCAAATAACAGAGCTTCAAAATACATGAAGCAAAAACTGAGAAACAGACAAATCCACAGTTATAACTGGGGACTTCAACACCCCACTCTCAATAATTGATAGAGCTACTAAACAGAAAATCAGCAAAGATATACAAGAACTAAAATACATACACACACACTGCCATGGTTCCTATGGCAGCAGTTATAACTTTGTCTCAGGACCCCTTTGCCCTTCTAAAAATTATTGAGTTACCCAAAGCATTTTTGCTCGTGTGCATTACATCTATTGATATTTATATATTAGAAATTAAAACTCAGAAACTCTAAAATAGTAACATTTTAAAAGAGCATAATAAACCCATTACTTGTTAACATAAATTTTTTATGGAAAATAACTACATTTTCCAAAACAAAAAGTTAATGAGAGAAGTGGCATTGTTCTAAACTTTTGAAAATGTCTTTAGGTCTAACTTAAAAGAAGACAGCTGAATTCTCATGTCTGTCTCTGCATTCAGTCAGTTACAGTACCACATTATATAGCCTCTAGGAAATTCCTGTACATTCATGAAGGTAAAAGAGGCACATAACATCTTAGTGTTATAATGAAAATAGTTTTAAACTTGCACACCCCATCAAAGGGTATCAGGTCTACAAGGAATCCACGGACTACACTTTGAGAAGTCCTGGGCTACTATTTTAAGCGCTAGCTCCTCACTCTGGCATTTATGGACTTTAGTGATTTGAACTAAACCTATTTTTCTTGCTCGATTTTTTAAAAATTCAAATAGCATGTTATTGTGTTTTTGGTGAAGGTTTACATTCAGCAGTTTCAGTTCACATTCAACAATTTCTACACAAATTGTTCAGTGACGTTGGTTACATTCTTCCCAGAGCATGAACATTCTCATTATTTCTGTTCTGGTTGTTTCGTATCCATTAGTTTAGTTCCCCTGCCCCTTTGGAAACCCTGGTGGCACAATGGTTAGAGAGTTTGGCTGCTAACCAAAAGATTGGCAGTTCAAATCCACCATGTGCTCCTTGGAAACCCTATAGGGCAGTTCTACTCTGTACTGTAGGATCACTATGAGTCAGGATCAACTCAATGGCAACGGGTTTCATTTTGTTTTGTTTTTTCCTGCCCCTTTACATTCTCATCTTTGTTTTAAAGTAAGTTTTCACCATTTGGTCTCATATAAATGATTTTTTAAAGGAACACAATACATAAGGGTGATATCATTATTTTTTGTGCCAATGTGTTGTTTAGCTATAAGGTGGCCTCAGGGGTTAGTTTCAGTTCAAGGTTTGAAGAGTATCTCAGGGCAATAGTCTCAGGGGGTCCTCCAGTATCAACCTGTCCAGTAGGTCTGGTTTTGTTTTTTGCTTTTAGAATTTGAGGTTCTGTTCCAGGTTTTTCTCCCTTCTTTCAGGGTCCATCTATTGAAGCCCTGATTAGAACAGTGGTAGTGGTAGCCAGCCACCACCTGGTTCTTTTGATCTCAGGGTACATGAGGCCATGGTTCATGTAGACTATTTGTTCTGTAGACCAGTTTTTTCTTTGAATCTTTTGCTTCCTACTTTCTCTTTCACTCAGGAAGAGTAGAGACTGATAGTTGTATCTTAGATGGCCACTTGCAAGCTTTTAAGACCCCAGACACTACTCACTAACTAGGGTGTACAACATAACTTTATATTGTGCCAACTGACCAAGTCGTCCCACAAGACTATGGTCCTAATCCTTCAAACCCAGAAATCCAAACTTGTAAGGTGTTTAGTTACATCTAAGAAGTATTTCTAACTGTGTCCCCATGTGCTTTATTATATATATGAGTATATGTGCATAAAGTCACACAGATGCATATACATATGCATACAACTATATATACACACATATCATACCTATACTCATACATGCCTACATACATACATATATACCCACACATACATTTTTTTGGATTTTTTTGCTGTTGTTACGAAATTATATATTCCATACCAATTACCAACAGGTTATTTTTCTTGTGTACTTTTTAGAAACATGGTTTACCTTTGTCAAGCTATGTACTCTTTCTGCTTATTCAATGTTACCTTTCCCGTCAACAAAAATAACAAGTGTCTACTATCTAGAGAATGAACCCCCCCCCACCACCACCGCGGTAACCACTAATGAATATTAGTTTCTATATATTTCATAAAAGTGAGAGCATACAATATTTGTTTCTTTGTGACTGACTTATTTCACTCAAGGTAAAGTCCTCCAGGTTCATCCATGTTTCAAGATGTTTCTGGAACTCAATTTCTTTATCACTGAGTAGTATTCCATTGTGTGTATGTACCACATTTTACTTATTCATTTATCTGTTGATGGACACTTAGGTTGTTTCCATCTTTTTGTTATTGTGAATAGTGCTAAGACAGGGAGCAAAGTCTCTGAGATTGGAGGGTGACTGTTTGAGGAATAGCAAAGAGACTGGTGTGGTTAGAGGAGAAGCAAGTAAAAGAGAGGTAGGCTATACTATCAAAGAGGTAATAGGGGGTTGAGTGTGGAACTTAGGGACTTACTAAGACAAGGAACAGAGGGGCCCCCAAATCTGCAAACAAAGTGACAAGAAATGGGCCAGGGTGCAGAAACAAAGCCATTCCCCAGAACAGCGGGGCAGGGTGTCTAAAAATAGTTTGCAAACTTTTTTAAAGTTGCCTTTCGGAAGCAGCTGGAGAAAACCAGCCCCAGGGACATGCACGGAACATCCATCTGTGACAGCTGTGTGACCTCCCACCAGGGGCAGTGAGGGGCTGCAGCCCTAGCAGGGGAATCGAACCCAGAGAGCAAGAGACTGCGCAGGCACGGCACCCCATAATAAGTCCTGCTACGAATCCCAGAGGCCTCTGGGACAGGAGCCATCTTGGAGAGCTGCTGCGCGCACACCATAGTTAACAAAACTCTGCCTATGCCTGTGAATAAACATGAATCTTTTCCCAGCCCAAGAACTTTTAAAAACCCAGTCCTGTCCTTTGTTCTGTGAGAAGGGGGTATGCGTTTCTTTAGGCCCTCCTGATCTCCACTTGCAAGCTTCTTCAATAAAGCTTTGCTCACGTGGAAAACTCTATGTGCCTTACCTGCTCATTCTTAACCAGTGAGAGGCAAGAACCTTATTCTGGTAACGGTGCTGTGATGAACATAGGTGTGCATATGTCTGTTCACGTCAGTCCTATTAGATCCCTAGGGTATATATCTAGGAGTGGAATTGCTGCATCACATGGCATCTCTACCTCTAGTTTTTTGAGGAACTGACAGACTATTGTCCACAATGGCTGCACCACTTTGCATTTTCACCAGCAGTGGATGAAGGTTCCAATTTCCACACATCCTCCAACACTTGTTGTTTTCCCTCTTTTAATTTTTTAAATCTTAGTCATCGTAGTGGGAGTGAAATGCTATCTCATTGTGGTTTTGATTTGCATTTCTCTGGTACCTAGTGACACTGAGCATCTTTTCATGTGTCTGTTGGCCATTTGAATATTCTTTTTGGTGAAATGTCTGTTTGTGTTCTTTGCCCAGTTTTTGATTGGGTAATTTGTCCTTTTGTTAAGTTGTAGAAGTTCACTATATATTTTAGATACTAGACCCTTATCAGTTATATCATTTCCAAAGATTTTTCCAGTCTGTAGGTTGTCTCTACTCTTCTGATAAAGTGTTTTGATGAACACATGTATTTAATTTTTATGAGGTCCTAGTTATCTGTTTTTTGATGCTTGTGCATTCATTGTTGTATTTGATAATCTATCACTGAAAAAAAAATTAGGTCCCAAAGCTTTGCTCCAATATTTTCTTGCAAGGACTGTGTGGTTTTAAATTTAACGTTTAGGTCCTTGATCCATTTTGAATTAGTCTTTGTGCATGGTGTGAGGTATGAATCTTGTTTCATTTTTCTGCATGTGGAAATAGAGTTTTGCCAGCACCATCTGTTGAAGAGAGTGTTCCTTCCCCATTGAATGGATTTGGCTGCCTTGTCGAAAATCAATTGATCAGAGATGTTTGGATTTATTTCTGAATTTTCAATTCTATTCCATTGGTCTGTGTGTCTATCATTAAACCAATACCAGGCTGTTTTGATTACTGTAGCTGTGTAACATGTTTTGAAGTCAGGAAGTGTGAGGCCTTCTACTTTGTTCTTCTTCAAAATTGCTTTGGCTATTTGGGGTCTCTCGCCTTGCCATATAAAATTAAGGATTAGTTTTTCCGTTTCTGTAAAGAATGCCGTTGAAGCTTTGATCAGGATTGCGTTGTATCTGTAGATCACTATGACTAATATTGGCATCTTGTGTATATTAAGTTTTCCAATCCATGTGCATGGAACTTCTTTTCATCTATTTAGGTCTTCTTTAGTCTCTTTCAGCATTGTTTTATACTTTTCATTGAATGACTCTTTCACATCCCCAGGTAACTTTATTCCTAGATATTTTATTCTCCTGGATGCTATTGGGAAACCCTGGTGGCACAGTGGTTAAGTGCTATGGCTGCTAACCAAAGGGCTTGCAGTTCAAATCCATCAGGTGCTCCTTGGAAACTCTTTGGGCAGTTCTACTCTGTCCTATAGGGTCACTATGAGTCAGAATGAACTCAAGGGCACTGGGTTTGGGTTTTTGTTTTGTTTTGGTTTTTAGATGCTATTGTAAATGGAGTTGTTTTCTTAATCTCTTTTCAAATTTCTCATTTTTTCTTGCTCACTTTTGCACAGCTCCCTTGATGTACTAGTCAAGCTAGAGTATTAGCCATTCTCTATGAAGACGTTCTACAGGTTCCCACTTGTATGTCTTTGTTTTTACTCTGAAAGGAGTACCTTTCTCCATCTGTGCCTGATGATGTGCTTCCCAGTTTTCAGAAAAGAGCCTATCTCAAATGCCACCTTTTAAGGCTTTTCTTATCCACTTACACACCTATTTGCCATATCCACCAATAAATGATTGCCATTTATATACTTGTCTAATCCCTACACACCATTTATTAGATTGAAAGCTTCCTAAGAGAAGGCTGAATGTTTTACTTAACATTCTATGTACACAGAACCTGGTACATATTAGATTTTTAATAAGCATGCACTGAGTTGAAACGACTAAAAAAAAATACTAAAAAGTAAACACACTACTTTCATTAGAATAGAGGAAAGATCTCAAATCAATAAATTAGTTCCCACCTTAAAAAGAAAAAGAAGAAAATAAACCCAAAACAAGCAAAAGGAAGAAAATAATAGAGATGAAATTATTAAAATAAAAAACAGAAGAATAGAGAAAATTAAACTAAAAGCTGTTTTTTTAAAAAAAAAAAATCAATGAAATTGATAAACCTGTAGGAAGACTGACAAAAATAAAAAGTCTAAATAAAGTATACTAATCATCAATCTCAGAAATGAAAAGGGATATCACAACAGACCCGGCAACAATTAAAAGAATAACAAGGGAATACTATGAACAACTTTATGCTTATAAATTTGACTACTTAGAAGAAACAGACTAGTTATTCAAGCATCACAAATTACCCAAACTCAGCTAACAAGATATAGGTAAGTTGAATAGTTCTACAACATTCTTAGACTTGGCACCAAAAAAAAAAAAAAAAAAAAAAACGAGTAAAAAAAATTGATAAATTGGACTCGAGCAAAATTAAAAATTTTGTTCTCTGTAAAAGACCCTGTGAAGAGGGTAAAAAGACAAATTGCAGATTGGGAGAAAATATTTTCAAATCATATATGTAACAAAGGACTTATATGTAGTATATAAACAGCACTCAAAACCCAACATTAAAACATTCCTGTTAAGGTCTTAAAAGTTGTGAGCAGACATCTAAGATGCATCAATTGGTCCCAACTCAGCTGGAGCAAAGGAGAGGGAAGGACACCAAAGACACAAGGAAAATATTAGCCAAACAGACAAAAGGGGCCACATAAACCAGAGACTCCATCAGCCTGAGACCAGAAGAACTAGATGGTGCCCACTACCACCACAGACTGCCCAGACAGGGGACAAAACGGAGAGTCCCCGATAGGGCAGGAGAAAAGTGGGTGCAAAACTCAAATTCTAGTAAAAAGACCAGACTTAATGGTCTGACTGAGACTGGAGGAACCCCAGAAGACATGGCCCCCAGACTGTCTGTTAACCTAGAACTAAGACCATTCCCGAAGCCAACTCTTCAGACAAAGCATCGACTGAAGTGTAAGACAAAAAATGATACTCATGAAGAGGGTGTTTCTTAGTTCAAGTAGATATACAAGGCTAAAGGGACAGTTCCTATCCTGAGGCAAGATGAGAAGTCAGAAAGGGATAGTACCTGGTTGAATGGGCACGGGAAATCAGGGGTGGAAAGGAGGAATGTGCGGTCACATTATAGGGATAGCAACTAGGGTCACATAACAATGTGTGTATAAATATTTGTACAAGAAACTAACTTGATTTTATGTGAGAGACTGACTTGATTTTTAAACATTCACTTAAAGCACAATAAAAATTATTTTAAAAAAAAAAGAAACTAACATGAGCTGTAAACTTTCACCTAAAGCACAATTGAAAAAAAAAAATCCTGTTAAACTCTTATGTAATGCTGGAGGGAATGCAAAATGGTACGGCCACTTTGGAAAATGATAGGGTGCTCCTTAAAAAGCTAGAAATAGAAAACACTTCCTATCAGAACCTTTGGGACACAGCAAAAGTGGTGCTCAGAGGCCAATTTATATCAATAAACATACACATATAAAAAGAAGAAAGGGGCAAAATCAAAAAATTATCCCTACAACTTGAACAAATAGATAGAGAGCAACAAAGGAAACTCACAGGCACGAGAAGAAAACAAATAATAAAAATTAGAGCTGAACTAAATGAAATAGAAAACAGAAAAACAATTGAAAGAATTAACAAGACCAAAAGCTGGTTCTTTGAAAAAATCAACAAAATTGATAAACCACTGGCCAAACTGACAAAAGGAAAACAGGAGAAGAAGCAAATAACCTGAATGAAAAATGAGATGGGCGATCTTACAACACACCCAATTGAAATTAAAAGAATCATATCAGATTACTATGAAAAATTGTACTCAAATTTGAAAACCCAGAAGAAATGGATGAATTCTTAGAAACACACTACCTACCTAAACTAACACAAAGAGAAGGAGAACAACTAAATAGAGCCATAACAAAAGAAGAGATTGAAAAGGTAATCAAAAAACTCCCAACAAAAAAAAAGACCTGGTCTGGACAGCTTCACTGCAGGGTTCTATCAAACTTTCAGAGAAGAGTTAACACCACTACTACTAAAGGTATCTCAGAGCATAGAAAAGGACGGAACACTACCAAACTCCTTCTATGAAGCTACCATATCCCTGATACCAGAAGCAGGTAAAGACACCACAAGAAAAGAAAATTATAGACCTATATCCTTCATGAACACAGATGCAAAAATCCTCAACAAAATTCTAGCCGATAGAATTCAACAACATATCAAAAAAATAATTCACCATGACCAAGTGGGATTCATACCAGGTATGCAGGAATGGTTCAACATTACAAAAACAATTAATGTAATCCACCACATAAATAAAACAAAGGACAAGAATCACATGATTTTATCAATTGATGCAGAAAAGGCATTGGACAAAGTTCAACACTCATTCATGATAAAAACTCTCAGCAAAATAGGAATAGAAGGAAAATTCCTCAACATAATAAAGGGTATTTATACAAAGCCAACAGCTAACATCACCCTAAATGGAGAGAGCCTGAAAGCATTCCCATTGAGATCAGAACTGGACAAGGATGCCCTTTATCACCACTATTATTCAACCCTGTGCTGGAGGTCCTAGCCAGAGCAATTAGGCTAGACAAAGAAATAAAGGGCATTCGGATTGGCAAGGAAGAAGTAAAATTATCTCTATTTGCAGATGACATGATCTTGTACACAGAAAACCCTAAGGAATCCTCCAGAAAACTACTGAAACTAATAGAAGAATTCAGCAGAGTATCGGGATACAAGATAAACATACAAAAATCAGTCGGATTCCTCTACACCAACAAAAAGAACATCGAAGAGGAAATCACCAAATCAATGCCATTTACAGTAGCCCCCAAGAAGATAAAATACTTAGGAATAAATCTTACCAGAGATGTAAAAGACAACTACAAAACACTTCTGCAAGAAACCAAAAGAGACTTACATAAGTGGAAGAACATACCTTGCTTGTGGATAGGAAGACTTAACATTATAAAAATGTCTATTCTACCAAAAGCCATCTAAACATTTAATGCAATTCTGATCCAAATTCCGACGACATTCTTTAATGAGATGGAGAAAGAAATCACCAACTTCATACGGAAGGGAAAGGGGCCCCGGATAAACAAGGCATTACTGAAAAAGAAGAACAAAGTGAAAGGCCTTACTTTACCTGATTTTAGAACCTATTATACTGCCACAGTAGTCAAAAGAGCCTGGTATTGGTACAACAACAGATACATGGACCAATGGAACAGAATTGAGAATCCAGACATAAATCCATCCACATGTGAGCAGTTGATATTTGACAAAGGCCCCAAAACAGTTAAATGGGGAAAATACAGTCTTTAACAAATGGTGCTGGCATAACTGGGTATCCATCTTCAAAAAAATGAAAAAAGACCCATACCTCACTCCATGCACTAAAACAAGCTCAAAATGGTTCAAAGGCCTAAATATAAAATCTAAAACGATAAAGATCATGGAAGAAAAAATAGGGACAACGTTAGGAGCCCTAATACATGGCATAAACAGTACACAAAACATTGTTAAGAATGCAGAAGAAAAACCAGAGAACTGGGAGCTCCTAAAAATCAAACACCTATGCTCATCCAAAGATTTCACCAAAAGAGTAAAAGACTACCTATAGACTGGGAAAAAGTTTTTAGCTGTGACATTTCCGATCAGCACCTGATCTCTAAAATCTACGTGATACTGCAAAAACTCAACTACAAAAAGACAAATAACCCAATTAAAAAATGGGCAAAAAATATGCATAGACACTTCACTAAGGAAGACATTCAGGTAGCTAACAGATACATAAGGAAATGTTCACGATCATTAGCCATTAAAGAAATGCAGATCAAAACTACAATGAGATTTCATCCCACTCCAACAAGGCTGGCGTTAATCCAAAAAACACAAAATAATAAATGTTGAAGAGGCTGTGGAGAGATTGGAACACTTATAAACTGCTGGTGGGAATGTCAAATGGTACAACCACTTTGGAAATCAATTTGGCACTTCCTTAAAAAGCTAGAAATAGAACTACCATATGATCCAGCAATCCCACTCCTCGGAATATATCCTAGAGAAATAAGAGCCTTTACACAAACAGATATATGCACACCCATGTTTATTGCAGCACTGTTTGCAATAGCAAAAGATGGAAGCAAACAAGGTGCCCATCAATGGATGAACGGATAAATAAATTATGGTCTATTCACACAAGAGAATACTGCTCATCAATAAAGAACAGTGATGAATCTGTGAAACATTTCATAACATGGAGGAACCTGGGAGGCATTATGCTGAGTGAAATTAGTCAGTTGCAAAGGGACAAATATTGTATAAGACCACTATTATAAGAACTTGAGAAACAGTTTAACTGAGAAGAAAACATTCTTTTGTGGTTACAAGATGGGGGAGGGAGGGAGAGTGGGAGAGGGGTATTCACTAATTAGATAGTAGATAAGAACTGCTTCAGGTGAAGGGAAAGACAACACACAATACAGGGGAGGTCAGCACAACAGGATTAAACCAAAAGCAAAGAAGTTTCTTGAATAAACGGAATGCTTCGAAGGCCAGTGTAGCAGGGGCAGGGCTTTGGGGACCATAGTTTCAGGGGACATCTAAGTCAATTGGCATAATAAAATTTATTAGGAAAACATTCTGCATCCCACTTTGAAGGGTGGCATCTGGGGTCTTAAATGCTAGCAAGTAGCCATCTAAGATGTATCAATTGGTCTCAACCCACCTGAATCAAAGAAGAATGAAGAACACCAAAGACAGAAGGCAATTATGAACCCAAGAGACAGAAATGGCCACATGAACCAGAGACTACATCATCCTGGGACCAGAAGAACTAGATGGTGCCCAGCTATAACTGATGACTGCCCTGACAGGGACCACAACAGAGAACCCCTGAGGGAGCAGGAGAGCAGTGGGATGCAGACCCCAAATTCTCATAAGGCCAGACTTAATGGTCTGACTGAGACTAGAAGGGCCCCAGTGCTCACGACCCCCAGACCTTCTGTTGGTCCAGGACTTGAACCATTCCTGAAGCCAACTCTTCACACAGGGATTGGACCAGGCCACGGGTTGGAGAGGGATGCTGGTAAGGAGCGAGTGTCTTGGATAAGGTGGACACTTGAGGCTATGTTGGCATCTCCTGCCTGGAGGGGAGATGAGAGGGTGGAGGGGGTTAGAAGCTGGCAAAATGGACATGAAAAGAGAGAGTGGAGGGAGAGAGCAGGCTGTCTCATTAGGGGGAGAGTAATTGGGAGAATGTAGCAAGGTGTATATGGGTTTTTGTGAGAGACTGACTTGATTTGTAAACTTTCACTTAAAGCACAATAAAAATTATAAAAATAAAATTAAAAAAAAGCTAGAAATAGAAATACCATATGATACTGCAATCCAACTCCTAGGAATATACCCTAGAGAAATAAGAGCCGTCACACAAATGGACATATGCACACCCGTGTTCACTGCAGCATTGTTCAAAATAGCAAAAAGATGGAAACAACCTAGATGCCCATCAACATATGAATGGATAAACAAATAATGGTACATACACACATGGAGTACTATGCAACAATAAAGAACAACAATGAATATGCAAAGCATCTCATAACATGGATGAATCTGGAGGGCATCATGCTGTGTGGCAATAAGTCAATTGCAAAAGGACAAATATTGTATGAGACCACTACAATAAAAACTCATGAAAAGGTTTACACGCACACACATACACACAAAATCTTTGATGGTTACGAGGGAGGGGAAAGGTGTGAATGGAAAAACACTAAATAGACAATAGATAAGGAATAACTTTAGTGAAGGGTAAGACAGTACACAACACTGGGGAAGCCAGCACAACCTGTACAAGGCAAGGTCATGGACCCTCCGTAGATACATCCAAACTCTCTGAGGGACCAAATTACTGGCATGGGGGCTGTGGGGACCATGGTCTCAGGGAACATCTACCTCAATTGGCATAACATAGTTTATAAAGAAAATATTCTACATTGTACTGTGGTGAATAGTGTTTGGGGTCTTAAAAGCCTATGAGTGACCATCTAAGATACTCCACTGGTCTCACCCCTTCACAAGCAAGGGAGAATGAAGAAAACCAAAGGTAGTCCAAAGGACTAATGGGCCACAGCTACCATGGCCTGCACCAGACTCAGCCCAGTACAACTAGATGGTGCCCAGCTACCACCACTGACTGCTCTGACAAGGATCACAATAGAGGGTCCCAGACAGAGTTGGAGGAAAATGTAGAAAAAAATTTTTACTCACACACACAAAAAAACAGACTTACTGGCCAGACAGAGACTGGAGAACCCCCTAGAGTATGGCCCCTGGACACCCTTTTAGCTCAGCAATGAAGTCACTCCTGAGGTTCACCCTTCCACCAAGGATTAGACAGGGCCATAAAACAAAATGAGACTAAAGGGGCACACCAGCCCCAGGGCAAGGACTAGAAGGCAGGAGGGGACAGGAAAGCTGGTAATAGGGAACCCAAGGTCGAGAAAGCGAGTGCTTGACACATCATGGGGTTGTTAACCTATATCATAAAATATGTGTACTAACTGTTTAATGAGAAGGCAGTTCTGTAAACCTTCACTTAAAGTACAATTAAAAAAAAAATTCCTGTTACAAAATGGGTACAAGACATGAACAGACATTTCACCAGAGAGGAAATACGCTTGACAAATAAACGTAAGAAAATATGGCCATCATTATTAGCCATTATGGAAATGCACGTTAAAACCAGAATTAAATACTACTGCACGCACATCTACTAGAGTGACTAAAATAAAAAATAGTGATAACATGAAATGCAGATGAGATGCAGAAAATCTAGGTCATATAAATTGCTTGTGGGGATGTAAAATCATAAAGTGCTCCGGAAAACAGCTCAAAAGTTTCTTATAACACTAAACATGCAGTTACCACATAACACATCAAATGCACTCTTGGGCATTTATGTAAGGAAATAAGTAATGAAATCTTGTATTCACAGAAAATCCTGTACATGAATGTTCATCACAGCTTTATTTGTAATAGCCAAAAACTGGAAACAGCCCAGATGTCCTTCAATGAGTGAATGATTAGACAAACTGTTGTACATACATACCATTGAATAATACCCATCAGTAGAAACAAACTATTGATGCATGCAACAACTTGGATGAACCTCAAGGGAATTATGCTGAGTGAAAAGAGCCAATCTCAAAGGGATACATACTGTATGATTACACTTATACAGCATTTGTGAAATAACCATTTCAAAGACGGAGACAAGATTAGTAGCTGCCAGGGGTTAGGGATAAGGACAGGTGTGGCTATAAAGGGACTGCACAAGGAAACCTTGTGGTAATGAGGCAGTCTGTATCTTGACTGTAGCAGTAGTCACACAAAGCTACACGTACGAAAAAATTTCATAGAACTATATGCATATACACAAATGAGTGTATATGTTTACCTGGTGGAATCTGAATAAGCTCTGTGAATTGTACCAATGTCAATTTTCTGATTTTAATATTGAACTATAGCTATGTAAGGTGTCAGCATTTGTGGAGGAACAATGAAAGGTACACAGGATCTCCCTGTACATTTCTTTACCACTGATTTTGAATTTATAATTATTTCAAAATAAATTTATTTTTTTTAAAAAGTAAACACACTAATATAATATGTAAACTACACTTTTTCAAAGACAGGTAATCAGGGTTACTTGTAATCTGAAAAACTGGTAGGCTGGAGAAAATACAGAGAATGAATGAGATTTACTTAGGGGACAGTAAAGAGAGAGGCTGATTCAAAGAGCTTTAGGAAAGGGAGCACAAACAGTGGCAAATCACATCCAGGTAGAGGCATTTGGAAGGGGTATAATTTATACTGGGCCTTTAAAAACATGGGTAAGATTTTTATAAGTTAAGATTGGGGAAAGGGTAGATGGAAGGAATATCATAAGCAAAGTCAACGAAATAAGAAAGTGTTTAGAAAACAGGAATCCCTTGGCATGGCCAGAATATAAGATATACCTAAAAAACCTAAAACTGATCGTCGAATCAATTCCGGCTCATAGCGACCCTATAGGACAGAATAGAACTGCCCTATAGGGTTTCCAAAGAGCTGCTGGTGGATTCAAACTGCTAGCCTTTTGGTTAGCAACCGAGCTCTTAACCACTGTGCCACTATGGCCGGGTAAAAAACATATTATCATCTTAAGACCCCCCCCCGCAAAAAAAGCATTTAATAAAACTCAATACCAATTTGAGGTTTAGAAGAAAAACCATTGGCAAAAAAATAGAAAGAAAACAAAACCTCTCTAAATTGGAAAATGTGTCTACCAGATACTTCATACTTAAAGGAGTGATAGATATATTCTCATTAAAGATAGGAACGAAATAAGAGTGATATATATATATCTTGACTATTATTCAACATTGCATGGGTGGCCTTACTCAATGCAATAAAAATTAAGAGGTATAAGGATTGGAAATAAGGAGACAAAAAGAATACATTGCCTTCCTGAAAAGCCTAACCTTGGGTTGGGAAAAGCCTAAAAGAATCAACTAACGAACACTTAGAATTATTAAGAGAGTTCAAGGAATTGTTGGATACCAGATCAATATATAAAAAATCAATAGTTTTCCTATACACCAGAAATAGCTCATTAGAAAAAAGAAAAAAAACTCCAACTTTGAGTTAATTATGAAGGATGAAATATACCTTTATCTTCACTCCATTTTGAAACTTCTATAATATGAAAGTAAAAGAATTTTTAAAAAAGATATAAATTCACAAAGACAGAAGAAAAAACTTATAGTAGATGAGAGGCATCCGTAAACTTCGAAAGCTTGTAGAAAGATGAAACTCAAATGCCCCATATGACAATACAAGAAGCAAGCTGATTTGGGCCATTAAACCCTTGGGAGTCCCAGGAATTGAAGGCACCTAGCTGCTCTGACAGCAGAGGTGTAGGATGGGGCTGAAAACAAGTGGATTGGTAGAACGTAGTAATTGGACCTATATATTCTTTTCCCCTTAATCAATTAATCCTTTTTTTCCTTTAATAAATTTATATTTGATTAACGACTGTGACAGGCAAGCGCTCCAGGACACATACCATAAAAGAAAGTGAGCTTACTTTTTGGATGCTCTGGAATTGGGGCCACCAGGCACAGCTGAAAGGATTGGTGAGGGCTCTTCCAAATTAACATTTGGGTGTTCTCTAACAAAAAAATTTTGGATCTCTGCTCAGTCACCTATGGTGAGGCCCACCAGTTGACAGGCCCAGCCTATACATCAGTTATCTTTAGAGTACCTCACTCTTCAACATGAACAAACAGTCAAGGATTACAGACACTTGAGGAAAGCCTCTGACATCAAAGAGAAAGATCAAAGCAGGAAAAATAAACCTGGAGGACACGAAGAATACAAGGAGCTAAAGAAAACTTCCAAAAAACTTTAACTTAGTGCTCATATACTCCTGGACACCTACACCTACCACAAAACTAAGTGCCAAAACGATCCCGTGAACCTCAAAATATGAGTGGGTGTGGAAAAACTAGTTATAAGACTTGCAGAACGAAGCAAGCGAGGACAGAATGACTTCTGCCAGTCCTGGCTGCTAGAGAACTCAGAAATCACTAACAGGTATTTACTGGAAAGCTGAGCGGGTCAATCTGAGAAGAGTAGCCAAAGCAGGGCAGGGGCTCTTCAAGCCCCAGTTTGAGGACTGGAGCGAAGGAACCACATTAAGGTTGGACAGTTTCTGAGCTTCTATGAACTCTTGAAACTAACAAACCAAAGCTCTTTTCCGGAAAAGCTTCACACTAAGGAGATACTGCTGGAAGTAGAATGATGAGGACAGGAAAATTAGTGGCAGTGGAAAGGGATGGTCAAGTTAAAAGTAGGGAGAGGAACAAAGTATAAGGCCTGTTTTTCCATCACTTTTCAAAACCACAGAGTAAGAAGCCCTAGACCCATTAAGCTAGGAAAACAGTTCTGCTTCATGTCACAGCATGAACAACGGTAGAGGACCATGGTTTAATCAAATATAATTTTTTAAAGGAAAAAAGGATTAATTTATTAAGGTTCAGAATATCATCCATATAAATCATAAATGTATATTAGACATACGTGTTAACAAGATTGATGACCGTAACCTAGTATTTCAAAATGAACCTTAAAAATAAGAAAATTATAGAAACTATGAATAGAACAGAAAAATCAGAATTTGAAAAATTCAGAATGAGATGATTGTATAAAAGAAAAATTTTAGGAAAAAAATCTGATGAACTTAAGAAATAAAGGAAAAAGTTATTTCAGAAGCTGAAGATTAAACTAGATGGAGCACAAAAGCAAATAAATCTTCAAGAGAAATAGAAGATGGAAAGGAGAAAAACCAAATTTTAGAAAGTAAAGGAAAAAATGAAAAGGATTTGAGAAAAAGTGATACATGTAGAGGACAGGTAAGGAAGAGCCAACACGAGTTGGAATAGGAATACCCAAAAAAGAAAACCAATGTAATGGAAAAATAAAAACTGAAAAATCTATAATTCAAGAAAATGTTGCTCAATGAAAGAAGACTTAAAACTACATATTGCAAAGTCACCCCATTTACATGTAAAAATCAGCCTTGCCATGTTCTAGTAAAACTATTGATTTAGAAAGAAAGAAGATAAAACACTTCGGACAATGAGCCAAAAATATACCAAGTCATTTCTGCAGGAAATAAAACCAGATTGACGTCAGACTTTTCAAAGGCAATACTTAATGCCAGAATACAAATACTTAAGATACTCAAAGTGAGCCAAAGTTCTCATATCCAGCCAATGCGACCTTTATGTGTAAAGGCCAGAAACTTGTATGAACATAAAATAACTCAAGGACTATTGTTGCCATCAGTCCTTCCTAAGGAGTCTTCTAAAGCAGGGTTGGAAAATTACGGTCGTCAGTCCAAAGTCAGCACAACACTTGTTTTTGAATGGTGCATGAGCCATAGGAAAAGTGTAAAATGAATATACATGAGTTCATATTGATAGGAACATATGACTGAGCAATAAATAAGTGGGAGAGATGAGACAAATCTCCTGTACAGAGGAATTCCAAATAATTTACGTAGCTATCCCTCTCTCCCTGCCACTTAAAAGTGTGAGATGTGCTTAGTAATCTGCTTCCAATTAGATTATGGGAGGAGGGGCGAGTAACTTTACAGTGGAAAAATCTGCACACACTACCCTGGCCAGGTATCGAGGTCAACATTAGCAGCAGTAAGTCATGTAGATAGCAATGCACCCTTGATATGATGTGATGAGAATGGCACTTTACCTCTATGGTCTTTCTCCCAAATATCCAAGTATCCACATCAGAAAAACCAAAATTGATGGACATTCTGCAAAAGAAAAAAAGCCTGGCAAGCGCTCTTCAAAATTACAAAAATCAACAAGAATAAGAAAAGTGTGATATACTTTTACAGACCAGAGGAGGTTAAGGAGACATGATGACTAAATCTAACGTGATTTCCTGGACTGGAGCCTGGAACAGAAAAAGGACGTTGGGGAAAAATTGGCAAAATCCAAATAAAGGGTCAAATAATAGTGTTGTAGCAATGCCGATTTCTTAGTTGTGACAAACGTACAATGGTAATGTAGGATGTTAGCAATTACGAAAATGGGTGAGGGATATACAGGAATTTTCCATACTGTCTTTGCAACTTCTCTGTCAACTTAAAACTATTTTTTAAAAAATATTATTTTTAAAAAAGGAATTTTAAAGTATATAATTTACTATGACATGGGTGAGTGTAGGAATTTATTAGAGCACTACGAGAAAAGGACAAGGAGACGTTATGAATTTCTGATGTACTATACACCACAATCTAAAAATATTTGCCAAAAACTAGAACCTGAATGAGGCCTACCTATCAGCTTAACCGGGGACAGAGAATCATGTTGAAAACACCATGAGGATACAATCAGAACATACATTCTCTGGGAAATTATATAGCGTAAAAGACTTGGTTACTTCAATAAATAAATTACAAGGAAAAAATTAGGCAGGGAATTCATCAAATGCAGTGTGTGGAGTGAATTTGAATTCTGATATGAACAAACTATTTAAAAACAATGACAACAACAGCTAGATATGTGATGGTATTAAGGAATTAATGTCATTTTTAGATGTAAGTGGCACTATGATTTTTTTTTAAACAGTCATTATCTTTTAGAGATACACACTGAGGTATTTACAAATAAAATGATGCAAAGCCTTTGTTTCAAATCATCTAGTAGGGAAAAGGGGCCCCCAAAAGATCAGGAAGAGGGCATAAAAATGGGTAGGGTTACAGATAAAACAAGATGGGCCATAAATTAATCATTGTCAAAGCTGGGTGATGGGTATATAGGGATTCATCATTCTTTTCTCTCTATTTTTGTACACATTTGAAAATTTCCATAATATAAGCTAGAAAAGGGGAAGTAATATGTACGATATATTTGTAAATAAAAATTACACAAAACTCTATATATGACTTCTACTTCCAGCCACGATGGAATAACGGGGACTGGATTTACCTCCCTCTTGAAACAACCAAACACAAATACAAACAACGTATTTAAGACAATGGGCCTTAGGCAACAAAATACCGTTTTGTTGCCTTGAGAGAGTTTCCAGGTCATAGCAGAGGGAAAGGGTACTGAAACACCACCTAGCAGATTCTCTGATTTGAGGACATGGAATTGGGAGTCCAGGGAGACCACAGTAGCTGGAATTGATAGGACAGAGTGTCACAGAGGAGAGAGCTGCACAGAGAACCCCAGAGATCTGCAGAGGGTTGAGTATTCAGTTGAGTACTAATCGCTGTGACGTATGTGAGGAAATTGCCATATTAACAAAATTATAAGAGAAAAGAAAAACATATGATCATCTCATTAGACACAAAAAAGTCATTTGACAAAGGCCAATATATTATTCCTGAAGAAAACTCTCAGCAAAGTAGGAATAGAAAAGAACTTCCTCAACCTGACAAAGGGTATCTACAAAAAACCTACAGCTAACGTTACATAGTGATGAAAGGCTGAATGCTGTCTCCACAAGATCAGGGCAAATAATGGGTGTCCACTCTCACTACTCATATACAACATTGTACTGGAGATACTAACTAGTGCAATTGGGCAAGAAAAAGAAATAAAAGACACCCAGAGTAGAAAGGAAGAAGTAAAATGGTTTTCATTCTGAGACTACATACATGATCCTCTATGTGGAATATCTGACAGAATCTACAAAAAAACTACCAGAACTAATAAGCGAGTTTAGCAAAGTAGAAGGTAAAATATCAATATACAAAAATCAATTGTATTTGTATATACTAGCAATGAACAATCAGAAGTAGAAATAAAAAAAAATACAACTTACAATCACGTCAAGATGAAATGCATAGGGATAAATCTTGTTGTTGTTAGGGGCCATCAAGTCAGTTTCAACTCATAGCGGTCCTATGTACAACAGAATGAAAAACTGCCTGGTCCTGCGCCATCCTCACAATCATTGTTATGCTTGAGGCCATAGTTGCAGCCACTGTGTCAATCCATCTCATTGAGGGTCTTCCTCTTTTTTGCTGACCCTCTACTTTACCAACCATGATGTCCTTCTCCAGGGACTGATCCCTCCTGACAACGTGTCCAAAGTAGGTGAGATGTAGTCTAGCCGTCCTTGCTTCTAAGGAGCATTCTGGTTGCATTTCTTCCAAGACAGATTTGTTTGTTTTTCTGGCAGTTCATGGTATATTCAATATTCTTCGCCAACACCATAATTCAAAGGCATTGATTCTTCTTTGGTCTTCTTTATTCCTTGTCCAGGTTTTGCATGTATGTGAGGCGATTGAAAACACCATGCTTGGGTCAGGCACACCTTACTCTTCAAGGCGATATCTTTGCTTTTTAGCACCTTAAAGAGGTCCTTTGCAGCAGATTTACCCAATGCAATGCATCGTTTGATTTCTTGGCTGTTGTTTCCATGGATGTTAATTATGGATCCAAGTAAAATGAAATCCTTGACAACTTCAATCTTTTCTCCATTTATCATGATGTTGCTTATTGGTCCAGTTGTGAGGATTTTTGTTTTCTTTATGTTGAGGTGTAATCCATACTGAAGGCTGCAGTCTTTGATCTTCATCAGTAAGTGCTTCAACTCCTCTTTACTTTCAGCAAGCAAAGTTGTGTCATCTGCATAACGCAGGTTGTTAATAAGTCTTCCTCCAATCCTGATGCCTATTCTTCTTCATATATAGTCCAGCTTCTCAGATTATTTGCTCAGCATACAGATTGAAAAGTATGGTGAAAGGATACAACCCTGACGCACACCCTTCCTGACTTTAAACCATGCAGTATCTTGGCTTGTAGCTGCATCACTCCAGTCTCTACTCTATCTTCACAAGTGTTCTGCTTTTTTCTCTGGGTCTATCCTCTGTGTGTCTCTTATAGTGGCACTTGCCATTGGATTTAGGGCCCACCTGGACAATCCAGGATGATCTCCTCATCTCAAAATCCTTAACTATACCTGCAAATACCCTTTTCCCAAATAAGGTCACATTCTCAGGTTCTGAGATTAGAACATAGAATATCTTTTGGGCCTCCATTCAACCCACTACACTTGTACACTAAAAACTGCAGAATACTGCTGAGAGAAATTTTAAATAACCTAAATAAATGGAGCAATACACCTGGTTCATGGGTCAGAGGTGTCAATATTAAGATGTCAGCTCTCCCCAAATTGATCTATATATTTAATGCAATCTGAATCAAAATCCAAGCAGGCTTTTCTTTTAACAACTGACAAGCTGATTCTAAAATTCATGTGGAAAGCCAAAGAACCTCAAAGAGCCAAAACAACTTGGAAAAAGAGTAAAGTTGGCAAGCTAACACTATCTGATTTAAAAAATTATTATAAAGCTACAACATTCAAAACTGTGTGGTATTGGTATAAAGTCAGACAAATAGTGAGTGGAATAGAATAAAGATTCCAGGAATATACCTACATATATAAGGGCACTTGCTTTAAAAAAAAGTATTATGGTAAAATATGTATAACAAAATGTTTGCTATTTTAACCATTTTTAAGTGTACATTTCAGTGACATGCATTACATTCATAACGTTGTGCTACCATCACCATTATCCATTTCCAAAATTTTACATCACCCCAAACAGAAACTCAATATCCTTTCAGCAATAACTCCCGTTCACTTCCTACCCTCAGCCTCTGGTAACCATGAATAATCTTTTCTGTCTCTACGTGTTTGCCTATTCTAGATATTTCATGTAAGTGAGATCATATAATATGTGTCCTTTTGTGACCAACTTATTTTACTCAGTATGTTTTCAAGGTTCATCTATGTTGTAGCATGTATTGAACTTCATTTCTTTTTATGACTGAATAATACTCCATTTTATACATACACCATATTTTGTCTATCTATTCATCTGTTGATGGGCATTGCGTTGTTTCCACCTTTTGGCTATTGTGAATTATGCTGCATTGAACATAGGTATGTATGTGCGTATCTGTTTGAGTCTTTGCTATCAAGTCTCTTGGGTGTATATACCTAGGAGTGGAATTGCTGATTCATATGGTGATTATGTAGTAGAATTAGAACCACCAAACTATTTTTCATAGTAGCTGCACCATTTTACATTCCCACCAGCAATGCACAGGGTTCTTATTTCTTCACATCCTCACCAATGCTTGCTATGGTCCATTTTTCTGATAATAGCCATCCTACTGGGTGTGAGTAGTATCTCATTGTGGTTTTGGTTTGCATTTCCCTAATGACATTGAGCATTTTTTTCACCCGCTTATTGACCATTTGTATAGCTTCTTTGGAGAAACATCTATTCAAGTTCTTTGCCCATTTTCAACAGAGTTGTTTGTCACTTTGTTGTTGAGTTGTAGGAGTTCTTCATATATTCTGGATATTAAATGCTTATCAGATCTATGGTTCCCAAATATTTTCTCCCATTGTGTAGGTTATCTCTTCACTTTCTTTATGACACTTTATTTTTTACAAAGGTGCAAAGGCAATGAAGTGGAGAAAGGACAGCCTTTTTAGCAAATGGTGCTGGAACAATGGGATGTTTAAGTGCATAAAAAAAAAAAAGAACTTGGATTCATTATCTCACACCATATACAAAAATCAACTCAAAATGGATCATAGGCCTAAAAGCAGTCTAAAGCCATAAAATTTCTAGGAAAAAAAATTGCATGAGCTTGGGTTAGGTAAAGATTACTTAAATATGACACCCAAAACACAATCCATAAAAGAACAAATTGATCAACTGGACTACATCAAAATTTAAAACTTCTGTTCTTCAAAAAACAATGTTAAAGTTAGAAATAGAACTACCATACAACCCAGAAATCCCACTCCTCGGAATATATCCTAGAGATACAAGAGCCTTCACACAAACAGATATATGCACACCCATGTTTATTGCAGCTCTGTTTACAATAGCAAAAAGCTGGAAGCAACCAAGGTGTCCGTCAACGGATGAATGGGTAAATAAATTGTGGTATATTCACACAATGGAATACTACGCATCGATAAAGAACAGTGACGAATCTGTGAAACATTTCATAACATGGAGGAACCTGGAAGGCATTATGCTGAGCGAAATTAGTCAGAGGCAAAAGGACAAATATTGTATAAGACCACTATTATAAGATCTTGAGAAATAGTAAAAACTGAGAAGAACACATACTTTTATGGTTACGAAGGCGGGAGGGAGGGAGGGAGGGAGGGAGGGAGGGAGAGGGCTTTTTATTGATTAATCAGTAGTAAGAACTGCTTTGGGTGAAGGGAAAGACAACACTCAATACATGGAAGGTCAGCTCAATTGGACTGGATCAAAAGCAAAGAAGTTTCCGGGATAAAATGAATGCTTCAAAGGTCAGCGGAGCAAGTGTGGGGGTCTGGGGAACATGGTTTGAGGGGACTTCTAAGTCAATTGGCAAAATAATTCTAGTATGAAAACATTCTGCATCCCACTTTGAAATGTGGCGTCTGGGGTCTTAAATGCTAACAAGCGGCCATCTAAGATGCAGCAATTGGTCTCAACCCACCTGGAGCAAAGGAAAATGAAGAACACCAAGGTCACACGACAACTAAGAGCCCAAGAGACAGAAAGGGCCACATGAACCAGAGACCCACATCATCCTGAGACCAGAAGAACTAGTTGGTGCCCGGCCACAATCGATGACTGCCCTGTCAGGGAGCACAACAGAGAACTCCTGAGGGAGTGGGAGATCAGTGGGATGCAGACCCCAAATTCTCATAAAAAGACCATACTTAATGGTCTGACTGCGACTAGAGGAATCCCGGAGGCAACGCTCCCCAGACCTTCTGTTGGCACGGGACAGGAACCATCCCCGAAGACAACTCATCAGACATGAAAGGGACTGGTCAGCCGGGGGGAGAGAGATGCTGATGAAGAGTGAGCTAATTAAATCAGGTGGACACTTGAGAGTGTGTTGGCAACTCTTGTCTGGAGGGGGGATGGGAGGATAGAGAGAGAGGGAAGCTGGCAAAATTGTCACGAAAGGAGAGACTGAAAGGGCTGACTCAATAGGGGGAGAGCAAGTGGGAATACGGAGTAAGATGTATGTAAACTTATATGGGACAGATTGGATTTGTAAATGTTCCCTTGAAGCTTAATAAAAGTTAAAAAAAAAAAAAAAAAGCTCAAAAAGGATCAAAGAGCTAAATATAAAATCTAAAACGATAAAGATCATGGAAGAAAAATTAGAGGCAACGTTAGGAGCCCTAATACATGGCATAAAAAGTATACAAAATATTACTAACAATGCAGAAGAAAAACTAGATAACTGGCACCCAACCCAATGCCATCAATTGAAGCTCCTAAAAATCAAACACCTATGCTCATCCAAAGACTTCACCAAAAGAGTAAAAGGATTACATACAGACTGGGAAAAAGTTCTTAGCTATGACTTTTCTGATCAGCACCTGATCTCTAAAATCTGCATGATACTGCAAAAAGACAAATAACCCAATTAAAAAATGGGCAAAAGATATGAACAGACACTTCACTAAAGAAGACATTCAGGTGGCTAACAGATATATGAGTAAATGCTTATGATCATTAGCCATTAGAGAAATGCAGATCAAAACTGCAATGAGATTTCATCTCATTCCAACAAGGCCGGCATTAATCCAAAAAATACAAAACAATAAATGTTGGAGAGGCTGTGGAGAGATTGGAACACTTACACACTGCTGGTGGGAATGTAAAATTGTCAACCACTTTGCAAATTGATTTGGTGCTTCCTTAAAAATCCAGAAATAGAACTACCATATGATCCAGCAATCCCACTCCTCGGAATATATCCTAGAGAAATAAGAGCCTTTGTATGAACAGATATATGCACACCCATGTTTATTGCAGCACTGTTTGCAATAGCAAAAAGATGGAAGCAACCAAGGTGCCCATCAACGGATGAATGGATAAATAAATTATGGTATATAAACACAATGGAATATTACGCATCAATAAAGAACAGTGATGAATCTGTGAAACATTTCATAACATGGAGGAACCTGGAAGGCATTATGCTGAGTGAAATGAGCCAGTTGCAAAGGGACAAATATTGTATAAGACCACTATTAGAAGAACTCGAGAAATAGTTTAAACAGAGAAGAAAATATTCTTTGACTGTTACAAGGTGGGGAGGGAGGGAGGCTAGGAAAGGGATGTTCACTAATTAGATAGTAGATAAGAACTACTTTAGGTGATGGGAAAGACAACACACAATACAGGCAAGGTCAGCACAACTGGACTAAATCAAAAGCAAAGAAGTTACCTGAATAAACTGAATGCTTTGAAGGCCAGTGTAGCAGGGGAAGGGGTTTTGGGACCATGGTTTCAGGGGACATCTAAGTCAATTGGCATAATAAAATCTATTAACAAAACATTCTGCACCCCACTTTTAAGAGTGGCGTCTGGGGTCTTAAATGCTAGCAAGCAGCCATCTAAGATGCATCAATTGGTCTCAAACCACCTGGATCAAAGGAGAAGGAAGAACACCAAGGACACAAGGCAATTACAAGCCCAAGAGACAGAAAGGGCCACATGAGCCAGAAACAACATCATCCTGAGACCAGAAGAACTAGATGGTGCCCGGCTACAACTGATGACTGCCCTGACAGGGAACACAACAGAGAACCCCAGAGGGAGCAGGAGAGCAGTGGGATGCAGACCCCAAATTCTCATAAAAATACCAGACTTAATGGTCTGACTCATACCAGAAGGACCCCGGTGGTCATGGCACCCAGACCTTCTGTTGGTCCAGGACCAGAAACATTCCCAAAGCCAACTCTTCAGACAGGGATTGGACTGGATAATGGGTTGGAGAGGGATGCTGGTGAGGAGTGAGCTTCTTGGATCAGGTGGACACTTGAGACTATGTTGGCATCTCCTGCCTAGAGGGGAGATGAGAGGGTGGAGGGGGTTAGAAGTTGGTGAAATGGACATGAAAAGAGAGTGGAGGGAGGGAGCGGACTGTTTCATTAGGGGGAGAGCAACTGGGAGTATGTAGCAAGGTGTATATAAGTTTTTGTGTGAGAGACTGACTTGATTTGTAAACTTTCACTGAAAGCTCAATAAAAATTAAAAAAAAAAGAAATCAAATGACGTATTACATTGGGCAAATCTGCTGCAAAAGACCTCTTTAAAGTGTTAAGAAAAATGTCACTTTGAACACTGGGGTGCGCCTGACCCAAGCCATGGTATTTTCAACTGCCTCATGGGCATGTGAAAGCAGGGCAATGATAAGGAGGACCAAAGAATTGATGGCTTTGAATTGTGGTGTTGGCGAAGAATATTGACTATGCCATGGACCACTAAAAGAACGAATAAATCTGTCTTGGAAGAAGTACAGCCAGAATGCTCCTTAGAAGCAAGGATGGTGAGATTTCATCTAACGTACTTTGGTCATGTTATCAGGAGGGATCAGTTCTTGGAGAACGACATCATGTTTGGTAAAGTAGAGAGTCGGCGAAAAAGAGGAAGACCCTCAGTGAGATGGATTGACACAGTGGCTGCAACACGGGCTCAAGCATAATGACTGTGAGGATGGCGCAGGAAGGGGCAGTGTTTTGTTCTGTTGTAAATAGGGTTACTATGATTCGGAACCGACTTGATAGCACCTAACTACAACAACAAAGCTATTAATGTAAATAAAATAAACTCCATATTTGTAAATGAGGAAAAAGGTTCTGGAAGAAAGAACATTAAATTGGTTATGGTGGTTTTTTCTGGGGAGGGGATTGTGAAGGGCCATCATGTTCAAGAGGAATTTAAGTTTTAACTCTGTTATTTGGATTTTTTATAACACAAATGTGCCCACATATTAGCTGTGTTTTTTTTTTTTAAGGTAAAATGTCAAGTTCACAACTGTGCTCTAAAGTTTGCTGACCCTGAATCTTCAGAGAACCTCTATGAGTTGTGATTTTTTTTTTACAGGAGAAGCTTTGTTTTTGTAATCTAAAATATCTTTAAAAGAATAGAAATTTATTTCTTATTTTAATTTTTTTTCCTAAGAAAAAAACCTGAAAAAATTGACTTTTGAAAAAAATCTGCTTTTCTACAGATGTCCTGCATTCCTGCCTCAGCTCTGTCTCTAAATATTTCTTGGTGAGGGACATTTTAATTCTCCTGGAATCCAGATTTCTGGAATCCAGATTTCTGGGTCTATGGAGTTGGGGTGACCCACCCAGGCCTTTTGCCCTTTAAGGAACTGGTTTTCTAGGAGTCAACTTCAGGTCAAACAATAGCCTAGTAAAAGCAGCTTAGTGGAGACTGTTTTGCCTTAGGCATTGGGCTCTTCTGGAGAATTATTTACGTGCTGTCAGTTTTGAGAAGCAGCAGTTCTGTCTGGAAGCTGTGTTTTAGTATATACAGCTTGTCCTCAATGACGCTGTTTCTACAACTGACTGACCCTGAAGCACATGCTCTGAGAAACCAACATGGAAGGGATTACAATGGCCCTCAGGAGACTACCCTGCCCAGACTCGGCATATATAACCTGCTTTCACTGCTCCCTCTTCAGAGCGCCTTCCTGATACTTTAAGTTTGATGCTGCCAGATTTGAGTCGTATCTACTCCCAATAAATATATTCTGTTACAGTAATTTCCGGTGTTTCCCTGTGCATTGTAGGTTTTTTAACATTGGTAAAAGTAAAAAAAAAAAAAATTTCCTAGACTCAATGAATTTTTTTTTTTTTGGCCACCACCCATTCAGAATACAGTCTCTATTGCCAGATGTTTGTCTTCCTGCATTCTATATTTACAGGTTACAAAGAAGGGATCGGCATTTAGCTGCTATAGCCACATAATTTTTTTTTTTTTTTTGTCAGCAGTTTAAGATTATGGCAACTGGCATTCACTTACTAATTTAGAGGCAAAAAATCTCATTTCCATTGAAGCACTTAGGACGTTTCAGCCTGCCTGTACTCCATAGGGCAGGGAGGAAGTCGCCTTGGCGCTATCCCACATGCTCCCAAGTCATCTTCCACGGGAATTCCGGCACATCCAGCCTGCAGACCACTGCCCGGAAATTGTGATTCATGAAGAAACCCCTCGTGTAAAATAAACCTTCAAGGAAACAAGAAACGGCACTTCAGAAAGTACTATATTAGAGCAATAGGTCATAAAACCTGAATTAAGTGCAGGACGATCTAAATTGTCTCCCCAATGACATCATTCATTCAGTCCTTCATTTATAATCATCTAAGTTCCCCCCTGAACTTAGGGACTCAGCGATGCACATGGATTGACTTCTATCCTAGCTAGCAGAGGAGGTAAACTCTGACCTGATACAAAGAGCTCAATTTGGCCTTTGTCTTTGCTGAAGGGTGGCCCTTTCCATGAGTTCTGTGAGTTGTTCTAACGAATTACTGAACCCACAGAGGGCAGCGAGAACCAGCAGGGCCTGGTGTCTGCCTATCAGGCAGCTGAAGGACTCAGTCCTTCTAACTTGGGAACTCTGGCCCAGCTCTGGGTGTCTGGGATCTGAGAAGGGCTGCACAGGCAGCCGGTCTGGAGAGAAGGGACTGACAAGTCAGGAGCAAGGGGGCTGGGGACCCCTGAGCTTGTGGCTGGTACCCCCTGTCCTGGGGTGGCTGGGGGTGGAGAGAGAGTGCTGCCTGCGGGGCTGGTGATGAGGACAGAGATGTGGGAAGGGGAGACTGGACCCCCTTCCAGGTGGGAATTAGACTCGTGCTGGTCCTTACCATGCAGTTAGCAATACAGGTGGGATTTGCCCACTGTGCCCCTTGGTAGTGTAGTTAGTGCACACAGGAACAGCCTGAAGCACTAGCAGGCTGGGTTCGTCTCCAGGAACACACCATGCAGAGCGCAGAATGCACCATCACAGCCAAAAGTCGTCTGGGAGGATGGGGAAGGCTGCACAGAGGAGTGACACTTGTGGACTCATGGACAAAAAACAGAAGGAAAAAAAGCCTAGACAAAAGAAATATATGTAAGTGCTTCTGGCCTTTTGTGCTGGGAAAGCTGAAAGGGTTGTTCAGGTGCCAAATTCCTAAAACCCCTCCCCTTCCCTTTTTTTTAAATCCACAAGTGGGTGAAAAATATCGAATTTTTTTACTTTCTGTAAATCAACTCAGTGTTGACTCTGAGACCTCATTTTCCTCCTGCCTGGTGAAATGTCTGATCTCAGTCATTCTGTTCCCCTAAAAGGTGCCATGTTTCAGGGATTGTGTGCGGTCCTGAGATGCTGGACAGGCCCTTTTAGGCCTGAGTCCTCTGTTCCCCTTACCCAAGTCCTAGGGCCACTGACATATGGTGCCGCCCCTGCTGCCACACTGGGCTTGGGGCTGGGACCTTCAGCAAGGTTAGAACACTTGTGTGTGTTCTCTTTAAAGTATAGGATTGTTTCCTGGGATACCCCACGCAGAAGGATGCTCTCCAGCCAGGCCCGAGGGTGAAAACGAGGACACCAAACTAGTCTCCATCCATAGTAAATGGGTGGATGACTGTGTGTTTGCAACCACGGACATCCTGCTGAACTGGGTCCCAGCAGTTCAGAGACCTGACCTCTAGTCTGGGGTCCTCTCTTGACCCTGAGAAAATCACTCTTATCTTTCCCCTTTGTAAAGTAGACTGTTCAAGGAGTTCTGGTAACACTTGGGAAGGGGCTGATGGAGGAAACTCGATCTGCTTAGATGTGTCTTCGGCTTGGGCAGCTGTCTGACAGAGGGGTCACTTTTGCTGACGCGGTCTTGGGCACGGTACATAGCTGAATGCCCAGGGGGAGCGGGGTACCACCAGCACCTATCCCTCTGCAATGACTGTCGTGACCAGTCTTGTCCCGAGGGCCTCAGCCCAGGCAGCCCTACCATTCCTGCCACTTTCTCTCCCCTCCAACACCTAGCCTCACCTCCGGCCCTTCCTTAGCCTTCGAGTCAGCATCAACCACTGCTTCTAAGAGGCCTCTCAAGAAGGTTGTCAGCCCCAGGGGCTGCTTTTCTTTAAAGCCCCGTATATGGAGGTATTAGTTTATGTATAGCAAGAACCTTCCCTCTTAGCGTTCTGAGTTTAGACACACATACAGTTATGTAACCACCACCACAATCAAGACACAGAACAGTTCTGTCAGTGCCCTCATGCTCCTTTGCAGTTGACTCTTCTCCCACCTCCAGCGCCTCAGACACTGATCTGCTTTTGTCCCTATGGTTTTGCCTTTTCTGAAATGTCATACATACGGAATTATACAATATATAGCCTTTGGGGTCTGCCGTCTCTCACTTAGCACCATGCATTTGAGATTCGTCCATGCTGTTACGTATGTCATTAGTTTGTTCTTTTTTATTGCTGAGCAAATTCCCATTGTACGGATGGGGCACAGTCTGTTTTTCCATTCAACCCAAGGACATTTGGGTTGTATCTAGCTTTTGGTGACTATGAATAAAGACTCCATAAACAGTCATATACAGCTTTTTCTGTGAACATACGGTTTGATTTCTCTTGATTATAAACCAAGGATCGGAACTGGTGGGCTGTAAGGACCCCCCTGGCGGCGTTACCAGCCCCATGGGAGAAAGACCTGAAATCTGCTTCATAAAGATCACAGCCAAGAAAACCGTATGTGGCAGTTCTACTCTGTCACTTGGGGTCACTATGAGTCAGAATCGACTCAATGTTACACAACAACAACAACGTGGTAATTGTATCTCCAACTTTATTTAAAAAAGCAGTGGCTGCTTTTTTTTTTATCTATCTTTTTATTGTGGTAAAATATATATAACATAAAATTTGCCATTTTAACTATTTTTAAATTTACAATTCAGTGATATTAATCATATTACAATATTGTGCAACCTCCACCACTATCTATTTTCAAACTTTTTGATTACCCCAAACAGAAATTCTGTACCCACCAAATAGTTAGTTGCTCCCCACACTCCTCTCCCCCCAGCTCCTGGTAACCACTAATCTACTGTGTGCCTTTGCCTATTCTAGTATTTCAGAAAGTAGGGTCATGTAATATGTGTCCTTTTGTGTCTGGCTTATTCCGTTCAATGTCCTGTGGTCAAGTATGTGGGTAACATGAGTTTGTGGGTGACGCATTTTGCCCCGCTGCCTGATTGCAGGCTCCTTGAAGGCAGGGGCATCTTCTGATTGATATTTGAGTCCCCAGAGCCAACAGGGCACCTGCACAGACCTGGCCACCTGGGGGCGTTCATTCACCCTCAACATCAGTTTCTTCATCTGTGAAAGGCAGCGACAAGCCGTGTCGGCTTCCCATGAATGTCTTACTGATTAAATGCTTAATGCTATGCCCGGACCACAAGGATAATTCAAAATATGATCCCTCAAAAGATCATGAGCTCTTCGGTCCCAATTCCTCTGGGGCCAGTCGGATAATCCCACTTAAAACATAGCAGACATACCAACCTTCGCGCAAAGGAGAAGGCACCCCACATGCACCAGAGGTAAGCACAGACAGTGAGAGAACCTTGAAAGTCTTAGGGCAATGCCTATTGAGTAGAATAATTTAAAAATTGGACTGTGTTCTGTGTCTTTTTTTTTTTTTTTTCTATTTTTAACGTAATTTATTTTTATTGTATTTTATAAAAGTATTGGTCTGTGGTATGTTGGAAATTAAAAAAAAAAACTGGTCCTTCATCACAGATAGTTTGAGAAGCACTGAGCTAGGCTATCTGGCAATAACAGATGAATTCCAAATTCTCAGTGGCTTACAGAACAAAAGTCTGTTTCTTGCTTAAAGTCCTGTGAGGCTCCCAGGTTGCTGTGCAGTGGGCGAGTGGACAGTGGAGGCCCTAGCTCTGAACCGTCTCAGCCAGCTTCCTGAGTCCTGGGACCAGACTGACCACCTGGGTGGTTATTGGCTCCCTCTCTTCAGATTCTCCCCATCAGCCCCAGCTGCTGACGTCTGTATTTCCATCATGGGACTGTTTCTTCCTGTCATGAGGTGCCTATGTCTTAGAGGCAAAGAGCCATCTTTGACTCCTGCCTGCCCCTCACCTTGCAGATCTCACCTCCAGAGCTGCTGCCAGCACCCCTGCCCAGCCCCTACTGCCTTGGGTGTCTTTTCCTTTCAAACCATCAAACACACGCTGCACTTCCCAAAGGGCACAGAAATGGTAGCCTCTTCCCCTAACATGCAAAGCTTCAGCAGCTCCCCACACTTAAGAAACCACTTGTGGAATCCGAGCATGGCTGACAGGCCCTCCAAAGCTTGCCCTCCTGCCCCCACCTTGCCATGAAGTCACTGTAGGTGGTGAAATCCTGGCATGTAGCCCCCAGTGCCACTTCCCTCCCAGCCGCAGCCCTCCACTCTCACCACTGGGGGCTGTCAGGAACATCATGCCTGGCTCCAGGGATGACCAGGGCAGGCCAATCCAAGCCCCACTTCCCCATCCATGTGGGAAGGGTCGGACATGGGCATGTGACCTCAGCAGCTCTAAGCAGAGCAAATCTCAGAATGATTTGGAAAAGTTCCTTGGCCTTTCACTGCTGGATTTGAACCTGTAAGGATGAGAGGTTGCAGCAGCTTGTGGAATCCCAGAGTGAAGGGAGCCTGAGTCCTGATGTCAGCATTCAAGCTTTAAGCTGCCTAGGGCTGTGTCTCAGCCTCCTGGGGCTGCCATAACAAAATATCACAAAGCAATGTTCCCCCGAACACCCTTTTAACTCAGTACTGAAGTCACTCCTGAGGTTCACCCTTCAGCCAAAGATTAGACAGGCCCGTAAAAAAAATAAATAAATAAAGACTAATTGGGCTACCAGTCCGGGAATGAGGAGGCAGGAGGGGGCAGGAAAGCTAGTAGTGGGTAACCCAACGTCAACAAGGGGAGAGTGCTGATGTGTCATGGGGTTGGCAGCCAATGTCACAAAACAAATATGTCTATTAATTGTTTAATGAGAAACTAATTTGCTCTGTAAACTTTCATCTAAGGCAAAATTCAAAAAAGAAAAAATACCACAAAGCACGTGGTTTTAAGAAACAGAAATTTATTGTCTTACAATTCTGGAGGCTGGAAGTCCAAGATCAAGGTACCAGCCATGTCAATTCCTTCTGAAGCCTCTGAGAGAGAAGCTGGTTAGTGCCTTTCTCCCAGTTTCTGGTGGCTTCTGGGGCTCCTTGGTGTCCTTGACTTATGGGTGCATCTTCACACAATCATCTTTCTCCTGTGCGTGTCTCTGTGTCTGTTCTCTGCTTTTACAAGACACCAGTCAGACTGGATTAGGACCCACCCTATTCCGGTATGACCTCATGTAAACCTAACTCACAAACATATTCAAAGAAAGACCCTATTTCCAAACAAGATCATATTCACAGTACACAAGTTAGGACTTGAACATATCTTTTTGGAGGACACAATTCAATACATTATAGGCCATTATGTGGCCTCTGATAAAGAGACTAGTACAAGAGAGGGCTGTGAAGTGAAGACCTAGAGAAAACCAGGCCCTGACGGCGTCATTTGAGCCTTGAGTTCAGCAATGCCTGCAGCCACTTACACTGTAGGTGTTTTCATTTCAGTCCAATAAGTTCATTTCTTCTTTACCAGGAAGTTTGAGTTAGAAATTTCTGACGTTTATAATAGAAAGAACCCTAGTTGAAGCACTCATACTACTGTTAAACTGAGCTATTCACTGTTTCCATAGTATATTTCATGTTTTCCAGCTCCATGCCTTGGCTCCCAGCTGATCCTTTTCTGAAATACTCCTCTCATTTCTATGTACGTGTCCACGTAATAACCCATCTTTCAAGCCTCAGCTCGATTCCCAGTGCTCCAGAAAGCCTTGTGTACAAGTTAAGCCGGTAACAGAAACCCCAACTACTAAACCAAAAACCAAACCCATTACCACTAGCCAATTACGACTCATAGCAGCCCTAAAGGACAGAGTAGAACTTCCCCATAGAGTTTCCAAAGAGCACCTGGTGGATTCGAACAGCTGCCCTTTTGGTTAGCAGCCATAGCTCTTACCCACTAAGCCACCAGTGGCTTATATAATGAAGAAGTTTATGCTTTACTTATAGAAGCCTGGAGCTAGATGGTTCCAGGGTTCTTTCAACAGCTCACTGATGTCAATGGCAAGGATCTGAGTTGACGTTTGTGCTGATCTTTGGGTCTTTATGTCATGATCATAAAACAGCTGCTGTTGTTCCAAATTTACGTCTACACACACTGCATTCATAGCAGGAAGAAAGAGAGACAGCAGGAAAAAAAAAGGGGTGGAAAATTTTTTTTTATTAAGGAGGGAAAAGTTTCTCAATAACCCTCCAGTAAAATTCCCTGGAGATTTCATTGGCAAGAACTGGGCCACATAGCCAAGCCAGCGCTGAATGTGCAGAGACTGGGAAAGTACCTGGCAAGAGAGGATAGTTTTGTACATCAGTATTCCGCTCAGGGCTGGGCTCCTTGGAGTCCTGAATACAGCTGGGGTTCTAGCAGCAAGACAGGCAATGGCTCCAGTAGAGGGCTCCCAGTTGGAAATAATCCTGTATTTTTAAAATGCTTATGGTTTCTTACCTCTCACAGCTCTTAATACTTACTTTCTTTTTTGTTAGTCGATTCTTTTGACATTTACTTGTTTTTTAAAGATATTTTTTAAATTGTGGTAAAAATATATATAACAAAACATTTGCCAATTCAGCAATTTTTACATGTATAACTCAACAACATTGATTACTTTCATTATATTGTGCAACCATCTCCCCTATCATTTTTCAAACTATTTTACCAGCACTAACAGAAACTCAGTGACCCCTAAGCAATGACTCTTCCTTTCCTCCTCTCTCCTGCTGTTGGCAACCACTAATAAGCTTTGGTCTCTATACATTTGCCTATTTCATATAATAGTATCGTAGAATATTTGTCCTTTTGTGACTGGCTTATTTCACTGAGCATAATGTTTTCAATGTTTATCCGTGTTTTAGCATGTATCAGGAGTTCATTTCTCTTCATGGCTGAGTAATGGTCTTAATATTTTCTTGTTTTATCAGTTAGTATTACAAACTCAATTTATGGTGACTTTGTTTTTCTCACATAGCAGTAATTTGGAGGGAGGTGATTACTGGCGTTGGTCCTCACTGATATCAGGGTCAGTGTCTGTGATTCTCTTGGTATTTTCCCTCATGGTTGCAAAATGGCTGTTTCAACCCCAAGTTTTCCATCTTCATTCAAGGCAGAAAGATGAGGGAAAGGGGGGGGTGAAGTCTGCATCTGTCTTTTTTATCAGAAAGCAAAAATTTCCAAAATTTCTCAGCAGACTTCAATATATGCCTAAATGGCCAAAAACCTATTATATGACCACCTGTCATGGATCGCATCGTGTCCCCACAAAATATGTGTCATCTTTTCTAGGGCATGATTCCCAGTATTGTGTGGTTGTCCTCCATTTTGTGATCTGCTTATCCTCCATTTTGTGATGTGTTGTAAATCCTCTGTTTCACTGGTTAAGGTCCCATTTGGGAGTGAGCTGTCTGTTACTTTAAAGAGGCAGCATTAGGTCATGTTAATGAGGGTCAGGATGGGATGCAACACCCTTTCTCAGGTCACAGCCCTGATCCAATGTAAGGGAAGTTTTCCTGGGGTGTGACCTGCATCACCTTTTGTCTTACAAGAGGTAAAAGGAGAGACAAGCAGGCGGAGATGGGAACCTCATTACCACCAAAAAAGAAGAGCCAGGAGCAGAGTGCATCCTTTGGACCCGGGGTCCCTGGACTGAGAAACTCCTAGACCCAGAGGAAGATTAATGACAAGGACAGAGAAAAAAAGCCTTTCTCAGGAGCTGGTGCCCTGAATTCGGACTTGTAGCCTCCTAAGCTGTGAGAGGATAAATTTCTGTTTGTTCAAGCAATTCACTTGTGGTATTTCTGTTAGCAGCACTACATAACTAAGACATCACCCCAGATGTTACAGAGTGTGATGAGGGGAGTAGTCAGCCATTCTGGCCTCTGTAATGGAAGCTGGCAAGGGAAGTGATGATGGCTGAGCCAGCCTGGACATTCACATTTCTCTCTGTACCTGTCTTCCCAGGAGACAAGAGCTCCCAAGAGCAGGGATGACGTCTTATTCCTTATTCAGGAAATGAAACCTATTATGCAGGAGTGTTGTGCTGAGTAAATGAGATGATGTGTGCTGAGCAACCATACGCAGTAACACCTTCACAGGGCCACTGTCACGAATCAGCAGCTGCAACAGCCTCTGTCCCTCCATGCTTGTTGGATGGAGGCCGAGAGCATAGGTGTGGGGTTTTACTTCTTTCTCCTGCTATCCACGATCTCATAGCATATCTAATAGTGTAACATGACATATATTTTACTAAGAACATTCACATCTACAGGAGGACCTCATTTGTAAGGCAACTGGACTGTTGGAAGGGAAGATTTGAGAGTCAAATAGAGCTTGACACAGAGTCAGCTCTGTGACTTTCATGCAGCACAGCCATTGACAAGTTATTCTTCCTCTCTGTAACTCCATTTCCTTGACTTAAATGAAAGTTAGTTAATTACTTGAACCTTTTCGGGTTGTGGAGATTAAATGAGAGATGATACATGACAACTGCTTCATACAGTGCCTGACCCAAGGTAAGTGCTCAATCAAAGTTCCTTATCAAGACTAGCTGACCTTCCTAAGAACCTCCAGGTTAGGTAAGATGTATACAATGGTTTTGCCTTTACCTAAGGGGGAATGAAGTTTAGGAAATGTTAAGCAACATGTCAGATGCATAGAAATCTGCTATAGATTTTCAGAATTATGCAGATTAGAGATCACCTAGTTCAACATATTGTAGATGAAGAAACTGGATGGAAGAAGCCGTGGGTCACTTGCCTAAGATCACCCAGCTAGTAAATTTTGAGGTTGAGGCTTGAGCCCAGGCCTTCTCATGCCACTCAATGCTCCTTGCTTTCCTCCCTAAAAAAAATCCCTACTGCCCCCTAAAACTGAAATGAGTTGACTACACAGATAAGATAGGATGGACTTCTAAATTGGAAAGGATCTCAAGCTTTTTCAGTAAAGAGCCAAAGAGTAAATAGTTTGGATTTTGTGGCCCACATATGGTCTCTGTTGCATATTCATGGTATTTGTTTTTGTTTTTTACAGGCTTTAAAAATGTAAAAATCATTCTCAGCTCCTAAGCCATACCAAAAAAAAAGCTGCAGGCTGGATTTGGTTGGCTAGTCATGATTTGCCTCCTCCTCTGTACTTCCAACATGTTCTGGTGCTTCCTGGGGCATTTGAGAAGCCTCCTTTGCCTCCTTCATCCCCAGAAGAAAGCCAAGCCTAGCGTGGCCCTATTGTGACCTGTCTCGATAGTGTTGTATTCCACACCTTTTCTAGAAACCTGGCTGGGAGCGGAGCACAGACTGGCAAAGTTGGCTGGCGGCAGAGCCCTGGAGTCACTGAGCAAGGTGCTGTCCTGCCTGGTGTGCGCGGAGCTGTTCACTCCCCCGGTGCTGCTTCTTCCCTGCTCTCACAACTTCTGCAGACAATGACTAGAGCTGATCTTGGTTCTGCTGCCTGTTGTGTAGGAAAGTAAGAGGAGACTTTAGCCTGCATCCTTCTGCTAGATGAGTGCCTTCTTTCCAGTCAGCACTCCTCAGAACCTGTCCTATGAAAGAACTGGGGAGGCATGGCCTGCCAAGATGAAGACTGGTGGGCCAGAACCAAATCAATGAAGGGTTGTGGGAGCAGATGGGGAGCAGACTTCTCAATTAGGTTTAGGAAACACAGTGGGACCCATGGGCAGGAGCTACAGGAGAATGTGTGCTGAGGCTTAGTGTTTGAGAGAATGTCCTAACAGAACTGTCAAGAGATAAAATATACTGACATTCACTAACTCAACATGTGCTAGGGTAGGGGTGCAAAGATTTGTTGAAATTAATATTTGTTTACACCTGCCAGGTGTCTTGTCACTGGACTAGGAAACTGGAGATACCAAGATGAATTAAGATAAAACTTTCTCCTCAAAAAAGAGATAAACACGGCGTACAAGTGAGACATCACTTAGTAGAGTTCTGTGCAACATGCTGTAGGAGACAGAGAAGGTTTTAGAAGGAGTGACTTCTGGATAGAATCTACAAAACTAGGCAGGCATGGATGCAAAGGGCATCCAGGAAGAAAGACTAACGGATACCAAGGCCCAAGAATGGGGAAGGAGAAGCTTAATGGATGGTCAGTAGATAAGGAAGGCTTCACCGTAGGGAATTGTGGGAAATGTCAGGAAGGGTAGGTTAAGGACATATTAAGGACGTCCTTTACATTTTAAGGAAACCCTGGTGGCATCATGGTTAAGAGCTATCTATGGCTGCTAACCAAAAGGCCAGCAGTTCAAATCCACCAGGTGCTCCTTGGAAACTCTATGGGACAGTTCTACTCTGTCCTGTATGTCACTATGAGTCAGAATTGACTCAACAGCAATGGATTTGGTTTGGTTTTTATGTTATAAAGGAGCCCTGGTGGCACAGCTGTTAAAGATGAGGTTGCTAACCAAAAAGTTGGCAGTTTGAATCCACCAACCACTCCGTGTAAAGCCCATAGGCAGCTCTACTCTGTCATGTTGGGTCACTATCGACTTGATGGCAATGGCTTCGATTTTGGTTATGTGGTATACAAAGAGCTTTACATTTTATCGTGTAAGCAATGGGAACCAATAAAACCTTTTATCCAAGAAAGGGTCATAATAATGTTGGCGTTTGAAACCCCACCATTGTATACATTATATACTCTCATAGAAATTTTTGTGCCATTACTTGTATGATATCTCTCTTCCCAAATGGAACATAGGGACCATGAGGACTGTTTCTCCAGGCCTTTTGGATATTTGTGAAAGGAAGAAAGGGAAGGAGGAAGTAGATACAGAATGGATGGATTGCAGGAAGAGAGAAGCTACGTCAGGGATCCTGCTGGGGCTGGGCTTAGGAAATATCAGTAGGAATGGAGGGGCAGGCTGGCTAGGAGACAGGCAGTGGGCCCTCCAAATTTAGTAATTAGCTGGCTATTGGGGTGAGTGGATGCTAACGAGGAGGTTGCCAGGATGGGACAGGGACTAGGACGGCAGTTCAAAAGCACCAGATGCTTGAATAGATGATTTTATTTTTCAACCTGGAATTTTCTTGCATTTGTGTATTTATTTTAAAATCATATCGAGGTTAAAAGGGTCAAACTCAGAAAAGAGCTCATGAAAAGCAATGATCTCTGCTCCATCTCTTCCTACTGCTAGTTCCACTCCCCAGAGTCAACCTCTTTTAATTTTTTCTAGATAAATCTTCTTGTAGTTTTAAATAATATGCTCATTCTGCTATTTCTTTATCCATTTGCTTTAGGTATTACTCATACTCACTTCTTTCTGGTAGTCGAGCTGGCCTTTTGGTTCTTCCCCATCTCCTGGATCCCCCCACCCCCACCCAGTAGTTTCATCACTAACGTCAGTTTCTCTGTTGTGATTTTAAATGATATACTTAGCCCACTGTTCCTTGCTCCAGGAACTAGAGACAACAGAACTTTCTGAGTACCCACTTTGTGAAACGAGGATTCTCCTGTCCCCTTCCCTTCTTTCTGGCTTCCCTCCTCCTAGACGACAGACATGAAAGCCCTTCAGAGAAAAATGCAAAGAGCAGAGGACGTTTGCTAGAGGTCTTTACATCAGTTGCTAAGAAATAAATCTGTTGAACTTGCATGGGGCGGGGGGATGATGGTATAATGCAGGTGTGGTTCCCGGAGAAAGAAGAGCTGTGAGCAACGCTGCCTGTTCAGTGAGCTGAGCTGAGCTAGCTGTCTAGCCTTCTCAGAGCACAGCGGGGGCAGAAGGGACAGCGCAGGCTGAGTCACAGAGGGAGTGGCCAAACTTTTCCACCAGCCCCACATCTGAGAAAGGAGGAAAACAGCCACAGGAGTTGCTCTCTCTATCCTGCTGGCTTAGGGAAAAAAACCCCAAATGCAAAGCATTTGGCTGGCTGAGGGAGGTGACAAATAGCTTCAGAGTGATTGAATGGAGGCAGGGAGTTGAGAGAGAGCGGCTGAAGAGGATTTACAGCTTCAGATCTGAAGGGTAGGATGTCTGGATGTTTTTCAATGCTATTTGATTTTGTTAGAAAAGAAAAAAAAGGGAGCATATTCCAGGTGTTGACATTGTTGACCTGGCCAGTTCATTTCCCGTGGAGTATTTATTCCACTGAGTTCTGTGGAAACTTCCCACAAGAGCAGCATTGTGTAGCCAGTGGTGGGGCTGGGACTCAAACCCAGGTGGCCTCCTCTCAGGCCAAGTTCTTTTCACATCCCAGAGGGACCAGTGAGATTCTGACTGAATGTGTAGAAACAAAATTCCATCTTCCTCTGCTTCCTGAACCAAACCCAATGGAAATGGTGTGCTAACAAACAGAGCACTGGGTCCATGAATGAGCAGGTTTTGGGAGGAACAGTTACTTATGGGGGGGAGGGTGGGTGGTGGTGGTGAAAAGGATAGGCCAAATGTATTAAATCAGGATTCTGGGGAAGATAATCTCTGAATGCAAACATTCTGGCATTATGGGACCTCCCTTGAAGCTTAAAATAGTCACATTTATAAAGAAGTAACAGAAAATTCATTTTAAGAACAACAAGGATAGTAATCCCTTTAAATTTGTAAAGCATTTTATTGTTTGCAAACATTCCCAAACAGTAGTCAAAAGAGTTACGGAGACAAGGGGCTCGTAGCCCCATTTACAGATAGGGAATCCAAGGCTTAAACTTTAAATTTCCATAGTGACTTTCTTCTTTCTTAAGATATAAAACACCTACAGTAAGTTGCATAAAGTACACGAATCTGAGGTGTACATATATTTTATGTAATCCCCACGCAAATCAAGACATGGAGCATTTCTTTTACCCCGTGTCCTTCCCAGTAAATAACACCCCCCACAGACGTACCCATTCTGACTTCTTTCACAATGGATTAATTTTGGCTTAATTGTGTAGCTGGAATCATCCAGTATAAATTCTTTTGTGACTCCACCTAACTTCTGTGAGATTCTTTCAGGTTGTTGTATCTACCAGTAGCTCATAGTTCTTTTTTTTTTTTTAATTTCTGTGTGGTATTCCACTGTGTGTACGTGTGTATGTACACACACACACACACACACACACACACACACAGTGGAAATTCGCCATAAACTCATGTTGTCTGTCATTTAGGTTATATATTTGAGGGAAGGGAATGCAGACACAGAGTGGAGATACCTATTTCTTTATCCATTGTCCAGTTGATAGGGGTTTGGATAGTTTCTAGTTTCACGTTGCTGGTACTTGACTTTGCATCTTTTCATTCTGATTTCTAGGCTCAATTACCATATGTTTTCTCCACATGGTAGGTAAGAAACGTACAGTTAATTACCCACCGTAATCCCACCGTGGCACAGACTGAAAAGAAAATGGGGTTCAAGACAGGTTTAGATCAGTTGCCTAACTGGAGATCCATGGACGAAACTGGCACATTAGTTGTTTTGTGTCCATTTCCTTTTCTAGAGTGTGAACTCCATGAGGGCAAAGGACAGGTGAGTCTGTCTCGTTCACTAGTCTATCCCCTGTTGCCTTAGTTATCTTGTGCTGCTGTAACAAAAACAACACAAGTGGGTCGCTTTAACAAACATTTATTTTCACACAGTTGAGGAGGTTAGAAGTCCAAATTTGGGCCACCGGCTCTAGGGGAAGTTTCTCTCTGTGTTTGCTCTAGGGGAAGAACCTTGTCTCTTTTCAGCTTCTATTTCTAGGTGCCTTGGCGATCATGTGGCCTGTGTCTTCCCCTACATTTGTGCTTGCTTGCTTAATCTGCTCTTTTATATCTCAAAAGAGATTGCTTTAAGAGACATTCTACACTAATACTTCCTCATTAGCATATCAAAGAAAAACCTATCCCCAGATGAGACTACAAGCACAGGTATAGCGTTAGGATTTAAAACACATCTTTTGGGGGGGACGCAATTCAGTCCACAACACCCAGCATAGTAGATGCTTAATAAATGTTGCTGAACAGAGGAATTCTAAAGTTATCATCAGATGAATGGACAGTGGGGCTGACTCAGGGTGATATTCTTGTCTTTTTACTAAGTCTTCAATGCCTAGCTCATCTGCCTGCAGATTCGTCATCTGCCTGTTGCATAAGCCCCCGGAGAGTTCATTCTCCCATCTTTTGTGCTCCCTTGGACATCCTCGGGGGCAGAGTAGGTGCCAACAAATGGTCATCAAGTAAAAGAACATAAGTTCTTGTTTCAGTTTACAGACTTTGATAAAATTAATCTAGCACCAGACTAGAGGGCTGGCTTCAAGGCTAGGTTGTGTTATTTTGTAGAAGGTGGGATGCTCACAGTCATTTCCTTTTAAAAGTCTTGTCAGCATTCCCTAGGGTGGGACATGTGTTCTTTCCTTCTCCTGGATGGTGCTTACATTAAGGGGAAGGATAGCGCCTCATCATTGCACCAAGATGATGTAACAGTTGGCAATGAGATTTTGCTACAAACTCATGTCGTGACTGTGTTTTAGGTCATATATTTGAGGGGAAGGGCTATCAATGGATTGCAGAGGAACATCCTGGCTGAAAACATACTGGAAAAGTTCAGGGAAGATCTTGAGACACTTCACACCAAGGAGCAAAACCAGCTCTCTCAAATATCTGGTATTAAATTATACATTTTTTTTTTTTTCTTATTGCCTAGTCTGTTAAATTAATCAGGAGTCCTCCATACTTGAAAGCAGACATCTACTCAAGAGTATAGTAGAAGATAACTTCCCAAATAAATTCACACACCAATATTGACTTTATTCTTCATTCTTAATGATGCAGGCCAGGGATTTAAAAAAAAAAAGAAAGAAAGAAGAAAACCAAACCCATTGCCATTGAGTCGATTCCAACTCATACTGACCCTATAGGACAGAGTAGAACTGCCCCATAGAGTTTTCAAGAAGCACCTGGTAGATTCAAACTGCCAACCTTTTGGTTAGCAGCCATAGTGCTTAACCACTACACCACCAGGGCTTGCCATGGGATAGTGTGTATAAAATACTCAGCCATGAAGTTCACAGCAGGATTTGAGGACCACAGATAGAAGGGGTTCAAACAGTTACAGTGAAATGGCATCATTTTCAAATTTACACTAGTTTAATTACGGTTGATCACGGGGTATGGGGTTGGCAACAAAACAATTGGCCCTCTCCATTTTGCTCAATAAGCCTGTCACAGAATTGGAGTATAATGGGACTGACAAATCTGCCATTCCTTCTGCTGGTTCCTGCAAGCCTATTGGGAGCCAATAGTTTGGAGAGCAGAGTACGAATCTGGTGTTTTAATACGCAGCATGCATTTTTTTATACGAGGTATCCTATGAACTGTGTATTGTATTCTGTACAATGCTCTATACATTATACACTTATACACACGAATCGACAGCGTGATTTATACAAAGCCACGTAATTCTGCTATATAATCCGTATTCCCTAGTTAAGGTATTTTCAAAGGTAATTTTGACCACGTGTAATTTTCACCTTTGACACCGACTTTGGGACCCATCACTGTGTGAGTGGTAATGGCACTGAAACTTCAGTCGGTTACTGTTCACAAAGTGTATTCACACCCTTTAGCTCATTTGATCCCCCGACACCACTGGAGGGGGCAGGACAAGGCAGACGTTACGTGTTACAGGCTGTGCAGCACCAACAACCAGGGTTAAGGCCATTAGATAGATCGCTTTGTTCACTACCAGCTAATAAACCAAGTTGGTGATTTTTTGGAAGGGGTCATGAGTCAGCATAATAGACTGAAGCCCTGACTAAAGCCAACTCCTGAACCACAGATGTGGCTCAGAAAGAGGGTCTGATAGTTCCAGAGACTCACCAGTGCAGATTATCAGAGGTCTGTATTTTCAGGGCAGGGTTTCTCTGTGATTCTTCACCTAAGCCAATCTCCAGGTCCACTCCAAGCCCCATAAGCCTCTGCTCTGTTGCTTCTAGCTCACCCCACCCCACCCCTGTCCTCCCAGTGCCCCCACCCCCTACAGAAGAAATAAATGGCATTGCTTGGGGCAGGCTATGTCACGCCACCAAGAAGCATAAGAAAATAGGAGGCAATTAGGTATTCCTGTTCAGACTCTGTCTTTAAAAATAGGTTTAGTTTGTCACAAATTCTCAGTGGTTCTGTCTCATCCTTGGTAGTTACCTTCTATCCCAAAAGGTGAATGTTCATTCCGAAGTTCCTCATCACCTGAGTGGGGAGAGGGCAGGAAGGGCCATAGGTGGATGGCTCCTTCTTGATCCATTTCATCTGAAAAAGGTGACTAATAGAGCTTATCTTTCAGCCTTGTAGTGGGGCTAAATCTCATTTATTGAGGTCCTTATAATATAATCAATAGCTACCATTTCTTTAATGTCTTCCAATTACCAAGCACTACAGCAGGCATTTTGTATACATTATTTAATCCCCACAACAACCCTATGAGGCAGTGGCTTGATAACGTGAACAAAACTTTGACCTTGGAGTCAGAATGACATTGTCTTTAACTCCAGTGCTGTTTCTTCCTAGCAGTGTGTCTTTAGACAAGTCACTTGACGTCTTAGAGCTTTTGAGTCTTCCTTGTCTGTAAAATGGTCATAATAATATGTAATCAAATAATTGTTTTGAGGATTACATGGAATAACAAGTGCGATCTGCATGTGATAAGTTATTTTGAGAGCATCATCGTACTACCATCGTCACAGTACTCCTTCATGTGCCAATGTGTCCTGTGCAACTAACTTTTGATTATTGCTTAATGATACATTCAGATTGTCATCAGCCTGGGGCATGGGAGGTCCTGAGGATGTAGGGCTGGAACAGAGAAGAAGATAAGAAGTTTCATTGACTTGTCCTTTCTCAATCGGATGTGCCTAAGTGATGAAGAACCGATATGTGGAATGTGCAAGCTCTTTGGTGATCACAAGTCTCACCAGGGGTACAGAATTTCTGATGCCTACACAGAGAGGAAAGTGAGCTTTGCTGAGGACATTCAACTGGTATTGCATAAATCTGAGAGCACAGCCCAGGCAGTGAAGGTGTGATTCGTATGAGTCATGTCCTATCCCCACACAAACAATAGTGCAAAGTGTGGTTCAGGTTCCAAAAGTTTTCTCTTCAGGGCACTGGGCTGATGAAGGCGGTACTTAAACCAAAGGAAGAAATTACATACTGCATTCTCTGGAAACTGACTCTCCCTAAGTTTGTCCTGAAGCATGGCAAGCTTTGACCTCACCTTGAGAAATGGGTGAGTTGCTTCCAAAAATTGTAAGTTAATGGCCACATCATCTACCCTCTTATAAGATGAACAAGTAAGGTGTGTCCTAACTTACTTGCTCATCTTAAAAGAGCCTACTTCCCTCATTCCATAGCTTTTTTTTTCTTGCATATAGATTTTAAGAATAAATCTCTGAATATGTTTTGTCAATAGTACCAAATTTTTTCAGTCACAGAGTGAGATAGAGAAAACTAGATGGTCATTTAGAAATAAATTCAGTTCTTGCAGAAAAGTGACATCAATAGAGTGACCAGGGCAGAAGGCCTACTGAGGATGGATATCTAGGGTGTAGCTCTATTATCTGGGCCACACTATCCACCTAAGAGTGGGTACTGCAGGTTGGGTTCACTGGAAACAGAAGCTGTGATACAGTTGAGGCTACAAGATATTAGAGATCAACACCTATAAAAGAAAGAGGGAAGAAACAGGATGAAGAAGAAGGGAAGCTGAACTGAAATGCAGGCCTGACAAAGCAGTTGCCAATTTTGCTGGGGACTCTGGAGCCAGCATTGTTCAGTCGCTGGCTATGGGCTGCTCTGGGAAGGGCACAAGGGCACAGTTGAGAGCAACTCCGAGGGAGCTGACAGCTGGAAGCTGACCATATTTACCACAGCAGGGAAGCAAGTCCTTTCTTGAAGGGAGAACTGGGTAGAATACCTCTGTGTCTGCCATCATGGACATGTATAGGTCTCCTCTTCAATACCAAATACTGTTAGTTAAAATTGGGTTTATTATTTCCTCTTCTAGCCAAGGTGGAGTAACAGGGACCAATTTACCCTTCCGTCTTAAACATCAGTAACAAAATAAATGGAAAAACATATGAGACAATGGTTTTCAAGACATTGGACCTCAGGCAATAAAAGACAATAATCTCAGAGCGAATGGAAACAAAAAGATGAGCCGTACAATTGCCCCAGCTTACCACCTTGAAGGCTTCCAGGCCCTGGTATAGAGAGAGGGAGCCCAAGCAGAGCCTGGCAGATTCTCTGAGCTCAAGAGGTAGAGCTGAGAGTCTGGGGAGGCCAAGACAGTTAGAATGCATAAGGCAGAGTACCAGAGAGGAGACAGCTGCACAGAGAAAGAACCAAACTATATTATACACTAATACATCATGACAAAAAGGGTTTAGCCCAGAAACAGAGTTGGTTTAATATTCAAAAAATAATCAACATACTGGATGAACCCCTGAGACTATAGCCCTAAGACACCCTTCTGACCTAGAACTGAAGCTGTTCCTGGAGACCAACTCACAGCCAAACAATAGATAAGCACTTACGATAAACAGTAACACCCAAGAGAGAACAATCAATTATATCAGATCAAAAGGGCAATACCTGCCCAAAAACAAAGATGAGAAGGCAGGAAGGGGGAGATAATTAGGACGAAAGGCAACAGGGAGCCAAGGGCAGGAACGGAAGAGCACTGACACATTGTGAGGAATGCAACCAATGTCTGGAAACACTTTATATACAAACTATCGAATAGGAAACGAATTTGCTCTGTAAATTTTTATTTAATGCACAATTGCAGTCCTGGTGGTGCAGTGGGTAAAAGCTCCGCTGCTAACTAAAAGGTCAGCAGTTTGAATCCACCAGCTGCTCCTTGGAAACCTTATGGGGCGGTTATACCCTGTCCTAGAGGGTCGTTATAAGTCAGAATTGACCTGACAGCAATGGATTCGTTTTTTTTTTTATGTGCACACACAAAAAATCAATGTAATTCACCATTATAAAAAAGAAAAAAAATTACATGATCATCTGGATAGGCACAGAAAAAAAAAAGGACAAAATCCAACGTATTTCTGGATAAAAACTCAGCAGTCTAGGAATAGAAGGGAACTTATTCAACTTGATAAAAATCATCTACAAAAAACCTACTGCAAGCATCATATTTAATTTTGAAAGACTGAATGTCTTCCCTCTAAGATTAGGACCAAGACAGAAATGTCCATTCTTATTACTTCTATTCAACATTGTACTGGAGTTTCTAGCTGGTGAAATTAGGCAAGAAAAAAAGATAAAAGCATCCAGATTAGAAAGGAAGAAGTAAATCTGTCTTTACACATAAATGACATCATCATCTATGTAAAAAATCTGATGGAATCTATTTAAAAAAGCCACTAGAATAAGTAAGTTTAGCAATATTGAAGGATATGAGATCAATATACAAAAATCAATGGAATTTCTAAATACTAGCAGCAAACAATTGAAAATAAAAAATTTTAATTGTCATTTACAATATAAAAAATATGAAGCATTAAATGAATAAATCTTACAAAAGATGTGCAAGATCTGTACCCTTAAAAATATTAAATATTGCTGAGAGAAATCAACCTCACTGCCATCAAGTCAATTCCAACTCATAGTGACCCCATGGGGTTTCCAAGGCTGTAAATCTCTAAGGAAACAGACTGCCACACCTTTCTCCCCTGGAGCCACTGGTGGTTTCAAACCACTGACCTTTTGGTTAACGGTCAATTGTTTTAACCACTGTGTCTCCAGCTCTCCTCTAGAGAAATTAAAGAGGGCCTAAAAATAAAATAAATAATTTTTTAAAAATAAGTAGAGGGTTATACATTGTCTATCCATAGAAGATGCAATATAGTTGCTATTTCAACTTTTCCCAAATTGTTCCATAGATTCAATGCAATCCCAATTAAAATCCTGGCACATTTTTTTTTTTTTTTTGGTAGAAATTGACAAGAGGATTCTAAAGCATATTGGAAAGGCAAGCATTCTAGAATAGCTAAAACAATTTTGGAAAAGAACAACAAATTTGAAGGGTTAACACTACCTGAGTTCAAGAATTATTTTAAAGCCACAGTAATCAGAACGATATAGTATTGGTATAAAGATAGACAGATCAATGGTACAGAATAAAGAGTCCAGAAATAAACCCACACATGTATGGACACCTGATTTTTGACAGAGGTGCAAAAGACAACCTTTTCAACAAATGGCTTTGGGACAGTTGGATATCCATAGGCAAAAGAAATAAATCTGGATCTATCTCTCATACTATGTATAAAAATTAACTCTGTTTCATAGACCTAAATAGAATACTTAAAATTACAAAAAATTCCCAGAAGAAAACACAGGAGAAAATCTTTGCAAAGCATGTATCTCATAAAGGACAAAGCAAATATAAAGAATTCTCAAAACTCAACAATAAGAAAAAAACCAATAAAAATGAACAAAGTATTTGAACAGGCTCTTCACAAAAGAAGCTATACAAATGGCAAATAAGCACAAGAAAAGATGCGCAATGTCATTAGAAAAGTACAAATGAAAACCACAACGAGATACCACTACACACCTATCAGAAAGGCTAGACCATCCAAGTGTTGGTGAGGACGTGGAGGAACTGGAACACTTACACAATGCTGTTGGGAATGTAAAATGGTACAATTACTTTGGAAAACAGATTAGCAGTTTCTTAAAATGCTAAGCGTATGATCCAGCCATTTTATCCCTAGGTTTTAAAACCCACAAAAAGAGGAAGTATATATCTATATCTATATTTATATATATATATACAAAGAATTGTACACAAACGTTCATAGTAGCTTTATTTATAATAGGTAAAAACTGGAAACAACCCAAATGTCCAGGTGAATAGAGAAACAAATTGATACACACAACTCTTGCATGAATGAATCTGAAAATAATTATGCTGAATGAAAGAAGTCAGGACAAAAAAAAAATGCTTCCATTTATGTAAAATTCTGTAAAAATGCAAACTAATATACAATTACAGAAGGATCATTGGTTGCATGGGGAGGGAGGGTTGAAGAAGGAGGGAGGTATGGATTACAAAGGGGATGAGGAAACTTTTGGGGGTGATAAATTTATTTATTCTCTTGATTGCGATGATAGTTTCAAAACTTATCAAACATGTTTTAAAACATTAAACTGTACACTTTACTGTATGTCGATTATACTCAAGAAAGCTGTTTGTAAAAAGTTACAGGATATGGAAAAATTGGGTTTATTGGCATTATGGCATTCTCAGTAAACAGCGTATACACTTTCCTCTTTGATTCCTTCTTTCATTAGTATTTATTGGGTGTCCATCACTGCAGCCCTGGTGTCACAGTAGTTAAGAGTTCAGCTGCTAACCAAAAGGTCAGTAGTTCGAATTCACCAACTGCTCCTTGGAAACCCTGTGGGGCAGTTCTATAGGGTTGCTATGAGTTGGAATCGAGACAATGGCAATGGGTTTGATTTTTGGCTTATCACGTGCTAGACACTGTGATGATGACTGAGCACAAACTAGTAAACAAGGCAAAGTCTCTGCTCAATGAACTTCATCCTCTCTGTTGCTTAAAAATGCTTTGGTTGTCCAGTAGGTTTTTGCTGATCATTGGTATACTGGTTCTATTGAAGGGATATGAGCATTTTGAGCAGAAGTTCAAAGGTAGTGAATGGCAAAAACTAACAGTTTTGAGAAATGCCCAATGGCATATTCTGAAATTGAGGGCTCTGCTCTAGGACACCCTAATGATCTCATGCCGATATTCACTGAGGGAGTACTTAAGGAAACCATCACTGGATGGATTAGAGAATCCAAGTATGATTCAGGGTTGGGGAAAATAAGCAAGTTTTTCTTTTCTGGATTCTCCACAGGAGTTGTCCTATTGAAAAATTTTTTTTTACTATGCCACCTATTATCATAAAAACAAAAAGTCAAATGACTCATTTACACTAATGCATATGGTATCGTAAATCTGCAGGGTTTTGCTTTTTTATGTTTTTAGCTCTGTTCTCTATATGTTGTCGTTGTTAGGTGCTGTAGAGTTGGTTGCAACTCATAGCAACCCCATGTACAACAGAAAGAAACACTGCCTGGTCCTGAGTCATCCCCACAGTTGTTGCTATGTTTGAGCCCATTGTTGAGGCAACTGTGTCAATCCATTTCGTTGAGGGTCTTCCTCTTTTTCACTGACCATCTAGACTTTACCAAGCATGCTGTCCTTGTCCAGGGACTGGCCCCTCCTGACACTGTGTCCAAAGTACATGAGACAAGTCTTGCCACGCTTGCTTCTAAGGAGCATTCTGGTTTTACTTCTTCCAAAGCAGACTTTTTTGTTCTTCTGGCAGTCCATGGTATATTCAATATTCTTCATCAGCACCATAATTCAAAGGCATCAATTCTTCTTAGGCCTTCCCTATTCACTGTTCAGCTTTCAAGTGCAGACGAGGCTACTGAAAACACCATGGCTTGGGTCAGGCACATCTTAGTCTTCAAGGTTGTCAACATCTTTGCTTTCTAACACTTCGAAGAGGTCTTTTGCAGTAGATTTGCCCAGTGCAGCACACCATTTGATTTCTCGAATGCTGCTTCCATGGGCATTGATTGTGGATCCAAGTAAAATGAAACCCTTGACAACTTCAGTCTTTTCTCCATTTATCATGATGTTGCTTGCTGGTCTGGTTTTGAGGATTTTTGTTTTCTTTATGTTGAGGTGTAATAAATACCTAAAATATTTATCAGAAAGTAGGTAATTTTACAAGTGCAAAATAATCATTTGTATCATTTTAATATTTCCTATATAGTGCAGAACTGTAAAGTTTCTTGTAAGCTAAATAACAACCAAACTAATTTTTAAAAACTCAAAAGAAATATTTAAAGTTTTAAAAGATGCAGGTGGGTGAAGGATATAAATAAAATCACTAACCCGTTCTTTATTAACTTCTTCCTTCTCTAAATTCGCCAACACCAGAAAACACCTATTTCTGGCACTCTATGTAATGGCTGGCATGTCGTAGGACATGTCCAAACCAAAAAACCAAACTCGTTGCCACTGAGTCGATTCCAACTCATACCAACTCTGTAAGGCATAGGGTTCTCAAGGAACTGCTGGCAGATCTTTTGTTTAGCACCATAGCACTTAACCACTGTGCCACTAGGGCCCCAGGAAGTATCCATTAACTACATTTTAGATTAGAGTGAATTAAAATGGTCACTGGCCTCTAAGAGCCCATCCTTTCCTGGCTTTCCCACCTTCTACAACTAACCTGGCCAGCTCTTTGCAATGCTTCTCCTCCTCTGTGGGATCTGTAAATCTTGAACGCCCCCTAGCCCAGCACCTAGCCTTCTATGACACTGTCCCCATAATTAATCTCACCCAGTCCCTTTAGCTTCAAAAAATCCCTATGCTGGTGTCATGGATTGAATTGTGTCCCCCAGAAATATGTGTCAACTTGATTAGGCCATGATTCCCAGTATTGTGTGGTTGTCCTCCATTTTGTGATTGATGCAATCTTCCTATGTGTTATAAATCCTAATCTCTGCCTGTGGTTAATGAGGCAAGATTAGATTTTGTTAAAGAGGATTAGGGTAGGATGCAACACCCTTACTCAGGTCACATCCCTGATTCAATGTAAAGGGAGTTTCTCTGGGGTGTGGCCTGCATCACTTTTTATCTTACAAGAGATAGAAGGAAAGGGAAGTGAGCAGAAAGTTGGGGACCTCAAACCAGCAAGAAAGCAGTGCTAGGAGAAGAGTGTGTCCTTTGGACCCAGGATTCCTGCACAGAGAAGTTCCTAGGCCAGGGGAAGATTGATGACAAGGACTTTTCTACAGAGCTGACAAAGAAAAAAGCTGGCTGGTGCCCTGAATTCTGACTTCTAGCCTGCTAGAGTGAGAGAGAATAAAATTCTGTTTGATAAGGCCATCCACTCATGTATTTCTGTTACAGCAGCACTAGATAACCAAGGCAGCTGGCGACTCCCAAATTTATAGCTCCAACTCAGACCTCTGCCTTGAGTTCCAGTCCCATACATACAACTGCTTCCTCTCAGGTAGAACATGTACAGAACAGAACTCTTGATTTTCTCTCCCAAAACTGTTCCTTCTAATCTCAGCAAAAGGCACCATTGTTCCCCCAGATGCTCAGGCCATCGCAGGCTCCCTTTCTCTTACAGCTGCATCCACTCCAGACACATCTTCTCAACTCCAACCCAAATCCTCCCACTTCTCTCCAGCCCTCCTGCCCTCACCCTGGTCACAGACCACTGGGGGCTGGAGTGTGAGGTTGCTCCTGACTGCTCTCCCTGGACCCACTCTTCTGCACTTAGTAGACAGAGTGAGCCTTAAACTTTCAGATTATGTCATTCCCTTGTTCAGACCCACAAGGTGGGGGTTCCATTATACTTTGAATAAAATGCAGCTGAGCTAGCTTCTGGCCATGGCCCCAGGCCTTCCACTATCTGGACTGCCTGTCTCTCAGGTCATGCTGTCTCCCATCTGTGTTTGCTCAGTTGTTCAGCCTCACTGGCCTCCTCACTGCCCTTCAGACTTGCCAAGCTTGTTTCTCTTTCAGGGCCTTTATCCTCATGTCCCTTCTGCCTGAGAAAATTTTCACTCAGATAATACCTTTGTGTGATCATTTGTTCAGACCTATTCTCAGAGGTCACTGTCTCTGAAATGCCTTCCCAGGGCCCTTCTCCCCTCAGCCCTCTGCTCTATCCCCTTTCCCTGCTTTATCTTTCTTTAGAGCAATGATCAGTATTGTGATGTGTTAAAAAATAATAAAAACTCCCTGGAATGTGAGCAGTTATTCTAGATACATATAGGGAGGCCATTTTGATTCCAGAAAAAGCAAATGGCTCAAAGAAGCTAGGTACAATAGGGCTTACAAACAGAAGAGGAGAGAGAACTATAGAAGATCAACCATTGGCTAATCTTAACACGATTGATCGAACCCTACCTTCCCCCTTTACTGAGATCAACTGATGATCAGTTTACTTCTAGCCTGGCTGCTAATAATTCGGCCCTTTACCCACCTGCTATGGCAACGATTGTGAGGATGGTGCAGGACCAGGCAGTGTTTAGTTCTGTTGTACCAAAAAAAAACCCCAAAACCCAGTGCCGTCAAGTCGATTCCGACTCATAGCGACCCTATAGGACGGAGTAGAACTGCCCCGTAGAGTTTCCAAGGAGCGCCTGGTGGATTTGAACTGCCGATACTTGGGTTAGCAGCTGTAGCACTTAACCACTACACCACCAGGGTTTCTATTCTGTTGTACATAGACCGAACAAAACAAAACAAACAAAAAAACCTGTTGCCATCAAGTCAATTTATGGCAACCCTACAGGACAGGGTAGAACCATCCCCTAGGGTTTCCAAGGAGCAGGTGGTGGATTTGAACTGCCAAACTTTTGGTTAACAGATGAGCTCTTAACCATCATGCCACCAGGGCGTCATTGTACATAGGCTCGCTTTAAATAGGAATGAACTCCATGGCACCTAACAACCAACAACCACCTATCTGCAGCCAGGGGGCTTTTTGAGATTTCGGTTAGGAGGCAATGGTTTGATAACTATTCTAGCAGGATAAAACAAATTTACATTGCTATTTTTTTCATAGAGGAGCTTCTGGCAGGCTTTTGCAATTCCGTTAGGCTTTTTATGGCTAATATTTGGTTTCATGGATAAGAAAAACCTTAAAATCAAAGAAAAAATATCTGTTATTAATTTTCCTATTCAACAGATGACATGTTTTATATTTATTCTGTTTGTCTTTTATTGTTTCCTCAAGAATATTCATCAGACAGATTAGTCTAATGGGTCAAACAAGACAGATAAACACATCTTGGGCGGTCAACTCATGATGGATTCTGATTGAAAAAATAGCAGGCACAGCTGTTTACCAGCTAAACTGGAAATTGTAAAAACATGATTTTGGAGATTGTGATTTTCAATGAATTTTCAGTTGGTAGAGACTCACATTGTTTCAGAGTTTGTACATAGCATTAGTATATTTTTATATTGTACTATTTTTAGCTGTTATAATCAAAATCCTCATCAAAGGAAATCACACTATGCTTGCAAGATAGTATGCCGACCTATACAGGACCTGCAGAAGCATACAGACTGAAAGAACCTATCTTAGCCTGTGGAGGAGGAGGTGTTAAGGAAGGCCAAAGAGATAAATTTGTTAAGTGCCTACTGAGTGCCTGGTCGGAGGCCCCGTACTGTGTATTCTTGATCTCATTTAGCTCTCTTGATAAGACACAATCCCTTTGACTAGGCCAGAAACCAAAGTACAAGACTATACAGTTGATTAGAGCTAAGACTCGCCCCTCCCCCTCTTCCTCCATCTGCAAGGCTTCACTGCCCAGGCACTTGCTTTTCCATGTGCCCCCTAGGGTCACCTTAATGGCAGAGGAGATGCTGAAGTGGTGGGGCCTTACAGGATCAGCGAGAGACCAACAGGCAGTCAAGACAGGGACGGGTGTTCTAGGCGGTGAACAATCCAGAGTGGCAAATCTTGACTTTTCTAGAAATATTGCAAAAAGTGGGTCTGAGATTTCATTCCCCTCAAAATTATGCAGGTAATTTCTTCTAGTTGGCTATTCTGAATTTGACTGTAACAGAAATCCACAAACAGTAGCTTTAAAAAATTAGGTTTTTTTTTTTGTTTCATTTTGTTTTGACTCATTGACATCCCTAGAAGTAGGAAGTCAAGGGCTGTCTAGCTTGGGGCCACAGTGGTCTTCCCCCTTTTCTCTCAGCCTCCCTGAGTGTGCTCCTATCCTCAGGTGGTCATAAGATGGCTGCCCACCTCTAGCCTCATGCCCATTGCCCTGGCAAGAAGAAGGGGAAGGGCAAAGAGTAAAAGACCTGTCCCAGGTGTGGCAGCCCCACTTGTTAGCAGCTTCTCCAGAAGCCCCACCCAACAGCCTCTACTTCTGCTTATATTTCACGCCTGATCAATCCAAACTACAAGGGAAGCAGGAAATTAATATAGTATTTTTAGCTGCCCGCATTGCTTCTTTGGGCAGGAAATAGGTGAAAAATAGGCACCGGGCAGGCAACCAGCAGCCTCTGCCATCCTGAAGGGGGACCAGTCTCCACGCGGAAGACAAGGCTTCCTCAGAGTGATGCTGCCTGCAGACCTGAGAGCCAGGCCAGCCTCTGGAGACCTTTCCTAAGCAAGTGTTCGTGCTGTCTTCACAAGAAATGGAGCGGCTCATTGGTGAGCTCTGTGCAAGCACCACCGACACGCGGACCATGATCAACACCATTGGAAACAGCCTGCTCAACGGCATCAAATGCCGGATAGCCATCTTGAAAAAGCAGCTAGAGAGTGAGCACTCCTCCAAGTTGGAGAAACCGCAGCTGGTGGCCAGGGAACTTGAAGCCCCCCAGCAGCTCTACCAACAGATGAAGACATTCCTTGAGCAACACGTGAACACAGTATAGTTTCTCCAAGAGGATGAAGAGCTCAAGGCCTAGATGGAGAGACTCATGGAGGGCACTGTGCAACCCCAGGTCCCCACCAAGGACAATATTTCCATCAGGCACAATTTCAACGAACTCATTAAAGGAATAGACATCGCTAACTTCCTTCTCCCCAAGACAGACCAAGTTCTGGCCCACACAGCTGAGCTCTGGTTGTGATGCCTGGAAGGCCAGTGACCTGGCTGAGGGCAGTCCATCTTCAACTCTTCAGGATATTCTATGCAGCTCAGTATTGGGCTCATTTCTGAAACCAAATGAAGAAGCAAAGCTTCCTGGGGGTCCACCTGATCTGTCCTGTATGTCTTCTACCAGCAAGTCCTCCACACAAGGAAGTGAGGTTGGGGTTAAGGTGTCAAGAGTATAAAGTAATACCTTGCTCTCCAAGTAGAAATAAGATCATTTGGCTGCAATTGGAAAGTTGCTGGACTTCACTTCTTAAAAAGATAAAAAAAAAAATTCTTTCCATATTGTGACTTCTGTATTGATTTGGGGCATTATGCTTCTAATTGATCATACGAGGCTTTTTTTTTTTTTTTTTTAATGGAAATCTGCCTTGCTTCCAAAATAATTATGCTTGAAGCTAACATAGGAAGCCTTTGAATAGTGGGAACGCCTGGGCTAGGCAGGGCTGGGGGTGGTACAGGAGGGGAATTCTTGGAGCAAGTGAACAGAATAGCATTGTACTCTGATTACTTACTATGCAATTTTAGCTCAGCTGAGCCCTCAGATACTAGACATTACAATAGCAATAGTTACACAGAAATGAAATTTTGGCTAGCTCTTGCCTACCGCTTTTGTTCTTTTTCTGTCACAGTAATAATAGCTACAATGTATTGAATGCTTACTACATTCTACTAGGCACTCTATGCTAATGATTTAATTTAATTCTCAAAATAACTGAAAGAGTTGAGTATTATTATCTCCATCTTATAGAAGGAAACTCAGGGTGTCACGTATTGAATTGTGTCCCCCAAAATACGTGTCAATTTGGTTAGGCCTTGATTCCCAGTATTGTGTGGTTGTCTTCCATTTTGTGATTGTAATTTTATGTTAAAGAAGATTAGGGTGGGATTGTAACACCCTTACCCAGGTCACATCCCTGGTCCAATATAAAGGGAGTTTTCCTAGGGTGTGGCCTGCACCACCTTTTATCTCTCAGGAGATAAAAAGGAAAAGGAAGCAAGCAGAGAGCAGGGACTTCGTACCACCAAGAAAGCAGTGTCAGCAGCAGAGCGTGTCCTTTGGACCTAGGGTGCCCGTGCAGAGAAGCTCCTAGTCTGGGGGAAAATTGAAGAGAAGGCCAACAGAGAGAGAAAGTCTTCTCCTGGAGCTGACACCCTGAATTTGTGCTTTTAGCCTACTTCACTCTGCAGGGAAACCCTGGTAGTGTAGTTGTTAAGAGCTACAGCTGTTAACCAGAAGTTGGCAGTTCGAATCCAAAAGGCGCTCCTTGGAAATCCTATGGGGCAGTTCTACCCTGTCCTATAGGGTTGCTATCATTGGAATCAGCTAGATGACAATGGCTTTTTACTCTCAGGAAGTAAGTTTCTCTTTGTCAACAGATACCTAAAGTGTGGAAGTGGTTTTGAAACTGTGAATGGATAGAGGAGCAGCAGTGGCAGAGGACCAGCAGCAGACCAGAAAACCAGCACTAGGCAGCGCTGGAGCTGACTCACAGAGCGAGAGACCTGAGTGCCTGCGCACAGGAGGCTTCCTGGCAGAGTGGGGTGACTCCAGGCACTTATCAGTGGAGCTACCGAGCTTTGGAACACTTGCTCCAGCAGGACAGATACGGGAGTGAGGCCTGAGGGCTGAGAGGCCACAGGAAACAGAAGCTGAAGAGATGAGGAACACAGGAAGCCGAGCTGCCTCAGTCTCTACAGGTATGGCCAGGACCTCTGGGGTTTCAAAGGGTGGAGCCATGGCCCCTGGGGTTTCTAAGGGTGGAGTCGCCACTCAGATGGCCTAGGAGAATGATGTGCCTAAAGCCAAAGGGGCAGAATTGCTGTCCCAGTGGGCCTGGAAGGCAGAGCTGAAGCCCAGGCCTGAGGGGCCTCCACTCAGAATCTGGAGAGTGTGGCCAGTACCTAGAGTCTGGAGGGCAGGGCCATTGTGTAAATTGTCTCAGAGAACAGAGGACTATTTTCAAGCCTTGAGGGCTAATGTAATATGTTCTGCTGACTTGCTTGGTGACTGTTATCCCTTCTTTTCCTCCAGTTTCTCCCATTTGTAATGGAAATGTCTAGATTGTGCCTGTTCTGCCATTGTACCTTTGGAAACAGATAACTTGTATCCTAGATTTCAAAGATGAAGAGGAATTTTTGGGTTTTGGACTTGGAGTTAAGACTTGGGCTATGATACGATGTGGTGAATATGTTTTGCTTGTTGCAAGGATGTGATTTTTGCGGGGCCAAAGGGTGGAATGCTATGAATTGAATTATGTCACCCCAAAAATGTGTGTATCACTTTGGCTGGGCCATGATTCCTGGTATTGTGTGATTTTCCTATATGTTGTATGACGTTAATGAGGGGGGATGGGCAGCAGTTGTGTTAGTGAGTCAGGACTCAATCTACAAGATTGGATTGTGTCTTGAACCAATCTCTTAAGATAGAAAAGAAAGAAGTGAGCAGAGAGATAGGGGGACCTTATACCAACAAGAAAGCAGTGCTGGGAGCAGAGTGCATCCTTTCAACTCTGAGTCCCTGTGAGGTAAAGCTCCTAGTCTGGGGGAAGATTGATGAGAAGGCCGACAGAGAGAGAAAGGCTTCCCCTGGAGCTGACACCCTGAATTTGGACTTTTAGCCTACTTTACTCTGAAGAAATAAATTTCTTTTTGTTAAAGCCACCCATTTGTGATATTTCTGTTATAGCAGCACTAAATAATGAAGGCACTAGGTCAGAGAATTTAAATATCTAGCCCAAGATGAAACGGTTATTCAAATGATAAACCATAACACAAATCTAAATCCATCTAGCTGAAGTCCTGGGCCTCTTCTGGTTTACCCCAGAGTCTCTGAAGGCAATACTGGTTTGGAACTGTCTCCTTAAAGAACACCGCTAGAATTCTTCAGGAGAGAGCTCACTCTTCTTAATTCAAGTCCACAAATTTTTATTGATCATCTACCATAAAAAAAAAAAAAATTCAATAAACATTTATGGATTATGCACAAGCATTGTATTTAATGCATTGCATAAATTATATTATGAGAACACCACCTTCACCTTATGAGGTAAGCACTAGAATTCCCATTGTACAGATAAAGAAGCTAAGATTGAAGGAGGTAAGCGATGTGGCCAAAATTGCACAGTTAGTAGCATGACTGAAATTTGGGTTCTGAATAATACTCCCAAGCCCATGATTTTTTTTTTTTACCATCTTATTAGTCAGGACTCTGGTTGAAAGTGACAGCAACTCCATTAAGCTAGTGTTGGAGAAAGAGGGAAAATATGGTCTTTGGAAACTAATGAGAAAGGGTGGTCTCATGGATTGAATTATATCTTCCCAAAAATGTGTGTATCAACTTGATTAGGCCATGATTCCCAGTATTGTGTGATTGTCCTCCATTTTGTGAAAGTAATTTTATGTTGAGAGGATTAGGGTGGAATTGTAACACCACCTTCACTCAGGTCACCTCCCTGATCCAATATAAAGGGAGTTTCCCTGGGGTGTGGCCTGTACCACCTTTTATCTCTCAAGAGATAAAAGGAAACAGAAGCAAGCAGAGAGTTGGGGACCTCATGCCACCAAGAAAGCAGTGCAGGCAGCAGAGCCTGTCTTTTGGACCCGGAGTTCCTGTGCAGAGAAGCTCCTAGTCTGGGGGAAGATTGATGAGAAGCCGATAGAGAAAGAAAGCCTTCCCTCAGAGCTGACACCCTGAATTTGGACTGTTAGCCTACTCTACCGTGAGAAAATAAACTTCTCTTTGTTAAAGCCATTCACTTGTGGTATTTCTGTTATAGCAGCAGTAGATGACTAAGACAGATGGGCTGGAGTTGGCCTTAGGGATGACTGGATCCATGGACTTGGCTGCTGTCAGAAGTCTCTCTTTCTTCCTGTTGTCTCTGTTTCTCAACTCTTGTTTTGCCACATTCTGGCAGACCCACCTCTTCTCAATGGGGAAGTGTCCTTATGGCTTGAAATCTGAGGGGAAATAGGGCTCTCTTCTTCTAATTAATGTTCAATAAGTTTCCAGGAAAGGACTCTGATTGGCCTGATTTAGGTAAAGTCCCCTTGTAGGACCAATCACTGTGGCCAATGTGGGACTATGACTGGCTTAGCCTGTGTCACTTGCTAAGGTACACAGAGGCCAAGGTACTGTGACAAACAGCCTAGACCAAAACTCATGACTGAAGTGGAGCAGGAGCAAAGCCTCTAAAGCAGAGGCTGTGTTTTTAAGCCAGAAGACACAAACTTAAGAGGAACACAGGAGCCAGACTTGTAATAAAAATGAAGCCAGCTTAGCAAGGACTGTGACAAACCGCAGAGCCCACGTTGCACATAAAGAAAATATTGTCATGTTGGAATGTAGGCTGAGTGGAGCCAGAGATTCAATTTTTTTCTTTTAGAAAAGCAAGAAATCCAGATTTTTATGTTAAATCTCTTGATTCTTTTAAATGCTGTCAACTAATTAAAAATAGATTTAAAACATCGTGCGGGCCTCACAAAGCACTTCTGTGATCCAGATGTGACCCCTATGCCACATCACTGGTTTGCAACCTTGGTATAATAAACACCCGCTCCTGGGTCCTCCACCCAGTGATGCTCCCAGGGGATGTTCGTTCAGTCTGGGTCTTACAGCTGTGGCTTACACCTCCTTTTGTTGTAACTTGTCAGGCTGTAGCACTTTCCCGCCATGCAGGAAAGCAGAAAGCTCCTAGAGCCCTGGAGTAGTCAGAGTGGGCAAGATCGCAGAGTGCACAGACAGCTGGCTGTGCCACATACGTCCTAGTTGTGATGGACAAGTTTACCATGCTCTGGGATAAGTCCTGGCTGACTCCTGGGGGAGAGCCAGGGCAGGAGGAGAGTGTAATCAATGAGTGGGAGGGAGGTCTGGAAGTCACTGTAATGAGTGCAGTACGGGGGGGGGGGGGTGTGGGGGGGATGGGACAGGTGCACAAAAGGGCACTGAATCTAACCTGGGGGAGGGTGGAGATCAGAGAACGTTTCTTTAGGTTGTTTTGGTTGTAAGGAAAACAGACTCATTTGCATAGCTTAAGAAAAGTGGAGGGAGGGTTCTATTTTGAGAGGTGCAGAAATACAGGAATGGAGATCATGAAGTGGCAAGCCCTCATGGACCCTTTGGTTGTTGTTTGGGGCTTGGCTACTCTAGGAACCTCAGCTGCAGGAATTTGTGGGTGTTCTCATGATTCAGCACCGCTGCATCGTTCTCTTCCTGATCCCAACTAGTTCTTCTTCCCCTGTCTGCTTATTCATACTTTCTGTTGGGTCATGGCCCTCATGACCTGGACTCTCTCTCATGACTTCCCCATCTGTATATATCCTTTGAGCTCAGTCTCCACTGCTATCTGTCCTACTCTGTTCATTTTTAAAAATGTTGTAAAAATATATATAACACAACACTTGCCAATTCAGTATTTTTTTTTTACATGTATGATTCAGTCACACCAAATCTAGTCTCTTCACTTTTAATTCCATATTTCAAGAGACATTTATTGAGCACCTACTGTGTGTGCTGGGCTTTGTTCTAGGATATTGGGATACAGCAGTGAAAATGCCAGACAAGATCCTTGCTCTCTTGAGGGCTGAACAACAACAAAATCAAATAAGCAAGATGAGTTCAGATAGAGCTAAAAGGTTGTAAATGTTATAAAAACAGAGTGACGGAACAGTGATGTGGGGACTTAGACTCGGTGGTCAGGGAGACAAGGTTTAAGTTGCCATCTGAATGACAACGACCAGACAGTGGAAGATGGAGACCAGCATTCTGGGTAGAGGCTACAGTGATGGCTGTACCACTATAGGAAGCTGTGCCACTACAGCAGAGTGGTGAGTGGAGAGGAAGGCTGAGGCCAGGCCATGGAGACGAACTTGAACCTAAGGAATAATATAAAGATTCCCTGGTGGTGCAGGTTGTTCACAATCAGCTAACCTAAAGGTTGTTGGTTCAAACCCACCCAGTGGCTCCATGGAAGAAAGGCCTGGTGATTTGCTTCCGTAAAGACTGTAGCCAAGAAAACCCTATGGAGCTGTTCTACTCTGCAACAAATGGGGTTGCCTGAGTGGGAATTGACTCAACAGCAACTTATGGGTTATAAACAATTGGTTATTGGTTACAAACAAGACGATGAACAGCCCTGCAGATGTACCATTTGTCCTGTTATTTTCTAGGCATAAATTCCTAGAAGTGGCTAACTGATGGATTAAAAGATAGGAACTTTTTAAAGATTCTGATTCATACTTCCAAATTGCCCCCTCGAGAGCTGTGTCAATGTACACTCCTGCCACCAGTGGTTTCTTCTACAATGCCACTGATCAATCTAAAATGTGAAAAATATTTTATTGCTCTTAAAATTTATATTTGTTTGCTAATGAGGGTGAACACCTTTTCCCACATATTGGCCATTTTTATTTCTTCTTTTGTGAATTGCCAGTTCATATCCTTTGTTCATATTTTTAATACAGCTGTTCGCTTTTTTCCTATTGATTTGCAAAAACCACAAAAACACTTTATATTAAGGACAATATGTTACCACTTTCATAATGCTTATATGTACCAGGCACTGTTTTAGCACTTTAGATGTTTACTCCTTTAATCCTCACAATACACTGTAAAATAAGCATTATTATATTCTCTATTTTATAGGTGAAGAACCTGAGGTACAGAAAGGATAAGTAATTTGCCCAATGTTATATAGCTGGGCAAAGGCAGACCTAAAAATCAGTCAGCAGTCTGGTACCACAGCTAGCTAATTGGTCTTTTGTTTCTTATAGATTTTGCTAAATTATTTTTCCAATTTGTCATTTGTGTTTTAGCTTTAGTTTTTTTAACTTGAGTTTTAACTTATACAGTCAAATCTATTCATCTTTTCCTTTATGAATCCCACTTGGGATCATTTTGTTGGCCTTCCAGGGTAGGAAACAAAGCACGGATGAGAAAGTGGAGGGTAATGTATTTCGTACCTACTTTTCCAAACTTGGAAACGTTGGTGGCATAGTGGTTAAGTGCTACAGCTGCTAACCAAAGGTCAGTAGTTCAAATCTACCAGGCATTACTTGGAAACCTGATGGGGCAGTTCTACTGTGTCCTACGGGGCCACTATGAGTTGGAACCAGCAATAGGTTTTTTTTTTTTTCAAATGTACCTAGAACTTTCAGATAAATATGTGAATAAAACAGGAGAAAGGCTCATAGTGCTGTAGGACCCCTTGGAATAAACAACACAGTGACCCAGCAGTCTCCACCATATAGGTGAAGCCCATATCACCTCTAAACTGTGATACTGAACAGTACCCTAATTGATCTCCTTGTTAACTACTTTCTTCCCACCTCAGCTTACATCATCTTTGTCAGATTTCATTTAATTACATTTTCAAACATTTCCAAGCTACCACACTACTACTGTGTTAAGTATTTGCGATAGAGGTGAACAACAGCTTAACCCCAAATTTCTTTCCCTTAACTCCTTTGTGGGCATGCTGTCTCCTTTCTGATCACATCTTCCTCCCAGCCTTGGGAATCTTTCCTAAATCTCCTCCATCCTTCAGGCCCAAGCTCACCTTCTCCCTCCTCTATAAAGGGATTCTTGCTCACTTTAGCCCACAAAATAAACACTCCATCTTCTTAACTACGTTGGCATTAATTACACTAACAGGAGCGCTTCAAGGATAACCGAGATCAGATGCACTGGGTAAACTGTAAAATGCTCTTTAAGATACAGTTCTGTTACAGATGAGTACTCAAGTTTTTCTTAAAATGACAGTTGCAATGAATTAGTAAACGAACAGCTAGACTCCAGGTTTTGGGGCTCCCAATCATAAGCTTAGAATGTCAAAGGCCTTAACTAGTGATTTCTGGAGTCTTAGTTCAGAAAGTCATAATGGGGATGGACGAAAAACTTGTAAGGCTAACAAAGGCTATTTTATGTTTTAGATTAATTTTAAAATAGGAAAATTAGGGATTGCCATTTGTAGACAAAATCTTCAAAACATGGGATAGAGGGCTGGAAAAAAAATAAAAAGATACTTAATGGGATAAGGTTATCTATCATGGAACCGATAATTTTACGGATGAGCAAGCTGAGGCTTAGAGGGAATCGGTCTTGCTCAGGCCTCCTGAGTGTGGCGGAGCTGGGCCTCTAGTGGGGCGCGCAGAGTGAAAACGCTCCCTGAAAGCTGGAGTAGGTCGGCGCAGCGAACCCGGCCCCCTGCTCGCCCGGCTCCTCCCCGGAGCCGCACTCTCGGCGGCCTAGTGACTGGCAACCTGTCCATCACGCGCGGCGGGACCAGCTCGCCGCGGAAGGCAGTGCCAGGAGGGCGGCCACCCCGCCGCCACTCTCCTCGCCCTCCAATAGGAAAGGGGGAGCGGACCCAAAGGGGGCGGCTCCACGCCCGCCTCTTCCCCGGTGGCCCGCCTCCACTCGGGGGACCAGGAGCGCTCGGGATCTGGAGGGGGCGGGCCCATCTGCTTCCCGCCAGTGGGATTTGGGAGAACCCAGCTCGGCGGAGGCCAAAGGGAGAGACGTGTGTCAATCGCCCGACTCCACCAATGGGCGGGCGCGCGACCTGCGAGCTCCTCGCGCGCTCCGCCCCCGCCCGGGCCTCCTCTGCTCCCCGCGGTGCCTTCCCTTAGGCTGCCGCGGCGGCGCTCGCCCAACACCTCCATCCGGGTCCTCGCCGCGGCTCCTTTCCCGGGCGGCGCCGGCGGGAAGCTACGGGCGCAAGCGGGGGCTAAGGCCACTCCCGGCCGCGACGGCGGGCGGAGGCCTTTTCCTGAGCCTGAGGTGGGTATGGGAGGCGGGAAGACGAGCAGAGGGCGGTCGCCATTTTCTTTTCCCTCATATCACCTGCATCGGGCTGGGAAGGCGGAGACCTGCGGCCGGGTCCGAACTTGCTTGCGGCATGTCCCCCTTTGGGAGCCGCCCGGTTCCCCACTCCCTGCAGCAGGCCTAGGTTGCGCCCCAGAGGTCGAGCTGGTGTGCCGGTCCTGCGCCGGGCAAACCGCGTGCGGAGGCCGCGGCTGGAATCGCGGGCTCCTAGTCCGTTAGGGCGGCGCGGGGGATGGGGAGGGGGATGGGTGCCGCGTGGCCGCATTTGGGCCGGTCCCCAACCCCCTTCACTTCCCGCCCAACTCATTACAGACAAGGCGGGGGGAGGGGGTCATTCTTCACATTCTTTACCCCCTCGCCCCTCCCCCCACTTCTTCAATCAAACTTGAGGAGAGTGGAAGTCCCGCCCTCCGAGCCGGTGCCCATTGGCAGTTGCTTCCTTCCGCCGTAGCGTGACTGGCTGTGGGTGCTGCCAGCTTCTCTATGACGTCGTATCCGCTATCAGGTTTGTGGGCCGGGGAGACCTTGGCCTTGGGGGTTGGGATGAAGGAGGGAAGGTAGGAAGTGCGGGGGAGGGGAGGCGGGGAGGCGGGAGAGCTCTGGGGCTGGCTCCTTTTCCTTAATCCACTTGGCTCAGTGCATCCTCCCATCATGCGAGCAGCTGCTGCGGTTGGAGGGCTGCCGCAGCCGTCCTTGGCGAGGGGGAGGGCAGTGGCGGGAGAGGAGGAGGAAATCATATCCAGGGGGATGGTGCTGGTAGGTTGTTACTTAGTGTCACCGGAAACTGCCCTAGCCTTTTGACTCAAGGCTGCAGTCTCCGAGTTCCTTCCAAAAGGCTAGCTAATGACTCTGGCGTGCTGTAGTGTGAGGAATGTGATAACCTTTATGTCCTTGGCCCGCAAAGCTTTCGGTCTTTCTAACTTTTTACAGTAGGTCTTGGTTCCCTTCCATACTAGAGGTAATGGTGTGTATTTTACTTGTTTTTCAGCTTTTTTTTTTTTTTTAATGAATTTTTGTCAACCTAAGGAGAAGAGGGTTGGCAGTCAGGAAAACCATGTTAGAGACAGTGGTGTTAAATTCTTGAAGTCAAGAGACTGGATGAGTTTTTTTTTTTTTTTTTAAACTTTGTTAATACTGTTCTCTTGGCTCTGAGTTTTTGTGGGGGTTTTTTGGCACTCAGTTTTTAAAGTTAAAATATCTTCTAGCATTCCCCTGCATTTGTAGAAATAAATCTTACGTTGACTTGACAGTCATTCATTGTAAGGAAATTAAATGTCAAACTGTATATAATTTAGCGAATAAAATGTTTATATTTAAATTTTTATGCTGTATGGCAGTTCACTTCAGGGAATGTATGTATGGGTGTGTTTAAGAAAGTAACAACTTGGGTTTTTGAGTGGGTTTTGTGAGGCTGCTTTGATTTACCCAGTTGCTAAAAAGTTTGAAACTTAAAAACTTTCAGAGAGGTAGACAAATGACTTAACATCATCTAAATTCAGTTTCTAAATAGCGTTTTAAAAAGTGGTTACTTTGGTACAGATGTTGTAGTTGATGTAGCAGAAAAAAATTAACCCATTGGGGATGTGACGTTGCAGTGACAGGCAGAAGGCTTTCTTTTTCCCCGAAATATTAAAACAGGCAGTGGATCTCCCCACCCCCACTAATTTGAAGCTCTGTTGAATTTGAGACTCAAATCTTCCAAGTCTGAAAAATGGAGGGAAACAAATACCTGCATATAAGAAGAGTAAGTTTGTAAACAGTTGAGTTCAGCTTTATGTAGTGAAGAAACCAATATTATTCAAATAGGTTTCATACTACTTTTTAAGGACATTTAATTTGTTACTGTTAATTTTTTAGCTTAGGGCACAGCATCGTAGATACTGTACCTTTTATTTGCATAGTTAATAGATTTACTAATAGTGGGAATAGCTTGGTATTTAACAAAACCAAAGCAAACCTGGTGCTGTCGAGTTGATTCTGACTAATAGCTGCCCTGTAGGACAAAGTAGAACTGCCCCATGAGGGTTTCCATGGAGCGCCTGGTGGATTCGAACTGCCAAACTTTTGATTAGCAAGCTGTAGCTTTTAACTACTACAGGGTTTCCAGCCCCGCTCAATATCAAGAGCTCTAAATCAGTGTTGTGAACTGCAGGTCCTAATTATTGGGTCAGCGGATGGTGATCAGGAGCCCTGGTAATGAAGTGGTTAGAGTGCTCAGCTGCTAACTGAAAGGTGGGCGATTCGAACCCACCAGCCAGTCCACTGGAGAAAGATGTGGCAGCTTGCTTTTGTAAAGATTCACAGCTTTGGAAACCCTAGGGGCAGTTCTACCCTCTCCTATAGGGTTGCCACGAATTGCAGTCAACTCAGCCGTGGTGGTTTTGGGGTGGGCATCAGAATTAAAAAAGAAAAAGTATTCTCCATGAAACTTTTGAGCTGGTTATATGAGTGTATCCAAAAAAACTCAAGCCCGTATAGTCATAAAATACCTTTTCTGAGGGACAGTGTAAAAGAAGTTTGAAAAACAGTCCTTATGAAGGGTTTTTTCCTCATTTATAGTGTTGCTCTTCCGAGTATTAAAAGCAGCCCTGTTTACTTATATTTGGTGGAATGTGTTTCTCTCACTTTAATTTTCAGGATTTGGAAAATAAATTTGCCATTAATGACTAGCGTGTGTGTTAATCGTTTAATATTTTAAGTAGTTTGAGACGCTTTTATTAGGATAGTAAAGGATCTTTCCATCCCAGAATATTAATTGTGGGTGATTTTTCCCTGTCTGCATGAGAATAGGAGAATCCGGATCCCCAGTAATGAGTTGTCAGCCACATTGCCTCATGTCACCGGAGGACTGGAGTAAAGGAAGCCTGGTCACTGCGTGTTCTTTGCCTAGGTGAAGTTCTAAACACCGCACAGTCATTTTCGAGTGGACTACGTTAAGTTGCTAGATAGACTGAGCCATTACTTTTTTATTTGGACTGAGTCTTTGAAATTCAGAGTGTATTTTACACTTGTAGCACATCTCACATTTCAGGTGTTCATTGGTGACATGTAATGAATACCATAATGGATGCTGTAGTTCTGGGGTATTGTCTAGCAGCTTTTCAAAACTTTGGTTTCTGTAGTTGAGTATTTACTGTTTCAAATTAATCTGTCAGAAATGTTCCCTGTCTCTCCACAGCCTCATTTCAAATGTGAGGAAATTATATCTGGAGATGTTGTAGGCATTTTCTAGATCTAAGATTTAAGTATTCTGAGCCCCATTGCAGTGGATATCTTAACTATATCATTGTTGAGTATTATTTTTGGTTCTTTAGGGATATTTAGATGATATGTTTTAAAATGGCAGATACTAATGTGGAGATGACTCAGGAGCATTTTATTAGATAGTTATCCTTTTCTGCTTTGAGTCAGTATTCAAGTTTTACTATTTTTCTGTTCACCTGTGGCTCTCTCACCTCCCAATTTTTATTTGGTCAATTACATGATTGCTTAGTGCCACGAGGTGGTCTTTTCTTGCTGAATTTAGCGTTGTACTGTATAGCCTATGAATTTTCTACTAAGAATGTAGTTAATTATAGTAAACTGGCTGGAATCTAGGTTAAATAACTAGAACTTATCTTTTCTTGGCTTGGTGGATGCGGAGACTGTGCAGTGATTTTTTTTTTTTTAGCCCTAGGGAACATAGCAGTACAATGGGAATAGGAAGGCAGAAGATTTTAAAAGACTGAGAAATGGTATGTATAATGAGTGTTAAGCAGAACAAATCACCCAACTGGAATACCTTGTGCCTTACCTTTAATATTTGTGTGCATTATAGGGTTTGCAGCAGAATTTACTATTAGATATTCAGAGGTAGCTGAGAATGGCTTTGACATTGCAGGAAGGTTGGCTCAGAATTAGCACTTTGCATTGGAAATTCTACAAAGGAATACTTGGTGCTGGCCACTTACCATGGAAGCAGCAGTCAGGAAATCAAACAACATATTGTATTGGGCAGATCTGCTGCAAAAGATCTATTTAAAGTGTTAAAAAGCAAGGATGACACTTTGAGGACTACGGTGCATCCAACCCAAGTCATGGTATTTTGAACTGCCTCATATGCATGCGAAAGGTGGACAGTGAATAAAGAAGACCAAAGAAGAATTGATGCCGTCGAATTATGGTGTTGGTGAAGAATATTGAATATACTGTGGACTGCTAGAGGAATGAACAAATCTGTCTTGGAAGAAGTACAATCAGATTGCTCCTTAGAAGTGAGAATGGTGAGACTTAATCTGACATACTTTATACGCGTTGTCAGAAGGGACCAGTTCCTAGAGAAGGTGAAGTAGAGGGTCAGCAAAAGAGAGGAAGACTGTCAATGAGATGGCTTGACACGGGCTATGACAGTGCGCTCAAGCATGGCACTGATTTTGAAGATGGTGCAGGCCTGGGTAGTGTTTTGTTCTGTTGTACATACGGTCATTATGAGTTGGAATTGACTTGCTGGCTCCTGACAGGAACAGCAATTTCAGAACATTTTCATTACCCTGAAAAGAAACACTGTACCTATTAGCAGTCATTTCTATTCCCTGCCCCCCAGCCCTAGACAACCACTAATGTACTTTTTGTCTCTGTGGATTGTTAGTTCTGGATATATCATGTGATGGAATAAAAACATGATCTTTTGTGTCCGTCTTTCCCTTAATATGTTTTCATGGTTCATTAGCATTACAGCATGTATCAGTACTTCATTCCTTTTTATGGCTGAATAATATTTCATTGTGTGGATATACCATATTTTGTTTACCTCTTCACCAGTCGATGGGTATTTGGGTTTTCACTTTTTGGCAATTAGGAGGTATGCTGGTAAGAACATCAGTGTACAAGTTTTTATGTGAGCACCTGTTTTCATTTCTTGAGGTATATACCTGGAGGTGAATTTCTGGGTCATATGGTTACTGTTTAACTTTTTGAGTAACTGCTAAACAGTTTTCCAAAGCAGCTGCACCATTTTAGATTCCCAGCAACAGTGGATGAGGATTCCAGTTTCTATACATTTTGGCCAACACTTGGTTGGTTATCTGTTTGATTATTATAACCATTCTACTGGGTGTGAAGTGATATCCCATTGTGTTTTTGATTTGCGTTTCCCTAATGATGAATGATGTTGAGCATCTTTTCATATGTTTATGAGCCATATATTTGGAGAATTATTAAAATCTTTTGCCGTTCTATATATTAGACTATTTGTTCTAGGTTATTTTTATACATAATGTGAGATAGGGGTTCACGTTCATTCTTGTCATGTGGCTATCCAGTTGTCCCAGTACTATTTATTGAAAAAACTATTCTTTCTCCATTGAGTTATCTGGGCACCATTGTTGAAAATCAGTTGATGATAGGTATATGGGTTTATTTCTGGACTCCCTCAATTGTGTTCCATTTATTTGTGTCACAGAGTTTTTGATTATGTATTTTGGTTACTAAGTCACTGCGACATAAGTTTCTTGGACGTTAAATTTAGAGTTTACCATAAAAAATAAGTAACCTAACAGTCCAAAAAGTTCCATCGCCGTTGAGTTGATTTCGATTCATGTAGACTGTGCGTGTTACAGAGTAGAGCTGCTCCATTGGGGTTTCTAGGCTAGAATCTTAATGGGAGCAGATCACCAGGTCTTATTTCTGAGCTGCCACTGGGTGGGTTCAAACCAGTAACCCTTAGGTTATTCGAGTACAGGCTGTTTACTCCAGTATGAAGTTTGTAAATTTAAAACTAATGTTTAATACAGTTTAGATAATTTGACTTTAATATTTTAATCATAAAACTTAACTGATTGTATTGCTTTGTTCAGAATATTGTACCAAGAAGTTAAATATCTTGGTCTATCTCCTTGATCCCCACGTTGTTGTTGTTGTTAGATGCTGTCGAGTCGGTTCCAGTGCATGGTGACCCCGTGCACAACAGAACGAAATACCACCCCGGCAGAACGAGATACCACATTGCGGCCTTGCGCATTTTCACAATCATTGTCATGCTTGAGCCCATCGTTACAGCCATTTTGTCCATCTCGTTGAGGGTTGTCCTCTTTTTTGCTGACCTGCTTTACCAAGCATGATGTTTCTTCTCCAGGGACTGGTCCCTCCTGATGATATGTCCAAATAAGATCCTATTAGTACCTTTCTAACTAAAGGAGGTATCCTGGCCCTGACTCAGATCCAGTAATGTTTGGTGTTCTGTGAATAAGACCACTTAGTGTTTGCTGGAATGGGATAAATGAGTAGGTTCCTTTAAGGATTAGTTTTTCTTTGTCTATATTTCTTTTTTTATATAATTTTATTTTTTATTAACTTTTATTGAGCTTCAAGTGAACGTTTACAAATCAAGTCAGACTGTCACGTATAAGTTTATATACATCTTACTCCGTACTCCCACTTGCTATCCCCCTAATGAGTCAGCCCTTCCAGTTTCTCCTTTCGTGACAATTTTGCCAGCTTCCAACTCTCTCTATCCTCCCATCCCCACTCCAGACAGGAGATGCCAACACAGTCTCAAGTGTCCACCTGATATAATTAGCTCATTGTTCATCAGCATCTCTCTCCTACCCACTGTCCAGTCCCTTTCATGTCTGATGAGTTGTCTTCGGGGATGGTTCCTGTCCTGTGCCAACAGAAGGTTTGGGGACCATGACCGCCGGGATTCCTCTAGTCTCAGTCAGACCATTAAGTCTGGTCTTTTTATGAGAATTTGGGGTCTGCATCCCACTGATCTCCTGCTCCCTGAGGGGTTCTCTGTTGTGCTCCCTGTGAGGGCAGTCATTGGTTGTGGCCGGGCACCAACTAGTTCTTCTGGTCTCAGGATGATGTAAGTCTCTGGTTCATGTGGCCCTTTCTGTCTCTTGGGCTCTTAGTTGTTGTGTGACCTTGGTGTTCTTCATTTTCCTTTGCCCCAGGTGGGTTGAGACCAATTGATGCATCTTAGATGGCTGCTTGTTAGCATTTAAGACCCCAGACGCCACATTTCAAAGTGAGATGCAGAATGTTTTCATAATAGAATTATTTTGCCAATTGACTTAGAAGTCCCCTTAAACCATGGTCCCCAAACCCCCGCCCTTGCTCCGCTGACCTTTGAAGCATTCATTTTATCCCGGAAACTTCTTTGCTTTTGGTCCAGTCCAATTGAGCTGACCTTCCATGTATTGAGTGTCGTCCTTCCCTTCACCTAAAGCAGTTCTTATCTACTAACTAATCAGTAAAAAACCCTCTCCCTCCCTCCTTCCCTCCCTCCCCCCCTCTTCGTAACCACAAAAGTATGTGTTCTTCTCAGTTTATACTATTTCTCTTTGTCTGTATTTCTTGATAGCAGTTCTTGTTTGGCACAAAGGGTTAAGCACTCCACTACTAGCCAAAAGGCTGGTGGTTCAAACTCATCCAAAGATGCCTCAGAAGACAGGCCTGGTGGGCAGCTTCTGAAAGGTCACAGCCTTGAAAACGCCTGTGGAGCAGTTCTACTCTGTGCATGAGTCAGAATGAATTCCATAGCAACTAAAAACAACCGGATTTCTTGTTAATGAAAAGCTCGCATCCCTTTGTGCATTATTAGTGCATTTAACGTGGATTCTGCATGATGTGCAGAATTTTTAGGTTCTGACATTACTAGTTTGCATTAGAAGCTTTTGTGTTTCTTGGTAATGAATTTATTTAATGTTTGGTTTCCTAAAGAATAAGTGATTTCATGAATCTTTATTTGTAATTGCTATGGTAGGTGGGCTATTTCTGAATCGTATAAATATATGCTTTTAGTTGTAGATTCAGATAACCAAGCATTTAAAATAATATTAACCAAATAGAGAAAAAAGACAGTGCAACATCATATAAAATGTACGCACAATTTAAAGTACTGATTTTTTGGGAGGTTTGTATAAAAATGTTGTCGTTAAACTTTACGTTGAGTGAGATTAAGTGAATGAAAGTGGCCTGATACTTTTTTTCCTTTAATCACACAGGGAAACAAGGATTACCAAGGAGAAAGCCTTCCTGTGCTGCTCAGCTGGTGGTCCCTTTGCAACATTCATCCTTGAAGTTCTCTTCACTGCGGGATGAGGTAGTAGGTTGTATAGTTTTAGGGTCACACCCACCACTGGGAGATAACTATACAATCTACTGTCTTTCCTAACGTGATAGAAAAGTCTGCATCCGGGCTGCCTCATTGAAAGTTGATAATGATTTGTACAATATTTAAGATTAACTTGTATTAAATAGTTGTTGTACAACATTTCTTTATAGTGTGCAAGTCAGTTGTTTATTTTTCTAGAGATAAAGCAAAAATCTTTAGCAAGTAGACTGGATGGGGGGGTAAGGAAATTTTTTGCTTGTCTCATTTCTTCATGTCAGAATAAGTGTATATTTTATTTTGATTGATGTTGATAATTTTATGTTGAATTTTCTTTCACAAGAGATTGTTCTCCATTCCAGAAGAAAAGATTGCTCTATCAGAGTGAGGTAGTAGATTGTATAGTTGTGGGGTAGTGATTTTACCCTGTTATGGAGATAACTATACAATCTATTGCCTTCCCTGAGGAGTAGACTGGCTGCATTGTTTTGTTTTTATACAGATAATATTAAAACTCAAAAGAATTTAGATCTTCTTTTGTATTTACAGTTTACGTGTATGTTGGTCGGTAATTTTCCTGTTTGAAATATAGTATACCTACAGTAGACATGATGATCCTGAATTTCTGATTTCCAAGTATGGTATATTTCAGAATTTGAAATTTAGCAAAATAGCTCAAAGGGTGGAATAAGGAAGTACCCTTCAGGAAATCTTAATAGGACCAGCCTCTTTGGAATCATAAACAGGTTCAGTGCCCTACATTCTGGTACACATGTCCAGGGTGAGGTACTATGGGCGGTAATGGTCACTCTAAACCTGAAGGGCATTATCTGAGCCTAAATGGAGTCAGGCTGATTATGAGGCATTCATTCCCCAGTTTGGGTTTTTGGGGTGACCTTGTGGAATCCTGTGACCACTGCTTCATTTGGTGTGTGTTGATTTGGACATGTTTCACTCTCCAACCTGGAATGGAAGAGTTGGGCTCTGGGTTCTACCCTTGCTCTTTGGTAAGTTACTAAGACCTCAGCTTTGTCCACTAAACCTGTAGTGGTCCTTCTTTCACAAAGGGGAATCACCTAAATTCGTCAGATGGGAGAACCCTTAGTTTGTTACTTAAAAAAAAGTGAAAGGATAATGCTGGAAGGTGCTGCTTGAGTTTTATTATCCATAAAGGCCTGTGTTTCGGCTTTCTTTTAGTGGCCAAACCATATGCTACCTTGGGCCTTATAATCAAGCAAGGAGTAAAACTCCCTGTGTTAAGTGCTTGCTGTTTAAACTATTTGTTTGGGGAGAAGAGGAAAAAGAAGCTAAGTGTGAAGATGAGGGACAGGTCCCGAATATTTTCGTTTACCCTGGATCTTAATTTCAGAGATAATCTAGAGTTCAGTATCCCTGGGAGTAGGAACTTCGCGTGAGAGAAAACATTAAATTCTCCCTTGGCTGGGCCGAACCTGAGGGATTTATCTTAGGCCAGATTTATGGTTTTTATTTCATACTGCATGGAGAGTTGGTCTTTCTTATAAAGTGGACATATAAACATTGGAAAACCTTTTACATTCGTTCGTTTTTAAAATAATATTGTTCTGGGTAGAGGTTTACATAGTAGTTTAGGTTCCCATTCAGCAGTTTCTACACAGATTTTTCAGTGACATTGGTTACATGCTCCACAATACATGAACATTCTCATTATTCTGGTTGTTCTGTTTGCATTAGTATAGTTTTTTTTGCCCCTTTACAGTCTCATCTTTGTTTTAAAGTAATTGTTGACTGATTGGTTTCATAGGTGATTTTTTTTTAAAGGAGCACAGTATTTATGGGTAATATTAATTTTTGAGCCAATCTGTTATTTAACCACAGGGTAACATTAAGGGTTAGTTTCAGTTCAGGGTTTGAAGAGTGTATGAGGGAGGTAGACTTGGGGAGTCGTCATTAAGTCTCAACCAGTCCAGTAAGTCTTTTTTTTTTTTTTTTTAAGGAATTTGAGGTTCATTTCCACATTTTACTCCCATTCTGTCATGGTCCATCTCTTGTGGCTTTTATCAAAACATTTAGGTAGTGGTACCCGTCACCATCTAGTTCTATTCTCAGGGTAGATGAGACCATGTGTGATTCATTTAGACTATTTGTCCTGTAGGTGGTTTCTTCTTTGAGTCTTTGATTTCCTTCTTTTTCTTTTGCTCAGATGAGTATAGCCAGTAGTACTATCTCAGATGGCTGCTCTCAAGTTTTTAAAACCCCAGATACTACTCACCAAACTAGGATGTACAGCGTAACTTTATGAACTATATTATGCCAGCTGACTAAGTTGTCCCATGATATCATCTTCCCAGTCCTTCAGACCCAGAAATCCAGTCCCGTGAGGTGTTTGGTCATGGCCAAGACATACCCATAACCATGTCCCCTAGATGCTTTGTTATATATATGAATATATGTGTATACAGTTACGTAGGTGCATAAATACATCCATATGTATATATGTATACACATAACATGGGGCCCTGGTGGTGCAGTGGTTAAGAGCCTGGCTGCTAACGAAAAGGTCAGCAGTGCGAATCCACCAGCTGCTCTCTGGAAACCCTATGAGGCAGTTCTCTGTCCTGTGGGGTTGCTATGAGTGGGAATCAACTGGACGGCCATGGGTGGGTTTAGTTTATACCCATATATGCCTACATACGTACATACATACCTGTGTATACTTTTTGGCTTATTTTATTGTTTGAAAATTATATATTCCATAGCAATTACCAACAGATACTTTTCCTTGTATACATTTTACTGACATCATTTACCTTCTTAAGCTGTGACACTTAACCCTCCTTTAGTTTTACCTTTCTGATCACCAAAAATAACAAGTGTCTACTACATTTGAAGAAGTACACAGCATCAGGATTGGAGGAATACTCATTAACAGCCTGTGATATGCAGATGACACAGGCTTGCTAGCTGAAAGGGAAGAGGATTTGAAACAGTTACTGATGAAGATTAAAGCCTACAGCTGTCACTGTGGATTGTTGTTGTTAGGTGCTGTCGAGTCGGTTCCAACTCATAGCAACCCTATCCACAACAGAACCAAACACTGCCTGGTCCTGCGTCATCCTTACAATCGTCATTATGCTTGAGCTCATTGTTGCAGCCACTGTCAGTCCACCTCGTTGAGAGCCTTCCTCTTTTCCACTGACCCTGAACTTTGCCAAGCGTGATGTCCTTCTCCAGGGACTGATCCCTCCTGACAACATACCCAAAGTACGTAAGACACAGTCTTGCCGTTCTTGCTTCTAAGGAGCATTCTGGTTGTACTTATTCCAAGACAGATTAGTTCATTCTTTTGGCGATCCATGGTATATTCAGTATTCTTCGCCAGCACGACAGTTCAAAGGTGTCAGTTCTTCGGTCTTTCTGTATTCATTGTCCAATTTTCATATGCATATGATGCAATTGAAAATACCATGGCTTGGGTCAGGCGCACCTTAGTCTTCAAGGTTGACATCTTTGCTCTTCAACCCTTTAAACAGGTCCTTTGCAGCAGATTTACCCAGTGTGCAACACGTCTTTTGATCTCTTGGCTGCTGCTTGCTGCTTGCATGGCTGTTGATTGTGGATCCAAGTAAAATGAAATCCTTGACAGCTTCAGTCTTTTCTCCGTTTATCATAATGTTGCTCATTGGTCCAGTTGTGAGGATTTTTGTTTCCTTTATTTTGAGGTGCAATCCATACTGAAGGCTGCGGTCTTTGATCTTCATCAGTAAGTGCTTCAAGTCCTTTCCACTTTTAGCAAACAATGTTGTGTCATCTGCGTAGCGCAGGTTGTTAATGAGTCTTCCTCCAATCCTGATGCCCAGTTCTTCTTCATATAGTCCAGCTTCTCGGATTATTTGCTCAGCATACAGATTGAATAGGTATTGAAAGACTGTAACCCTGACGCCCTTTCCTGACTTTAAACCAATCCGTATCCCTTATATTCTGTCTAAACAACTGCTTCTTGATCTATGTAAAGGTTCCTCATGAGCACAATTAAGTGTTCTGGAATTCCCAATTTTCACAATGTTATCCATAATATGATCCACAAAGTTGAATGCCTTTGCATAGTCAGTAAAGCACAGGTAATCATCCTTTTGGAATTCTCTGCTTTCAGCCAGGATCCATCTGACATCAGCAGTGATATCCCTGGTTCCATGTCCTCTTCTAAAACTGGCCTGAATTCCTGGCAGTTCCCTGTTGATATACTGCTGCAGCCGTTTTTGAATGATCTTCAGCAAAATTTTGCTCACGTGTGATATTAATGATATTGTTCTAAAATTTTCACGTTCGATTGGGTCACCTTTCTTGGGAATAGGCGTAAATATGGATTTCTTTCAGTGAGTTGGCCAGCAAGCTGCCTTCCATATATCTTGGCATAGACGAGTGAGCACCTCCAGCGCTGCATATGTTTGTTGAAACACCTCAATGGATATTCCATCAATTCCAGGAGCCTTGTTTTTTGCCAGTGCCTTCAGAGCAACTTGGACTTCTTCCTTCAGTACCATTGGTTCCTGATCATATGCTACATCTTGAAATGGTTGAACATTGACTAATTCTTTTTGCTATAATGACTGTGTTTCTTCCATCTTCTTTTGATGCTTCCTGCATTGTTTAATATTTTCCCCATAGAATCTCTCACTATTGCAACTCGACGCTTGAATTTTTTCTTCAGTTCTTTCAACTTGAGAAACGCTGAGCATGTTCTTCCCTTTTGGTTTTCTGTCTCCAGCTCTTAGCACATGTCATTATAATACTTTACCTTTTCTTCTCGAGCCACCCTTTGAAATCTTGTGTTCAGGTCTTTTACTTCATCAATTCTTCCTTTTGCTTTAGCTGCTCGACGCTCCAGAGCAAGTTTCAGAGTCTCCTCTGACATCCATCTTGGTCTTTTGTTTCTTTCCTGTCTTTTCAGTGACCTCTTGCTTTCTTCGTGGATGATGTCCTGGATGTCATTCCACACCTCGTTTGGTCTTCGGTCACTAGTGTTCAATGCGTCAAAATCCGTTCTTCAGATGGTCTCTAAATTCAGGTGGGATATACTCAAAGTTATATTTTGGCTCTTGTGGGCTTGCTCTCATTTTCTCCAGTTTCAGCTTGAACTTGCATATGAGCAATTGATGGCCTGTTCCACAGTCGGCTGCTGGCCTTGTTCTGACTGATGATATTGAGCTTTTCCATTGTCTCCTTCCACAGATGCAGTTAGTTTGATTTCTGTGTGTTCAATCTGATGAGGTCCATGTGTATAAGAACCCAAAAACCAAACCCACTGCAGTCAAGTCGATTTCAGCTCATAGCGACCATGTGTGTAGTCGCTGTTCATGTTGGTGAAAGGAGGTATTTGCAGTGAAGAAGTTGTTGGTCTTGAAAAATGCTATCATTCGATCTCTGGCATTGTTTCTGTCACCAAGGCCGTGTTTTCCAACTACTGATCCTTCTTCGTTTCCAACTTTTGCATTCCAGTCACCAGTAATTATCAACGCACCTTAATTGCATGTGCGATCAATTTCAGACTGCAGCAGCTCATAAAAATGTTCTATTCATCTTTGGCCCTAGTGGTTGGTGTGTAAATTTGAATAATAGTTGTATTAACTGGTTTTCTTTGTAGGCATATGGATATTATCCTATCACTGACAGTGTTGTACTTCAGGATAGATCTTGAAATGTTCTTTTTGATGATGAATGCAACACCATTCCTCTTCAAGTAGCCATTCCTAGCATAGTAGACTATATGTCTGATTCAGAACGGCCAATACTAGTCCATTTAGCCCACTAATGCCTAGGATATCGACATTTATGTGTTCCATTTCATCTTTGATGATTTCCAATTTTCCTAGAGTCATACTTCGTACATTTCAGGTTCCAGTTATTAATGGATGTTTGCAGCTGTTTCTTCTCATTTTGAGTCGTGCCACATCAGCAAATGAAGGTCCCGAAAGCTTTACTCCGTGCACGTAATTAAGGTCGACCCTACATTGCGGAGGCAGCTCTTCCCCAGTCATCTTTTGAGTGCCTTCCAACCTGGGGGGCTCACCTTCCAGCACTATATCAGACAGTGTTCCACTGCTGTTCATAAGGTTTTCACTGGGTAATGCTTTTCAGAAGTAGATTGCTGGGTCCTTCTTCCTATTCTGTCTTAGTCTGGAAGCTCAGCTGAAACCTGTCCTCCATGGGTGACCCTGCTGGTATCTGAATACCGGTGGCATAGCTTCCAGCATCACAGCAACACGCAAGCCCCCACAGTACGACAAACTGACAGACATGTGGGGGTCAGTATGGATTACACCTCAACACAAACCAAAAATCCTCACAACTGGACCAATAAGCAACATTATAAATTAAGAAAGAATTGAAGTCAAGGATTTCATTTTACTTGGATTCACAATCAGTGCCTGTGGAAGCAGCAGTCAGGAACTCAAATTATTGGGCAAATCTGCTACAAGAGACCATTTTCACGTGTTAAAAAGCAAAGATGTCACTGCACTTGACCCAATTCATGGTGTTTTTAATCACCTTATACACATGTGAAAGCTGGACAATGAATAAGGAAGACCGAAGAATTGTTAATGCCTTTGAATTATGGTGTTGGCGAAAAATAATGAGCATACCATGAACTGCCAGAGTGAAATAATCTATCTTGGAGGAAGTACAGCCAGAAAGCTTCTTGAAAGTGAGGATGGTGAGACTTCGTCTCACGTATTTTGGACACATCAGGAGGGATCAGTCCCTGGAGAAGAATATTGTGCTTGGTGAAGTTAGAGGGTCATCGAAAAAGAGAAGGACCGTCAAGTAGATGAATTGAGGACAGTGGCTGCAACAATTGGGTCAAACATGGTGATTTTGAGGATGGTGCAGAACCAGGCGGTGTTTCATCCTGGTGCACATAGAGTTTCTGTGAGTAGCTACAGAGTCGAGGGCTTCCAATAAGAAGTCTCTAGAGGGTGAATCCCCTCTACGACCTCATCCTTGGTAACCGCTAATGAACATCAGCTTCTGTTTATGTACCTGTTTTGTCATATCATAATGAGAACATACATATTTTTAATTTATTGATTTATTTCATTTAACATATTCTCCAGGTTCATTCATGTTCCAAAATGTTTTGGGAACTCATTTTTCTTTATTGCTGAGTAGTAGTCGATTGTATGTAGGTAGCACATTTTACTTTTCCATTCACCCATTGATGGGCACTTAGAGTGTTTCTTTTTGCTGTTGTAAATAGCGTTGCAATGAACATAAACAGTGCCATCGATTCGATTCTGACTCGTAGTGACCCCATAGGGTTTCCAGGGCTGTAAATTTCTATGGCAGCAGACTGCCACATCTTTCGCCAGCAGAGCCGCTGGTGGTTTCTAATTGCTGATGTTTCGGTTAGTGTCAAAACCCCAGTGCTGTCGAGTCGAATATAGGTGTGTGTATCTGTTCTTGCCACTGTTACTAAATTTTTAGGGTATATAATACGGAGGAGTGGAGTTGCTGGGTCACGTGGTAGCTCTACCAGTAGTTCCTTGAAGAACTGCTGGACTGTTTTCTCCAATACCATTTTGTATTTCCACTAGCAGCAAGGGGCTCTAGGTTCCTCACATCCTCTCTGGCACTTACTATATATCCTGTGGGGTTTTTTTTTTTTTTAAATCTTGGCCATCTGTTGTAGTGGGAGTGAAACGGTATCTCATTGTGGTCTTGATTTGTATTTCTTTGATGTCTAATGATGTTGAGCATCTTTTCATATGTCTGTTGGCCCTTTGAATATCGTCTTTGATGAAGTGTCAGTTTATGTTCTTTGTCCAGTTTTTGATTGGGTTATTAGTCTTTTTGTCGTTAAGTTGTAGATAACCAAACCAAACTCGTTGCCACTGAGTTGATTCTGACTCATAGTGACCCTGTAAGGTTGTTATGTATTTCAGGTGTTAGACCTTTATCACTTATAATGTTTCCAAAGATTTTTTCCCAGTCTGTAGGTTACTCTTAAGATTTTTTGATAGTTATAAATATAACTTTTATGAAGTTCCAGTTGCCTGTTTTGTTTTCAGTTGTTCGTGCATTCGTTGTTGTGTTTGATATAATCTAGCATTGAAAAAGTTAGGTTCTAAAGCTTTGCTCCTGTGTTTTCTTCCAAGAACTTTATGGTTTTAGATTTAATATATATGTCCGTGATGCATTTTGAATTAGTTTTTGTGTATGGTGTTGAGGTATGGATTTTACTTCATTTTTCTGCATGTGGAAATGCAGTTTTGCCAGTGCCATTTGTTGAAGAAATTGTTTCTTCCCCATTGAATGGATTTGGCTCCCTTGTCAAGAATCAATTGATCATGTTGTTGTCTCGTATACTGTCGAGTGAGTCAATTCCGACTCAGAGCGACCCTGTAGGACTGCCCCACAGGGTTTCCAAGGAGCAGCTGGTGAATTTGAAGTGCAGATATTTCGGTTAGCAACCCGAGCTCTTAACTACTTCGCCACCAGGGCTCCATAGGTGTTTGCATTTATTTCTGGATTTTCAATTCTATTCCATTGGTCTGTATGTCTGTCATTAAACCAGTACTAGGCTGTTTTCATTACTGTGGCTTTGTAATACGTTTGAAGTCAGGCAGTGTGAGGCCTCCTACTTTGTTCTTTAAAATTGCTTTTGCTGTTTGGGCCTCTTGTCTTTGCATATAAAATGGAGGATTAGTTTTTCGACTTCTGTAAAGAATGCTGTTGAGATTTTGATTGGGATTGTGTCGTATCTGTAAATCTCATTGCGTAGTACCAACATCTTGACTATATTAAGTCTTAGAATATAGAACGTCTCTCCATCTATTTAGGTCTTTATACTCTTTTGGAGCCCTGTTGGTGCAGTGGTTAAGCATTTGGCTGCTAACCAAAAGGCCGACATTTCAGATCCACTAGCCGCTCTTTGGAAACCCTAAGGGGCAGTTCTGCCCTGTCCTATAGAGTCGCTGTGAGTCAAAATCGACTCAACTGGCAATGGGAATTAGTCTCTTATAGCATCATTTTATAATTGTCATTGCATAAATCTTTCACTTCCTGGGGCAAATTTATTCCTGTATATTTTATTTTCTTAGATGCCATTATACATGGAGTTGTTTTTTAAATTTTCTTTTCAGATTTCTCATTGCTGGTGCATAGAAACCCAGCTGATTTTTGTGGTTGACCTTGTGTCCTGCAACTTTGCTAAATTTCTCTGTTAGTTCTAGAAGCTTTTCAATAGATTTTTTGGAATTTTCAACTTATAGGATTGTCTTGGTTATGTAGTGCTGCTATAACAGAAACACCACAAGTGAGTGGATGGCTTTAACAAAGAGAAGTTTATTCTCTCACGGTCCAGTAGGCTAAAAGTCCAAATTCAGGGTGCTGGCTCCAGGGGAAGGCTTTCTGTCTCTGTCTGCTCTGAAGGAAGGTCCTTGTCATCAGTCTTCCCTCGGTCTGGGAGTATATCTCAGCGCAGGAACATGGGGTCCAAAGGACACACTCTGCTCCCAGCACTGCTTTCTTGGTGGTTTGAGATCCCCAACTCTCTGCTTGCTTCGCTTTTATCTCTTGTAAGATAAAAGGTGGTACAGACCACACCCCAGGGAAACTCCCTTTACATTGGATCAGGGATGTGACCTTTCTAAGAGTGTTACAGTCCCACCCTAATCCTCTTTAACATAAGATTACAATCACAAAATGGAGGACAGCCACACAGTGCTGGGAATCATGGCCCAGCCAGATTGATACACACTTTTTTTGGAGGACATAATTCAATTCATGACAAGGATCATGTCATCTGTGAATAGGGATAGTTTTACCTTTTTCTTTTCAACTTTTATTTGTTTTTCTTGCCTTATTGTTCTGGCTAAAAATTTGAGTATAATATTGCATAGGAGTGGGGGGCATCCTTGTCTTATTCCCATTTTCAAGGGTAAAGTTCTCAAATCTTTCTCTGTTGAGTATAATGTTGGCTGTTGTTTTTTTTATAAATATGTTCTTACTCATTCTCCTTTTATTCCCATCTTTTTTAAATTGTGCCTTAGGTGAAAGTTTACAGCTGAAGTTAATTCCTCATTCCAAAATTTATACACATACTGTTTTGTGACATTGGTTGCAATATCCACAATGTGACAGCATGCTCCCCCTTTCCACCCCAGGTTCCCTGTGCCTATTTGTCCAGTTCCTGTCCCTTCGTGCCTTCTGATCATGGTTTTGGACTTAGAGCTGCCCATTTGGTCTCATATATTTGATTGAACTAAGAGGCATGTTCCTCATGTGTTTTTGTTTTTTTTTTTTATAGTCCTGTCTAATCTTCGTCTGAATAGTGGGTTTTGGGAATGGTTTCATCTTTGGGTTAACTTTATTCCTTTATTGTTAAGGGTTTTTATTAAGAATGAGTGCTGGACACAACTAAACACTTTAAAGGACAGAATAGCTGGGGCTGGGGCCTGGGGACCATGGTTTCAGGGGACATCTAGGTCAGTTGGCATAACAAAGTTTATTAAGAAAATGTTCGGCATCCCACTTGGTGAGTGGTCTTTGGGGTCTTAAAAGCTTGCAAGTGGCCATCTAAGATGCGTCAATTGGTCCCAACCCATTTGGAGCAAAGGAGAATGAAGAATACCAAAGACATAAGGAAAATACTAGCCCAAGAGACAAAAGGCCACGTAAACCAGAGATTTCCATCAGCCGAGGACCAGAAGAACTAGATGGTGCCCAGCTACTATCAGTGACTGCCCTGACAGGGCACACAACAGAGTCCCTGACAGAGTGGGACAAAAAAAAGTGTGGAGCAGAACTCAAATTCATGGAAAAAGACCAGACTTATTTTATTTTATTTTTTTTTTATTGGTCTGACTTAGATTGGAGGAACTCCTGAAGCTATTGGCCTCTGGATGCTCTGTTAAGCCAGAACTAAAACCATTCTTAAAGCCACTCTTCAAAGATTAGACTGGACTGTAAAACATAAAATAAAAGGAGGAGTATGCTCCTTTGTTCAAGCAGATACATGAGCCCAAATGGGCAGTTCCTGTCTGGAGGCAGGATGGAAAGGCAGGAGGGGCCGGGAGCTGGTTGGACGGACACGGGTAACCCGGGATGGAAAGGGGGAGTGTGCTGTCACATTGTGGGAATTGCAAAAGTGTCACATAACAATATGTGCATGAATTTTTGCATGAGAAATTAACTTGAACTGTAAACTTTAACCTAAAACACAATTAAAAAAAAAATGGGTGCTGTGTTTTATTGAATGCCTTTTCTTCATCGATTTAGATGATCAAGTGTTTCTTTTCCCTTGTTCTTTTAATGTGATGTATTAGATTTTCTGTTGTTGAACTAACCTTGTATTCCTGGAATAGATTCCACTTGATGATGATATATAATTCTTTTAATATGCTGTTGAGTTCTGTTTGCTAGTATTTGGTTGAAAATTTTAGCATCTATATTCATAAGGAATATTGGTGTTTAATTTTCTTGTGGTGTCTTGTCAGCTTTTGGTACTAGGGTAATGCTGGCTTAATAGAAAAAGAGGGAGTATTCCTTCGTTCTTTATGTTTTGGAAGACTTTGAACAGGATCGGTGGCAGTTTTTCTCTAGATGTTCCATAGAATTCCCCATTGAAGCCCCCTGGTCCTGGACCTTTTTTTTGTTGGGAAGCTTTTTATCACTGATTCAGTCTCTTCGCTTGCTATGTGTCTGTTGTTTTCTACTTCATTTTGAGTCCGTTCAGTAGGTGATGTGTACATTCATTGCCCTTTTTGTGTGCCAAAGAAAATAAGTGAGAAATTGTCTTTGACTTAAGCTTTGTTAAATTGACAAGTTGCCGAACTCACTGTATGGTGAGTATAGGGATGGAGTTCTGTGGTTTTCTAACACAGGTACATTCTGCCTGGATATCGTTATCATTTTATAGCTCTCAAAGATCATAGGAAAAAATAAAACAATGTACAAAATGATATCTCAGGTTCATCATTCATTTCTGACAATACTAATTGCAAGAAAGTTAGAAGTTTCGATAGAGAAATAGCATGTAACTTTTCTGCAGATGTTACAGTGGAAGTGTATAAATGTGATCTATTATTCAAATTGTAGGATGAAACCTCTCCCAACTTACAGTCCAGAAAAACACCAATCTCTGTGAGGTTTACTGTTTCCCATGTAGCAGATTTACAGGTCCAGAACTAAATTTGCCAGCACCTGTTCTTTGGGGATGGTGATGTAATCGCATTTCTGGGGAAAGTTTTTTTTTTTTTAAGTGTACTTTAGATGAAGATATACAGAACTAGCTTCTCGCTAAACAGTTAATACACTGTTTTATGACATTAGTTAACAACCCCACGACATGACAACACTCTCCCTTCCTGACTTTGGGTTGCCTATTACCAGCTTTTCTGTCCTGTCCTGGCTTCTAGTCCTTGCCACTGGGCTTTTGTGCCCTTTTAGTCTCCTTTTGTTTTATAGGCCTGCCTAATATTTGGCTAAAGGGTGAACCTCAGGAGTGACTTCATTACTGAGCTAAAGAGGTGTCTGGGGGCTATACTCTTGGGGTTTCTCCAGTCTCTGTCAGGTCACTAAGTTTGGTCTTTTTTTGTGTCTGTGTGTGTGTGAGTTAGAATTTTGTTCTGCGTTTTTCTCCAGCTCTGTCCTGGAGAAAATCATCTATTGTGATTCCTGTTAGAACAGTTAGAGGTAGGTGGTAGCTGTTCACCGTCTAGCTATACAGGACTCAGTATGGAGGATGCTGTAGCAGTTGCGGTCCATTAGTCCCTTAGACTAATCTTTCCCTTGTACCTTTAGTTTTCTTCATTCTTCCCTGCTCCCGAAGGGGTGATATCAGTGAAATATGTTAGATGGCCCCTCACAGGCTTTTAAGAACCCAGCTGCTACTCACCAAACTAGAATGCAGAACATTTTCTTTGTAAAACTATGTTATGCCAGTTGAGCTTAGACATTCCTCAAGACCGTGGTCCCCACAGCCCTCAGCCCAGCAATTTGGTCCCTCACGGAGTTTGGATGTGTCTATGGAGCGACCATTAACCTTGCTTTGTACGAGTTGTGCTGGCTTCCCCAGACTTGGGTAGTGTCTTACCCTTCACCAAAGTTACCACTTACCTGTTGTCTTACCCCTCTCCTCCCTCATAACCATCAAAGATTGAAGAAACACTCTTAAAATACCTCCATAATGAGTTTGGTCATCTCTAAAAGTTTATTTTAAAGTATTTAAAAAATAGGTCAGAATTTGCTTGTTAACTATAATTTAGGAGCCAAGAACTCTTAAGGCCTTTGAGGCTCAGTGGGGGCTGGTTGTAACTAGAAAACAGGTATCTAAAGGGGATAGTAAGTTAATTTGCTCCAGTTGAGTAGTGGCAAGCATATATATACATAGTGTCACCTACTTACCAAGATAAGCTGGAAATGTTATGAAATCCAGTATTTAAATTTTCATAGTATATTAAATGTTTTTAAAAATCTGTTTCTAATAAAATGGTGGTGGACTGGCTATTAGGCTTCTTGTTCGCACCCTTTGATGTAATTGAATTACTTTCTGGTTCCTTTGTAACTTGATCGAGGTTTGTTTTAGAACGTTTGTGGTTTTTGCCAACATCGTGGCCAATGATACCTTTATAAAAGTATCTGTGGAAGAATTCTAATTGGTTTGAATTTGAAATAAAATGGCAAAGAATATGGCCTAATGTAACAGGTTAACTTGCAGTGCATCTGCCGAATGGAAGACCAACAAGAAACAAAGTGGGTTCCTAGGAAGAGGTAGTAGGTTGCATAGTTTTAGGGCAGGGATTTTGCCCACAAGGAGGTAACTATACGACCTGCTGCCTTTCTTAGGGCCTTATTATTCTGCGGTAATCTGTTTGCTACTTTGGTTTGGTTTAAGCAGAGTTCTTGCTGCAGGGTAAATTAAAACAAATTTTTCTGTAAGTGAAAACATTGCAGGAATACCAAAGGAAGCAGTGTTGGGATTAGTGATTTATAAACGGCAGCATGGTGCCAACATTAGCTGCTAAAAGTCAACTAATGAGAATTTGAGACTTCTGAAGTATATACCTGGTTGCTTGTGTTTCTCGCTTTGGGGTCACTGGAAGGTAGAAGCATTTTTTTCCCTCAGGCCTCTTGTCGTTTCCCCTCTGTAGCCTCTACCCTAAACCTGGAAGAAAATGTATAATGAAACTTTTGAGATATTTTGCAGTTTCCTACACCTTATTTGTAAATACTTAATTTGCTAAGTTTTGGGATTTTTTTTTTTTTTTGGGTCTTCTGAACTTAAAATTTGGGGCACTTCTTAAGTGAATCGTGAATTGCGTGATGTGGGAATTGATTATTGCGTTGAGCTCAACGTTATGGTGTGTAATTGAGTCTGTTTAATGTGTGCAAGGCGTGGAAGGTCAACAAAAATGAAAATGGTTGTCAAGTTAGAGTTGCCATATTTTGTTAAACTTGTATGTCTTTTCAATAAAAAGATTACATTTACTTTATACTTTAGAACTTGTGCTTTTTAAATCATTCTTAACCCTCACCTCCATCCTTGTAGAAATAGGTTTGTTTCATTTAGACCTGTTTTAAGATCTGTTAAAGTAATTTTTTTCATTATCAGAAATATACTGATTATTAATTTAGTCACAGATTACATTATTACTTACTTGCTATGTATTAATGAAGCTAATAACTCAAGCCATATCCAAATCTTCCATTCTTCTAAACACTTGTGTGTTGTATGTACAGTTAACTTGCTCATAACACCTTCCTTTCTCTACTTGAGTAATTCTTGTTTTAGGCTACTTACTCAAGCAGACGCTGCCTTGCAAAAGCTTTTCTGATTATCCCGCCTCGCTTCCCCAGCTGGTTCAAGCATTAGCTGTACTAGTAATGGTGCTAAGTCTAGAATATATATGCATTAGCTTTAATTTTTTTCAAGCTATCTTGAGCAGTACTATAAAAGATTTCAGTTGATAATGGCAAATCAGTGCAATTTTATGTACATTGGTTTAAATGAAGTGCAAAGAAATGGAAGTGATACTGGCTACAGCTGTAGAATTAGGGATGGTTTTTAAATCAGTATTTCAGATTTTCAGTTCTTGTGTTTATAAAAGTACTGTTAGTAATTTGTATCTCTTAACTGTCTTCCTGATTAAAATATAGAGTCATACCAGCCAGCCCTCATTTTTCTTCTGCTCTCTTGAACTGATTTTCCAGGTGGGTCCACCACATTTTGTGTTCCCTACTTAGCCTTTTAGATGATGCTTCGCTCTTGGGGTGTGGGGGTGGGGAGAGAGGGGAGTTGAAGGATGTTCTAGGGAATTAATGTCAACACCTTCGGTAATGTTTCTTGGTTGGTTGAATGGCTCATCTAAAGGAAGTATCTGTTGTATTCTGACTTTCGATTTAAAGGATGTTTTTCCTTAAGTAAGAGAGCGTGGTGGTAGAATAGTTCAGTTGAGGTCCTAGTAATAGCAGAAAAACAATGACAAAATTAAAATTTCAGAGAAATATGGGGGTAGCCTAGTGCTAATATGGAAACATCGTGACTAGTGTCCTTGATACTTCTAGCTTTTCTGCCATCCTTAGCTCATGGTTTCCATTCCCAAGGTCACCTGTTGTCATAACTGCCGTAACTGGCCATCACATGCTTTTCCAGGCACAGGTAAGAAAGGGGAAGGGTGAAAGGCACATTTCAACAGTAAAGCCCCTTTAAAGAATGTTCTCAAAAGTATCACTAAACCATACCCGTTACTATTGATTCCAACTCACGGTGACCACACGTGTTACAGAGAACTGCTCCATAGGATTTTCTTGGCTATATAGGAGTAGCTCACCAGGCCTTTTAGTTCGTGGCCCCACTGGGTGCGTTCGAATCACTAACCTTTAGATTAGTTGAGTGCAATCGATTTGCGCCACCCAGGGACCTAGTGATTCCTTTAAGTCTTGTCAAACAAGACTAGGCTGCAAGGGAGGCTGGGAAGTGTATTCTTAGCAGGCTGCATAAGTCAGGGTTCCGTTACAAGAGGAGAAAGGGAAATCGTAGAGGCAAATATGTCTGTTTTAGAGGGTGTTAGGATTAAACTGACAAAAAAGATGACAGGCTCTGTTTTACCCTCCCCATGGGGCTTAATGAGAAATTCTTAATGGGGACTGGAGACAATCAGGTTAGGGCTGCGTGGGACTGTCTGCTAAGTTTGTGCAGAGATGCAGAGAAAGTTGGTTAGGTGAGGGAGGTCTTAACATTACTTGGACTCTAAAATATGAATTACCACTGTACCACTGGCACAGGGCCTGCTACAGAACTGGAAATGATGGTTTTTGTCCCTTTGAGGCTCTTCCACTAATAGAACTTGGCTAAGAGGCTTAGCTCATTGCCCCATCGAAGGAAGGACACATTAAGAACTCAGAAAGACTAAGGGACAAATTCTTGGCTTTGAAGTCCACTGTCACTGAATTCTAAAATTGACTCTTGAAAATTAATGGCAGAAGCAGCTACTTGAGAGAAAATGGTTTTTTGGAATTTTGCATCAACATATCAAGAGCTAAACCTGGAGGACTAGGGACAATGAGTTGCATTATATACAACCGACTAGAGTAAAATGTATAAGAGACAATTTTCCTGTCCAAGAAGAAATGAGTTTTACCAGCATACAGTAGGGAATGAGACTGGAGTTAGATTTTGGTGAGTGCTGAAGAAGAGGATCCTGTGCAGTTTTCTCGGGTGGGCACAGTGAAACTACCTAGATGGTTTGGGGGCAGGGAATGGGGGTGGCTTTTTCAGGGCACATCCTGGGGAGACCACAAAGCTTTTAAGGATGTTCATACAAAACCCTGGAGGTGTAGTGGCTAAGCGTTCGGCTGCCAGCTCAGAGGTTGGCAGTTGCAATCCACCAGGTTCTCCTTGGAAACCCTGTGGGGCAGTTGTGCTTTGTCCTGTAGATTTGCTATGAGTTGGAATCGACTTGATGGCAATGGGTTTAGTTTGGTTTTATATATACAATCATGGTCCCACAGCAGCGAGGGGATTGAGGGGTGGTTTGGCAAAAGCAGGCGTGGCAGACACTGGCTTGCCTCCTGCTAAGCGAAACTCTGTTTAAGGTTCTTGATCTCCATTTAAGTTACTTGATCTCAGGGAAGGTGCCCTACCTCTTGGTCTAGGTAGGAATGTGACCAGTTCTGACCAATGAGATGTAAGGAGAGGTGGGTGGGTCTGATCAGAGGAAGGTTCTGGCGGAGAAACTTCTGCCTTGTGATGCACCGACTTCTTATCCTTGAACATGTGTAATGATCAGAACTTCTGCAGCCATCTGTGACCATTAAGGGTAGACAGGGTCACTTATGAGTCAGAATCGACAGCAAGTTTTTTGGGTTTTAGGCCAGTAGATGCTGACGTACAGTTCAGACATCAGCGACAGCACCTGCAGACCTCCAGACTTTGTGTTAGGTGAGAAAAATAAATACCCTACCTTGCAGAGGAAAACAAACCTCACAGGATCCCACATATATCAGGGAAAGTCCCTAAGTGAGGGAGAAGTGAAGGTGCTGACAGGTCATCAGCGAGGAAGAGGCCTTTTGGCTGGCGTAAGGATGATAAAGAGTGGGTCTCTGACATCTGGAGGCCACGGCAGGGCTCTGAACATACATAGCTGGGAAAGATTGACGCCAAACACCAGATTTCAGAAACCTGGATCTTAAATATGCGGGTAGCAAGTACTGAGCTTGGACAATGTGTTTAACAGGTACTCAATGCTAAGATGATTTAAGCTCTGGAAATTAGATTACCCTCGGAAAAAGTTAAGGAAGAACCCTGAGTTTGATACACTGCTCTCCTAAAACTGCTTTAAATCAAAATAGTTATCTTAATTGATGAGATTTAAGTTTCTGACATTAGCAGAAATGAGGGCTCAAGATTGTTGTTTTGTTGTTAGGTGCTGTTGAGTTGGTTCCTACTCAGGGACCCCATGTACAACAGAATGAAGCACTGCCAGATCCTGTGCCATCCTCACAATTATTGCTGTGTGTGAGCCTTTTTTTTTTAGTGAGCCCATTTTGGCAACCACTGTGTCAATCCATCTCATTGAGGGTCTTCCTTTTTTACACTGACCCTCTACTTTACCAAGCACGATGTCCTTCCCCAGGGACTGGTCTCTCCTGATAACATGTGTCCAAAGTACAGGTGATGAAGCCTCACCATCCTTGGTTAAAGGAGTATTCTGGCTGTACTTCTTCCAAGACATATTTCATTCTTCTGGCAGTCTCTGGTATGTATATTCAATATCCTTAGCCAACACTATAATTCAGAGGCATCAATTCTTCCTTATTCATTGTCCAGCTCCCTGGAGTCTTGTTTTTTGCCAGTGTATTCAGTGCAGTTTTGACTTCTTCCATCAGTACCATCAGTTCTTGATCATATGCTACCTCCTGGAATGGTTGAACTCGTAGACCAATTCTTTTTGGTACAGTGACTCTGCATTCTTTCCATCTTCTTTTAATGCTTCCTGTGTTGTTCAGTGTTTTGCCCATAGAATCCTTTAAATATTGCAACTCGAGGCTTGAATTTTTTCTTCACTTCTTACATTTTGAGAAATGCCAAGCGTGTTCTTCCATTTTGGTTTTCTAATTCCAGGTCTTGGTACATTTCATTATAATACTTCACTTTGTCTTCACCAGCCACCCTTTGAAATCTGCTGTTCAGCTCTTTTACCATTTCGTCCTTTCACTTCAGCTACTCTCTGTTTAAGAGCAAGTTTCAGAGTCTCTTCTGACATCCATTTTGGTCTTTTCTTTCATTCCTGTCTTTTTAATGACGTTTTGCTTTCTTCGGAGCCCTGGTGATGGAGTGGTTAAGAGCTTCGCTGCTAATCAGAAGGTCAGCAGTTCATCACCAGCTGCTCCTTGAAAACCCTATGGGGCAGTTCCACTCTGTCCTATAGGGTTGCTAATGGGTTGGGTTTTTTTTTGGTTTGCTTTGTTCATGTATGATATCCTTGACGTCGTTCCACAACTAATTTAGTCTCAGTCATTAGCGTTCGGTCTGTCAAAACTATTCTTTTAGGTGGTTTCTAAATTCAGGTGGGATATGCTCAAGGTCATACTTTTGCTCTTGTGGGCTTGTTTTATTTTTCTTCAGCTCCAGCTTAAACTTGCTTATGAGCAAATTGATGGTCTGTTTCACAGTTGGCCCCTGGCCTTGTTCTGACCAATGATGTTGAGCTTCTTCATCTTTTTCCATGATATAGTTGATTTGATTCCTGTGTATTTCATCTGGCGAGGTCCATGTATATAGTTGCTGCTTATGTTGTTGAAAAGGTATTTGCAATGAATAAGTCATTGGTCTTAAAAAATTGTATCATGCAATCTCTGGCATTGTTTTCTATCACCAAGGTCATATTTTCCAACTACAAATCCTTCTTTGTTTTGTTTCCAACTTTCTCGTTCCAGTCACCAGTAATTATCAATGCATCTTGATTGTATGTTTGATCAATTTCAGAGTGCAGAAGTTGGTAAAAATCTTATTACTTCATTTTTACCATTAGTGTTTGGTGCATAAATTTGAATAATAGTTGTATTAACTCGTCTTTTTTGTAGGTATATGGATATTATCCTATCACTGGCAGCATTGTACTTCAGGATAGATCTTGAAATGTTCCTTTTAACAATGAATCTGACATTCCTCTTCAACTTGTCATTCTGGGCATAGTAGACCATACGATTGTCTGATTTAAAATGGCCAACACCAGTCCGTTTTAGCTATCTTCAAGTGTTCCATTTAATTTTTGTCAACTTCCAATTTTCTGAGATTCATACTTTTTACATTCCACGTTCCAACTATTAATGTATGTTTGGAGCTGTTTCTTCTCATTTTAGCCTGTCTTAGTCTGGAATCTCAGTTGAAACCTGTTCACCATGGGTGACCCTGCTGGTTTTTGTGATACTTACAGCATATCTTCCAGCATCACATCAACATGCAAGCCACCACAGTATGACAAACCGGCAGACAACTGGTAGGGCTCAAGATATTCTGAAACAAACACACATACCAAAAAAAATTTAACTTTTGTTGAGTAGTCATTGCAAAGTTTGAACCTCTACAGTTAGGCTAATAAAGAGCTTGCTATTTATACCAAGAGCCTCTTTGGTGATTTGCAGTGAAGTACTGATAAAGAAACATTGTAAAAAGCAAACTTGTACAGCTTACCTGTTTCTCACTTACTAGACTGTAGGTTTCTTGAATACAAGGGTCTTATTTTATACACCTAGGTAATGTATATTATCAAGAGTACTTGGTAAGAGTTTGTTTCACATGGCGGACTCTCAATAAATGCAATACATGTACACATTTACTTCTTAAAATATACCCAGATCCCTTTGCTGTCTTGCTTCGAGTTGGACTAGGTTCACTCCTCGTGGAAGCAAACGCCTCTAAATTTCAGGTTGCATCATTTGGCCCATTGGCAGCTGCTTAGGAAGCTAAATGCCATACCCTGAAGTATGGTGTTTCAACCAAGTATAAAAGTGGAGGAGTCACCCAGCAGGGGTAGGCACTGACCAAAAAGAAAAAGGAGGTGTTTGAGAAAATCTGAAAAGAGACACACAATTTGAGTTCGAATACATTAGCCTCATAACTTCCAAGATTGTAAATAAGGTTTTTTAAGTAACCTTATTTTAATGGCTTGGGTACGCCAATATAGAGGGATAGAGGATGGCGAATGGAAGAGCTGAGGATGCCTGAATAGTGGGAAAAAATATTCCAGTATTTGGAAAACTATTGAAAAATACCGTTATCTGGTTAATACATAGTCCTCTTTGATTGAAGGAATGGTGACCTAGTCCCTAAGAGAATCATATAATATGTAGTCTTTTGAATATGGCTTCTTAATATTTAGCTTGTTTTTAAAGGCTCATTCATGTACTATTCCTTTTTATAGTGGAACAGCATTCCACTGTATGGATATACCATACTTTGTTTATGCATTCACTGGTTGATGGATATTTGGATTTTTTCTGGTTTTTGGCTCATCTAAGAAATGCTGTTCTAAACACTTGTGTACAAGTCTTTCTGTGAACATCTGTTTTCATTTCTCTAGAGAAAATACAAAGGAGTGAAGTTGCTGGGACATATGGTATGTTATGTTTAACCTTTTAAGAAGCTGCCAGATTTCCAAACTGGTTAAATAAAGATTCTAGTTTCTTTACATACTCACCAACTCTTGTTGTTTTCTTTGTTCTTGATTATAGCCATTTTGTCAGATGTGTAGTGATATCATTGTAGTTTTAATTTGCATTTTCATAATGATTAATGATGTTAATCTTTGTATGGGCTCATTAGCCGTTCTTGTATCTTCTTTGGTGAAATGTTTATTCAAATCTTTGCCCATTTCAATATTTGCTTGTTTATCTTTTAACTGAGTTGTGAATATTCTTTGTGTATTCTAGATACAAGTCCTTTATCAGATACCTGCTTTGCAAGTATCTTTCCCAGTCTGTGACTTTTCTATTAATTTTCCTAATGGTGTTTTTGAAGGGCAAAAGTTATTAATTTTGATCAAATCCAATTTATCATTTTTTTAAAATGGATCATGCCTTTGGTGTTATATATAAGAGCTCTTTGGCTAACTCACGGTCATGAAGATTTTCTCCTGTGTTGTCTTCCAGAAGTTACGTAGTTTTAGCTCTTACATTTAGGTCTATGGTCTATTTTATGTAAATTTTTGTGTATGGTATGAGGTAAAGGCCTAAATTTATCTTTTTGCTTATGGCTCTCAAATTGTTTCAGTACTTTATTTTTCAACTCTTAATTCTCTTCAGTTAATCTGACTGTAGCTTCATGAAATTTTGAAATCAAGTAGTATAAGTCCTCCAACTTTGTTCATTTTCAAAATTGTTTTTGCTATTCTGGCTTACCTGCATTTCCATATACATTTTACATTCAACTTGTTAATTTCTAAAAAAAAAATCTGAGATTTTGATAGGGATTTCAAATTACCATCGTAACAATTTGGAGTCTTTGTAACCATGAATATGGAATGGTTTCTCCCCTTATGTGGACTTTATTCATCTAAGCAATATGTTGTAGTTTTCAGCATACAAATCTCACACTTCTTTTGTTAAATTTATTACTGTTGTGATGGTTAAGGTTGTGTGTCAACTTGGGTGGATCGTGATTCTCAGTGGTTTGACAGTTGTGATGTAGTTTGGTAGCTATGAAATGATGTAATCATCTTCATAATGAGATCTGATATAATGTAATCACCTCCATGATGAGATCTGCTGTGAGCAGCCAATCGGTTGAATGAGAATTCCCTCGGGGGTGTGGCCTGCATCCAATATATGTGGACTTTCTGGCAAAGCTCACACTGGCTTTTGCTTGTGCTGCATCCTGCACCTGACCTTCAGTTCTTGGGATTTGCGATAGCAGCTTACCTGCCGATCTTGGGATTCATCAGCCTCTGCAGCCTGTTAGCGAGCAGCCTGCTGTCTTACCTGCTGTTTTTGGAGTTCATCAGCCTCTGCGGCCTGTGGGCAAGAGGCCGGCTCTCTGACCTGCCGATCATCGTTCACCAGCCCCTGCAGCTATGTGAGTGAGGAGAAGCATCCAACCTGACCCATGGACTTGGGACATTCCAGCCTGTACATCGCGTTAGCAATTTCCTTGATATAAATTCTCTCTGGTTTTGCTTCACTGGTTTTGTTTCTTCCGAGAGCCCAGCCTAGGACATTTGGTACTGAGAGTGGTTCTAGAGAAACAAAATTGTAAGGATGAGTTCTCTAAATTGGTTCTCAAGCCTAGTTAGTCTTAGAGATGTTGATGACTCTGTTTTCAGTACTAAAGAGGGCACTGCTAATCCATGGCATGAGGTGGCAATAAAAATACGCAGAATGTCACCACCAATAGATCAGGTATTGTTGAGAGGTGAGACTCTGGGTGATTGCATGTTTGATACCTTTTTACAATTTTTTCAGAATGAGAAGTATAAGGAAACTGGTTGGTCCTGCTTCTGCTAGACAAAGTGGTGAAAGAAGGAGATGAGCTCAGGGCTTCAGAGTCTCAGCTCAAGCACCACAAAAACGACCTCCAGGTTGCTACTTGTGCTTTGAAACAAAGCCTTATTTCTTGTAGTAGCAGAGCTGATATTGTCAAAAAACAAAACTCAGAGTCTTACAGTAAAAGTGGCTGAATTACAAGGCCAGTTGAATTCCCAACCTCAAGTGGTGACTGAAGTTAAAGTGAGGGCATTGATTGGGAGGAAATGGGATCCTGGAACTTGGAATGGGGACATATGGGCAGGTAATCAGGAAGCTGGCAACAGGGAGCCCCTATATCCTGGTGAATCACTCCTGCCCACAGAACCATCCCTCTCCCATCTGAAGAGATCATCTTCCCCAGTAAAACCATTAGCTCCTCGCCATCTGATGAGATTAACCCAGCTGTATCTGAAGAGCCTTTGAGTCATCTCCATGGGAGGTATCTGAGTCATTGCCTGGGGCATTGCCTGAGGCAGATGCCTTACAAGTCATTGGTGAATGTTCTCAGAACACATCCCCACTGCTTGTTTTTGCTTCTAGACCTATAATCAGACTTAGTCCCAGTGAGCACCAAAAGGTAAAGTACAAAGCATGACTCAGAAGGAGGTATGCTACACTCCAAAAGAACTACTTGATTTTTCTAATATGTACAAAGAGAAAACTGGGGAATATACGTGGGAATGGCTATTAAGGGTGCGGGATAATCGTGCAAGGAACATTAAGTTGGATCAGTCTTAGTTTATTGATACGGACCCACTAAGCTTTTGTTAGTGTTTTTTTTAAAGTTAGGGAAGGATCTAATAGTTTATTTGGTGGTTTCGCTGAAGAATGGATTACATGGTGGCCCACACTAAGTCAAGTTGAAGTGCCACACCTGCCTTGGTATACTGTAGAAGAAGGAATCCAAAGGTTTAGGGAAATTGGCGTTCTAGAGTGGATTTATTAGGTTAGACTCATAGGTCCAGACATGGAGTTCCCAGAGGATACACCTTTTACCACAATGGTGAGGAACAACTTTGTGAAGGAAGCCCCAGTTCCTTTGAGGACTGCTGTGATTGCTGTTTTAAGTGAGCCAGATTTGAAAGTGGGAACTGCCATAACTGAATTAAGACACCTAACTACAACGGGGCTTTTCAGATCCTGTAGTGGTAGGGGCCAAGTGGTGGCACTCAATCGACAAAGTTAAGGTAGGCGTGGTTAGTGTAATGGACATTGGAGTCAAAGCAGTAATCAGAATAGTTGTCTACTATGGACTTACGGCTATAGCTACTTAGTCATGGTGTCTCTAGGAGAGGAATGGGAACTCTACTAAATATTTACTTGGTCTTTACTGGCAGAGTAATTCTAGGTCAGGTAAATGACAGTCTAACTCGAATCATCAGAATGGATGGTCAGTGGCCCCTCAAATCAATTTGCATATTGAGTGAGTTTAGAGACCCAGAACCCCTTGAATGAAGGGGAGGCCGGGTCCTCTTGAGGATGGACCCCACTAAACTGCCGAGAACTTATACTTTTAATCTTTCTCCCAGCCTTCCTCAAAGGGATTTGTGGCCTTTTATGAGTGACCACTAGGGAAAAGGAAATAATTAGACTTTTTGGGGATTACTGTATACTGGCTCTGAACTGACACTAACTTCAGGAGACCCAAACCATCACTGTGCCCAACCAGTCAGTGTTGGGGCATATGGTGGTCAGGTTATTAATGGAGTATTAGCTCAGGTTCAGCTCTTAGTGGGTCCAGTGGATCCCTGAACCCATCCTGTAGTGATTTCCCAAGTTCAGGAATGCATAACTGGAATATATGTACTAACTGGCAGAACCCCCATATTGGATTCCTGACTGGTGGAGTAAGGTCTAATATGGTAGGAAAATCCAAGTGGAAGCCATTAGAACTGCCCCTAGTAATACTGCATTCCTGGAGAGAATGTAGAGATTACTGCCACCATCAAGGATGCAGGAGTGGTGATTCTTACTACAGCCTCATTCAGCTTGCCTATTTGGCCTGTGCAGAAAAACAGATGGGTCTTGGAGAATGACGGTCAATTATCTAAAACCAGGTGGTGACTCCAATTGTAGCTGCTGTTCCAGATGTAGCTTCCTTGCTTGAACAAATTAATACATCTCCTGGTACTTGATGTGCAACTCTTGATCTGGCTAATGCCTTTTTCTCCATACCCGTTTTAAAGAACCACCAGAAGCAGTTTGCCTTCAGCTGGCAAGGGCAGCAATACACTTTCACTGTCCTACCTCACAGGTATATCAAGTCTCTTGTCCTATGTCACAATTTAGTCCATTGGGGCCTTTATCGCCTTTCCACAAGAGGTCACACTGGTCTATTACATTGATGACATTATGCTGATTGGACCTAGTAAGAAAGAAGTATCAATGACTCTGGATTTATTGGCAAAATAAACTTATTGGCACGCTAGAGGGTGGGAAATTAATCCAGCAAAAACTCAGGTGCCTTCCACCTCAGTGAAATTTCCAGGGATCCTGTGGTGTGGGGCATGTTGAGATATTTTTTCTAAAGTGAAGGATAATTTATTGCATCTGGCTCCTCCCACAACTAAAAGAGAGTTTCAATGCCTGGTGGGCCTCTTCGGATTTTGAAGGCAATATATCCCTTATTTGGGTGTGCTACTCTGGCTTATCAAGTGACTTGAAAAGTTGCTCGTTTTGAGTGGGGGCCAAGACCAAGAGAAGGCTCTGCAACAGGTTGAGGCTGCTGTGTAAGTTCCTCTGCCACTTGGGCCGTATGATCTGGCTGATCCAATGGTGCTTGAAGTGTTAGTGGCAGATAGAGATGCTGTCTGGAGTCTTTGGCCCGCCCCTGGCAGGCCCCTGTTGGTGAATCACAGGATTTTGGAGGAAAGCTCTGTCATCCTCAGCAGATAAATACTCTCTTTGACGAATAGCTTTTGGCTTGTTACTAGGCCTTAATAGAGACTGAACGCTTAACCCTGGGCCACCAAGTCACCATGCAGCTTGAGCTGCCCATTGTTAAGTGGAAGTGGTATATATGAGATTGGGCCTCAGCAGAACCTGAAGGCACAAGTTGCACGACGAAGTGGCCCAAGTGCCACTCCTGTCACATTATCTGCCCTCTCTCAGGTGTCCACCTATGGCCTCATGGGAAATTCCTTATTATCAGTTGACTGAGGAAGGGAAAACTTGTGCCTGGCTCACAGATGATTCTGCACGATAATACAGGCATCACTTAAAAGTGGTCATTGGCATCACTACAGCCTCTTACTGGGACCCCCCTGAAGGACAGATGTGAAGGGAAATCCTCCCAATGGGCAGAGCTTTGAGCAGTGCACTTGGTTGTTCACTTTGGGAGAGTAATGACCAGATGTGCAGTTGTATACTGCTTCATGGGCTGTGACCAATGATTTTGCTGGATGGTCAGGGATTTGGAACAAACATTGGAAAACTGGTGAGTGACAAGGAGGTATGAAGAGGTATTTGGATAGACCTGGTGAATATGTTTGTTTCTCATGTGAATGGTCACCAAAAGGTGACCATGGCACAGGAGGATTTTAACATTCAAGTAGATGGTATGACATGGTCTGTGGAATCCAGTCAAACTCTTTCCCCAGCCACTTCCGTCATTGCCCAATGGGCTTATGAACAAAGTGACCATGTTGGCAGGGATGGAGGTTATGCACGGGCTCAGCAACACAGATTTCCACTCACCAAGGCCAACTTGGCTACAGCCATTGCTGAATGCCCAATCTGCCAGCTGCTGAGACCAACACTGTGTTCCTGATATGGTACCATTCCTTGAGGTGATCAGCCAGCAACCTGGTGGCAGGTTGATTACATTGGACCGCTTCCATCATGGAAAGGGAAGCATTTTGTTCTTACTAGAATACGTACTTAATCTGGGTACAGATTTGCCTTCCCTGCATGCAGTGCTTCAGCCAAAACTACTATCTGTGGACCTACAGAATGTGTTATCCACCATCATGGTATCACACACAGCATTGCCTTGGATCAAGGGACTCACTTCACAACAAATGAGGTGTGGCAGTGGGCCCATTCTCATCAAATTCACTTTGCTTATTATGTTCCTCATCATCCTGAAGCAGCTCTCTTGGTAGAATGGTGGAATGGCTTTCTAAAGACATAAATAATGGTGCCAGCTAGATGGCAATACCTTGCAGGGTTGGGGCAGTTTTCTCCAGGAGGTTATATATGCTCTAAGCCTGTATTCAGTATGTTGGGCTGTTTCTTCCATAGCCAGGATTCATGGGTCTAGGAATTAAGGGGTGGAAATGGGTGTGGCGTCACTCATTATTACTCCTAGTGATCCACTTGCAAAATTTTTGCTTCCTGTCCCTGTGACCCTATGCTCTGTAAGTCTAGTGGTCTTAGTTACAAAGGGAGAAATTGTCACACCAGGAGACACAACATTGATTCCATTAAACTGGAGGTTAAGAATGTTATTAGGCTACTTTGGGCTCCTCATGCTGCTGGATCAACAGGCAACGAAGGGAGTTACTGTATTGGCTGGTGTGATTGATCCTGAACCAAGAGAAAATTGGATTGATATTACATAATGGAGATAAGGAAGTGTATGTCTGGAATACAGGAGATCGCTTATGACATCTCTTAGTACTACCTTGCACTGTGATTAAAGTCAACGGAAAACTATAGCAACCTAATCTTGACATGACTGTTAATTTTCCAGACTCTTGAGGAATGAAGGTTTGGGTCACCACAACCAGGTGAGGTGCTTGCTATCGGTAAAGGGACTACAGAATAGGTGGTGGAAGAAGGTAGTTCTAAATACCAGCTACAACCATGTGACCAGTTGCAGAAATGAGGACTGTAATTGCTATGAGTATTTCTTCCTTGTATGTGTACATCAAGTACTTTTGTTTTCTTCACTTATATAAGATGTCAACAGGGCTACTGCATTTTTTCATTGCATGCATGTTAGGTGCAAGGATGACTTTACAATTGTCTTTATTTAGAGATTGTGTGGGGTTTAGGGGGATGCATACAGGTGTCAAGTTGACAAAGGGTGGACTGTGATGGTTAAGGTTGTGTGTCAATTTGGCTGGGCAATGATTCTCAGTGGTTTGGCAGTTATGTAGTTCAGCAGCTGTGTAATTATGTAATCACCTTTGTAATGAGATCTGATATAATGTAATCACATCCATGATGAGATCTGCTATGAACAGCCAATCAGTTCAAAGGGAGTTTCTTTGGGTTTGTGGGCTACATCCAATGTATGTGGATTTTCTGGCAAAGATCACTGGCTTTTGCTCACTCTGGGTCCTTCATCTGATCTCTGGTTCTTGGGATTTGAGCTAGCAGCTTACGTGCCGATCCTGGAATTCATCAGTGTCCAAAGCCTGTTAGTTAGCGGCCCGTTGTGTTACCTGCCGAATGTGGGGTTCTTTGGCTTCGTCTGTCTGTGAGCGAGAGGCCTGCCGTCTGACCTGCCAGTCTTGGGTTCACCAGCCCCTGCAGCTACATGCAGCTGGAGAAGCCTCCAACCTGACCTGTGGACTTGGGATTCTGCAGTCTCTACAACCACGTGAGCCATTTCCTTGATATAAATCAATCTCTCTCTATTTTATATATACACACTTCATTGGTTTTGCTTTTCTAGAGGACCCAGCCTAAGACAACTGGTTTATTCTTTTTGATGCTGTAGTAAATCAGTTATTCTCTTAATTTAGTTTTGAGAGTGCTCATTGCTACATACAATTTATTTTTGTGTCTGGTGATCTTCTGAGCTCTTTTATTAGTTTTAATAGTGTGTTGGGGGATTCCTTAGTTTACTACTTACAGGATCTTGTAATTTGTGTATAAAGACAGTTTTACTTTTTTTTTTCCCCTTCTGGGTGCCCATAATTTTCCCTCCTCCTCCCTCTTCTCTGTCTCTTCTGTTTCTTCCTCCTTATTCTCTTCCTTTTAAAAAATTGCCTTATTGCACTAGCTAGATCTTCAATGCAAAAGTAAAAGGTGCACATTATTTGTGTAAAAATATAATTTTATTTATTTTATTGTTGAGAATATACACAGCAAAACATACATCAATTCATATGTTTCTGCATGTACCATTTGGTGACATTGATTAATTTTCGAGTTGTGTAACCATTCTCACCCTCCTTTCTAAGATGTTCCTCACCCATTAACACAAATTGACTGCCCCCATAAGGTATCTATGTGATCTTTCAAGTTGCTGCTGTCAATTTGATCCCATATAGATAGTTCTTAAGAGATCATAATGCTCAAGTTAAACATTTTTTACTAGTTAAGCTTAACTATTGTCTGGTTTTAAAAGGATGTCAGGGAATATTTTTGCTTTAAGGTTTACACATTATCTCAAAAATAGTTTCCAGGGTTCTTCCAACCTTCATACATAGCTCCAGGAAGTCTAGAGTCCATGAGAATTTGAAATACCTGTTCTACATTTTCTTCCTTTTGGTCAAGATTCTTCTATGGAATCTCTGATCAAAATATTCAGTAGTGGTAGCTGGGCACTACCCAGTTCTTCTGGTCTCATGGCAAAAGAGGCAGTTGTTCATGGAGGCAATTAACCACCCTTTCCATAGCCTCCTCCTATTCCTGACTCTCCTTCTTCCTTTGTTCCAGGTGAATACAGACTAATTGTGCCTTGGATGGCCACTTGCATCCTTTTAAGACCTTAGGTACTATGCATCGAAATAGGAGATAGAACAGAGGCACTAAACATGTAACTGGGGTGTCCCATGAAACCATGTCCCTAAACCTCCAAACCAAATCCCATGAAAGTTTTGGTTGTGTATAATCAGCTCACCTCAGCAGCTACTTTTTCTTTTTTTGTTGTTGTTGTTATAAATATACCTTTACAACTTTTGGCAATTCAACATATTACAGGTGTACAACTTATTGACAGCAATTACAATAACCTACTGTGCAGCCTTACCCTAAAGTAATGTGATCCCATCACCATTAATTCCCCATTTTCCCCTCTCTCACAGCCCTGGTAACCACTAATAAACTTTGTTCTCTATACATTTGTCTTTTCCTGTTTTTTTATATAAGTGAGGTCACACAGTATTTGTAATTTGTGATTGACTTACTTCAATCAGCATAGTGTATCCCAGTTCCATCCACATTATATCATGCATCAAGACTTTGTTTCTTCTACTGGCTGAGTAGTATTCCATTGTATGTGTGTACCATGTTTTGTTTGTATTCATTAATTACTGGGCATTCAAGTTGTTTTCAACTTTTGGCTATTGCAAAGAGTGCTGCAATGAACACTGATGTACAAGTCTCCCTTTGAGTGTATGCCTTCATGTCTTTTGGGTATATACCTAGCAGTGAAATTGATGGATCATATGGTAGTCCTATTTTTAGTTTTTTGAGGAACTACCACACTCTTCCATAATGGCTGTACAACTTTGCTTTACCACCAGCAATGGATAAGAATTCCAGTTTCCCCATATTTTCACCAACATTAGTTGTTTTCCAGTTTTTTCGTTTGTTTTTACCCAACCTAGTGAGAGTGAAATGGTGTCTCATTGTGGTTTTGATTTGCATCTCTCTGATAGCTAATGACACTGGGCACCTTTTCATGTGTCTTGTGGCCATTTGAATGTCCTCTTTGGTGAAAAGTCTGTTCAAGTCCTTTTACTACTTTATGATTGTGTTATTTGCCTTTTTGTTAAGTTGTTGAAGTTTTATATATATTTTAATTATTAGATTCTTATTGGTTATATAGTTTCCAAAGATATTCTCCAGGTTGGTAGCTTATCTGTTCACTTTTTTGGTAAAGTCTTTTGATGAACAAAAGTTTTAATTTTTATGAGGTCTCCATTGATCTATTTTGTCTTTCTGTTTGTGCTTTTGTTGTTATATTAGGAAATCCATTGTTAGAAGCTATGCCTGAAAGCATTGCCCCTTTTTCTTCTCAGACTTTTATGCTTTTAGTTTGGACATTGTCTTAGGCTGGGTTCTCTACAGAAGCAAAACCAGTAAAGCGTACAAATATATAGAGAGATTTATATCAAGGAAACAGCTTACGTGATTATAGAGGCTGAAACGTCCCAAGTCCGTGTATCAGGATAGAGGCTTCTCTCAATTCACGTAGCCACAGGGGCTGGTGAACCCAAGATTGGCAGGTCAGGGAGCGGGGCTCCCGCTCTCAGGCTGTGAAGATCAACGAATTCCAAGATCTCCAGATAAGCTGATAGCTCATCTCCCAAGAACCAGAGGTCAGATGAACAGGAGGCAGCACAGGATCCAGAGTGAGCAAAAAAGTCAGAATGTCTGCTTATATTTGGATGCAGGCCACACCCCCAAGGAAACCCCCTTTCAACTGATTGGCTACTTACAGCAGATTCCATCATGGGAGTGATCACGTATAACCTCTGAGAATCATGGCCCAGCCAAGTTGACACACAGTCTTAACCATCACAGACACTTATGTCTTTAATCCATTTTGAATTTGTTTTTGTGTATGATTTGAAGCACCAATCCTGTTTCATTTTTTCTTCATGTGAAAATCCAATTTTCCTAAAGCCATTTATTGAAGAGATTCTTCTTTCACCATTGAATGGGCTTAGCACTCTTGTCAAAAATCAGTTGACCATCAACATGTGGGTTTATTTCTAGACTTAGGCTGGGTTCTCTAGAGGAGCAAAACCAAGTGTATAAATATATAAAAAGAGATTCATATCAAGGAAACAGCTCACACGATTGTAGAGGCTGGAGTGTCCCAAGTCTTTGGATCAGGATAGAGGCTTTTCCCAATTCATGTAGCCACAGGGTTTGGTGAACCCAATATCAGCAAGTTGGAAAGCAGGGCTTTTGCTCACAGGCTGTGAAGATTGGTGAATACCAAGATTGGCAAGCAAGCTGACAGCTCAAGTCCCAAGAACCGGAGGTCAGATGAACAGGAGGCAGCCACAGGATCCAGAGCGAGCAGAAAGTCAGAACATCTGCTTATATTTGGATGCAGCCTACACCCCCAAGGAAACCCCCTTTCAACTGATTGGCTACTCACAGCAGACTCCATCACGGGACTGATCACACTGAGAATCATGGCCTAGCCAAGTTGACACAATCCCAACCATCACAACTTTCAGTTCTATTCCATTGGTCTGTTATGTTTATTGTTACGCCAGTACCAGCCTGTTAACGGTTATTGTGTCTGTATAGTATGTTTAGCATTTAGAGACCTTAATTTAGAGACTATCTCAAGAATAGATTTGACACATTGAACACGGATGACCAAAGACCAGGTGAGTTGTGGGATGACATCAAAGACATATTAAGAATGCAGAAAGGTCATTAAAAAGATAGGAAGGAAAGAAAAAACCAAAATGGATGTCAGAAGAGACTCTGAAACTTGCACTTGAACATAGAGTACTTGAAGCAAATGGAAGAAGTGGTGAAGTGGAAGAGTTGAACAGATTTGAAAGGGCAACCCAAGAAAATAAAGTATTATAATGAAATGTACAAAGACCTGGAGTTAGAAAATCAAAAAGGGAACAATATGCTTGGCATTTCTCAAAGTGAAAGAACTGAAGAAAAAATTCAAGCCTCAATTTACAATATTGAAGGATTCTATGGGAATTTTTTTTATGGGCAAGATATTGAATGATGCAAAGCATCAAAAGAAGATGGGAGGAATACGAAGAGTCACTATACCAAAAATAATTGCTTGATGTTTAACCATTTCAGAAGGTAGCATATGATCAAGAACCACTGGTACTGAAGGAAGAAGTCCAAGCTGCACTCAAGGCACTGGCAAAAAACAAGGCTTGGAATTGACAGAATACCAATTAAAATATTTGAACAAACGGATGCAATGCTGGAAGCGCTAACTTGTCTATGCCAAGAAATTTGGAAGACAGCTACCTGGCCAACCGACTTGAAGACATCCATATTTGTGCCCATTCCCAAAAAAGGTGATACAATTGAATGCGAAAATTACCGAACAGTATCATTAATGTCACACACAAGTAAATATTTAAAAAATTTTTTATTGTGCTTTAAGTGAAAGTTTACAAATCAAGTTAGTCTCTCATACAAAAATTTATATACACCTTGCTACATACTCCCAATTGCTCTCCCCCTAATGAGACAGCCCGCTCCTTCCCTCTACTCTCTCTTTTCATGCCCGTTCTGCCAGCTTCTAACCCCCTCTGCCCTCCTATCTCCCCTCCAAATAGGAGATGCGAACATAGTATCAAGTGTCTACTTGATCCAAGAAGCTCATTCTTCACCAGCATCTCTTTCCAAACCATTGTCTAGTCCTATCCATGTCTGAAGAGTTGGCTTTGGGAATGGTTCAAGTCCTGGGCCAACAGAAGGCCTGGGGGCCATGACCACTGGGGTCCTTCTAGTCTCAGACCATTAAGTCTGGTCTTTTTATGAGAATTTGGGGCCTGCATCCCACTGGTCCCCTGCTCCCTCAGGGGTTCTCTGTTGTGTTCCCTGTCAGGGCAGTCATCGGTTGTAGCCAGGCACCATCTAGTTCTTCTGTTCTCAGACTGAGGTAGTCTCTGGTTTATGTGGCCCTTTCTGTCTCTTGGGCTAGTAATTACCTTGTGCCCTTGGTGTTCTTCATCCTCCTTTGATCCAGGTGGGTTGAGACCAATTGATGCATCTTAGATGGCCGCTTGCTAGCGTTTAAGACCCCAGAGGCTGCTCTCCAAAGTGGGATGCAGAATGTTTTCTTAATAGATTTTATTATGCCAATTGACTTAGATATCCCCTGACACCATGGTCCCCAAACCCCCGCCTCTGCTACACTGCCTTCAAAGCATTCAGTTTATTCAGGAAACTCCTTTTGATGGAGTCCAGTTGTGCTGAGCTCACCTGTATTGTGTGTTGTCTTTCCCGTCACCTAAAGTAGTTCTTATCTACTATCTAATTAGTGAATACCCTTCTCCCACCCTCCCTCCTCTATAACCATCAAAGAATATTTTCTTCTCTGTTTAAACTATTTCTCGAGTTCTTCTAATAGTGGTCTTATACAATATTTGTCCTTTTGCAGCTGACTAATTTCACTCAGCATAATGCCTTCCAGATTCCTCCATGTTATGAAGTGTTTCACAGATTCATCACTGTCCTTTATCGATGCGTAGTATTCCATCGTGTGAATATACCATAATTTATGTATCCATTCATCTGTTGATGGGCACCTTGGTTGCTTCCAACTTTTTGCTATTGTAAACAGTGCTGCAGTGAACATGGGTGTGCATATATCTGTTCGTGTAAAGGCTCTTATTTCTCTAGGATATATTCCAAGGAGTGGGAGTGCTAGATGGTATGATAGTTCTATTTCTAGCTTTTTAAGGAAGCACCAAATCGATTTCCAAAGTAGTTGTACCATTTTACATTCCCACCAGCAGTGTATAAGTGTTCCAGTCTCTCCACGACCTCTCCAACATTTATTATTTTGTGTTTTTTGGATTAATGCCACCCTTGTTGGAGTGAGATGGAATCTCATTGTAGTTTTGATTTGCATTTCGCTAATGGCTAATGATCATGAGCATTTCTTCAGGTATCTGTTAGCTACCTGAATGTCTTCTTTAGTGAAGTGTCTGTTCATATCTTTTGCCCGTTTTTTAATTGGGCTATTTGTCTTTTTGAAGTTGAGCTTTTGCAGTATCATGTAGATTTTAGAGATCAGGCGCTGATCGGAAATGTCATAGCTAAAAACCTTTTCCCAGTCTATAGGTAATCTTTTTACTCTTTTGGTGAAGTCTTTGGATTAGCATAAGTGTTTGATTTTTAGGAGCTCCCAGTTACCTAGTTTTTCTTCAGTATTGTTAGTAATATTTTGTATACTGTTTATGCTATGTATTAGGGCTCGTAGTGTTGTTGCTATTTTTCCTTTCATGAATTTTATTATTTTAGATTTTATATTTAGGTCTTTGATCCATTTTGAGTTTGTTTTTGTGCATGGTGTGAGGTATGGGTCTTGTACAAGTAAATTTTTGCTGAAGATCATTCAAAAGTGGTTGCAGCAGTATATCAACAGGGAACTGCCAGCAATTCAGGCCAGGCTCAGAAGAGGATGTGGAACAAGGGATATCACTGCTGATGTCAGATGGATCTTGGCAGGAAGTAGACAATACCAGGAAGATGTTTACCTCTGTTTTATTGACTATGCAAAAGCATTCAACTGTGCGGATCATAGCAAATTATGGATAACATTGCGAAGAATAGGTATTCCAGAAGAGCTAATTGTGTTCATACAGAACCTGTACATAGGCCAAGAGGCATTCGTTCGAACAGAGCAAGGGGTTATTGCTTAGTTTAAAAGCAGAATGGTGTGCATTAAGATTGTATCCTTTCACCATAATTAGGTAATCTGTATTCTGAGCAAATAAACCGAGAAGCTGGACTATATGAAGAAGAACCTTGCATCAGGATTGGAGGAAGACTCATTAACAACCTGCAAGATGCAGATGACACAACCTTGTCTGTTGAAAGTGAAGAGTTCTTGAACCACTTAGTGATGATGGTCAGTGTGGATTACACCTCAACAAAAACCCCGAATCCTCACAACTGGACCAATAAGTAACATCATAATAAATGGAGAAAATATTGAGCTTGTCAAGGGCTTTATTTTCCTTTATCCACAGTCAACACCCATGGAAGCAGCAGTCCAGAAATCACTGGACTTATTTGTTATGAATTGAATTGTGTCCCTGAAAATGTGTGTCAACATGGGTAGACCATGATTCCCAGTATTGTGTGGTTGTCCATCATTTTGTGATCTTATGTGCTTATCCTATGTGTTGTAAATTCTAATCTCTGCCTGTGGTTAATGAGGCAAGATTAGGTTATGTTAAGCAGGATTAGGGTGGGATAGAACATCCTTGCTCAGGTCACAGCCCTGATCCAAAGGTAGGGAGAGTTACCTTTGGTTGCAGCCTGAATCACCATTGATCTTACGAGAGAGAAGTGAGCAGAAAGGGACTTCATACCATCAAGAAAGAAACACCAGGAGTGGAGCACATTCTTTGGACCTGGGGTCCTGTGCTGAGAAGCTCTTAGACCAGGGATAGATTGATGACCAGGACGTTCCTTCAGACCCGATAGAGTATGCCTTCCCCAGGAACTGGCGCCCTGAATTCAGACTTCTAGCCTCCTAGACTGTTAAAGGGTAAATTTCTGTTTGTTAAAGCCATTCACTTATGGTATTTTTTGTTATAGCAGCACTAGATAACTAACATAGTATTGCATTGGTAAATCTGTAACAGACCTCTTTAAGGATTAAAAAGCAAGGATGTCACTTTCAGGACTAAGGAGTGCCTGACCCAAGCCATAATATTTTCAACTGCCTCAAATGCATGTGAAAGCTGGACAATGAATAAGGAAGACCAAGAAGAATTGAATTGTGGTGTTGGCAAAGAATATTGAATATACCATGGACTGCCAAAGAATGAACAAATCTGTCTTTGAAGGAGTACAGCCAGAATGCTCCTTAAAAGCAAGGATGGTAAGATTTCATCTCACATACTTTGAACATGTTATCAGGTGGAATCAATACCTGGAGAAAGACATCATGCTTGGTAAAGGAGAGGGTCAGCAAAAAAGAGGAAGACCCTCAATGAGATGGATTGGTACAGTGGCTGCAACAATGGTCTCAAGCATAGCAATGAATGCGAGGATGGCACAGGACTGGGCAGTGTTTTGGTCTGTAGTTTATATGGCCGCTATGCGTTGGAGTCGACGCTACAGCAAATAACAACAGCATTGTATGTTTTTAAATCTGGAAGTGTGAGTGCTCCTATCTTACTCTTCTCTTTCAACATTGCTTTAGCTATTTGGGGCCTGTTGCCATTCCATATAAAGCTCAGGATTGGTTTTTCTGTTTTTGCAAAGAAGGCCATTAGAATTTTCAACAGGATTGTGTTGAATCTATGGACCGCTTTGGTAGTATAGATATCTTAACAATATTAAGTCTTGCAAGCCACGAATTTAGAACATTTTCCCCATTTATTCAAGACTTCTTTAATCTCTTTTCAGCAGTGTTTTATACTTTTCACTGTAAAAGTCCTTCTCTTCCCTGGTTAGACTTTTTTGTAGGTATTTTGTTCTCTTAGCTGCTTTCATTAATGGAATTGTTTCCCTAATTTCCTTTTCAGATTCCTCAGTGGTGTTGTATAGAAACTCAACTGATTTTAATTTGTTGACCTTTTACTCTGCAACTTTGCTAAATACCTCAGCTCTAGAAGTTTTATTTGTGGATGCTTTCAGATTTTCTTTGTATAGGATCAGATCATCTGTAAATAGAGATAGTTTTTCTTTTCCAATCTGGATACTTTTTATTTCCTTTTTTTTTTTTTTTTGTCTTATTGCTATGGCTAGGACTCCTAAAAAATATTGAATAGAAATGGTGAAAGGGGACACCTTTGTCTTTTTCCCAAATTCAAGGAGAAAGTTCTCAGTCTCCATTAAGAATAATGTTGGCTGTTAGTTTTTCATATCCAATTCATATTGAGGAGTTTCCTTTCTACTCCAATCTTCTTGAGGGTTTTCATCAGGAAAGTGTATTGGATTTTTATCAAAGGCTTTTTGTGGATCATGTGTTTCTTTACCTTTGTTATATTATTCTATTGATGTGGCATATTATGTTGATTGATTTTCTTTTGTTGAACCATTCCTGCATTCCTGGAATAAACCCCATTTGGTCATGCAGTATGAGTCCTTTTGTTTTTTAAACAATTTTTATTGTGCTTTAAGTGAAAGTTTACAAATCAAGACAATCTCTCACACAAAAACCCATATACACCTTGCTACACACTCCCCCTAGTGAGACAGCCAATTACTCTCCCCCTAGTGAGACAGCCTGCTCTCTCCCTCCACTCTCTCTTTTCGTGTCCATTTCTCCAGCTTCTAACCCCCTCCACCCTCTCATCTCCCCTCCAGGCAGGAGATGCCAACCTAGTCTCAAATGTCCACCTGATCCAAGAAACTCACTCCTCACCAGCATCCCTCTCCAACCCATTGTCCAGTCCAATCCATGTCTGAAGAGTTGACTTTGGGAATGGTTCCTGTCCTGGGCCAACAGAAGGTCTGGGGGCCATGACCACTGGGGTCCTTCCAGTCCTAGACCATTAAGTCTGGTCTTATGAGAATTTGGGGTCTGCATCCCACTGCTCTCCTGCTCCCACAGGGATTCTCTGATGTGTTCCCTGTCAGGGCAGTCATTGGTTGTAGCCGGGTACCATCTAGTCCTTCTGGTCTCAGGATGATGTAGACCCTGGTTCATGTGGCCCTTTCTGTCTCTTGGGCTCGTAATCACCTTGTGTCCTTGGTGTTCTTCATTCTCCTTTGATCCAGGTGGGATGAGAGCAATTGATGCATCTTAGATGGCCGCTTGCTAGCGTTTAAGACCCCAGACGCCACTCTTCAAAGTGGGATGTAGAATGTGTTCTTAATAGATTTTATTATGCTAATTGACTTAGATGTCCCCTGAAACCATGGTCCCCAGACCCCTGCCCCTGCTACACTGGCCTTCGAAGCATTCAGTTTATTCAGGAAACTTCTTTGCTTTTGGTTTAGTCCAATTGTGCTGACCTCCCCTGTATTGTGTGCTGTCTTTTCCTTCACCTAAAGTACTTCTTATCTGCTATCTTATCAGTGAATACGCTCTCCCACCCTCCCTCCCTCCCCCCTCTCGTAACCACAAAAGAATGTTTTCTTCTCAGTTTAAACTGTTTCTCAAGTTCTTATAATAGTGGTCTTATACAATATTTGTCCTTTTGCAACTAATTTCACTCAGCATAATGCCTTCCAGGTTCCTCCAAGTTGTGAAATATTTCAGATTGTTCACTGTTCTTTATCGATGCGTGGTATTCCATTGTGTGACTATACCATAATTTATTTATCCATTCATCCTTTGATGGGCACCATGGTTGCTTCCATCTTTTTCTATTGTAAACAGTTCTGCAATAAACATGGGTATATCTGTTCATGTAAAGGCTCTTATTTCTCTAGGGTATGTTCCAAGGAGTGGGATCGCTGGATAGTACGTTAGTTCTATTTCCAGCTTTTTAAGGAAGTGCCAAATCAATTCCCAAAGTGGTTGTACTATTTGACATTCCCACCAGGAGTATAGAAGTGTCCCAATCTCTCCACAGCCTCTCCAACATTTATTATTTTGTGTTTTTTGGATTAATGCCAGCCTTGTTGGAGTGAGATGAAATCTTATTGTAGTTTTGATCTGCATTTCTCTAATGGCTAATGATCATGAACACATCCTCATATATCTGTTAGCCACCTGAATGTCTTCTTTAGTGAAGTGTCTATTCATATCTTTTGCCCATTTTTTAATTGGGTTATTTGTCTTTTTGCAGTTGAGTTTTTGCAGTATCGTGTAGATTTTAGAGATCAGGCGCTGATCAGAAATGTCATAGCTAAAAACTTTTTCCCAGTCTGTAGGTAGTCTTTTTACTCTTTTGGTGAAGTCTTTGGATGAGCATAAGGGTTTGATTTTTAGGAGCTCCCAGTTATCTAGTTTTTCTTCTACGTTCATTATAATGTTTTCTATAGTATTTATGCCATGTATTAAGTTTCCTAACATTGTCCCTATTTTTTCTTCCATGATCTTTATCGTCTTAGAGTTTATATTTAGGTCTTTGATCCATTTTGAGTCAGTTTTTGTGCATGGAGTGAGGTATGGGTCTTGTTTCATTTTTTTGCAGATGGATGTCCAGTTATGCCAGCATCATTTGTTAAAAAGACTGTCTTTTCCCCATTTTACTGTTTTGGGGCTTTTGTCAAATATCAACTGCTCACATGTGGATGGATTCTCAATTCTGTTCCATTGGTCTATGTATCTGTTGTACCAGTACCAGGCTGTTTTGACTACCGTGGTGGTATAATAGGTTATAAAATCAGGTAAAGTAAGGCCTCCCAGTTTGTTCTTCTTTTTCAGTAATGCCTTATTTATCCGGGGCCTCTTTCCCTTCCATATGAAATTGGTGATTTGTTTCTCCATCTCATTAAAGAATGTCGTTGGGATTTGGATCAGAACTGCATTAAATGTATAGATCGCTTTTCGTAGAATAGACATTTTTGTAATGTTAAGTCTTCCTATCCATGAGCAAGGTATGTTCTTCCACTTATGTAAGTCTCTTTTGGTTTCTTGCAGAAGTGTACTGTAGTTCTCTTTCTATAAGTCTTTTACATCTCTGGTAAGATTTATTTCTAGGTATTTTATCTTCTTGGGGACTACTATAAATGGCATTGATTTGGTGATTTCCTCTTCCATGTTCTTTTTGTTGGTGTAGAAGAATCCAGCTGATTTTTGTATGTTTATCTTGTATCCAGATACTCTGCTGAACTCTTCTATTTGTTTCAGTAGTTTTCTGGAGGATTTCTTAGGGTTTTCTGTGTATAAGATCATGTCATCTGCAAATAAGAGATAAGTTTACTTCTTCCTTGCCAATCTGGATGCCTTTTATTTCTTTATCTAGCCTAATTGCTCTGGCTAGGACTTCGAGCACAATGTTGAATAAGAGTGGTGATAAAGGGCATCCTTGTCTGGTTCCCGATCTCAGTGGGAATGTTTTCAGGCTCTCTCCATTTAGGATGGTGTTGGCTGTTGGCTTCCTATAAATGCCCTTTATTATGTTGAGAAATTTTCCTTCTATTCCTATTTTGCTGAGAGTTTTTATCATGAATGAGTGTTGAACTTTGTCAATTGCCTTTTCTGCATCAATTGATAAAATCACGTGATTCTTTTGTTTTATTTATGTGGTGGATTCCATTAATTGTTTTTCTAATGTTGAACCATCCCTGCATACCTGGTATGAATCCCAGTTGATCATGGTGAATTATTTTTTTGATATGTTGTTGAATTCTATTGGCTCGAATTTTGTTGAGGACTTTTGCATCTAAATTCATGAGGCATATAGGTCTATAATTTTCTTTTCTTGTGGTGTCTTTACCTACTTTTCGTATCAGGGATATGGTGGCTTCATAGAAGGAGTTTGGTAGTATTCCATCCTTTTGTATGCTCTGAAATACCTTTAGTAGCAGTGGTGTTAACTCTTCTCTGAAAGTTTGGTAGAACTCTGCAGTGAAGCCGTCTGGACAAGGGCTTTTTTTTTGTTGGGAGTTGTTTGATTACCTTTTCAATCTCTTCTTTTGTTATGGGTCTGTTTAGTTGCTCTACCTCTGTTTGTGTTAGTTTAGTTAGATAGTGTGTTTCTAGGAATTCATCCATTTCTTCTAGGTTTTCAAATTTGAGTATAGTTTTTCATAGTAATCTGATATGATTCTTTTAATTTCAGTTGGGTCAGTTGTAATATTACCCATCTCATTTCTTATTTGGGTTATTTGCTTCCTCTCCTGTTTTTCTTTTGTCAGTTTGGCCAATGGTTTATCAATTTTGTTGATTTTTTCAAAAGGCAGCTTTTGGTCTTGTTAATTCTTTCAATTGTTTTTCTGTTTTCTATTTCATTTAGTTCAGCTCTAATTTTTATTATTTGTTTTCTTCTGGTGCCTGTGAGTTTGTCTCTTTCTATTTTTTCAAGTCATAGGGATAGTTCTTTGATTTTGGCCCTTTCTTTTTGGGTGTGTGCATTTATTGATATAAATTGGCCTCTGAGCACTGCTTTTGCTGTGTCCCAAAGGTTCTGATAGGAAGTGTTTTCATTCTCATTGGATTCTATGAATTTCTTTATTCCATCCTTAATGTCTTCTCTAATCCATTCTTTTTTGAGCAGAGTATTGTTCAGTTTCCAAGTGTTTGATTTCTTTTCCCGTTATTGATTTTCACTTTCATGGCCTTAAGGTCAGAGAAGATGTTTTGTAATATTTCAATGTTTTGGATTCTGCTAAGGCGTGCTTTGTGACCTAAGATGTGGTCTGTTCTAGAGAATGTTGCATGTGTACTAGAAAAGAAAGTATAGTTGGTTGCCATTGGGTCTAGTGTTCTGTATATGTCTACGAGGTCAAGGTGTTTAATTGTGGCATTTAGATTTTCCGTGTCTTTATTGAGCTTCTTTCTGGATGTCCTGACCTTCACTGAAAGTGGTGTGTTGAAGTCTCCTACTCTTATTGTAGAGCTGTCTATCTCACTTTTCATTGCTGATAGAGTTTGTTTTACGTATCTTGCAGCCCTGTCATTGTGTGCATTGTATGAGTCTTTTGCTATGCCTTTGGATTCTGTTCTCTTGTTGATGATTTTTGCATCTACATTCATAAGAGAGATTGGCCTGTAGTTTTCTCATGTAGTCTTTATCTGGTTTGGGTATCAGGGTTATGTTTGCTTCATAGAATGGATCAGGGAGTATTCCGTCCTCCTCTCTTTTGGAATAGTTTAAACAGTATTGGTGTGAATTCTTCTATAAATATTTGTTAGAATTCCCCAGTGAATCCATCCGGTCCAGTTCTTTTTTTTTCCTTAAGTGGTTTGTGATCACTGATTCAAAATCTTCACTTGTTATGGGTGTGTTGAGACTTTTTATTTCCTCTTCAGTTAGTTTGTATAGGTTGTGTACTTCTAAGAATTTGTCCATTTCCCCTAGGTTATTCAGTTTGTTGCTGTTATGAATTGTGTTCCCTAAAAATACATGTTGTAAATCCTGAACTCTATGTCTGTGATTATAATACCATTTAGGAATGTGTTACAATAATCTTTGTTATGCTAATGATGCAGGATTAGTGTAGGGTAAGTCTTCAGTCAATCTCTTTTCTGGTACAGAAGAGATTAAACAAGCAAGTGAGCAAGCAAAAGTGAGGGAAGAGAGATATGAAGCTCACGAAAGTTGCCCAGGAGCAGAAGCTTGGAAGATACGAGGATCTTCCTCTAGAGTCGACAGAGATAGAAAGCATTTTTCTTGATCCAGCACCCTGAAGTCAGACTTCCAGCCAGAATTTGGTACTGTGGAGTGGGGTGCTGCATTAACACATTCCCAAAATGAGGAAGTAGTTTTTGAATTGTGTAATGGGTAAGGGCTGGAAGAGTTTTAAGGTGTTAAATAGTAAAAACGTAGATTGCATTGAAGAGTCTGTTGGTATAGAATTATGAACGTCAAAGAAATTCTGGTGAGAGTTCAGAAGGAAATGAGGACTATAGAGAAAGTCTGTATCATCATAGAATACATATGACACCAGCAACAAAATATTGCTAAATATATGGATGTTAAATGTGCTTCTGGAGAGGCTTTAAAGGAAAATGATGAGCATGTGATTGGACAATGGAAGAAGGGTGATGCTTTTTATGTAGTGGCAAATAACTTGTCTGAATTATGTTCAAATGTTTGGTTGTGTATTGTTAGTTATCAGTTGTATCCTATTTTTGCCATGTATTAAGGTGTCTAGTGTTCGACGGCACTGGTGGGAGTATTGACCTGATTTTTTCTTCTATGATTTTTATAGTTTTTGGTTTTCTATTTAGGTCTTTGATTCATTTTGAATTAGTTTTTATGTATGGTGTGAGGTATGCGTCCTGTTTCATTTTTTTTTTCACAGATAGACATCTAGTTTTGCCAGCACCATTTTTTAAAAAGGCTGTCTTTTCCTCATTTAATGGGCTTTGGACCTTTGTCAAAGATCAGGTGACCGTAAGTGGATGGATTTACATCTTGATTCTTGATTCTCTTTCATTGGTCAGTGTGTGTCTTGTTGTACCAGTACCAGGCTGTTTTTACTACTGTAGCTATACAGTAGGTCCTGAGATCAGGTAGTATGAGTCCTCCTACTTTATTCTTCTTCCTCAGTAGTGCTTTACTCATCTGGGACCTCTTCCTTTTCCATATAAAGTTGATGATTACTTTTTCCACCTCTTTCAAGAATGCTGTTGGTATTTGGATCGAGATTGCACTGTATTTGTAGATTGATTTGGGTAGAATTGACAGTTTCACAATGTTGAGTCCACCTATCCATGAGTGTGGTATGTTTTTCCATTTTATGTAGATCTCTTTGTTTCTTACTGTGGTGTTTTGTAGTTTTCTTTTTACAGGTTTTTTACATCCCTGGTTAGATTTATTCCTTAGTATTTTATTTTTTTAGGGGCTATTATAAATGGTATTGTTTTCCTGATTTCCTATTTGTAGTTCTCTTTATTGGTATTGATTTTTGTATGTTTATCTTATATCTGGTTACTCTGCTGAATCTATTAGTTCCAGTAATTTTCTCGTGGAGTCTTTTGGGCTATCTGTATATAGTATCATACCATCCGCAAATAGGGACAGTTTTACTTTTTCCTTAACAATTTGGATGCCCTTTATTTCTTTTTCTTGCCTTATTGCTCTAGCTACCATTTCCAGCACAACGTTAAATAGGAGTGGTGATCAAGGGTAGCCTTGTCTTGTTCCTGTTCTCAAGGAGACTGTTTTCAGCCTGTCTCTGTTAAGAATGATGTTGCCGTTGGTTTTGTGTAGATGCTTATATTATGTGGAGGAATTTCCCTTCTATACCTATTTTATTGAGAGTTTTTATCAGGAATAGGTGTTGGGCTTTGCTGAATGCCCTTTCTGTGTCAACTAAGATGATCATGTGCTTCTTTTATTTATGTGGTGGATTACGTTGATTGATTTTCTAATGTTGAACCATCCTTGCATACCTGGTATGAATCTCACTTGGTTGTGCTGTATTATATTTTTGATACGATGCTGAACTCTATTGGGTAAAATTTTGTTGAGAATTTTTGCATCTATATTCATGAGAGATATTGGTCTGTAATTTTCTTTTTTTGTGGTGTCTTTGCCTGGTTTTGGTATCAGGGTTATGCTGGCTTCATCAAATCAATTTGAAAGTATCCCTTCCTTTTCTATGTTTGGAAATAGTTTGAGTAGTATTGGTGCAAGCTCTTCTCTGTATGTTTGTTAAAATTCTCCAGTGAAGCCATCTGGACTAGGGCTTTTTGTTGTTGGAAGTTTTTTTTTTCTTTTTTTTACATTTTCAACCTCTTTTCTTGTTCTAGGTCTGTTCAGATTTTCAGCTTCAGTTTGTATTAGTTTGGGTAGGTAGTGTATTTCTAGAAGTGTGTGTTTCTAGAAAACCTCTAGACTTTCATATTTGTTGGAGTATAGTTTTTCATAGTACTCTGTTGTGATCCTTTTTATTTGAATTGGGTCTGTTGTAATGTTCCCCATTTCATTTCTTATTTGGGTTATTTGCATCCTCTCCTGTTTTTCTTTTGTCAGTTTGTCCAATGGTTTGTCAATTTCATTGATCCTTTTCAAAGAAACAACTTTTGGTTTTGTTGATTCTATTGTTTTTCTGTTCTCTATTTCATTCATTTCTTCTCTGATCTTTATTATTTCCTTTGTTCTGGTGGCTATGAGCTTTTGCTGTTCTCTATTTTTTTCAAGTTGTGTAGTTAATGTTTTGATTTTGACCCTTCTTTTTTGATGTGTGTGTCTATTTCTATAAATTGACCTCTGTGGACTGCCTTTGCTGTGTCCTAAAAGGTTTTGGTATGATGTTTTCTCTCTTATTTGATTCTAGGAATTTTTTTATTCCATCTTTGATTTCTTCTATTACCCAGTGGTTTTTAAGCAAAGTTTTTCAGTTTCCAGGTATTTAATTTTTTTCCCTTGGTCTTCCTGTTATTAATTTCTACTTTTATGATGTAATCAGATAAGATACTTTGTATTATCTCAGTGTTTTGGATTTGGTTGAGGGTTGCTTTGTGGCTTAAGATGTGGTCTGTTTGGGAAAACATTCCATGTGCATTGGAGAAGAATGTGTACTTTGCTGCTGTTGGGTGGAGTGTTCTGTGTATGTCTATGAAGTCAAGTTTGTTGATTGTGACCTTTAGATTTTCTGTGTCTTTGCTGAATTTCTTTCTAGATGTTCTGTCCTTTACTGAGAGTGGTGTTTTGAAGTCTTGTACTATTGTTGTGGAACTGTCAATTTCTCTTTTCAGTGCTGTTAGAGTTCTCTTTATGTATTTGGAGCCTTGTCCTTGGGTGCGTAGATATTTATTATGGTTATGTCTTCATTATGGATTGCCCCTTTAATCATTATATAATGTCTTTTTTGTCTTTTGTGGTGGATTTTGTTTTAAAGTCCATTTTATCTGAGATTAGTATTGCTACTCCTGTTGTTTTTGGTTGGTGTTTGCTTGATATATTTTTTTCCATCCTTTGATTTTTAATATATATTTTTTCTTTTTTTTAATTGTACTTTAGATGCAGGTTTACAGAACAAACTAGTTTCTCATTAAACAGTTAGTATACATATTGTTTTATGACATTGGTTAACAACCCCAAGACATGTCAACACTCTCCCTTCTCAACCTTGGGTTCCCCTATTACCAGCTTTCTTGTTCCCTCCTGCCTTCTAGTCCTTGCCCCAGGGCTGGTGTGCCCTTTTAGCCTCGTTTTGTTTTATGGGCCTGTCCACTCTGGCTGAAGAGTGAACCTCAGGAGTGACTTCATTACTGAGCTGAAAGGGTGTCTGGGGGCCATACTCTGAGGATTTCTCCAGTCTCTGTCAGGCCAGCAAGTCTGGTCTTTTTGAGTTAGAATTTTATTCTACATTTTTCCCCAGCTCTGTCCGGGAGCCTCTATTGTGATCCCTATCAGAGGAGTCAGAGATTTTTAATATATTGATGTCTTTGTTTCTAAGATGTGTCTCTTGTAGACACATATCGATGATTCCTATATTCTTTTAATCCATTCTGTCACTCTCTCTTTATGGGTGTATATAAGCAATTTACATTCAGTGTGATTGATTATTCATAGGTATGAGTTTATAGGTGTCTTTTTGTAGTGCTTTTTTTTTTTTTTTTTTTGTGGTGCTGATGTTTCTTTGTTCTTTTTATTCTCCTGTGCTGAATTCCTTTTGTTTGTGGATTTTTTGTGGTTGTTTCTTTTGTTTTCACTGAGATTTTGTTTTTCTTCTTTATTTTGATGAGTAGGTTTGTTAACTTTCTTTGTTATTACCTTGAAATTTATCTTCCTACGTTTGAACCAGTCTTTTATTGCTTGATATTGCCTTGATTTTCTGTCCATTTGACAGTTTGTTCTGACGTTGTCATCATTTACAGATTGACCTTTCTGGTTCCCTGTTGTAAAATTTTTAGTTTTGTTTTATCCTTGCATGTTTGTTACGGTTGGTATATGGCTGAAGCTGTATTGCATCCTAGATTCAGGCTGTTTTCTGAATATTTCGGTTCTCTAACAAAAAAAAAAAAAAGGACTCTTAGGCTGGGTTCTCTGGAGAAGCAAAATCACTGTAAAGCATATAGATATGTATAGAGAGATTTGTATCAAAGAAATGGCTCATGCAATTGTAGAGCCTGGAATGTTCCAAATCCATGGATAAGGATAGAGGCCTCTCTTGATTCACATAGCCATACAGGCTGGGGAACCCACAATTGGCAGGTTGGAAAGCAGGGCTCTTGCTCACAGGCTGTGAATATCGACAAATCCCAAGATTGACAGGCAAGACTGCGAGGCTTCTGATTCACACAGCTGCAGGGGCTGGTGAACCCAAGATTGGCAAGTTGGAAAGTAGGGCTCTGCTCACAGGCTGAGGAGATCGACGAACCCCAAGATCAGCAGATAAGCCGATAGCTCAAGTCCCAAGAACCAGAGATCAGATGAACAGGAGGCAGCTGCAGGATCTAGAGTGAGCAAAAAGCCAGAACATCTGCTTATATTTCAATGCAGGCCACACCCCTAAGGAAACTCTCTCTCAACTGATTGGCTACTCCCAGCAGATCCCATCGAATGATCATGTATAAACACTGAGAATCATGGCCCAGCTAAGATGACACACAGTCTCAACCATCACAGACTCCTTTTATAATTCTTGTAAGTTTGGTTTGGTTTTTACATACTCCCTTAATTTCTGTTTATCTGGAAATGTCCTACTTCTACCATCATATTTCAGTGAGAGTCTTGCAGGCTTAATTATTCTTGGTTGGCAATTTTTTTCTTTCATGGTTTTATATATGTCATCCCATTGCCTTCTTGCCTGCATGTTTTCTGCCCAGTAATCAGAGTTTAGTCTTATTGTTTCACCTCCATATGTGACTTTTCATTTTTCTTGAGCTGTTCTCAGGATTCTTTCTTTGTCTTTGGTTTTAGTGAGTGTGATTATGATATGTCTTGGTATTTTTCTTTTGGGGTCTATCCTATATGGGGTTTGCTGAGCTTCTTGGATGGTCAGCTTTTCATCTTTCATGATATTAGGAAAGTTTTCTGTCAGCAACTCTTTAGTGATCCTCTCTGTGCTTTCCGTTGTCTCCTCATTTTGGAACTCTGATCACTTGTAAATTTTTGTTTTTGATTGTATCCCACATTGTTCTCAGGGTCTCTTCATTTTTCTTCATTCTTTTCTGATTTTTCCTCAGACAAAATGGTATCCAATAATTTGTCTTCAATTTCACTGATCATGTCTTTCATCATTTCAAATTTGCTCCTAAAACCTTCTCTGGCACTGTCCATTTCTGAAATCTTGTTTATCTTTTGGATTTTTAATTGCTCTTTTCGTATGATTTCTAGTTGTTTATTTTGGCATCTTTATTCCTGTATTATTTTTTTTGAATTCTTCCATTGTTTTGTCTGTCTTTTCCATGATTTTGTCTATTTTTACTTTATTTTCATCTGCATTTTCCTTCATCTCTCTGAGCGCCCTGAATATTAGAGTTTGGAATTCCCTTTTAGGTAGTTCCATAACCTTTTCTTCTACTAGAAGGTCATCTGGTGTTTTATTTTGGATGCTTTCTGGAGCCATCCTATGCTGTGTTTTTAAATATGTTTTGATATTGTCTGCTGTTTTCAGGACACTCAGGAATTATTTTCTTCATTTATTAATTATAGATTGGTTTGTCCTGCTTTTGTTTTATTTGATTATGCCTGGGCAGGCAGCTGACCGTTCTTTGTTGTTTGCTCATCTGTGGGCACAATACTTCCCACAACCTTGTGCAGGTGGGCAGGGCCAGTGGCTCAGTGGGTGCTCTGTCTCTTGCTGGGAGGTCTGTGTATTTGCCTTCCCATACTCCCTGTCGACTGCTTTTGGTGCCTGGGGGGTCCAAGATAGCTGTGCTGAATCCCGCTGGCAGGGGACCTCCTCTCCACAGCTCTCCTCTTTGTTTTCTGTCAACCTCCTACTCCATTCAGTGATTGGTTGAGTTCTTTATTCCCTGATTTGCCACTTAGGATTCCAGGATTGACAACAGTAACTGTTTTACTTAGTTTTTAGGGTCTTTGCACTAGAGGGATGGTATGTTTTTGTCTATAGCACTATGTTGGCTCTGCCTCCTCTGTTTTAGTTTATTAGTGCTAAGTTCTGTAGGTCAGAAGTCCAAGTTGGTTTGGGTGGTTTCTCTGTCTCTAGCTTCACATGGTCCAAATCAAGGTGTCCACTGGCTGGGCTCTTAAGAGACTCTGGAAGAATCTGCGTCCTAGCTGATTTGAGTAATTAGCAGAACCCAGTTCCTTATGATAGCAGGACTGAAGTCTTTCCTTGCTAGGTGTCAGCTGAGGGCTGCTCTTAGATCCTAGAGGCTTCTCTCCAGTCCTTGCACGTAGTAGCAAGCTACAATTCAGAACCAGTGGCAGCATGTAGTCTCCTTTTCACGCTTGGCAGCTCTTTGGCTTCTTCTTTCACTTGTCTTTCTGATTCCCATTTATTCATTCCTTTACTTTCAGCTCCTATTTCTCCTTCCTTCCACTTGTCATTCATTTTTGCCCAAACTTTTTCACCTTTGGAAGGGACATCAGGTTTAGCTGCTTTGCCAGTCCAGATTGCTGGTAGCAAGACCAGTCCAGTAAGTGTTTCCCCCTTAGTCCACTTCCATTCATGTTGGGTAGGGTTACATAGGTAGAGCAGTAGTGGACTATCTTGACCACTAGGCAGTTTGGCAGTATTCACTGTCAACCCTAATTTTGCCAGATAGGGGGAAGGTACAATCCATTCCATCAGGTCCTTGGGAATTCTGACATATAGGTTCGGGGTATAGTTACAGTCTCTTGCTTAGGAATCACCCCTACTTCTGGCACTCACAGCTGTATCCTTGGTCCTGGGACTACAGCATCCAGTAGGAAAAAGCAATTTTAGGTGATATAAGGAAGAACTGTATAGTGGCACATATGTCCTCCCCCATCCCCCCTCCCCCAGATCCCCCAGAGAAGTGTACAAATCTGTCCAGTGATGATCCTCCCTTTACACCTCTTAGGTTGAATGTAAGCACATTCACGAAGGTATGTGAGCCAGCCCTTCATACGTTTATCTCCCTCAATTTTATGTAACAAATGATTCAATTGTTCATTCCAAGAGTCCCTATCAAGTCATTACTCTAAGGGTGGTATGCAACATGGTATGTCCATTTACTATGATGTATCTTGGCCCATTGCTGTACCCTGTGGGCTGTAAAATGTGTTCCTTTGTCTGATGAAATTTAACTCAGTGGTCCAAATTGGTGCAGTATCTTTTGTTCCAATCCCTTAATGATGTTTTTGGCATTTACATCTGTCATAGGATATTCAATGCCCAGTTCAGAGTAAGTATCTATTCCTGTGAGGACCCATTTGTAGCCACGCGGTGCCACTGGTGTCACTGGTCCAATATAATCAAATTTCCAGCTATATGCAGGACCTTTCTTCTGGGGAATTTGCCACATAGCCATCTGTAATCTCTGTCTTGCTGACAGACAAAGCAGCCCTTATTGGCATTTTGTGCCTCAGAAGGTGCAAGAGGGATGTGTCTAGTCTGCATTGCTGCAGCACCCCCATGTACACTCATTTCATGGACCCAATTGGCCACCTCCAGTGAGTGTACCATCAGTTTCACTTGCTAATTCCAATCACCTTCTGATCCAGAAAGGAGGTTCTTCTGATGGGCATCTCACCATTGCCCAATTCCTCCATCATGGCTACGAAGATGGCATGCAGCTCTGCCCACTAAGCTGACCTGTTCTTCAGTCAGGGTCTTTCCATCTGCTGGTTTTAATGCAGCAGCTTTCCACATCAAATGTCCATGTATCCTGGAACTGCCATCTGTGAACCAAGCAGCCTTCTGCTGGTGAGCAGAAAGTTGTTCAGAGGGCACTGTCCATGTGGCAAACTTCTCAGGTTGTTTCAGGGTAGGACCTATGGGAAAAGAGGCTACCTGCTTGTGACTAGGGTGGTGCCTCCCTGCTTTACCCCAGTAGCTTGTTCTTGTATGAACCCTTTTCATTTTATTATGGATTTATTTTGGGCAACACCTTCCTTATTAGAGTGTTTCTCTGACATCACCCAAGATGATATGGGTATGTCAAGTCTCATGATGGTTTTATAACCTTACATCATTGCAGCAGTCTTAATCAATGCCTAAAAAGAGTCAATTGCCTTTCAAATGATGTGTATTGTGCGGCAGCATCTGGAAACTTTTTGGTCCAGAGTCCCAGCAGTCGCTATAGGGCGGTGTTCTCAGTTTTTGCCATAAGCTCCAGTCTGCATAAGCATATGTGGCAGACACCTCCTAAATCATTTCTGAATGTGGATCATAAGGGCCTAAAGGCAGGGAGAGCAAGACTACTTTCTGTAACTCAGTCACAGCCTGCTGTTGTTCTGGTCCCCATTTGAATGCAGCTTTCTTCCGAGTGGTTTTATGGGTGGGAGCCATCAGTATTCCCAGATGTGGAACATGCATTCTTCAAAATCCAGATAGACCAACCAAATGTTGAACCCCTGTTTAGTCTGGGCGTAGCTAGCGACAACTTATTGTTGGTTGTCTGCGGAGTGTCATGGGTGGCTCCTGCCCAAATTATTCCCCAGAATTTCACCATTTGGGTAGGGCCCTGGATTCTTGCTGGGTTTATTAACCAGCCTGTGTTAGTCATGTGGGCCACCTGTATTAAAATCTGCCTTAGCCTGTTCAGTGTTTGATATTAACATGGTATCATCAATGTAATGTATAATTACACTTGAGATCTGCACCAAGTCCAAGTCTCTTCTAACTAAACTGTGACAAGTAAGCTGATGAATTCAGGTAACCCTGTGGCAATGTAGTTAAAGTAAGTTGAGATCTTTCCCACTTGAAAGCAAAGTGTGGCTGGCTCTTTTCTGAGATCAGTATGGACAAAAAGACATTTGCAAGATCAGTCACTGTGTGCCAGTCTCCTTTAAACAAAAACAAAAACAAAAAAAACCAAACCTGTTGCTGTCAAGTTGATTCTTACTTACAGTGACCCTACAGGACAGACTAGAACTGGTGCCTATAGGGTTTCCAAGGAGCAGCTGGTTGATTCGAACTGCTGACATTTTGGTTAGCAGCCAAGCTCCTAACCACTGTGCCACCAGTGCTCCTCCAATCTCCTTTATTTGCTGTATTTTATGCACCATTGATACCGTGTCTGGAACAGCTGAAGCCACAGTGGCACTGCTTTATTTAGGCCTTGATAGTCTACTGTCAGCCTCCATGAGCCATCTGCTTTTTTCATGGGCCATACAGGGCTATTATACAGAGAATTTTTTGGCACCAACACTCCAGCCTTTGGCATGTCTTTAATCAAAGCAGTAATCTCCTTTTTTTCCGCAGGTATTCTACATTGTTTCAAATTAACAACCTGAGTGGGTGCCGGCAATTCTAATGGTTCCCATTTAGCATGGTCAATCAATACTGGCCTAAGGGCAGACTTACACACCTTTAGTTTTACAGTATCACATAGAGGGAGTGTTCCCCAATTAGACCTAACATCCATACCAATAATACACTCAGGTAGGGGAGATGCAACTACTTCATGCAAGATCTGTTTAAATCTTCCGATTCTCATCTAAACTTTTATCTTAGTCCCATCCACTGATACATCCCCATATCTCCCCAGTCTAACCTTAGCTCCCTTCAAGATTTTGTTGACAGTTTTGAGATTACAGTACATTAGGTTCCTGTGTCCAGGAGCCCCATGTAGGTCTCTTCCCCACCTCTAGGCCATTTTACCCACACGTGCATATGGCCTCGGGTCCCCTGCTGAGTACCGGACTGGAAGATCCTGGCCCCTTTGTCAATCCTGATCTTGATCAACTAGCTGAGCCTCTGCTTCAAATGGTCCCATGTGGGTCTTCCTATTGTTAAATTTCTCCCAACTGTAGTGAACAGAATGGACTTGTTTAGGCCTCTTTAATATTGGGAACCAGTAGGAGTTTCCTTTAGTCCACCCAACTTCCTGTAGTGCTGTAGTCCTGTAGTCCTGCCTTAGAACCTTTATCTCGACTCCATCAATGTCTGCTATATTCATTTCTTACTGTCTAAAAATCTCCATTCTTCTGAAATCTTCCCCATTGCCTTATCCCTGTTTCCTATGAATCTCCCTTATGTTTCTTGCATCTGTAAGGCCCATGCAGCGAAGCTGTGCCAACAGATCTGACGAGGCTTCTTGAATTGTTGCTTTCTCAATAGCAAGGTTACATGGGGTGCTCATGTAGAAGGGGCTCCCTTGATTACCATATCTACCATGACCTGTGTAAGGGGCATACTCACTGGGTGAATATCATGATCAACATAAAGCCATTCCAGCATGGCTTGCATAAGCAGCACATCAGCTGCTTCCTCTGGAGTGTTCCATTGGGTATTTAGAGGGGGAGGGGGCAGTTTTCCTTCTCAGGGTAAACTAATCTCGCTGCAAATTTTATCCAGTCTACTAGGCTGGCCGTCCCCCCTGGGTTAACCTGCTGTGTAACTGGGTCTTGCTTCATTATTCATAACTGTTCCATACTGAGTTATGGGTCTTGCACCAACCCAAACATACTCTTTCATTCTGGAGCATTCAAAACTAAAGACTCTGCCCCTGAATTAGTCGCTCTCACAGTCCATTTTAGTAATGGTTCCCCAGGAAGCTGATGATTGAAGAAACTCCTTTACACTATACCCCTTGGTTTCAATAGTTTCTTGGTTTTGACTGTTCCCCTCCCAGACTACCTTTTTGGTGACCAGCAATCATAGGGCTATTTCCTGTTGTTCCAACATGATTTTTCCTTTCTGGGTTGGCCCTGAGATTAGCAGGTGTAGCTCTGACCTGACTGAATCTGGCCTTGGTTGGTGCTACAATCTGCCCCTATATTCTTTTTTCCTGCCTTTGCAGCTATTACTGATAACAGAAACCAAGGAATTATATGTCTCCCCCTTTCCTTATCACTCTGCATTTCCATATGCATCCCACTAGCCAATTCCTCGGGAGTTAGATCCACCACTCCTAATTCCCATGAATAGCTTTTGCTTTGGGTAACTGGTTGCAACATAATATTAGCTGCTTCAATCCGTGGGTGTTCAATCCATCCAGAAACCAAAGGTTTCTCATTCTCCCATTTATCCCGTTTTCCAAAACCACATATTCCAGTGAGTCTGAGCTGTTGAAGGGAAACCACTATTTTGACACCAACTGAATGAATATAAGGATCACAAAGCTGGAGGTTAAAGATGTCCCAAATGTCCAACTTTTCCAAATTGCCGTACCACTCCATCGTCTCTGACGTGAACTACTCTCCCTCCCCTCAGTACTCTCCCTCCTGTCTTTGGGCTCAGTAATTCACTGCAATGTCTCACAGAATTCACAAGCCATATTCACAGTTAAGTGGTTTATTAGGGAAGTAACAGGGTGCACCTCAGAATCAGGATCAACTTGGAAGTAACAGGAACAACAACCCAGGATACAGTTCCTCAATCAGGACAGCTTCTTCTTGCCCTCTGCTGCTGGGCCCTGCTGGGGGCCTTCTCAGGCAACTGTTAAACCTCTTAGCTTTGTGGGTGAGCAAGCCCCACCGCAGCCATCTTGTGCAGGTCTCCTGATTCCTGCTGTCTCACATTGCTGCTCTTGCTGTCTTCTGTGCTTTAGCTCCTCTCTCTCCCTCTTCATGTCCCCCTTTAAGCCTAGTGGGATGGTAAAACTGACCAGTACCCTTGTTTTACCCTTGTTAGGGTTCCATACACCTTATTTCCATGATTCCACCCCCAAAAGGGTGCCATGCACCTTTACATTATTGACAAGCAATCACATCCCCTTGGTGGACCACAAGAACCTCATTTACATAGACCCACCCAATCGTTTGGTGGGAGTTACAAAACCATGACAAGAAAGGCCACATAAAAATGATCCATAGCACTGAAACTTGAAAAATGGGTAAAAATCACTGCCCTGTCTGCCTCATAGGTCTTTTGGGAGTATATTCTGGAATAATGGAAGTGAATGAGCTCTGTAAAATGCGCATTGGCGTATGTGTTATCACTAATGACAAAATCTTATTCTTTCTACTGCCGCAATAGCTATGGAACCCAGATCTCCATTAGTTCTTCCACTTTCTGGCTTGGGCTCATCATTTCTCACCTGGAGCACCTGTGCTGACATCCTGGCTGGGCACCTCAGCCATCTGTGATATTCTTATTACACATATGGTTTATGGATTCCTGGCTTCAACTCTTTCTAGCTTTGGATTGTTGGAGAAATCATGTAAGATTCTTAAGCCTCTGTTTCATTTGTAAAATGGGGATAAAAATAATACATAACCCATACAGTTTTTGTGAGAATTAAATGCCATGTTTGCAATGTATTCTTGGCACACTGGAAATGCTCATTAAATGTTAGCTCTTAAGTGACCTGCCAAGGCCACATGGTTGGACTGTATCAGAGGTAGGCCTGAAGCCCACGTCTGTGAAGCCAAAGACAACGTTCATCATCACTGAGTCTGTGATCTCTAAACATTTTCCCAACTGGGCTCTCTGCCTTACTTTTGTTTTTTCTAAAAGACCATGTTTTTATAGTCTCTCCCTTATCCGAACACCTTTGTTTGGTCCTCAATGCCAGGGACTTCTCCAGATTAATTATCCTAGCATCCAGGATTCCTGACAGTCCTGGACGAAACTCTCTCAAACTGGCCTTATTATTATGTATGCTCTGGCTGTGCCCTGAATGATGAGGGCACACAAAGATGGAGAAGGGTTGATACGTTGTGTGGGAGAAGGCATTTCTAGGGAGAAGTGATGGGGGCAGAGACCAGGGGGCTGGTAAGCATAGTGGTGTGTATGGGAAACACTAAGTAGTCCATTATGATAAGCTTTTGGAGTGCATGAAAGGTGAGGGTTATTGAAGACAAGGTTGGAATACAGTCTCCATCTGGACTGTCTGGAACTTGAATGCAGGTCTCGGATGTCTAGAGCTTGTTTAACGGTCAATGCAGAATCTGCAAGTGTTTGGAGAAGTAAAGACATGGTCATCTGGTGTGCCCTGAAGGGACTCATGCTCCAGTTTTCACTCACAGTCTCACACATCAGACAGTCTGGCATGGACTCTAAATACACCCCTCCCACTTTAGCTCCCTTGCCGCATCCAAGAGGTCCAGCCTCACCCACTGTCAGAAAGGTGGCTGGCTGTCTGTTTGAGATATCAGCCTGCCCAGACTGCAACCTGAAGATGCAAGAAAGGCATGTACAGGAAGCCCTTGGCAGAGTTCATGATCTCAGGATCTCATCTTCTCCTGTTTGTCTATAAAGAAACCTCTTTATGGCTCAGTTTCCTCAAAATGGTAGTGAAAACACCTACTTCAGAGGGTAACTGTGTGGATTAAATAAGATAATGTAAGAAACATGCGTAGCACAGAGCCTGCCATGAAGCAAGCCTGCAATAATGCCTCATGCCCTGTCCTTCCCTCGGGACTGCCTTTCCCTCTAGCACATTCCATTCACAGACATTGTGGTCTGAGGACACAATACAAACCAGCTACTCTCGACCTGTCAAACATAAGGGCATTGTCTAGGAGGTAAGCCAATCAGTTTATGGCCACAGAACAAATGGAGACTCAAATTTTCAACACAGTAAGGAGGCACTTGGAAAGGTCCTTCTGTTCTACCAATAAGAAGGCTTATTAGAGGCTGGTGTGATGCAGAAGGAAAAACAAATGCCATTTAGACTCAGTGTGACTTCTAATTACAACTAGTTACCCGCTGGGTGAACTTGGGCAAGTTCTTCCCCTTCTTTGATCCTCAGCTTCTTCGTTGAGATTGAGGTTTACAATTCCTGCTTAGCAAGGTTGATGTAGGGGCCACTGAGAAAATACAGGTAGCGGGCACATTGGCTGGAGCTACCAACTCCCAGTGGGGCCGCCGTCTCTGCCGGTGCCCCGTGATTCCGAGCCAAGGGGGAGGAGCAGCCAGTATAGATAGAGGCTCCCTGGTTTTTCTCAAGGCCCTGGCCATAACCCATACCTTTGGGACCTGCTCTGCTGTGATGGTGAAGTAGTTCTGTGACACTCTCATGCTGGTGGCTGTTGTCTTCAGTTCTGTGAAGAGTCTTCTGGGAAGTTTTATAGAGTTTTATAGTGCAGCACTGTGTAGTGGAACTACAATGTGAGTCACATGTGTAAGTTTAAATTTTCTAGTAGTTTTTTCATTAAAAAGTAGAAGGAAACCAGGTGAAAATAATTTTGATATATTTTATTTAACCCAATATATCCAATATATTACTGTTTTAACATTAACGAGATATTTTATATTGTTTTTCATAATAAGTCATCAAAATCTGATGTCTGTTTTACGTGTAAAACAATCTCAATTCAAACTATACACATTCCGAGTGCTCACGTATGGCCAGAGGCTGCCATAAAAACAGCTTAGTGTTTTGTTTTAGACTTGGCCTCCTGGAAACGGCCATGCTGCCATCTGGTGGTAATTTCATCAAGTAACACCCCTGAACACCCACTCTGGCACCAAAGACTTGTTATATATACTTAAATATTCCCGGCCCCAAGCTACCCAAAAGCTAGTATAAGAGAGAAGATGAGGCAGAAAAACCAACCTTCAAAGCGTAGGATTCTAAGTTCCAGAACAGAAGACCATTTAAAATGTTTTGGGATTTGGAAAAGGCCGAGATGATAGCCAGAGACAGAGAGAAGCCTCTAGGAACAAGGACACTTTTCACAGGTGTGGAGATGAAGAAAGAAATGACTTGCTTGGTGCTGACCTGAGATGAGGAGACACACAGCTTAGTACGTCAGTACCTTGACCATGCCGTAAAGTAGGCACCAGCGTCTTTCACCTAGACCACGGCAATAGCTCAAAAAACATAGTGTGTTTAAGTAAGTAATGAACACATTTGTATGATCCAAAATTCCAAAAATACAGAAGCAAAGGGTCTCCTTCCCATCTCTGTCCCTTAACTACCGTTTTAGTGAGGCATCGCAGCTATAATAATCTTGTACATATTTTTTCACATGCAAGTATGTCTGTACAATAAGTTTCTTGAGATGGAATTGTTGGGCCCAAGGATAGGTGCATCTGTAATTTTGATAGATAAAAAATAGCTTTATTTGTAAAAATCAGCTTTATTGAGGTATAATCTACATACAATAAATCTATTGTTTTAAGTGTGTAATTTGATGAGTTTTAACAATGTATACAGTTGTGTAACCACCGCCACAATCATAATATAGAACATTTCCATCATCCAGAAAGTTCCCTCATGCCCCTTGCAGTTAAGTCCCTCCCCTTTAGCCCCAGCCTCTGCAGTTAAGTCCCTCCCCTTTAGCCCCAGCCTCTGCAGTTAAGTCCCTCCCCTTTAGCCCCCAGCCTCTGCAGTTAAGTCCCTCCCCTTTAGCCCCCAGCCTCTGACAACTACTGATTTGTTTTCTTCCCTTATAATTTTGCCTTTTCCAAAACGTATAAGTGGAATAATATAGAATGTAGTCTTTCCTGTCTGGATTCTTTCACTTAGCATTTGGATTGTATGATTCATCTAGGTTGTTGCCTGTGTCAGTAGTACTTTTTGTGTTGTTAAGTACCAGTAGTATTCTATGTACACACCACAGTCTATTCATTCACTTGTTGACAGACATTTGGATTGTTTCCAGTTTTGGGCTGTTACGAGCTTCTGTGAACATTCAAGGCCAAGCCTTTAAGTTTTCATCTAGCCTGGGTAAATAGTGGAATTGCTGGGTCATATGGCAAGTGTACGTTTAACCTTTTAAGAAACTGCCTGTTTTCCAAAGTAACTGTCCCTTTTTCATTGTCACCAGCGATGTATGAGAAGTCCAGTTGCACTACATTCTTGCCAGCACTTGGTGTGGCTGCTGTTTTTTAATTTTAGCCACTCAAGTAGAAGTGTAGTGGCATCTTATCATGGTTTCAATTAAATTTTATTTATGCCTAATGATGCTATGCATCATCCATATGCTTATTTACCGTTTGTATATATTCTTTGGTGAAATACCTGTTCAAATCTTTATTTCTTAATTGAGCCATTTGTCATCTTATTGAGTTATAAAAGTTCTTTATATTCTAGACATAAGTCCTTTGTCCAATATATCCTTTGCAAATATTCCCTCCCTTTCTGTGGCTTGCCTATTCATTACCTTATCGGAATCTTTTGATGAAAGACACGAGTACTTAATTTTGATGAGTGCTTCACCAGTTAACCTGTGTGTTGCTCCAGGCAGCTCCTGTTCTTGACTTGACTACCACTAGGCGAGAAAACCTTTCTTACAGTTTTCACACTCTTAATCAGAACTTTCCTGCACTGGACCAGGCTATGCCTGTTGTCTTAGGCCATGTCTTCCATTAACTGATTGCTG